>NC_139420.1:0-642678 GCF_905368555.1 Meleagris gallopavo
TGATGAGCTACTATCTGTATGATTGCCATCACAAATACTATGAAACTACACAGTATTTGTTATTACAGAATGTAAGGTAACTTCCATAGGCTCCAGGAAGCTGCACAATACACGCACAGAACAACGCAAAAATCAATGGGGAAGAATGAAGAAGAAATCACAAAGTCTTTTTCCTCTCAAGAATCTAATTCCACATGCACTTCATCATCGAGAAATTAACCTGTAATTCTGTTGACAGCAAAACTGCCTCGCTATCAAACTGCTGAAAAATCCAGTCACTGTTCACGGATTCCTCTTAGTCAGCAGAGGAACAAAAAAATAGACTGCAGCAGCAGCTCCTCCCCTTCAGGCAAGAGAGCGATTTCTGCAGCAGGAAACACAGAACAAAGCAAGAAAAGTTAGTGAAACCAAACTGAGCACAAGAGAAAACCGAAACCAAGTCGACAGGACCTCAGCAAGAACAAACACAAACACAGGGATCAACATAGCATGCCAGTCAAAAAGAGGAGTGAATATTGCTAACGGTCGGTCTCAGATGTCTCCAAAACTACACAACAAGAGCACAAATGGAAGATACAAATCACTAGCGCAAGGCACACCTCTTCACTTCAACGTGTTCAATACAAAGCAAAATTATTAATGATTACCATCAACTCATAATGAAGTAATAATATAGCCTTCACCAGGATAACGAGACAAGCAATGCAACAATACACCAAATGCAAAAGGCCAATGCCATCGGTCACCAAAAACAGAAAAGAAAGAAAAAACCTTCACATATAGTATAGAAAAACATTACTGGGGGACAGGACTGGTCATTAAACCATCCTCAATTAATGGACAGCACTCAGCAGAAGAATGTTTTGAAACCTACATCTTCTTTTAGCATCACAACTAGCCAAGACATTGCACTTAGAAGAAGGAAAATCCAACAAAAGCCCTACGGTCAACATGGAAAATGAGAACAAAGAACAAAAACAGAACAAATCCTAACAAAATGTAGTTGAACAAAAAGAAAAGAAGACACTGGTAAATGGCCCTGACATCCCATCAGCACTGGGGAGACCTGAAGATGGGGAAAGGAAGAACAACCGGTGAAAGTAACATGAGCATGAGGAACATCCGACACCAAGCCCAAAGGACCTCAGCAAGCGTGTTAAACAGGAAACGTCTGGGATCATGGTACCTCGGCACAGAGACTAAGCAATGGATATTGGCATCCACCTCCAGCTGCGGTTTCCTGCTGCTTCCACCAAGAGCCCGCTAAAATTCTGGCACCACTTGTGAGGGCCACAGTTCCACATTGCAAGCGTTTGGGCACAGGACAAGAAAAGCAGAGACCGCCTTCCGGTAGGGACACCAATGTCACTTAGCCCGCTCCAAAGATCAGAGTACAGACAACGCAGTAACTCAGGAGGGCCCACAAGGCCAAGAGCATCTGGCGGACTTGGCACATCTGCAAGGAGTGAAGAGATCTTCGTGTCTAGTAACATCCACACCTTACGAAGAACAGGACACATTCAACGCGGGAACCCGGGCAGCCCAAAATGCCTACAGCATGTGGTGGTGGAGGCGCCAATCCTAAAAACAAAGAAGAAAGCTTCACATGCAGGACTGAATCACGTCGCGCAGAAAACTATACTGGTGAATCGAGAAACCCCTAGTAATGGACAGCACTCTGCAAAAGCCTGTTTGGGAGCCTACCTCTTCTTTTGACACCAAATGTGGTCAGAAGAGTGCATTTGGATCCGGGAAACTCCAATGAAGTGCCAAGGGGCAACATGGAAGAAAGAGAAGAAAAACAGATCAAAGGGGTAGAAAATGCTGTTGAACCAAGCAGAAAAGAAGACAACATTAGCACATGGCACTGAAATTCCATCAGCACTGGGGAGACCTGAAGATGGGGAAAGGAAAAACACCCGGTGAAAGCAACGTGAGCACGAGGGACATCCGACACCAAGCCCAGAGGTCCTCAGCGAGCAGGTTAAACAGGACACGTCTGGGATCAACGTACCTCAGCACAGAGACTAAGCAGTGGATATTGGCATCCACTTCCGGCTGCGGTTTCCTGCTGGGTCCACAAAGACACTGCCTGAAGTCCTGACACCACTCGTGAGGGCCACACTTCCATGCTGCAAGCGTTTGCGCACAGGACAAGGAAAGCAGAGACCACCGTCCAGTAGGGACAGCAGTGTCACTTAGCCTGCTCCAAGGATCAGGGCACAGCCAACGCAGCAACTCAGGGGGGCCCACAAGGCCAACAGCATCTGGTGGAGGACTGGGCACATCTGGAAGGAGTGAAGACATCTTAGTGTCTTGTAACGTCCACACCTTACCGAGGAACAGGAAACGTTCAATGCGGGAACTCGGGCAGCTCAAAACACCTACAGCATGTGGTGGTGCAGGCACCAATCCTAGAAATACAGAAGAAAGCTTCACACGCAGGACTGAACAACGTCACACGGAAAAGTATACTGGTAAATCGAGAAACCCCTAGTCATGGACAGCACTCAGCACAAGCCTGTTTGGGAGCCTACCTCTTCTTTTAGCATCACACGTGCTCAGAAGAATGCATTTGGATCCGGGAAACTCCAACGAAGCGCCAACGGGCAACATGGAAGAAAGAGAAGAAAAACAAATCAAAGGGGTAGAAAAAGCTGTTAAATCCAAACAGAAAAGAAGACGACATTGGCACATGGCACTGACATTCCATCAGCACTGGGGAGGCCTGAAGATGGGGAAAGGAAGAACACCCGGTGAAAGCAACGTGAGCACGAGGGACATCCGACACCAAGCCCAGAGGACCTCAGCGAGCGTGTTAAACAGGAGATGTCAGAGATCAATGTACCTCGGCACAGAGACTAAGCAGTGGATATTGGCATCCAGCTCTGGCTGCGGTTTCCTGCAACGTCTACCACAAGCGTAGCTCAAGTCCTGGCACCGCTCGCGAGGACTGCAGTTCCACGCTGCAAGCGTTTGGGCACAGGACAAGGAAAGCGGAGACCGCCTTCCGGTAGGGACAGCAGTGTCACTTAGCCCGCTCCAAGGATCAGGGCACAGCCAACGCAGCAACTCAGGGGGGCCCACAAGGCCAACAGCATCTGGTGGAGGACTGGGTACATCTGGAAGGAGTGAAGAGATCTTCGTGTCTACTAACGTCCACAGCTTTCCGAGGAACAGGAAACGTTCAACGCGGGAACTCGGGCAGCCCAAAATGCCTACAGAATGTGATGGTGGAGGCACCAATACAAGAAAGAAAGAAGAAGGCTTCACATGCAGTACTGAACCACATAGCGCGGAGAAGAATACTGGTGAATCGAGAAACCCCTAGTCATGGACAGCCCTCAGCAAAAGCCTGTTTGGGAACCTACCTCTTCTTTTAGCATCACACGTGCTCAGAAGAGTGCATTTGGATCCGGGAAACTCCAACGAAGCGCCAAGGGGCAACGTGGAAGAGAGAGAAGAAAAACAGATCAAAAAGGTAGAAAACGCTGTTGAATCCAAACAGAAAAGAAGACGACATTGGCTCATGGCACTGACATTCCATCAGCACTGGGGAGACCTGAAGATGGGGAAAGGAAGAACACCCAGTGAAAGCAACGTGAGCACGAGGGACATCCGACACCAAGCCCAGAGGACCACAGCAAGCATGTTAAACAGGAAACGTCTGGGATCAACGTACCTCAGCACAGAGACTAAGCGTTGGATACTGACATCCACCTCCGGCTGCGGTTTCCTGCTGCTTCCACCAAGAGCCTCGCTCAAGTCCTGGCACCGCTCGCGAGGGCTGCAGTTCCACGCTGCAAGCGTTTGGGCACAGGACAAGGAAAGCAGAGACCGCCTTCCGGTAGGGACAGCAGTGTCACTTAGCCCGCTCCAAGGATCAGGGCACAGCCAACGCAGCAACTCAGGGGGTCCACAAGGCCAACAGCATCTGGTGGATGACTAGGCACATCTTGAAGGAGTGAAGAGATCTTCGTGTCTACTAACGTCCACACCTTACTGAGGAACAGGAAACGTTCAACGCGGGAACTCGGGCAGCCCAAAATGCCTACAGAATGTGATGGTGGAGGCGCCAATCCAAGAAACAAAGAAGAAAGCTTCACATGCAGGACTGAACAATGTCACGCGGAAACGAATACTGGTGAATCATGAAACCCCAAGACATGGACAGCACTCAGCAAAAGCCTGTTTGGGAGCCTACCTCTTCTTTTGGCATCACACGTGCTCAGAAGAGTGCATTTGGATCCAGGAAACTCCAACGAAGCGCCAAGGGACAACGTGGAAGAAAGAGAAGAAAAACAGATCAAAAAGATAGAAAACGCTCTTGAATCCAAACGGGAAAGAAGATGACATTGGCTCATGGCCCTGACATTCCATCAGCACTGGGGAGGCCTGAAGATGGGGAAAGGAAGAACACCCGGTGAAAGCAACGTGAGCACGAGGGACATCCGACACCAAGCCCAGAGGACCTCAGCGAGCGTGATAAACAGGACACGTCTGGGATCAACGTACCTCGGCACAGAGACTAAGCAGTGGATATTGGCATCCATCTCTGGCTGCAGTTTCCTGCAACGTCTACCACAAGCGTGGCTCAAGTCCTGGCACCGCTCGCGAGGACTGCAGTTCCACGCTGCAAGCGTTTGGGCACAGGACAAGGAAAGCGGAGACCGCCTTCCGGTAGGGACAGCAGTGTCACTTAGCCCGCTCCAAGGATCAGGGCACAGCCAACGCAGCAACTCAGGGGGGCCCACAAGGCCAACAGCATCTGGTGGAGGACTGGGCACATCTGGAAGGAGTGAAGAGATCTTCGTGTCTACTAACGTCCACAACTTTCCGAGGAACAGGACACGTTCAACGCGGGAACCCGGGCAGCCCAAAACACCTACAGCATGTGGTGGTGCAGGCACCAATCCTAGAAATACAGAAGAAAGCTTCACATGCAGGACTGAATCACGTCGCGCAGAAAACTATACTGGTGAATCGAGAAACCCCTAGTCATGGACAGCCCTCAGCAAAAGCCTGTTTGGGAGCCTACCTCTTCTTTTGGCATCACACGTGCTCAGAAGAATGCATTTGGATCCGGGAAACTCCAACGAAGCGCCAACGGGCAACGTGGAAGAAAGAGAAGAAAAACAGATCAAAAAGGTAGAAAACGCGTTTAAATCCAAACAGAAAAGAAGACGACATTGGCTCATGGCACTGACATTCCATCAGCACTGGGGAGACCTGAAGATGGGGAAAGGAAAAACACCCAGTGAAAGCAACGTGAGCACGAGGGACATCCGACACCAAGCCCAGAGGTCCTCAGCGAGCAGGTTAAACAGGACACGTCTGGGATCAACGTACCTCAACACAGAGACTAAGCATGGATATTGGCATCCACTCCGGCTGCGGTTTCCTGCTCGTCTCCACAAGACTGGCTCAAGTCCTGGCACCGCTCGCGAGGGCTGCAGTTCCACGCTGCAAGCGTTTGGGCACAGGACAAGGAAAGCAGAGACCGCCTTCCGGTAGGGACAGCAGTGTCACTTAGCCCGCTCCAAGGATCAGGGCACAGCCAACGCAGCAACTCAGGGGGTCCACAAGGCCAACAGCATCTGATGGAGGACTAGGCACATCTTGAAGGAGTGAAGAGATCTTCGTGTCTACTAACGTCCACACCTTACGAGGAACAGGAAACGTTCAACGCGGGAACCGGGCAGCCCAAAACACCTACAGAATGTGGTGGAGGCACCAATGCGAGAAAGAAAGAAGAAAGCTTCACATGCAGTACTGAACAACGTCGCGCAGAAAAATACTGGTGAATCAGAAACCCCAAGTCATGGACAGCACTCAGCAAAAGCCTGTTTGGGAGCCTACCTCTTCTTTTGGCATCACACGTGCTCAGAAGAGTGCATTTGGATCCAGGAAACTCCAACGAAACGCCAACGGGACAACGTGGAAGAAAGAGAAGAAAACAGATAAAAGGTAGAAAACGCTGTTGAATCCAAACAGAAAAGAAGACGACATTGGCTCATGGCACTGACATTCCATCAGCACTGGGGAGACCTGAAGATGGGAAAAAGAAAACACCCGGTGAAAGCAACGTGAGCACGAGGGACATCCGACACCAAGCCCAGAGGACCTCAGCGAGCGTGTTAAACAGGAGACGTCAGAGATCAACGTACCTCGGCACAGAGACTAAGCAGTGGATATTGGCATCCACCTCTGGCTGCGGTTTCCTGCAACGTCTACCACAAGCGTGGCTCAAGTCCTGGCACCGCTCGCGAGGACTGCTGTTCCACGCTGCAAGCGTTTGGGCACAGGACAAGGAAAGCGGAGACCGCCTTCCGGTAGGGACAGCAGTGTCACTTAGCCCGCTCCAAGGATCAGGGCACAGCCAACGCAGCAACTCAGGGGGCCCACAAGGCCAACAGCATCTGGTGGAGGACTGGGACATCTGGAAGGAGTGAAGAGATCTTCGTGTCTACTAACGTCCACAACTTCCGAGGAACAGGAAACGTTCAACGCGGGAACTCGGGCAGCCCAAAATGCCTACAGAATGTGATGGTGGAGGCACCAATGCGAGAAAGAAAGAAGAAGGCTTCACATGCAGTACTGAACACATAGCGCGGAGAAGAATACTGGTGAATCAAGAAACCCCTAGTCATGGACAGCCCTCAGCAAAAGCCTGTTTGGGAACCTACCTCTTCTTTTAGCATCACACATGCTCAGAAGAGTGCATTTGGATCCGGGAAACTCCAACGAAACGCCAACGGACAACATGGAAGAGAGAGAAGAAAAACAGATCAAAAAGGTAGAAAACGCTGTTGAATCCAAACAGAAAAGAAGACGACATTGGCTCATGGCACTGACATTCCATCAGCACTGGGGAGACCTGAAGATGGGGAAAGGAAGAACACCCAGTGAAAGCAACGTGAGCACGAGGGACATCCGACACCAAGCCCAGAGGACCACAGCGAGCATGTTAAACAGGACACGTCTGGGATCAACGTACCTCAGCACAGAGACTAAGCAATGGATACTGACATCCACCTCCGGCTGCGGTTTCCTGCTGCTTCCACCAAGAGCCTCGCTCAAGTCCTGGCACCGCTCGCGAGGACTGCAGTTCCACGCTGCAAGCGTTTGGGCACAGGACAAGGAAAGCAGAGACCGCCTTCCGGTAGGGACAGCAGTGTCACTTAGCCCGCTCCAAGGATCAGGGCACAGCCAACGCAGCAACTCAGGGGGGTCCACAAGGCCAACAGCATCTGGTGGAGGACTGGGCACATCTGGAAGGAGTGAAGAGATCTTCGTGTCTACTAACGTCCACAACTTTCCGAGGAACAGGAAACGTTCAACGCGGGAACTCGGGCAGCCCAAAACACCTACAGCATGTGTGGTGCAGGCACCAATGCGAGAAAGAAAGAAGAAGGCTTCACATGCAGTACTGAACCACGTCGCGCGAAAACTAATACTGGTGAATCATGAAACCCCAAGACATGGACAGCACTCAGCAAAAGCCTGTTTGGGAGCCTACCTCTTCTTTTGGCATCACACGTGCTCAGAAGAGTGCATTTGGATCCAGGAAACTCCAACGAAACGCCAACGGGCAACGTGGAAGAAAGAGAAGAAGAACAGATCAAAGGGGTAGAAAACGCTGTTGAATCCAAACAGAAAAGAAGACGACATTGGCTCATGGCACTGACATTCCATCAGCACTGGGGAGACCTGAAGATGGGGAAAGAAAGAACACCCGGTGAAAGCAACGTGAGCACGAGGGACATCCGACACCAAGCCCAGAGGACCTCAGCGAGCGTGATAAACAGGACACGTCTGGGATCAACGTACCTCGGCACAGAGACTAAGCAGTGGATATTGGCATCCATCTCTGGCTGCAGTTTCCTGCAACGTCTACCACAAGCGTGGCTCAAGTCCTGGCACCGCTCGCGAGGACTGCAGTTCCACGCTGCAAGCGTTTGGGCACAGGACAAGGAAAGCAGAGACCGCCTTCCGGTAGGGACAGCAGTGTCACTTAGCCCGCTCCAAGGATCAGGGCACAGCCAACGCAGCAACTCAGGGGGCCCACAAGGCCAACAGCATCTGGTGGAGGACTGGGCACATCTGGAAGGAGTGAAGAGATCTTCGTGTCTACTAACGTCCACAACTTTCCGAGGAACAGGACACGTTCAACGCGGGAACCCGGGCAGCCCAAAACACCTACAGCATGTGGTGGTGCAGGCACCAATCCTAGAAATACAGAAGAAAGCTTCACATGCAGGACTGAATCACTCGCGCAGAAAACTATACTGGTGAATCCAGAAACCCCTAGTCATGGACAGCCCTCAGCAAAAGCCTGTTTGGGAGCCTACCTCTTCTTTTGGCATCACACGTGCTCAGAAGAATGCATTTGGATCCGGGAAACTCCAACGAAGCGCCAAGGGGCAACGTGGAAAAAAAAGAAGAAAGACAGATCAAAGGGGTAGAAAATGCTGTTAAATCCAAACAGAAAAGACGACGACATTGGCACATGGCACTGACATTCCATCAGCACTGGGGAGACCTGAAGATGGGGAAAGGAAAAACACCCAGTGAAAGCAACGTGAGCACGAGGGACATCCGACACCAAGCCCAGAGGTCCTCAGCGAGCAGGTTAAACAGGACACGTCTGGGATCAACGTACCTAAACACAGAGACTAAGCAGTGGATATTGGCATCCAGCTCTGGCTGCGGTTTCCTGCAACGTCTACCACAAGCGTGGCTCAAGTCCTGGCACCGCTCGCGAGGACTGCAGTTCCACGCTGCAAGCGTTTGGGCACAGGACAAGGAAAGCGGAGACCGCCTTCCGGTAGGGACAGCAGTGTCACTTAGCCCGCTCCAAGGATCAGGGCACAGCCAACGCAGCAACTCAGGGGGGTCCACAAGGCCAACAACATCTGATGCAGGACTAGGCACATCTTGAAGGAATGAAGAGATCTTCGTGTCTACTAACGTCCACAACTTTCCGAGGAACAGGAAACGTTCAACGCGGGAACACGGGCAGCCCAAAACACCTACAGCATGTGGTGGTGCAGGCACCAATGCGAGAAAAAGAAGAAGGCTTCACATGCAGTACTGAATCCACGTCGCGCAGAAAACTATACTGGTGAATCGAGAAACCCCTAGTCATGGACAGCCCTCAGCAAAAGCCTGTTTGGGAGCCTACCTCTTCTTTTGGCATCACACGTGCTCAGAAGAGTGCATTTGGATCCAGGAAACTCCAACGAAACGCCAACGGGCAACGTGGAAGAAAGAAAGAAGAAACGGATGAAAAGGGGTAGAAAACGCTGTTGAATCCAAACAGAAAAGAAGACGACATTGGCTCATGGCACTGACATTCCATCAGCACTGGGGAGACCTGAAGATGGGAAAAAAAAGAACACCCGGTGAAAGCAACGTGAGCACGAGGGACATCCGACACCAAGCCCAGAGGACCTCAGCGAGCGTGTTAAACAGGAGACGTCAAAGATCAATGTACCTCGGCACAGAGACTAAGCAGTGGATATTGGCATCCACCTCTGGCTGCGGTTTCCTGCAACGTCTACCACAAGCGTGGCTCAAGTCCTGGCACCGCTCACGAGGACTGCTGTTCCACGCTGCAAGCGTTTGGGCACAGGACAAGGAAAGCGGAGACCGCCTTCCGGTAGGGACAGCAGTGTCACTTAGCCCGCTCCAAGAATCAGGGCACAGCCAACGCAGCAACTCAGGGGGGCCCACAAGGCCAACAGCATCTGGTGGAGGACTGGGTACATCTGGAAGGAGTGAAGAGATCTTCGTGTCTACTAACGTCCACAACTTTCCGAGGAACAGGAAACGTTCAACGCGGGAACTCGGGCAGCCCAAAATGCCTACAGAATGTGATGGTGGAGGCACCAATGCGAGAAAGAAAGAAGAAGGCTTCACATGCAGTACTGAACCACATAGCGCGGAGAAGAATACTGGTGAATCAAGAAACCCCTAGTCATGGACAGCCCTCAGCAAAAGCCTGTTTGGGAACCTACCTCTTCTTTTAGCATCACACATGCTCAGAAGAGTGCATTTGGATCCGGGAAACTCCAACGAAACGCCAACGGACAACATGGAAGAGAGAGAAGAAAAACAGATCAAAAAGGTAGAAAACGCTGTTGAATCCAAACAGAAAAGATGACGACATTGGCTCATGGCACTGACATTCCATCAGCACTGGGGAGACCTGAAGATGGGGAAAGGAAGAACACCCAGTGAAAGCAACGTGAGCACGAGGGACATCCGACACCAAGCCCAGAGGACCACAGCAAGCATGTTAAACAGGACACGTCTGGGATCAACGTACCTCAGCACAGAGACTAAGCAATGGATACTGACATCCACCTCCGGCTGCGGTTTCCTGCTGCTTCCACCAAGAGCCTCGCTCAAGTCCTGGCACCGCTCGCGAGGACTGCAGTTCCACGCTGCAAGCGTTTGGGCACAGGACAACGAAAGCAGAGACCGCCTTCCGGTAGGGACAGCAGTGTCACTTAGCCCGCTCCAAGGATCAGGGCACAGCCAACGCAGCAACTCAGGGGGTCCACAAGGCCAACAGCATCTGGTGGAGGACTGGGCACATCTGGAAGGAGTGAAGAGATCTTCGTGTCTACTAACGTCCACAACTTTCCGAGGAACAGGAAACGTTCAACGCGGGAACCCGGGCAGCCCAAAACACCTACAGCATGTGGTGGTGCAGGCACCAATGCGAGAAAGAAAGAAGAAGGCTTCACATGCAGTACTGAACCACGTCGCGCAGAAAACTATACTGGTGAATCCAGAAACCCCTAGTCATGGACAGCACTCAGCAAAAGCCTGTTTGGGAGCCTACCTCTTCTTTTGGCATCACACGTGCTCAGAAGAGTGCATTTGGATCCAGGAAACTCCAACGAAACGCCAACGGGCAACGTGGAAGAAAGAGAAGAAGAACGGATGAAAGGGGTAGAAAACGCTGTTGAATCCAAACAGAAAAGAAGACGACATTGGCTCATGGCACTGACATTCCATCAGCACTGGGGAGACCTGAAGATGGGAAAAAAAAGAACACCCGGTGAAAGCAACGTGAGCACGAGGGACATCCGACACCAAGCCCAG
Source organism: Meleagris gallopavo (assembly GCF_905368555.1). Classification (NCBI taxonomy): domain Eukaryota; kingdom Metazoa; phylum Chordata; class Aves; order Galliformes; family Phasianidae; genus Meleagris; species Meleagris gallopavo. The sequence continues at coordinate 11,116 of NC_139420.1, forward strand.
AGGACCTCAGCGAGCGTGATAAACAGGACACGTCTGGGATCAACGTACCTCGGCACAGAGACTAAGCAGTGGATATTGGCATCCATCTCTGGCTGCAGTTTCCTGCAACGTCTACCACAAGCGTGGCTCAAGTCCTGGCACCGCTCGCGAGGACTGCAGTTCCACGCTGCAAGCGTTTGGGCACAGGACAAGGAAAGCGGAGACCGCCTTCCGGTAGGGACAGCAGTGTCACTTAGCCCGCTCCAAGGATCAGGGCACAGCCAACGCAGCAACTCAGGGGGGCCCACAAGGCCAACAGCATCTGGTGGAGGACTGGGCACATCTGGAAGGAGTGAAGAGATCTTCGTGTCTACTAACGTCCACAACTTTCCGAGGAACAGGACACGTTCAACGCGGGAACCCGGGCAGCCCAAAACACCTACAGCATGTGGTGGTGCAGGCTCCAATCCTAGAAATACAGAAGAAAGCTTCACATGCAGGACTGAATCACGTCGCGCAGAAAACTATACTGGTGAATCCAGAAACCCCTAGTCATGGACAGCCCTCAGCAAAAGCCTGTTTGGGAGCCTACCTCTTCTTTTGGCATCACACGTGCTCAGAAGAATGCATTTGGATCCGGGAAACTCCAACGAAGCGCCAACGGGCAACGTGGAAAAAAAAGAAGAAAGACAGATCAAAGGGGTAGAAAATGCTGTTAAATCCAAACAGAAAAGAAGACGACATTGGCACATGGCACTGACATTCCATCAGCACTGCGGAGACCTGAAGATGGGGAAAGGAAAAACACCCAGTGAAAGCAACGTGAGCACGAGGGACATCCGACACCAAGCCCAGAGGTCCTCAGCGAGCAGGTTAAACAGGACACGTCTGGGATCAACGTACCTAAACACAGAGACTAAGCAGTGGATATTGGCATCCAGCTCTGGCTGCGGTTTCCTGCAACGTCTACCACAAGCGTGGCTCAAGTCCTGGCACCGCTCGCGAGGACTGCAGTTCCACGCTGCAAGCGTTTGGGCACAGGACAAGGAAAGCGGAGACCGCCTTCCGGTAGGGACAGCAGTGTCACTTAGCCCGCTCCAAGGATCAGGGCACAGCCAACGCAGCAACTCAGGGGGGCCCACAAGGCCAACAGCATCTGGTGGATGACTGGGCACATCTGGAAGGAGTGAAGAGATCTTCGTGTCTACTAACGTCCACAACTTTCCGAGGAACAGGAAACGTTCAACGCGGGAACTCGGGCAGCCCAAAATGCCTACAGAATGTGATGGTGGAGGCACCAATGCAGAAAGAAAGAAGAAGCTTCACATGCAGTACTGAACACATGCGCGGAGAAGAATACTGGTGAATCGAGAAACCCCTAGTCATGGACAGCCCTCAGCAAAAGCCTGTTTGGGAACCTACCTCTTCTTTTGAGCATCACACATGCTCAGAAGAGTGCATTTGGATCCAGGAAACTCCAACGAACGCCAAGGGGCAACGTGGAAGAAAGAGAAGAAAAACAGATCAAAAAGGTAGAAAACGCTGTTGAATCCAAACAGAAAAGAAGACGACATTGGCTCATGGCACTGACATTCCATCAGCACTGGGGAGACCTGAAGATGGGGAAAGGAAGAACACCCAGTGAAAGCAACGTGAGCACGAGGGACATCCGACACCAAGCCCAGAGGACCACAGCGAGCAGGTTAAACAGGACACGTCTGGGATCAACGTACCTCAGCACAGAGACTAAGCAATGGATACTGACATCCACCTCCGGCTGCGGTTTCCTGCTGCTTCCACCAAGAGCCTCGCTCAAGTCCTGGCACCGCTCGCGAGGGCTGCAGTTCCACGCTGCAAGCGTTTGGGCACAGGACAAGGAAAGCAGAGACCGCCTTCCGGTAGGGACAGCAGTGTCACTTAGCCCGCTCCAAGGATCAGGGCACAGCCAACGCAGCAACTCAGGGGGTCCACAAGGCCAACAGCATCTGGTGGATGGACTAGGCACATCTTGAAGGAGTGAAGAGATCTTCGTGTCTACTAACGTCCACACCTTACTGAGGAACAGGAAACGTTCAACGCGGGAACTCGGGCAGCCCAAAATGCCTACAGAATGTGATGGTGGAGGCGCCAATCCAAGAAACTAAGAAGAAAGCTTCACATGCAGGACTGAACATGTCACGCGGAAACGAATACTGGTGAATCATGAAACCCCAAGACATGGACAGCACTCAGCAAAAGCCTGTTTGGGAGCCTACCTCTTCTTTTGGCACCACATATGCTCAGAAGAGTGCATTTGGATCCAGGAAACTCCAACGAAGCGCCAAGGGACAACGTGGAAGAAAGAGAAGAAAAACAGATCAAAAAGATAGAAAACGCTCTTGAATCCAAACGGGAAAGAAGATGACATTGGCTCATGGCCCTGACATTCCATCAGCACTGGGGAGGCCTGAAGATGGGGAAAGGAAGAACACCCGGTGAAAGCAACGTGAGCACGAGGGACATCCGACACCAAGCCCAGAGGTCCTCAGCGAGCAGGTTAAACAGGACACGTCTGGGATCAACGTACCTAAACACAGAGACTAAGCAGTGGATATTGGCATCCAGCTCTGGCTGCGGTTTCCTGCAACGTCTACCACAAGCGTGGCTCAAGTCCTGGCACCGCTCGCGAGGACTGCAGTTCCACGCTGCAAGCGTTTGGGCACAGGACAAGGAAAGCGGAGACCGCCTTCCGGTAGGGACAGCAGTGTCACTTAGCCCGCTCCAAGGATCAGGGCACAGCCAACGCAGCAACTCAGGGGGGCCCACAAGGCCAACAGCATCTGGTGGAGGACTGGGACATCTGGAAGGAGTGAAGAGATCTTCGTGTCTACTAACGTCCACAACCTTCCGAGGAACAGGAAACGTTCAACGCGGGAACTCGGGCAGCCCAAAATGCCTACAGAATGTGATGGTGGAGGCACCAATGCGAGAAAGAAAGAAGAAAGCTTCACATGCAGTACTGAACCAATGGCGCGGAGAAGAATACTGGTGAATCAGAAACCCCTAGTCATGGACAGCACTCAGCAAAAGCCTGTTTGGGAACCTACCTCTTCTTTTGCATCACACATGCTCAGAAGAGTGCATTTGGATCCAGGAAACTCCAACGAAACGCCAACGGACAACATGGAAAAAAAAGAAGAACAACAGATCAAAAAGGTAGAAAATGCTGTTGAATCCAAACAGAAAAGAAGAAGACATTGGGACATGGCACTGACATTCCATCAGCACTGGGGAGGCCTGAAGATGGGGAAAGGAAGAACACCCGGTGAAAGCAACGTGAGCACGAGGGACATCCGACACCAAGCCCAGAGGACCTCAGCGAGCGTGATAAACAGGACACGTCTGGGATCAACGTACCTCGGCACAGAGACTAAGCAGTAGATATTGGCATCCATCTCTGGCTGCAGTTTCCTGCAACGTCTACCACAAGCATGGCTCAAGTCCTGGCACCGCTCGCGAGGGCTGCAGTTCCACGCTGCAAGCGTTTGGGCACAGGACAAGGAAAGCAGAGACCGCCTTCCGGTAGGGACAGCAGTGTCACTTAGCCCGCTCCAAGGATCAGGGCACAGCCAAAGCAGCAACTCAGGGGGGCCCACAAGGCCAACAGCATCTGATGCAGGACTAGGCACATCTTGAAGGAATGAAGAGATCTTCGTGTCTACTAACGTCCACAACTTTCCGAGGAACAGGACATGTTCAACGCGGGAACCCGGGCAGCCCAAAACACCTACAGCATGTGGTGGTGGAGACGCCAATACTAGAAAGAAAAAAAAGTTTCACATGCAGGACTGAACAACGTCGCGCAGAAAAGAATACTGGTGAATCGAGAAACCCCTAGTCATGGACAGCACTCTGCAACAGCCTGTTTGAGACCTGCCTCTTCTTTTGGCATCACACGTGGTCAGAAGAGTGCATTTGGATCCAGGAAACTCCAATGATGCGCCAAGGGGCAACATGGAAAAAAGTGAAGAAAAACAGATCAAAAGGGGTAGAAAATGCTTTGACCCAAGCAGAAAAGAAGACGACATTGGGACATGGCACTGACATCCCATCAGCAATGGCAAGACCTGAAGATGGGGAAAGGAAAAACACCCAGTGAAAGCAACGTGAGCACGAGGGACATCCGACAACAAGCCCAGAGGTCCTCAGCGAGCAGGTTAAACAGGACACGTCTGGGATCAACGTACCTCAGCACAGAGATTAAGCAGTGAATATTGGCATCCACCTCCGGCTGCAGTTTCCTGCTGCTTCCACCAAGAGCCTCGCTCAAGTCCTGGCACCGCTCGCGAAGGCCGCAGTTCCACACTGCAAGCGTTTGGGCACAGGACAAGGAAAGCAGAGACCGCCTTCCGGTAGGGACAGCAGTGTCACTTAGCCCGCTCCAAGGATCAGGGCACAGCCAACGCAGCAACTCAGGGGGGCCCACAAGGCCAACAGCATCTGGTGGAGGACTGGGCACATCTGAAGGAGTGAAGAGATCTTCGTGTCTACTAACGTCCACACCTTACTGAGGAACAGGACACGTTCAACGCGGGAACTCAGGCAGCCCAAACGCCTACAGCATGTGGTGGTGGAGGCACCAATCCTAGAAAGAAATAAGAAAACTTCCCATACGGTATTGAACAATGTGGGTTAGAAATGAACTGCGGTAACTCCAAAAACCCCAAGTCATGGACAGCACTCAGGAGAAGCCTGTTTTGGAGCCTGCCTCTTCTTCTGGCATCTCTCTTGGTCAGCAGTCTGCATTTGGATCATGGAAACTCCAACGAGGCACCAACGGCTAACACAGAAATAAAAATTAATTTGGAGGAAAAGTTGACAAGGGAGGGAGAAAATGGGGACAAAGCAGGAAACAGGGACTGGGACGCGAGGACATGGGGACAAGGGAAGAAATGTCAGGACAACAGGCCTTGAAAGCGTAATGAGTGGGAGTCCAGTGTGCCCCTGTACAATTAATGGATATACCGATGTTATGGTATAACAGGAAGCTAAGGTATAATGTTATTACACCAAAGCCGGAAACAGAAAGGATAGATAGACTGACCCGTAACATGGGCTCACAAGGAAAACTCCAATAGAGTGGATCTCCAGAAGAGATCCTTCCCCACTAGCAGTCAGTTCTTAAATGGGTCTAGGAGAGGTGGAGCCAGGCTCCGCCCCTTCCTGCAGCAGAGATAAATTGCCTTCACCTGTGCTCCCATGGCTGATTCTTTGCTTGCCTCAGCTGTCCCATACAGCCACCAATCCCAGAGAACTTGCAGAAGAGCCAGAAAGCTCTCTGGGAATCCAGAGCTTGCCTGCCAAGCGTGTCGTTGTCCACCGAAGTCTTTCTTGGAGTCCTCACGCCACTTCTTGGAAGAAGAATCGGGATCTGGAACCTTCTGCCGAACACAAAGCAACAAGCCAACAGCTCAGCATGGAGCAGAACGCCTAGAACTCAGTCCTTCCTCAAGCTCAGAGCTCACCCTACCCCAGTGAAACTGGAAGCCCAGGCAGAGATGCCAGCCTTGTGATTGCCAGCCCTTCAATGAGCTCAGCCCGGGATGCTGCTCCTCCCAGTCAGCTGCCGCTGTCTGCTGCCGAGTCCCGCTTATAAGGCTGTCAGAAAAGTTCTTTCCGTGGTCTCTGCTGCCACCCCGTGGCCATTGCACGAAACTGCTGCTGTTTGCTGCCGAGTTCCGCTTTTAATCCATCAGAGAAAGTCTTTCCGTGGTCTCTGCTGCCACTTCGTGGCCATTACACGGAACTGCCACTGTTTGCCGCCGACTCCCGTTTATAAGCTGTCAGAAAAGGTCTTTCCGCGGTCTCTGCTGCCACCTCGTGGCCATTGCACGGAACTACCGCGGTCTGCCGCCGAGTCCCGCCAGCAGCACAACACGTGTGTACAAATGCGGAAGTGCCGTCCTAAACGCTGTGCGCAGCGAATCCGCTGCTCTCTATGGTCATCAGTCCTCCAGCTAATAGCAAATGCGCCCGTCAACTTAGACATAGCAACTGTTTCCACAAACCACTACGGCTACGGGCAAGCATTGGATTCTTGGACCGCCGGCTCAGCGATATTTTCCCGTTTCTAAGCCAGGATGCCCCTCGTCAGCACCGCACCGCGCATGCCCGAGCACCGAATGCACACGGCCACAATTCCACCGACTGTCCACAAAGGGGCATTGGAGACCGCGGAAACAGCAACAACGACCAGGTGGACGCGGAGCCGCGCCGCTGCTTCTGGCGCTCCCTTCTCTCTTTGGCTTGAGGGTAGAGGAGAACGCAGTTAGATGGGGGGTGAGGGAGGAGCAAGTTACGTCAGTTGGAAGGAGACGAAGATAACCAAGGAAAGCTTCTCTACACCCAGCAAACCTCTGCTAACTGCTTCAGAATATCTGTAAATAAGTAAATAAGTAAGTAATCATCAAATTTATTTTGTCTTTTTTTATTTTTTTATTTTTTTTTTTATTTGGCATCGGAGGTGATGAAAAAGCTGGCATCAATTGGACAGGTGTGCGCAGCGAAGCCAAGGATGGCTAGGAACGATTGACAGTTGCTAACGTGGCAAAACAACTGCAATGCAAAACAGACATTCAACTTCCAGAAAAAAAGACACAGCGGTAACAACTTCCGTATCTGGCCACACCACTCTCAGATCCCATCCGGGGCTCCCGAGCCTTGTAAATATCCACTGCGATATCAGTTCTGACACAGAGCGATTTGTCGGCAGTCCTTCCACTCACAACCCGTGCCAGGATCTGCCGCGGGGCATTCTGACCGCGGGCACCACAGCTGAGCTGTTTTAAGAACAGTGGGATTCCCAGGCACGGTTTCAAGGATTTGGTCTGCTTTTGACCGAAAGGAAGAATTAATATGAAATGTGAGGTATGCTTAAGTCATCGTGAGGCGAGCGTCTCAGCATCACCTTTGGGAAACAGAGAATGGATTTGTCATAAAAGCCTCAGCACAGCAGTAGCACAGAACACTGCCTAAGAACAATGAGAACGCTTCGTGAGGAGGCAAGGAGCTTTATGACCTCCGGCTGGGAAATCCAGATCCATCTGCCCCCAGGCTCCTCTTTGGCAACTCTTCTAGATGCAGCTGAACATTCTGTTCTAGAGCACAACTCAAAACTACAGAGGAAACAAAGGGAGTTCTACGTAGGCAGAATAAAAAGAATGCTATGTTCCTTCAGTATTGAAAATCAACAACACAAGCCACTCCCAGAACACCGCTATAAGGGAAACACAGCGGCACAGAAGAAAGCATCCATGTTTTCCCAAACCACTGCTCCAAGGGAAAAAAAGGAAATAAAAGAAATTTATTTTATATGCTACCTGCTTGAAGGCATATACCACTCTCACTTCAAAAGCATGAAAGAGAAAACTAAAATGCACAGAGTACTCTCTTCCAACAACACGTGCAGTTGGTCGGGGCAGCAAATGGCGCAGCTCCGTATCACAAAGAACTGCAGTCATGAGCACCGAGCTCCCCAGCGCCAGCCAAACCAACCAGACGTGCCGACGGACAGGCAGAATCCTTCAGTAGGACAGCCAGGAAAAGCGCCCAGCGAAGCACCCGCTTCTCAGCCTTCTGGTTCCTCTTTGAAAACCCAGAGGTCTCTGCGTCAGCTCCGTCTCGAGCCTGTAAAGCCCGAGCTCACAGTCTGGTGGAAGTCCAAGCACAGGTCGGGTTATTACAGCCAGTCCCCAAAAGGACTGGCTTCTGTCCTCGCCCCCAGTCTCAGTTCTGTGACACACACGTGTATCTCTCAGGGCTCACCTGGTGCTCTTCTGACGAAGGCCACACGACTTTCTGGCTGCGCATTCTTGGACCTGGATCAAGCTGAAGGATGCTTGACTCACTGCAGCCAGTCGTCCTATCAGCTACAACTCCAGAATTCCAGCCACCAATCTGCTGCTTCTCTGTTAATTGGTGGCTTTACCGTCCAGCACGCTACCCTGCATTCCAGAGACAGAATAGGTAACAACGCTGTCTGGAGAAAGACCCCCAGGAAAAGGGGAAAAAAGGGACGGGGGGGAATGGAATTGGGATGGGAGGAAGAAGGGGGGGGGGGGGGGGGAGAAGGGGAAAAGGGGACAAGGGGGGAAAAACAGAATTGGGAGTGGCCAAGGGGGGGGGGAGGGTCCTCAATAAATAAAAGAAAATGCAAAAGAAATTGAGAGAGAAAAGTCAAAAAAAAAAAAAAAAAAAAGAAGGAAAGGAATGGGAAAGAGATTAGAAGAATGGGAAATGGAAGCGGAAAAGGAAGGAAGAAGGAAGGAAAAGGAGGAAGAGAAAAAGGAATGAAGAGGAAAAGGGCTGGAATGGAACTGAGAAAGAAGGAGAATCACAGAGAAAGAAGAAGGGGAGGAAGAACTGAAATGGGAAATGGAAAGGAGGGAAAAACAGAATGGGAAAAAGGAGGAGAAGGAGGAGGAGAGTGAGAAAGAAGAGGGACAGTGAGCAAATGGACCGGGATAAAAGAGGAAAAAGAACTGAAAGGACAAGAGGAAGGAAACAGGAATTGGGGGGAGAGAAAACGGGGACAGGGTAGGAAATATAGGAGACAAGGTGGAAAAAGGGAATTGGGATGGGGGAAAAGGGTTGGGGAGGAAAAGGGAAGTGTGATGGGAGAAAAAGTGGACGGGGGGGAAAGGGGAACTGGGGATGGGGGGCAAAAAAGAAGGGGGAAAGAAAAGGGGGGGGGGGAAAGGGAGGGAAAGGGAAACAAGAACGGGAAGGGGAAAAGGGGGGGAAAAAGGGAAAGGGAGACAAGGAGAGGAAAAAGGGGAGGAAAAAAGGGGTCGGGGGGAGGAAAAGGAGGGGGAAAAGGGGCCGAAAAGAAGAGGGGAATGGAGAACAGGGCCAGAAAAGGGGATCTGGAGGGAAAAGGGAAAGGGGACGAGGAAGAGGAAAGGGTAAAAAAGGATGGGGAGGAAAATGGGCATTGGGACAGGGAGGGAGAAGGGAGGAAATGGGGATGGGGAGGGGACAGGGAGGGAAAAGGGGAAATGAGGGCGGGGGGTGGAGAAGAAAGGGGGACAGGGGGGCATGAAGGGAGACTACAGGAGAAAGGGAGGGAGAAAGGAATTGGGATGGGAGGAAACGGGAAATGAAATGGGTGGAAAAGGGGATGAGGGATGAAAATGGAATTGGGATGGGAAGATTATAGGACGATGGAGAAAAAAGTGACTGAAATGTGAGGAAATGGGGACTGGGAGGGGAAGAAAACATGAGGACTACAGGCTTTGAAAGCTGAGTGAGTGGGGGTCCAGAGTGGCACCAACGCCATGGAATGTGCAGAAGAGCCAAAAAGCTCTCTGGGAAATCCAGAGCTTGCCTGCCAAGCGCGGCAGTGTCCACCAAAGTCTTTGTTGGAGCCCTCACGCCGCTTCTCGGAAGAAGAATGGGGATCCGGAATCTTCTGCCAAACACAAAGCAACAAGCCAACAGCTCAGCATGGAGCAGAACGCCAAAAACTCGGTCCCTCCCAAAGCTCAGCACTCACCCAACCCCAGTGACACAGGAAGCCCGGGCAGAGATGCGTGCCCTGCGATTGCCAGCCCTTCAATGAGCTCAGGCCAGGCTGTGGCTCCCTCCAGTCCCACTGCCGGCTTGATGGCATCCAGCTGTGCAGCAGGGGAGGGCCTGGGGGGCGGGGCTTGAACGGGGAGGGAGGAGGCAAAGAGGGAAAGGGGCGGGGGGAAAGGGGCGGGGGGGGCGAAAGGGGCGGGGGGGAAAGGGGCGGGGGGAAAGGGCGGGGGGGAAAGGGGCGGGGGAAAGGGGAAAGGGGGAAAAGGGCGGGGGGGAAAAGGGCGGAAAGGGGGAAAAGGGCGGAAGGGGGAAAAGGGCGGAAAAGGGCGGAGGGGAAAAGGGCGGAGGGGGGGAAAAGGGCGGAAAGGGCGGAGGGGGAAAAGGGCGGAAGGGCGGAAAGGGCGGGAAAAGGGCGGAAAAGGGCGGGGAAAAGGGCGGAAAAAGGGCGGAAAAGGGCGGAAAAGGGAGGGAAAAGGGCGGAAAAGGGGGAAAAGGGCGAAGGGGAAAGCAAAAGGGGGGAAAAGGGCGGAAAAGGGGAAGGGGAAAAGGGGAAAGGGAAAAAGGGCGGAAAAGGGCGGAGAAAAGGGAAAAGGAAAAAAAAGGGGGAAAAGGGCGGGAAAAAGGGCGGAAAAGGGCGGAAAAGGGGGAAAGGGGAAAAGGGCGGAGGAAAAGGCGGAAAAGGGCGGAAAAGGGCGGAAAAGGGCGGAAAAGGGCGGAAAAGGGCGGAAAAGGGCGGAAAAGGGCGGAAAAGGGCGGAAAAGGGCTGGAAAGGAGGCGAGAAAGGGCGGAAAAAGAAGGCGGAAAGGGAAGGGAAGCGGAAAGGGGGGGGAAAAGAGGCGAAGGGGAAAAGGGCGGGAAAGGGAAAAGGCGGAAAGGGTGGAAAAGGGGAAAGGGGGGAAAAAGGGGAAGAAAGGGAAAGGGAAAAGGGAGAAAGTGGGGAAAAGGGAGGAAAAAGGGGGAAAGGGCGGAGGAAAGAAGGCAGGAAAGAGGGCGGAAAGGGGGAAAGAGGAAGCGGAAAAAGGGAAGGAAAGATGGGGGAAAAGCAGGAAGGGGAGGAAAGGGAGGAAAGGATGGAAGCGGGAGGGAAAAAAGGCAGGGAAAAGGGGTGGGAAAAAGGAGGAAAGGGGCGAAGGAGGAAAAGGAGGCAGGAAAGGGGCCGGGAAAAAAGGAGGAAAGGGGACGGGGAAAAAGGCAGGAAAGGGGCCGGGGAAAAAGGCAGGAAAGGGGCCGGGGAAAAGCAGGAAAGGGGCGGGAAAAAGCGAGGAAAAAGCAGGAAGGGCCGGGGGAGAAGGCGGGAAAAAGGCAGGAAAGGGGCCGGGGAAAGGCAGGAAAGGAAGGCAGGAAAGGCGGGAAACAGGGGGGGGAAAAGGCAGGAAAGGGGCCGGGGGGGGATAGGGACCCTAACCCCAGGACAAGGAAAGCGAAGACCGCCTTCCGGTAGGGACAGCGGTGTCACTTACCCCGCTCCAAGGATCAGGGCACAGCCAACGCAGCAACTCAGGGGGGCCCAGAAGGCCAACAGCATCTGGCGCTGGACTCGGCACATCTGGAAGGAGTGAAGAGATCCACATGTCTGCTCATGTCCACACCTTTCCGAGGAACAGCACACGTTCAATGTGGGAACTCGGGCAGCCCAAAACGCCTACAGCATCTGGTGGTGGAGGCACTGATCCTGGAAAGGAAGAAGAAAGCTTCCCATGCAGCACTGAACAACAGCGGTTAGAAAGGATTACTGGTGATACCGGAAACCCCAAGGCATGGACAGCACTCAGCAAAAGCCTGTTTGGGAGCCCACCTCTGCTTTTAGCATCACTCGTGGTCAGAAGTGCGCATTTGGAGCCGGGAAACTCCAACGAAGCGCCACCAGGCAACACAGGAAAAACAAATGGAATTGGAATGGGAGGAAAATGGGACGAGGGAGGGAGAAAATGGGGACGTGGGAGGAAACAGGGACTGGGACAGGAGGAAATGGGGACAAGGGAAGAAATGCCAGTACAACCGGATTTGAATGCTGAGTGAGTGGGGGTCCAGAGTGGCACCAATGCCATGGAACGTGCAGAAGAGCCAAAAAGCTCTCTGGGAAATCCAGAGCTCGCCTGCATCTGAAGGCTCCGTAAATTTAAATGCTGGTTTGAATTTGAATGCTCCATTTTTAAGAAGGGAAGAAAGAACGATCCTGGGAACTACCAACATAACAGTCTCACCTCTGTGCTGGGAGAGAGCACCGAGCAGATCCTCGTGGAAGTCACGCTAAGGCACACAAATGACAGGGAGGTGATACAGGAGAACCAGTGCGGCTTCACCAAGGGTAAATCCTGCTTGACCAACCTGGCGGCTGCCTATGGCGGTGTCACTGCATCAACAGACGAGCAAAGAGCCACTGATATCCCCCGCCTGCACTTCCCAAAGGGGTCCGTGCTGGGGCTGGGACTCTTCAGCATCTTCATCAGTGACAGCACCGGCGAGGCCGGGCGCACCCTCAGAAAATTTGCTGATGACACCGAGCTGTGGGGAGCAGCGACACAGCAGAGGGACGGGACGCCAGCCAGAGGGACCCAGACAGGCTCCGGTCAGCAGGTGAGGAGAGGTGATCCTGCCCCTCTGCCCTGTGCTGAAGAGGCCTCACCTGGAGCGCTGTGTCCATACGAAGAGTCCTCAGGGCAGAAGGGACACGAACCCGTTGGAGCACATCCAGAGGACGGCCCCAAAACACAAAGAACCAAAGGATCAAACACCTCTCCTCCAAGGACAGGCTAAGAGAGCTGGGGCTGTTCAGTGCGGAGGAGCGAAGGCTCCGAGGTGACCTGGTAACAGCCTTTCGATACCTAAAGGGGAGCTAAAGGAAAGAAGGAGGGAAAATTCAGGTTAGATGTAAGGAAAATATCTTTTACAGCAGGGGACAAGGGGAAACAGTTTTAAATTGAGGAAGGGAAGATTAAGGTTGAATGTCAGGGGGAAGTTCTTCACTATGAGAGCGGTGAGGTGCTGGAACAGCTGCCCAGAGAGGCTGTAGATACCTCATCCATCCCTGGAGGTGTTCGAGGCCAGCATGGATGGGGTCCTGGGCAGCCTGAGCTGCTGTGACATGGGGAGGTCGGTGGCCCTGCGTGTGGCAGGGGGGTTGGAGACTCGTCATCCTCAAGGTCCCTTCCAACCCGGGCCATTCTGTCATTCTGTGCAGTGGAACAGGCTGCCCGGAGATGTGGTGGACGCCCTGTCCCTTCCAAGGTTAGGCTGGATCAGGCTCTGGGCAGCCTGGTCTAGCTGTGGGTGTCCTTGTTCATCGTGGGGGAGTGGGACTAGATCATCATAAACGATCCGTTCCGACTCCAAGGAGTCTATGGCACGATACCTGAAGCCGTGAGGCACGATGACACAAAGCACATGGAGCTTATTTGGCTGGAAGAATAAACCCCATGGAGCGAGGCGAGCCCCCTGCAGCCCCCATTCCATCTCTAAGTGAGCATCCCACAGCCATCACAAAACCCACCTGCATACCAGTGACGCACAAACAGGGGCTTCATGGTGTTCCACTGTCTGCTCCACAGATTTCACAGAGCTTAAAGCACTAACCAGAGCAGCCCCAGAAAGCCTTCTGTCTGTCTGCAAAACAGAACAAGAGCCAAAGAGACGCGGAACATAATTTAAACACGTGCCCTTAAACAATACTCAGCAGGGGTGGAATGAATATGTGGCACAGGGGACACAGAGGGGACGTGGGCAGAGGACACAGGGAGGACACAGAGACACGAGCGGGACGCGAGGACACAGAGGGAACGTGGAGGGGGACGCAGAGGGGACGTGTCATAAAACAGGCTGGGACAACGTGGTAGCAGACAAACCCAGTTTGGAGTCCTAGGGTGGAGATTCCACAACGAGAACCATGAAAGAAGGAACAGAGACTTCACGAGAAGGTACTGAGCTGAACAAGAGCTGCAGAGGAAACCTGGAGAACACAGAATCCCTTTGCGGAAAAGTGCACCAGCTCCAGGCATTACCAGAGTTGCAATGCTCAGCCAGATGACCAGCGTTACCTTGGGGCTGATGGAAGCATTCCAGAAACAGATGGGAGCAAAAGAAAGGTACAAGCATCAGTCCCTCCATGACTGCTTCAGAAAAAGGCAGATAACCCCTTTGCTCCCCTCAGAGAACAAATGGAAGGCAGCATGAGGAGGGGCAGAGCAGACACAGCTACTGTAAACCAGCTTAGGAGCCCCACAGAAAGGCACAGATCAGAACCCTGCAAGAAAGAAAGAAAGAATCACTCACCTCTTTCCAAGAACTAGAGCTCACCCAGCAATCCACAGGAGGCATCTCCAGGAAGAAACCCTGCCTTTGGGGCTGCCAGCCCTTAAATGAGGAGAGGGAGGGGTGCAGCCAGGCTCAGCCCCATCTGGTCCCACACGTGCACCGCTTCCACCTGTGCTTGCAGGGCTACACCCCTCACCAGGTGCTCCATCACTGCTTCAGGCTGCCATCTCAGAGTTCCCCTAAAAGCATAAAGGAGAAAAAAAAGAAAAAAAAGGAATGACCGGCAGCCAATTGGGTCTGCCTGTCTGGTTAAGGGCAAGGGGGTTTAATCAACAGACCAGCTGGGAAGGTCCACATACTTGGATTCCAGTGGCAATCGGTGACATTTCTAACAAACAGGGGAGCACAGATTTCAATACCGAAATCTCAGCAAGATGCTGAGAAGCTGCGTGTGCAGCAAAAGGGCTGAGATTACCGGTGTGAACGGAGCGAGTGTTGCCTGCCAAACTGCCGGGCTCAGCTTACAGCTCCCCAGTGAGAAACGCGCGTCATCTACTCGCACAGCAATTAAAGCCCATGGTGAAATCATTTTAGGGTCTGGTGTCCTTGGTGGGTGAACCTGGCACCTGCCTGTGCGGCAGCGTGTGGCCTTTCGGCTCAGACATCAGTCCCGAGCCCCAGAGAAACAGGTAGGTGATGGTGACACTCCAGGGCGAGGAGCTGCTGTTGGTCCTCACGCAGCTTAGAGTTTGTTATCCAAACATAATGCTGTACTCGTTGATTTTTTTTTAAATCAGTGACAGGATGCGGTCTGATCCAATGCCTTTGAAAAGCGTGCTTTAAGGATCATCAGCTGAGAAGAGCAGCAGAACAGGGGGCCATTGCAGGGGGAAGGCGTGGGGAAGGAAGCGAGGAAAGAAAGGAGAAAGCCTGAAAAAGGAATGGGGAAGGCACGGGGCGAAGGAAGGGGGCAAGACATAGGGGAACGAAGGGGGAAGGACAGCATAGCTGCAGAGCAGCCTAAAAAGCAGCAACAAGCTCTGGGAGGACTGCAGACTACCAGATCTGCACTGGGTGTGCATGCTGTCATTACCTGCTTGGGTTGGGTCAGGCTTGTTGTCACTTCCGAGCTCCCGCAGTGGGAAGAGCTCGAGCAACTGGTGCAGTTGCTGCAGACCTGCGGGACGGGGGAGCGCTTGGTAAGGACAGCCCTGCAGCCCTCAGCTGGACCAACTCCCTCCGCGTGCCCAGGCTGTGAGCTGTGCAGCCGTGCCTGGCCGCGCTGCTCCAGCTCAGAACCCGCTGCCTGCAGCTGCACCTTTGCTTCCTTCCCGCCTGCCCAGAGCCTCCAGGCTGCTCCCACGCTCCCCTGCCCACCCCCAAAATGCCAGAGAAGACATCTGGCAGCGGGCTGGAGGAATCCCGGCACCCCGTTTTCCGTCTGCCTGCAGCTCTCTCCTCCTCTGCCGCGCAGGGCTCCAGCCTGCCAAACGGGAATGGTCGGGGGGAAAGGGAGTGCTGGCAGGAGCGACTGCTGCAGCTGACCGGGGAGGGTCTGCGGACCCCGTGCCCTTGTGGGCAATCTGTCCGGCTGCAGGAGGACCAGGAAAGGGCAGATGAAAAGCTGCAGCTGAGCCAGATGCATCCGCACAGCTCTCGGGCCATCTTGCCAATGGCAGCTGTGACGTATCGATTCTTTCCATGCAGGGGAATTCATTTTTTCCATCTGTAAATCTAGGTGGAGAACGGCAGTTTACGTTCATCTTTGTGGAAACACCGTAATGGTCCACACTAATCTCAAAACTGCAGCTTTGTGCTGTGACTGCCTGTGTAGACCTGCTAAGGCCTAAAACTACCCATTTGATGGCATAAAAAAGAATAAAAAGCCAAAAATGAAACCCGCACTTGAAGAAAGGCTCTTGGGAAAAAATACACTGAAGTATAAACAAGACAGAGGCTGAGCGGACATTAATACAGCCCTGCGCTTTCTGCCAACGGGCTTTAATTTCGTTATCATTAAATCTGCCGGGCTGTTACATTTTGGTATGCGAACATTTGGAAAAAATGAAAAAGATGCTGCCAAAAAGGAAAAAAAAAAACCAAACTTTTTTTTACAGCTATTTATAAGCACTTAGCACAGCTCTCCTGGGTTTGGAGCAACTTTCCTCTGTTTTCTTCGTCATTTCCTCCACAACTCCTCCACTTCTAACCTTGTGTTCTTCCCCTGCCATGCCACGACACACAGAGAACAGATCTCCAAGGACTGCGCCGCGGGTACCCGCCAATCCCGTCAGACACGTTCTTTCCGCGGTCTCTGCTGCCACCTCGTGGCCATTGCGCGGAACTGCCGCTGTCTGCCGCCGAGTCCCGCCAGCAGCACAGCGCATGCGCGTACAAATGAGGAAGTGTCGTTCTAAGCGCTCTGCGCAGCGAAACCGCCGCTCTCTATGGTGATCAGTTCTCCAGCTAATAGCATGTCCGAACGCCGGTACAGCACTGCGAATGCCCAAGCGACGGCACCGCACTACGCATGCGTCACGATCAGCACCCAATTGCGCATGCCCGAGCGTCGGCACCACACTGCATGGCCGAACGTCGGCACGTCACCGCGCATGGCCGAGCGAAGGCACCACACTGCGCATGCGTCACGATCAGCATCCAACTGCGCATGCCTGTGCGTGAGCACCAAACTGCGCATGCCCGAGCGTCAAACGGACAAGGCCGCAATTCCACCGGTTGACCACGAGGGGGCACCAGAGACTGCGGAAACAGCAAGAACGACGAGACGGACGCGAAGCCGCGTCCAAGATCAGCATCCAACTGCTCAAGCCCGAGCGGCGACTCCGCACTGCGCCTGCGTCGCGATCAGCACCCAACTGCGCATGCCCGAGCTTCGGCACCCATCTGCGCATGCGATACGATCAGCATCTAACTGCACATGCCCGAGCGTCAAACGCATATGGCCGCTATTCCTCCGATTCGCCACGAGGTGGCTCCGGACACCGCAGAAACAGCAACAACGACGAGACGGACGCGGAGCCGCGCCGCAGCTTCTTGCTCTCCGTTCTCTCCATCGTGAGGGCAGACGAAAACGCAGTTAGTTTGGGTTTGTGGGAGGAGCAAGTTACGCCAATTGGAAAAAGACCAAGAAAACCAAAGAAAGCTTCTCTACACCCAGCAAACCTCTGCTAACTGCTTAACAGTATCTATAATTAAGTAATTAAATAAATAAGTAATCATCAAGTTTATTTTGTCGTTTTTCTTTAACAGACATTCAACTTCAAGAAAAAAAAAAAATACTACTAACAACTTCCGTACCTGACCACACCACTCTCAGATCCCATCTGGATCTCCCAAGCGTTGTAAACATCCACTGCGATATCAATTCTGACATCGAGTGATTTGTCAGCAGTCCTTCCACTCACAACCCATGCCAGGATCTGCCGCGGGGCGTTCTGACCGCGGGCACCACGGCTGAGCTGTTTTAACAACAGTTTAAGAAGAATTGATATGAAATGTGAGGTATGCGTAAGTCATCGTGAGGCGAGAGTCTCAGCATCACCGTCTCAGCATCACCTTTGGGAAACAGAGAATGGATTTGTCATAAAAGCCTCAGCACAGCAGTAGCACAGAACACTGCCTAAGAACAATGAGAACGCTTCGTGAGGAGGCAAGGAGCTTTACGACCTCCGGCTGGGAAATCCAGATCCATCTGCCCCCAGGCTCCTCTTTGGCAACTCTTCTAGATGCAGCTGAACATTCTGTTCCAGAGCACAACTCAAAACTACAGAGGAAACAAAGGGAGTTCTACGTAGGCAGAATAAAAAGAATGCTATGTTCCTTCAGTATTGAAAATCAACAACACAAGCCACTCCCAGAACACCGCTATAAGGGAAACACAGCGGCACAGAAGAAAGCATCCATGTTTTCCCAAACCACTGCTCCAAGGGAAAAAAAGGAAATAAAAGAAATTTATTTTATATGCTACCTGCTTGAAGGCATATACCACTCTCACTTCAAAAGCATGAAAGAGAAAACTAAAATGCACAGAGTACTCTCTTCCAACAACACGTGCAGTTGGTCGGGGCAGCAAATGGCGCAGCTCCGTATCACAAAGAACTGCAGTCATGAGCACCGAGCTCCCCAGCGCCAGCCAAACCAACCAGACGTGCCGACGGACAGGCAGAATCCTTCAGTAGGACAGCCAGGAAAAGCGCCCAATGAAGCACCCGCTTCTCAGCCTTCTGGTTCCTCTTTGAAAACCCAGAGGTCTCTGCGTCAGCTCCGTCTCGAGCCTGTAAAGCCCGAGCTCACAGTCTGGTGGAAGTCCAAGCACAGGTCGGGTTATTACAGCCAGTCCCCAAAAGGACTGACTTCTGTCCTTGCCCCCAGTCTCAGTTCTGTGACACACGCGTGTATCTCTCAGGGCTCACCTGGTGCTCTTCTGACGAAGGCCACACGACTTTCTGGCTGCGCATTCTTGGACCTGGATCAAGCTGAAGGATGCTTGACTCACTGCAGCCAGTCGTCCTATCAGCTACAACTCCAGAATTCCAGCCACCAATCTGCTGCTTCTCTGTTAATTGGTGGCTTTACTGTCCAGCACGCTGCCCTGCATTCCAGAGACAGGACAGCTAACAATGCTGTTTGGATGAACAGCAGACCCTCTTCCGCTGCCACCTGTTAAACACAATCCAACAATGAAGGCGCTGCCCCACACATGCGGGGGCTGCACCCTGTGCACATTGCTCTTACGAGCAGTGCGTAGCAAGATGCCAGGGGCTGTGAGACATGATGACACAAAGGAGTTTGGTGATCGGGGCACAGTTGGTACAGCTGGGAAGGATGGCTGCTCAGCAGCTCCAGGGACACTCAGCAAGTGCACCTGTCAGTACGACCCCCAGGCTCTTTACCCAGTGCCAAAAGCGTTAGGTTTAGAGCTACACTGTGGGTTGATATACTTATCTTCAGAGTTCCCATGAAGCTTGGGGTTCAGGTCAAGAAGAAAATTAATGCTGTCTCCCAGCCCATCCCAGCGAGGCAAAGGCAAGCAGAACACCCAGGGTAGGCAAAGACAAGGAAAGCACCGCAGAGAACTGCCAAGGAAAGGGCAAGGGCAAAGGAAACGCCACAGGGAACGCCCAAAGGAAAGCCAAGGCAAGGGCAAGCCTGCAGAGAAAGGCCAGAGCCAAGAGCTCAGGAGGAAGAAAACAGGCAGACTGCAGAGTACCCCACAGCACAGTAATGAGCTCCTTTGGGAGCTCTACGTTGCAGCAAGCAACGGGTAAACGTTGGTGGGGGTACAATTGTCCTCACCAGTTTGGGCAACCAGCAGCCAGTCAGCAAAGTCAGGGCGTTCCAGGAGATGAAGCTTTCTCTTTCTCGCTGCTCTCGTGAAGAGTCACAGCTTTCTGGCTGCAGCTGTTACACCACCAGAGCGCTGCGGTTCCCTGCCACCGCCTGCTGAACGCAATACAGTGACGAAGGCGCTGTCCCATGCATGCAAGGCAGCGCCTCCAGTGCAAAAGACACGGGGGAGAAAAAGAGGAAAAGGGGAAAAAAGGGACGGGGGGGAATGGAATTGGGATGGGAGCAAGAGGGGGTGGGGGGGAAGGGTAAAAGGGGACAAGGGGGGAAAAACGGAATTGGGAGTGGCCAAGGGGGGGGGGGGGGAAGGGTCCTCAATAAATAAAAGAAAAAGTAAAGAAATGTAGAGAGAAAAGTCAAAAAAAAGAAGGAAAGGAATGGGAAAGAGATGAGAAGAACAGGAAAAGGAAATGGAAAAGGAAGGAGAAAGGAAGGAAAAGGAGGAAGAAGAGAAAAAGGAATGAAGAGGAAAGGGGCTGGAATGGAACTGAGAAAGAAGGAGAGTCAGAGAGAAAGAAGAAGAACTGAAATGGGAAATGGAAAGGAGAAAGAAACAGAATGGGAAAAAGGAGAAGAAGAAAAAGAAGAGTGAGAAATAAGAGGGAGAGTGAGCAAATGGACTGGGATAAAAGAGGAAAAAGAACTGAAAGGACAAGAGGGAGGAAACAGGAATTGGGGTGAGAGGAAATGGGGACAGGGTGGGAAATATAGCGGACAAGGCGGGAAAAGGGAATTGGGATGGGGGGAGAAAGGGTTGGGGAGGAAAAGGCAAGTGTGATGGGAGAAAAAGTGGACAGGGGGAAAGGGGAACTGGGGATGGGGGGCAAAAAAGAAGGGGGAAAGAAGGCGAAAAAGGGGCCGGGGGAAGTAGGGGGAAAAGGGGCCGAAAAGAAGAGGGGAATGGAGAATGGGGACAGAAAAGGGGACCTGGGGGGAAAAGGGGACAAGGAAGGGGAAAGAGTAAAAAAGGATGGGGAGGAAAATGGGAATTGGGACAGGGAGGGAGAAGGGAAGAAATGGGGATGGGGAGGGGACAGGGAGGGAAAAGGGGAAATGAGGATGGAGGAGTGGAGAAGAAAGGGGGACAGGGGGACATGAAGGGAGACTACGGGAGAGGGGGAGACTGGAATTGAAAGGGGTGGAAAGGGGGAGACTGGAATTGAAAGGTGTGGAAAGGGGGATGAGGGATGAAAATGGAATAGGGATGGGAAGATTATAGGATGATGGAGAAAAAAGGGGGCCGGCAGAAAAAAGGGGGCCGGCGGAAAAAAGGGGGCCTAACCCCAGGACAAGGAAAGCAGAGACAGCCTTCCGGTAGGGACAGCGGTGTCACTTACTCCTCTCCAAGGATCAGGGCACAGCCAACACAGCAACTCAGGGGGGCCCAGAAGGCCAACAGCATCTGGCGCTGGACTCAGCACATCTGGAAGGAGTGAAGAGATGTTCGTGTCTACTAACGTCCACAACTTTCCGAGGAACAGGACACGTTCAACGCGGGAACTCGGGCAGCCCAAAACGCCTACAGCATCTGGTGGTGGAGGCACCAATCCTAGACAGAAAGAAGAAAGCTTCCCATGCAGTACTGAACAACGTCGCATGGAAAGGATTACTGGTGAATCTAGAAACCCCTAGTCATGGACAGCACTCAACAAAAGCCAGTTTGGGAGCCTACCTCTTCTTCTGGCATCACACGTGGTCAGAGGTGTGCATTTGGATCCGGGAAACTCCAACCAAGCGCCAATGGGCAAAATGGAAAAAAGAGAAGAAAAACACATCAAAAGGCTAGGAAATGCTGTTGAACACAAAAAGAAAAGATGACGTAGGCAGATGGCACTGACATCCCATCAGCACTGTTGTCTCGCTCTGATTATTATAAAGGAGAGGAGGTTCTTTTATATACCTGGCGTGAGATTAAGAAACAACGGTTCAAATGTTGGTCAGACCCAGTTTATTATATATCTTCATTAGGGAGATGGGGAAGGGGAGGACGGACACTATTATGAATTAGAGTAATGGGGAAGTGAAGGAGGGCGATAGAAAAGATAGAAACGAAGAAGCAAGGAGTCTCTTTAGGAAGCAGGAGAGAGATAGTCACCACCAGGGATCCAGCATGGTTTGTAGTTCAGTCTTTGATCTTCAGTAGTGGTGGGTCGTCAGGCAGTGTAGTTCTGTTGACAACGACAGCAACAACCACCATCATGGCGATGATGGCCCCTCTTCAATGCTTTCAGAGTGGTCGAGTCAGCTATCTTTGGAGTGGCAGCTTCTGGCTCTGGGATCTCAGCACGGAACTCCTCTGTTCCTGTCTTCCTGGCCTTGCGAGCAGGTAAGAGGGAGCAGGGAGACACCAACTCCTATCTTGCCATCACAGGGTATTATCCCCAGTCTCCCATAGCAAACAGGAGTTATTTGGTCACAGGCTAGATCTTCTACCAGTAAACTGTCCTTGAGCACTATCTTCCAAAGGCAAACAGCCACACAGTGATGCTGATTACCGCACGACAACATCCATCATTCATCTTCTAGACAAGTCAGTCTTATCACAAGAAATACCTCAGGCAGCAAGCTTTGAGCCAAAAAAAAAAAAAAAAAAAAAAAAGGATTCTCACAACTGGGGAGACGTGAAGATGGGGAAAGGAAGAACATCCAGTGAAAGCAACGTGAGCACGAGGGACAACCGACACCAAGCCCAGAGGACCTCAGCGAGCGTGTTAAACAGGAGACGTCAGGGATCAACGTACCTCGGCACAGAGACTAAGCAGTAGATATTGGCATCCACCTCCGGCTGCGGTTGTCTCGCTCAAAATTTATAGGAGGAAGATGAGGTTCTTGTAGTACCTGTATACTCAGCATGAGATTAAGAAACAGTTCATACGTTAGTCCAACCAGTTTATTCTAAATCCTAATCAGGGAGACGGGGAAGGGAAGGAGAGCAATAGAAAAGATAGGAAAGAAGCAAGAATTGCGTCAAACGGGGATAGTCACCACCAGGATCCAGCAGCGGTCCCATTGCATGACGTTTCAAAGACGAGAGCACAGAGCCAGCCTCCAGGAGGCAAGAACAGGACATGTTCAGTGTAGGAACATGGGCAGCCCAAAATACCTACTGCATCTGGTGGTGCAGTCACCAATCCTAGAAAGAAAGAAGAAAGCTTCACATGCAGTACTGAACAACGTCGGTTAGAAACACATACTGGTGATACTAGAAATTCCAAGTCATGGACAGCACTCAGGAAGAGCCTGTTTGGGAGCCTACCTCTTCTTTTGGTATCTCACTTACTCAGAAGTCTGCACTGGGGTCATGGAAACTCCAACGAGGCACCAACGGGCAACACAGAAAAAAATGGAATTGGAATGGGAGGAAGATGGGGACGTGGTAGGAAACAGGGACTGGGACAGGACAAAATGGGGACAAGGGAAGAAATGTCAGGACAACAGGGTTTGAATGCTGAGTGAGTGGGTACCCAGAGTAGTACCAATGTCATGGAACATGCAGAAGAGCCAAAAAGCTCTCTGGGAAATCCACAGCTTGTCTGCACACGTGCCGGTCTCAAGAAGGTTCTACACAGGTGCCAGCCCCAGGACGGCAACACGCATGCGCCTCACTTGGTGCTGCACGTGCGGCAACGTGCACCAATCCTTCTGCATTGCGCATTTTTGAGTACACACCTATGCATGAATCGTTTCTGACTCCTCATTACGCACGTGATGGGAGCAGGGAGCCAGAGTAGTCTGTTCCCGAGGCAGGCTCGAGTTCAAACCGTGTGAGGAAACAGACAGGGAGCACGGCCGATTGCAAGAGAGAAAACCATTGCTGAGCCAGCGGTCCAGGAATCGACGGCTTGCCTGCGTCTGAAGGCTCCGTAAATTTAAATGCTGGTTTGAATTTGAATGCTCCATTTTTAAGAAGGGAAGAAAGAACGATCCTGGGAACTACCAACATAACAGTCTCACCTCTGTGCTGGGAGAGAGCACCGAGCAGATCCTCGTGGAAGTCACGCTAAGGCACACAAATGACAGGGAGGTGATACAGGAGAACCAGTGCGGCTTCACCCAGGGTAAATCCTGCTTGACCAACCTGGCGGCTGCCTATGGCGGTGTCACTGCATCAATAGACAAGCCAAGAGCCGCTGATATCATCCACCTGGACTTCAGTAAGACCTTCGACGCAATGTCCCGCAACATCCTTCTCTCCAAGTTGCAGAGATACGAATGCAATGGGTGGACTGTTCGATGGACAAAGAACCGACCGCGGGATCAAGTCCAGAGAGTGGCGCTCAGTGGCTCCACGTCTGGATGGCGACTGGTGGCGAGTGGCGTCCCAAAGGGGTCCGTGCTGGGGTGGGACTCTTCAGCATCTTCATCAGTGACAGCACCGGCGGGGCCGGGCGCACCCTCAGAGAATTTGCTGACAACACCAAGCTGTGAGGAGCTGCAACACAGCAGAGGGACCCAGATGGGCTCCAGCAGCGGGCACAGACAAACCTCAGCAGGCTCAACAAATCCAGGCGTGGCGTCTTGCACTTGGGACGAGAGAACCCCCCACTACCAATACATGCTGGGGGATGGAAGGACTGAGCATAGGCCTGACCCAAAACACCTGGTGGAAGGCGAGCTGGGCATGAGCCAGCAAAGTGCCCTCCCAGCCCAGAAAACCAACCACATCCTGGCCTGCACCAAAAGATGCGCGGTCAGCAGGAGAGGAGAGGTGATCCCGCCCCTCTGCCCTGTGCTGAAGGGGCGTCACCTGGAGTACTGTGTCCATATGAAGAGTCCTCAGTGCAGAAGAGACACGGACCCGTTGGAGCACATACCGAGGACGGCCCCAAAAACAAAGAACCCAAGGATCAAACACCTCTCCTTCAAGGACAGGCTGAGAGAGCTGGGGCTGTTCAGCGCCGAGGAATGAAGGATCCGAAGGACCTGAAGAACACTCCTGAACTCCAGTGGCCATTTGCTTCATCCTCACTGAGCATAATACGGTCTGCACCACTTGAGCATAGTGATCACAGGTATTCTGTTCCTAATTCGTCTGTTTCTCTCCCATATCTTTCTTACAAATTTGTCAGTGGTAATGGATACCAGGGCATCGTTCTCAGAGCACATCATGACTCACCACCTTGGGGTCCTACAGTCCTTTCTGTTTGAACAGCAGATCGTTTTTATAGAAAGCCAGTGATTGTCCTCTTCTGGACCACTATAGTCAGGATCACCCCAGATATCTCCATCCCAATTGTCTGGAAATGGTGTTAGTTTCCTAATCTGTGTGACACCCAAACTTCCACCCCTCTTCCTCCCATCCCCTGACTTGCATTTAACAGCTGTGGTTCCCAACAGCGTGACAAAGTGAGGCCCCTGGTCTGCTGAATATCGGGGACTAGCCCAGAGAGGCTCTGTGGCAGATGTGGATTATCCCAGCTGGAGATGGGATACCATCTTGGTACCATTTGTGATGATCTAGTCCAACTGCCTGACAATGAACGGGAAACGGGAACATCCACAGCTGGATCAGGTTGCTTAGATCCAGCTCACTTTGAAATGGACAGTGTGTCCATCATGTGTTTCGGCAACCTGTTCCACTGTGTCACCACCCTCACAGTAAAAGATATTTTTTTATATCTAACCTAAGTTTTCCCTTGTTTTTCCCTTTATGTATTGAAAGGCTGTTACCAGGTCAGAGCCCCTGCCCGTGGAACACTGCCACTGCCACCATGAGGGTGTGGAAGCGGCTTGCGCAGCATGACACTGTTGTATCCTCCACCTCCTGCTGGAATGTGTGGGGCAGCTGAGAACCTGGTCACCCCAATCCCCATAATTGGCTCCACATCTCAGCTCCCGTCCCTGCACCTGGCCCCAAAGCCCCTTTCTGAGCCCCAAACCTGTCTCCAAACTCCAAATCTAGGCCCCAGATGGATCCCCTGCCCTATAATTTGGCATCTGGGCCCCATACCCCAAACCCTGCATCCTAGACCCTGTTCTCCACGCCACAAACCTGGGATCCACATCCTTGTCCTGAACTCCAATTCCATCCCCTGGTTCAGATTTGGGTTTCAGGACAGGGGTGGAGCAGGAGGATGGGTGTGGGGTCTGGGTTTGGTGCTTGGGGCCTGGAAATGGGAGGGGGGGAACAGGTATGGGGTTTGCGGCACGGGGAGGCATTTTGGGGGCCGGATGTGAAGTTTGAGGTACGCCACTACGCATGTCCCAATTGCTGCACATAACTACGCACGCGCCATTTCAAGCACGCCACTACGCATGCGCCAATAGAGGCACATCAGTACGCATGCGCTTATTCTTGCACGTCACTACGCATGCGCCAACTGAGGGACAAGACTACGCATGTGCCATTTCAAGCACATCAATACGCATGCGCCAATTGAGGTGTGCCACTGCACACGCGCCATTTCAGGAGTGTCCATACGCATGAGCCAGTTATGGCACATTACTACGCATGCGCGATTTCAGGCACGCCACTACGTGTGCGCCACTTGAGGCATATCAGTACGCATGCGCCAGCTCAGGCACGCATGCGCGAATTCTTGCACGCCACTATGCATGTGTCAATTGAGGTAGTGCACTAAAAATGCGCCATTTTAGGCTCGCCAGTACTCCTGTTCCAGTAATGGCCCAGCACTAAACATGTGCTAGTTAGGCAACCACCACGCATGCGCCATTTCAGACACTGCTCTACGCATGCGCCAATTGTGGTACGCCACTACGTATGCGCGATTTGAGGCTCGCCATCGCGCATGTGCCAATGGCATCTCAGCGGTGTGCATGCGCCAACTGAAGAACTCCACTACGCATGCGCCAGGTCTGGCGTAGCACTGCGTTTGCCCCTGATTCTGTTCAGCAATACGTCCGATTCGGCACTGCAATTCGTATATGGCATTGCCGGTACTCCATATGCCTGTTGCGGCACAGCAGTATGCATGTGCCTTTTTTTTCGCCTGAGCATTACTCTTACTCCTCTTAGCGCACTGTATTTTGCATGCGCTGTTTTCAAAACTCCAATACGCATGCGCCTTGTTCAACTGCACTGCACATGCGCCGTCCTCAACGTTGTACTTGGCATGCGCCAGTGTCGACATGTCACTGCGCATGCGTATTTTGTGATATTGCAATACGCATGCGTTTGTCTCGGTTCGCGCACGCGCTTTGATTTCCGCAGGCCCAAATAGACGGTCGCAGTTTTGCACTTTCGCCACTGGGTGGCAGTAGAGACCGTGGAAAAATCTTTAATGGGTTTGGCGCTTTGCCGCGTCATCTTTTGTGGCTGTCCGTTCTTTTTGCTGGCAGAGTAATAACTCGAAGTTAGTGGGGGAAGAGGAAATATAGGAAAAAAAAGGAAAAATCTAAGAAAAACAAGGAAAATTCTCCAAATCCAGAAAACCTGTTCTAAGTGCTTGTGAATATCTGTAAATTAATAAATAATTTATGTTGTCTTGCTTTTTTTTTTTTTCTCGCAGTGTCTGGCATGATGAACAGATCTGTTATCGACTGGACAGATGCATGCAGTGAAGCCAACGATGGTTTGAAATAATTAACAGAGCAGCACAAAACAGCCAAGCAACTTTTAGGAAAAACATAGTAACAGCTTCTGTACCTGGCTTCATCACCCTAAGATTCCATTCTGTTCATATAAAGGAGATATAAACAGGAGGAAGAATGACTGATTACAAGGGAGGATAGTAATAGGACAAGGGGGAATGGTCTTAAACTGAGAAATGGGAGGTTGAGGCGGGATATTAGGAGGAAGTTTTTCACCCAGAGGGTGGTGATGCACTTGAACAGATTGCCCAAGGAGGTTGTGGATGCCCCATCCCTGGAGGCATTCAAGGCCAGGCTGGATGTGGCTCTGGGCAGCTTGGTCTGCCAGTTGGTGACCAGAGTGTGGCTTTGCTTCCTGCTCATCCAGAGTGCATGCTGCTTCTCAAGTAGAAGGAGAGTTTTTTGTTTCTAAGCAGAGGGAAACCAGGAAGCTGGTACTTCTCTGTCCTATTGCCAAAGGTTTTACCCAGCATTCTGGGGGTGAACATGGACCTGCAGGATAACCCTTGGGGCTTTGTGTGGGAGGAAAGGAAGCAGCTGCAGAGTAGGCAGAGGGCTCTCGGCTGGAGCAATGCAGCTAGACACAGCTGCACAGCCCGCAGTCTGGGCACACAGAAGAAGCTTGTCCAGCTGCGGCCTGGGGGGCTGTCCTTACCAAGCACTCTCTGATTCTATAGGTCTGTATGGACTGCACCAGTCGCTCAAGCTCTTCCCACTGCAGGAACTCAAAATGCCATCCCCCTTCCTCCTTCTTGGTGCTTTCCCCCTTTCTTCCCCATCTCTTCCCCCTGCACTGGCCCAGTGTTCTGCTACTATTGTAACCTAACAATCATGAAATATTTTCAAACGCATTGAATCAGACTGCATGCTGCCACAGATTGGGGGGGGGGGGGGAGGGGGAAGCTGAAAAAGGAACACTATATTATGTGTTAATAAAAGACTCCACCCGTTTGAGGACCAGTAACAGTTCTCCTGAATACAACTCAGATTCATGATCATGGATTCACTATCAACAGTGGCACTGGGATACTGGATCTAATTCTTCTACTTCAAGGTGTAGTATAATTCAGGACACAAAAAACTCTGTGACCCAACGTACTCTAAGGCACATTATTGGACTCCCAGAGCCCTACAGGCTTTCCACTGCATTCCAGAGGCTTACAAGAATGCCGAAGTGGACTCTGGAGCACTCTACAATATTCCCTGAGCTCCTCAGTGCACTCTAAGGGTTCCCCAGAGGCTTTCCAGTGTAGCCTACTGCACTCTAAGCACATCCCAGTATGGTTTGGGCCACAATACTGGTTTACTGAGCTCCCTGGACAACTCCAGGTCACCCTAGAGTGTACTGAGCACCTCTGGGCCCATCCTGCAGTGTCACCACATACAGTGAGTGGATGTGTGGATGTGTGTTCCCCCCATACCTCCCTGGACACCCAGCAGCACATCAGCACATCAGGGTTCTGGGACACTGCAGGAAACGTGGTTTTCCATTGCTGGGAAGCATGAGGGAAAACAGAGACACACAGTGAAGTTTTCTTTCCCCACAGCAATAGCACAAGGTTGATTTTCTGGTACCTTTCATGTCTTTTTTCACAGCCTCAGGTGCTCTATTCTCCTTTTTCCTTTTGATTTCAGGTGAAGAACAGAATATTACAGAGAAAAAAAAAAAAAAAGGAAGAAGAAAGGAAAAATTCTCAAAACTTAGGAAACCTGTTAATTGCTTATGTATATCTTTAAAAAAAATTATCTGATGTTGTTGCACTTTTCTTTGTCAGCGTATTACATTTTTTAAAATATTCATGCCCAAAATCTAACTACTTGGCAAATTCAATGATAATGAAATGAAGGCACTTCAGCAGAAAGCACAGAGCTTTGTGTTTTTTCAGCCTGTCTTGTTCATAGTTGTAGTGCTGTAAAGTGATGTACAGTGATAGTAGTGGGGTGGCACAATCCTAGGCTGCAGCAAATGAGAACATGCAGCAGCAGTAGTTGCAGAAACTAAAGAAAAAAAGCTGCTTATCTTTGGAAGGCCTCAGGTAGGCAATGATCTCCAGCAAGATACCCTCATCTCCTCTGCCAGCCCTTACACGAGGGCTGGGAAGGGATGGGAAGGGGTTCACCCCTCAGTGGTATTGCATGCACCTGAGCTCCCCTGAGTTGGCCCTGCCTTCCCACCAGGTGTTCAATCAGTGCTTCAGGCTGACTTAGCCATGACTCAGCATTTTCCTCTACAATATTTTTAATGTATTTTTTTTTCAACAAATATTTTTCTTGCATAAAAACAAAACAAAACAAAAATTAAACTTGGCTTGCTGAAACTATACATGGTGGTTTTATTTATAATGATGGAGAATTTGCAAAGTGATTAGAAGTGTTTTGCAAAAATCAAATGAGTCTAACCTAATCAAATCAATCAAATGTTGTTATTAGAGAGATAACATTGAGATAGTACCTGGAGACCTTAACAAAGAAGAGGACCCCATTGTGCCAGGTGAGCTGTGTACAAAGGGAGCAGTGCCACTGTCATCCTTGGGACCTCTCCAACTCCTTTCTAGGGCATGTACCTTACTGTGCTCTCCTCAAGTCAGGCCTGCCTGGAGGGAGCATACACACCATGCTCAAACTCTCCCTGCTGCTGAGCACACAGCAGGTGCTGAGACCCATAAGCAGTCACCTGGGGCTGCAGCTCCACCGAAGGTGCGGATGGATTCTTTTCTCCCTTCTGCTTTCCAGCAACTCCTGGCCTTGCTGCAGGTTGTGGTGTGCACCCATGCTCTGTGCCAGCCTTTACTCCTGCACTGCACCCTGGCTCTCACATTGGTCTGTTTTTTTCTTTTCTATATTTAAGTATGTGGCTATTTTCTTGTTGCAAATGATGAGGGTGTGACTGAGACTGTGGGCAACCCCAGTCATCTCTGTGGCATCTGCTACTCTGGAGGAAATTCCCTTTGTTGTGGCTAGAGCACCCTGATGAAGGTACAAAAGCATAGCTGTGGAGGATCCCCTTGCCCAGATGTAGGAAGTACATTTCCTTCTGCTTCAGTGACCTGGCACCCAGCTGGCTGTACGCATATCCCAGCTCAACACTGCATCCCTAATCTGCATAATGGCAGCAGTTCCCAACCTCCATGGCCAACAATGCCCCATGCACTGCACCCACTGAAGCCAGACTGATTTTATTCAAATTGCATGTGAAACAGAACAATAATTAAAAAAACAACAACAAAAAACAACCAGCCCTCACTGGCTTCAGAGAAGAAAGCCAAAGGAAAATTGCTCCCAGGCTCTTTCTCTTCCTTTGCCCTCCCATGAACTAGTATTAATGCTGCACACGTTACAACATGATGGGGGGGAGGGCAGCTCCAGCTCTGCATCTGCTCCTCCCAGGGAGGTTTTGGCACAAAGGCAAGAGTAGCGTGGGTGTTAGTACTGGGTCTGAAAGCTACAGGGGCAGCTAGGAGCTGCCTTGGAGAGTAATGAGAGGGCAGGATGGGAATGTGGAAGAAGGGCTTTGTGTTGGAGGTTGCCCCCCACCAAGGGGACAAGCCAAGGGGCCAAGTCTGAGACAGGGGCTGTGCCTCTGCACCCCATCTCTCGCACACGTCTCAACTGTAAACTGCAAGTGGGGGACACCTGGTTCACCCAAATGCTGTCCCCACAGTAGGGAAAATTAAGGGTCCAGGTACTATCAGGAATGGGCTATGCTCAGCACTCCAGGATGAGTGATACCTGGGGTGGGATGTCAGGATTGCAGCCTTGTCTGGGTGCATAGCCTGGGGTGCTGGTAACAGCCTCTGTCCTGCTCCCTGAGCCATTTTCAATTCAACACAACTGATGATGTAACTGCTCCTCAGCTCACTGCTATAAATAAAGAGCACAGGGTGTATGGGGGCACTGAGTGGTGCTCCCGGTCCACGGACGCGTACAGTAGACTTGGACCCTTGGCCGCGCTGATGGCAGCTCTGCGCTTGGTCATCAATTTCCAGCTGCAGCCCGGCGGTACTGGTGGAGCCACTCAGTCTGTTTTCCAGACCTTGTTGAGGAACTTGACCACCTCATCATAGATGACAAAGACAATGGCCACGTCGAGGCAGACACGGCCCAGGCGGGGTATGGTGCCCTTGTAAAACCTGTGGGGATGAAGAGGGCTGAGGGCTCAAGCAGGATCATGGGAATGTACCAGCAGTGCCTCAATCCTTCCACATGCAGTCACTCTTCACTGCTCTCATCCTTGCTTAGAATCATAAAAACATTAAGATTGGAAAACACCTTTAAGAATCTAGTCTGTCAATCCATCACCACCATGCCCTTCTCAACCATGTCCATCAGTGCCACATCTGTGTTTCTTGAACATCTTCAGGAACAGTGACTCCACCACATCCCTGAGCAGCCTCTTTGAATGCCTCACCATTCCAAGTTTTTCCTAATATCCAACCTGAACTTCTCCTGGTGCATCTTGAGCCATTACCTCTCAATCTATCATCATTATCTGAGAGAAGAGATTGACTCCCACCTCAATACAATCTCCTTTCGGGTAGCTGAAGAGGTCAACAAGTTGAAGAGGTGAATAAGATCACCCGTTAGCCTATTCATCTCAACTGAACCATTCAAGTTCCCTCAGCCACTCCCCACAAGACTGTGTTCCAGACTCATCACCAGCTTCTGTGCCCTTTTTGGACATGCTCCAGGGCTTCATGTAGCAAGGGGCCCCAAGAATGCAGCACTCCAGGTGCGGCCTCATCAATAGCATGTACAGGGGACAATCACTTCTCTAGTCCTGCTGGCCAGACTATTTCTGCTATAAATAAAATTAAATAAATAAAATTAAATAAATAAAATTAAATAAATAAAATTAAATAAATAAAATTAAATAAATAAAATTAAATAAATAAAATTAAATAAATAAAATTAAATAAATAAAATAATGAATAAATAAAATAATAAATAAATAAAATAATGAATAAATAAAATAATGAAAATATAATAATAATAATAAAAATAATAATAATTAAAAAAAAATCATGTCATCCTTCTGCAGGGCCCGTGCTAATCTGCTCTATATCATTCACTCTGTATCTGTTTGTCCCCAGCATTATCCCATAACACTCTCTAATCCAGCCCCAGGTCTATGGGAGCACTCACGCCAGGGGCCCCTCGTATTTCATGATCTGGTAGGCGCAGTCCCAGGTGCTCTTGTACTTATGTGCCTCCAGCCCCTGCAGGAAAGGAAAAGGAGGGTCAGGCACTGGAGCTGGGGTACGCTGGAGGGATTAGGGCTAATGGTGGAAACAGTGAGTGCATGGCATCTCCGTGCCACAGTGCTGCACCTGCATCCTGGTCTTAACCACATCCAAGGGTGTGTTGCCAAAGACACTCGCAGCTCCTGCAAGGGCTCCAAATATGCCTGTGACGAAGGGATTGATGACTTTGTTGGGATCATCTCCTGGAGAGGAAGAGATGTTTGGAAATAGTGACAAAGCCTGGAGCTGGGACACCCTGTCCCTGGCTTTCACCTCACTCCATTGTGAGAGGCCTGGGAAGCCTAGGGGCTTGCAGGGGGAACTCAATCCAGGGACTGGCAGCACGGCCAGCGCAGCACTGTGGGAACACAGGGACATAGTACCTTTGTACCAGTTCTTGAGGGACGTCATGACAAAGAAGCGGATGGCCTGGTTGGATCCTTGCTTGAGGACAGTTGCAGTTAGGCCTTGGTAGGTCCCCTTCAGCCCTACAGCAATAAAGGGTGTTGAAGGAGAGCACCAGCCCTGTTCCCAACTCCTCCCATCGGATCCACAGCCCCATGCACAGACCTGGCCCACCCCATGCAAAAACCTGGCCCGTTCAATGGGCTCCTGCAGGACCCAAGCCCTTGGCCACTACTCCCATGACTCACCCTGCTCTCGAACAATCTCCCTGACACCATGGAAGAAACCACGGTACTTCGGCTTGGAGGAGCACTGGTCATGGATGAACTTCACCTGTGGGGAGACGAGTTGGGCCCAAATAAAGTGAGGCAGCCTAGGACTCCTCTGGGGGAGATGCCACAAGCAGGGGGCCCCTGTCCACCTCCCACCTTGATGGTCTCCATGGGGCACACCACCATCACAGCTTCAGCCACACCGGCACCCAACCCACAGACAAGGCCCCGCGTGCTGTCCAGTCGGCCCTGCTCATCCCTCATCTGGTTGCTGAGGAACTCGAACATGCCAAACCTGTGGAGAGGCCACTGTGACAGACCTGGGTGCCCAACAAGGGACCAGAAGCTACTGGGGATGCTGAGACCAAGGTCATTGCCAGGGGAGAGTAGTCCAGGAACCTCCATGAGACACTCACCTAACGGCAGCCTTGGGGATGGAGCCATACACCAGTGAGCTGAGCCCACGGTACAGCCCTCGGACACCATGGTCACGGACAGTCTGCTTCACACAGTCCCCTGGGGCAGAGCACAGCGGTGTCACTGTCACCTAACACAGACCAAGGGACACCCCTAGCCCTCCCAGGATGCCCCCAAGCCCCTCGGTCTCACCAATGCCCTTGTAACGGGGTGGGTTGGCCTTCTCATCTAGCTGCAGCTGTGTCTTCACATATTCGGTGGGGAAAGTAATGCAGATCTCAATGCCTCCAGCGAGGCCACCTAGAAAAGAAGAGGTGGAATTGGAGCTCCAGCAGTGCTGCATTGACCTCATGGGTACTACAGACTCCACATATGTGGTCTCATAATGCTCGACCCAACACCTCACAGCACCTGGGCCAGACCAGGATGTGGCATCCTCATCCTCACCAGGGCCCTGTGACCAGTGTTAATGCAAAGGCATAAGGCAAAATGGTGGGGAATAGGCACAGCCCCAGTTAGCACTACAGTGCCCCTACTCAAAGGTGCTGCTCCCTTTGGAGATGCAGAGGTGAGGAGCCAATGCAGTCATTTACAAACCTGGCACAGCCACCTGAACCTACTGCCACACCACACCTGGCAGGAGACCACTCAGAGAAGCACCATACAGATATGGAAGCACAATTGCAATCAGCCCCCTTTGGCTGCCCCACACCGTTTACGGCATTAGGACAGCCCCAGCACACAGCACAGCCGAGGCCATGGCAGCATTCAGCTATCAGCAGCACCTATCCCAGGAGATGCAAAGCACTGGGTGCATGCTCCCAGGGTGGGAGAGCCAAAGCAGAATGCAATTCCAAGGCTGTAGACTGGCAGCATCTTGGATGCGTCATCCCTCATGGAACCCTGGCACACCTCATTTCCCTCACAGAGCTGTGCCATGAGCCTGCAGATGCAGAGCAAGGCAAAACACAGGTCCTGCACCGCTGCCTCAGGTTCCCTTCCTGGTGTCACTCAATTCCAGCAGAAGCCGCATTCTACGCAAATCAATCACCCCATCCCCCGAGGCAAGCCTGGTTCCATCTCCTTCTCATGTGCCACCTTCACGGGGGTACAGCGACCTTGCAGTCTGTTTACCTGGACTTTACTCAGCACAGCTTTGGTGCTCGCAACACTGCTGACTAAGCATAAGCAGCCAGCAATAAGTGCACAAGAGGCAAAAGAGCAGGGGGCCCACCCCGTGCTGCCGAGCCAAGGTCCTCAGCCATGAGCCGATGAGAGGGAGGAAGCACAAGGACGTCCTCCAGGGCTGCTCTAGGGTTTCATGTCCAAACCTCGCCCCCCCCAGTCCCACATGAACCCTGCAGCACAGCCAGCACAGAGAATGCTGCTGCAGAGGGAGAGATGTGCACCTGAAAGCCATTCAGCGTTACTTCCCCAGGATAACTGATTGTGCTTTGCTGATCACAGTTCCAGGACTCAGCAGGAAGGAGAAAAAGGATTGTGAGGACAGCACAAGAGCAACTACCCCAAGGGATTTTGGGGACAGCACCAGTAGCTCCTTGGGGCGCCCTGGGGATATGCAACCACATTTCCCAGGATGGGTGCTGAGGGCAGAATGACACAGCCATGAGGCTGCACCTTTAAGGAAGGTGAGTGCTGCCCTTGCAAAGCCACAGGCAGTAGCCAGTGCCCTTCCAGGAACTAGGGAACAGGAGATGGCAGTAGCTCTCTGCCACCCCTGCACACAGCGCACTACTCTGCCCCATGCTCCTGCAAGCATCAGCAGAAGCAGCAGGTGCCTGCACAGCTCTGATAACAAGTGTGCACCTGGAGAGCAATCTCAGTCTCTCCATTCTAAGGGTAATTTCCTATACAGACACAAGCACATCATTTCCAAACAAAGAGCTCTTCTTACCTTCAACTTTCCTAATATCCTTTCCTGAGAGACATAATCTCTAATGGCACACCAAGCAGTAGGAGCAGGGTTAGTCCATGCCCAGCGCTTCTGATAAGGAGTAGGACCTCTCTAGAGCCCCTGGTGCACATCTGTGCCTTGAGCTTTCCCCTACACGCTAACTACACACCCAGAGCGTGTGGCTTGTTTCCTTGCCAGGGGACTTCCATGTCCTTCCCTGTGAGCCCAGATAGTCTTTACAGCTAGGAAAAACAAGCAAACAAACAAACAAAAAGCACAAAGTCCAGCAGCAGGGTGCTACAAATCAGGAATCGCAACCAGGGCTCATCCACTCCTGCAGCCACAGAGCCCTCCATGTGCCCCGCATCTGTCCTCTCCACACCAGTACCACCCTATACACACAGTGGGGCAGTGAATCACAGAATCATAGAACTACAAGGTTGGAAAGGACCTACAAGATCATCTAGTCCAGCTGTCCTCCCATTACCATTACTACCACAAGCTACTAAACCATATCTCGTAGCTCCTCATCCAGACACCTCTTGAACACTGCCAGGGACAGCAACTCCACCACCTCCCTGGGCAGGCCATTTCAGTGTCTGACCACTCTGAGAGAAAAAGTTTTTCCTCATGTCTAATCTAAATCTCCCCTGGCGCAACTTGTGCTCTTCAAGAAGAGGAACTTTTCAACGTCTTTGGTGGTGAAACAGGTTCCACAGGCTGCTCCCTGTTGTGCAACAGGCTCCCACAGTTCCTACATCAGCACCAGGCACTCAATGGCGTCAGTTTGCTCTAAGGGAGAGGGCTATGGGTGGGATGGCAGCAGTATCTGGCAGCCCTCCCAGTGCTTTGCCACCTCCTCCTGCAACATACCCCCCTAGACCAACACCTTCTTATCTTCCCTGTTGCACCTTGTCTGGAGAAAGGCAACACCAGGCAGCTCAGTGGGGTGGAAAGGGGATGCGCTAACAGCATGGCCCCTTCCTCAAAACCAGGTCACCCAAAGATCACCCGTACAGTATTATTTGAATAGGAAATGCATCCTGCAATTGGTCAGAACCTCAGAACACATCCACTTATAGCATGGAGTATGGAAGGGCTCCCATCTGATAGGTGCAAGGCCAGCTGGGAATGCTGCATTTCATCATATGGATTGGGAAATGCTTTCATTGCAATAACAGCCCCATGCCTGACAGGAGCCCTGCACCTCACAGGCACACACAGCAGTGCCAACACTGAGTTCCCCTGGGTCATAGTGGGCTGTTTGTCCCTAGGGTGAACAGCCCTAGGAACAGGGAGCCCAGACCTTCCCTGAATTACTGCAACTCATTCACTTTATCTTTGCATTTGCTTCTTAATGGGCTAATATTATAATAAAATGTTTTATACTGCATTTAAAACCCCTTGACTACAAGTATAATGGTGGGATCCACTGTCCCCTGATTAGAGCCCCAGCACCACCAGCCTCATCTTGGTGCAAGTTCAGCCACCCTGAACACCCCAAGGTGGCAGTTCCATGCTGGTGTCACCAAAACTACATGCAAACAGAAAAGCACTGCTAGGCTCAAGATCCTGGGGACAGTCCACACTCCTCAGCCATCAACACAGGGCACCAGAGCACAGCAACAGCAAAACACAACTGCAGACAGAGTCAGCCTTGAGAACACAGCACATGAACAGAGTCACCACTTCCTGGCTGGGTGTGAGGGGGGCCCTTGCATTGGCATGCTATGCACGCAGCCCTCAGCAATGAGAGGCACCGCAACATCCCAGAGCTGTCAGCATGCTGCTGATGATGGATGGCTCCTTCTGACCATTAACATCAGCCCTAAGATGATGGTGCCCTGTGGAGCAGAGGCAGGTGAACACTGATTACTCATTGTCAATGCTTGGGTTCAGAGCCTGAGCACATCAAGACAGTTTTGCAGCCTGGGGAGCAGTGGACAGCACCCAGAAGCATTGCTCCTTCCCTGCCAGGAAGGGCAATGTCCTGGGTTTAGAACGCTGGGGAAGGAGCCTAGTTCTGCAAGGAGTGAATCTGCAAGGCCTTGACTGCTCTCTTTGACAGGTATATCATTTCCTAAGAAAAATCACATCGGGAAATTATCAAACGAGAGGAAACTGAAGCTTTTGCTGCTGTTTTTCTCCTCTTCTGATCCTGAGGTTCCCTGCCCTAACCCACAACTCTCTCTCTTCCACCTGTCCTCTCTCCCTGTGCACTTGCTGCTCCCAACAGCACTCACTGCTCTGGCTCTTCCAAAGCCAAGCACCATATAGGACAGCATCCAAAAGCAGAAAAGCATGGAGACCACCAAGGTGTCTGCAAGCAGAGCGGAGCAGCAACAGCTTCTCTGTGAAAAGGAGCAGACTCCAAGTCTAAAAGCCAGCTAAAAATTGAGCTGCACATAGCTCTAGCCACACATAGCCTCCCATCATAATCAAAGGCCTCCCCAGCAAGGCATTCAAATCCTGCATGGGGCTCCAGAGAGCCAGCCTCAAGCTGTGCAGTGCCAGAAAACCATGCATGAAGAACTCCAGGGCAGCCTAGACAACTCTGCAGCCAGATAACTAGAAAATGTCCATCTCAGCACAGAGCCTGCTTGTTTAGCAGGATTTTAACCAAGTTTAAGCAAGCCAAAGCACTGTCATGCAGCAGTGTAGAAGGCTGCCCTCGAACCCCCGGCTGTGGCACTCTCAGCAGCTTGATGGCAGGGAACAAGACAACTGCTGCCCTAGCACCCAGCAGCCTCTTGGACAAAGAAGAGCCCATTTGCAAATTATTATTATTATTTTTATTTTTTATTTTTTTAAACATTTTGTTTGTCTTCAACGACAGTGAGAATTCTTGGCAGCAAGAGTGCTGCTGGCATCCTCCAAGGACACCAGACCCACACTGCCAAGCTCGAGGTGCTGTGTGGCAGTGGCACAGTGCTGGCTCTGGCAGAGGGCCAGAGATGGCCCATGACAGCAGTCAGGTACCTAATGCAGAAGGACCACAGCCCCACAGCCTCCCAGCCCCTTCAACTCCTTGGACAGCAGAGCTGTGAGCACAGCAGGGAGGTCCCTGGAAAAAAAAAAAAAAAAAAAAAAAAAAAAAAAAAAAAAACAGCGAATACCTTCAGGTCAGCACAGACCCCAGAGCCTCACTGCATGCCCAGGGACAGGCAGTAGGAGTTACAGACAGGGCACAAGGAATTAACCGCAGCTCTTGCCCATTTTTGCGCTTTGTAATGTAATTAGGTGCCACAGAGCCCACTGAATGTATGCCGTTCACCAATTACTCTGATTTGCAGCGAGCAAGGAGCAGACTCGCATCCCAACGCTGCTTTTCCTCCACCCCCCACACGGCCCCGCGACGGCTACTCCAGGCCCAGGCTCAGTGCCGGGGGGCACAGCCCTTTCCCTCGGTCCCGGGCCGCTCCCAGGGTTGAGCGCCGGTAGCGGGCGGATGAACAAAGCGTCGGCCGGAGGAGGAGGAAGGAACGTTGGTTGCAGCACAGCTGCTAGGGACGTGCCGGTCAGGTCAGGTCGGCGGGAGCACGTTTCAAAGGCAAGCTATGAGCTCTGGGAGCCGTCCTGCGAGGGGGAGCGAACGAGCAGCCACAAAGATGAACGAGCCCCCGCCCTAGGCTCCGTTCCGCTAAGAGCAGCAGAAGGAAGCGCGGCAGCTCCCCGGCGCCCGCCCCCTTGGACACGGGCAGGAAGGCGCGTCCCGAAGCGGGGAGTCGGGCGCGCGGCTCTCGAGCAACGCTGAGGTGCCCCCCAACCCCCAGCCCAACTACCGGGGCTGCTCCCCTCTCCCGCGCAGACGACCGGCACGCCCTCAGCTTTGCACCCCGCCCTGCGGGCGCTTACCCGCCAGGATGGCCTTGCCGGGGTGCGTCAGCTTGGCCTTGCCGGCGGGGGCAGCAGCAGCAAGGCTGCGCGGCTCAGCGGGGACGAGCATGGCCGCGGAACTCCGCGGCTGCTACACTGCTCGCGGCCACCGCCGTATTTCAGGGCGGAACGGCGGAGCCGCGCCCACTGAGAGGCGGCCCCAGTGGCGTCACATCCTCATGCTGTGCTGAGGGGCGGGGGTGGGCCCTCCACCCCATGAAACGGCACTCAGCCTTGGCGTAGTCGTGGCACCAGTGCCGTTTTCTCCTCCCACCCCCACCCCCCCCCCAACTAGAGAAGCGTCCGACGGATGGAAGGAGATGTCTGCTAGGCAGCACTGAGTCACTCTACTGGCACTGCCTTTGTCCCGCTGAAGCAAAGCAACAAACTGCTGTCTGCAAACAGAACCCCCCGGAGCTCTCTGCAATCAGGCCTTGCTGTAGAATACCCCTATAAGCTAATCAGTGGGGTTTTCCTAACGCTGCACTGTGTCTGAATGAAGACAATTTTGGCCTTCTCTAGAAAAAGAGTGCTTTCAAGTAGTTTTGCTCCTCCAGAGCCAGTTCACCTCAAACAACAATAAAGGCAAAGAAAGAAGACCCAACGCAGCAATCACACAAGTGCTTACCATATGGCTTTGAAGAGAAACCTGAACATTTCTCAAGCTAAAAGGGGGCCTAGGAACACACAGGAATGTGGGATTCTTTCAGGTAGTATTGAGTTGTTCCACTGGGGATCCATCATCTGCCACTCGTAATGCACCTGCACACCCACTGCACTATGTGTGCTTGTGATCCATGCACAATGCTAGGCCCACAGCCCTCCAGAATGCAGAGGTGAAAGCTGGGTTTACAGAAGTGCTGTCTTCCTTCCCACCTGGGAAAGCAGGGAGTGTTGCAGGGAGATGAGGCAGGAAGGAGATGCATTCTGCACTGTTCCAGAGCAACCTCCTTGCTCCAAACCTGGGAATGCTGTGCAAGCAATTGCCCCAGCTGTAGGCAGAGAACATTCCTGTTGAGACTTACATTACGTGCATTTTGAGAAGTGATTTCTGCCTCATCAAGGCTACATGCACAGGCAGCCAAGTCAGTCAATGAAAACTAACTCTCAAGTGCTAGAGCTGCAGCTCTGTGGGCAGAACACCTGCAGAAATACCATTCAGTAAACTGAAGCACTTTCTTCTACCAGAAGTAAAAGCATAGGAACATGTCCTTCCACTGCAGAACACTTCCAGAGCTACACATGGTTTCACAACAGCTGTGGCATGTCCACTGAGGTGGTCTCACAGCAATGACCTTGATACAACCTTAGCCTGCCTGATCTGTGGGACTGCAGTGGACAGACCTCTCCCTTGTACACATCTTCAGCACAGCCCACACTCACAAAGGGCAACAGCCAAACAGCCCATGCATGACATGCCTGCTCCCATTGCACATACCCACCCAGTACACTGATCAGTTCTCCCAGAGAAAGCCACCATGTCTGGTAGCTAGAGACCCCTTTCAGCATGAAAAATCACACCTAGGCTCCTTTGATTTGCAGGGAGGCTCTTTGCTCAAAACTCCAATACACCTGACTGCTGTTTCCACTGCAAGCGGACCTTTGCACACCTCCAGCAGTATGATGCCTCACATCCCAGCTCTGCATGAGCACTGACTCCCTACACAAGCACAGAGCTAGGGGCTGGACACCACCATGATGCTCACATTTATGCCCATGCTGACTTCAACTCAGCTATATGGTTACATACAGTCACCCCCACTTGAAATCCAGCACAAGGGGAAAAAAAAAAAAAACAAAAAAACAGCATGTGAAATATACACAAGGATTAAAAGCCCACAGTTCCCATCCCAGATGCATAGCAGCTGCTCAGTGCTCTGGCTTGTAGTGGTGGTATGAAAAAAAAAAAAAACAACAACAAAAACCAAGACAAAACCTTTCACAAATGGCAAGCAAAGAAATACATTCAGATTTCTGATCGATTTCTGCAACTCCTCACTAGCTTTCTGTCAAATTATCATAACATTTGTGCATGCATGTGTCTACACTCACATCTACTGTTGTGACCCACAATTACCCTCACAACTACTGTCACAGATTCCCAGACTATCAAATCAGCAAGACTGGTGCACAATTCCATCCTGTCCGAGGAAATACTTCACCATGTGCTTAATGCTCATGATGCACAAAGGTGCTTGCTTAACTGAATTAAAAGGATTATTCATATTTAATCATATACAAATTGCAAGTGCATCTCATCTCAGCCTGACCACCAGGCAGCTGCTAACAACAATTGTTAGCAGCAAGCCAGAAGGCAGACAGTGTTTAAGGAAGATAAGCAATCTCTGAAATATCAGATGCAGCAAGAGGTGTGCTCTAAATCCCTACAACTTTGACATCAGTGAAATCTTGATCAAACTCAAATGGTCAAAAGTATATCACAGGAACTGTTAGAGACAGGATACCAAGTCTTTTATTTTACAGCTCTCAATCCAGGAATTTTCATGGAAACAACAACCTGGTCATCAGACACTATTTTCTCTGCTATTGGCTGGGACTTGCTTCTGCCGTCATAGAAGCAGAGAGGAGAATTGTTAAAGACATAGCCAGGTGCTATTACACCTGTAATAAGCCTGTACACCTTATGGTATTCCTTCCTCAGATACCAACAACCGGAATGGAGAAGAGAACTATTGCAGATGAAAGCAACATTCATAGTGTTTCGTTTATTTAAAACACAGTGATTGCAGAAATAATATTCTGGATTCTAGAAAGCCCATAAACAAAGACCACACTTGATCAGCTCCAACTTATCCCTTCTTTGACCATACTGACCCTCTCTCAGATTTTTCATCACTGGCACAACTTGCAAGCACACCATGGTTTCAAAGACCAGAAATGACCAATAATTTTCTATTATATATCCTTGAAGCAGAAAACTTCTTCACCTCACTAAATAAATAGCACTACCATCAGAACCATTACAACTCAAACCACTAGAAGTTTCCTCATGCATTATTTAATCCACATCACTTGGAGTTCTATGGTACATTAATAAATGTTACTTCTTCTCAGGTTCTCTTAGGCATAAAAACAAAGATCTTACACATAACAGACTTCGATGAGAAATGATCATATTGAATGTTTGTGAGTCAATGTTTCACTAGCTTTCAGGTGTGCGCAGCAGGAACCTCTGTGACTATGACAAAGATAAAACTCTTCAAAAACAACTTGTGTCATTCCCACTTGAACACACATGGAATTACCACTGTCTCTGTTAACAGGCCATTAGAAATCCTTGTTAAAAAGAGATTTTGAAGTCTTGATTAAAACCACAGCAGACAGGGAAAAAACAGTAACACCTCTCTTCTCCTCGACTCACCAAACCATGCAGGAGAACACTTAACTGAATAAATAAATAAATTGACATATGACAGGAAAACAAGATTTGCCTTTCACTGTCTGCATTTCAAATTTATATGAATACTTAAGAGGTGACATCATCTATATTAAGAAAGAAAACTGATGGTTTCTGCTACCTTTCTGAAAGATTTAAAAGGCTCCAGACTGAAAGACCTAGACTGAACCATACACATGTTAACAATTTTACGGCATTTTAATAGTAAAACATGAGTCAGGATCTGTCCTTACCTTTGAAAATATACCCACAGGAAGCATGCAGTATAGAAAAACAAGAAAGCTATACTAGCAACAACAACAACAAAAAACTCTTTGAAAGCTTGTTTTGTTGAAGTAAAAAAAATGCAAAAGAATTTTAAAAACTCCAAGTCCATTAAGCTGGTACACCTGCAGGTTGCTACGAAAGTACTAATTCACTCTGCAAAACATAACCTAATTGCACACCCAT
The DNA here is from genome assembly GCF_905368555.1 of Meleagris gallopavo. NCBI lineage: Eukaryota > Metazoa > Chordata > Aves > Galliformes > Phasianidae > Meleagris > Meleagris gallopavo. Next base: position 53,815 of record NC_139420.1, read on the forward strand.
GTTACAAAGCAACTCTTCTTTTTAATCATTTTTCAGCTTTATATTCCATAACATTTTATCACAGATTCAAGATGACCCAATCTGACTTTGTGGGAACAAATTAGAGTGAAGCACTCTTGGCGTACACTGTAAAACAAAAGGAGAAATATATTCAGACTGGGAACAGTGACAAGCAAAACCACGTAGAACACAGAGGACAAAGAAGTATGGGAAGCAGTTCTACAGATAAGAAATATACTCTATCATAAAGGTTTATGCACACTTTCCAAACTGTTTGTTACAGAAACCTGTTACATACAATGCTACTTGTTCTAAGATTTGCCTCTATTTTTTTCCTCAGTGAAAATCAGATCCACTGACAACGCTGTTTTAATCACACTAACAGTTTCCCAATGGCTAAGTTCCAGCCTGCCAATTAAAATGTCACAAACACAAGCACAAACTTTAACCATGCAGAAGGGTAGAAAACAGTTTTGCCTAAGCATATCTTATGTTCAAATACAAAAGTTACTTGAATTTCCTTGTCAGTTTTATAGTTGAAGGAACTGAAGAAAATTCAGTTTCACACCTTACAGCCACTACCATCTTTCCTGTATCACCTCCATAATTAGTATTCATTTGAATAGACTTTATCTACATAGTTGTTTTTTTTTTTTTAATGCAATGAAACAACTTAAGAAAATTTTCTTCTGTTACGCTACCACCTAATTGTATAGTTCTCTAAAAAGACTAAAAAGAAGGGTGGGAAATAGTTTTGTAAAACATCACAACTTAATTTAGACAGTAAAAAAAACAGAACTTACCCCAGTGATAAATTCCTCCTCAGTTTCCAGGGCCGGCTTATTTGGCTCAACAGAGCAGACAGCAGCAACTGTAAAAGAATTCTGCTTCCAAAAGTAGCTCTTTGACATTCTTCTTTCCCTTTCCTTTTACTTGGTGTTTATACCAAAAGAAACCAGAAATACTTGAAAATGTGAGGGAACAAAGGATATCAGTAAGTGTCAGCTCAAAGTGAGCAACTAAACACAGGTTGGAATTTTATGCCAAGATAAGCACATGTCCTTATAGTTACTTGATGAGAGGTCTGTTTCCACCTAGGTCACAAGACATTGAAATGGCTGCAGTGCAATGCTTGTGAATTGTTTGTCATCTGATGCCAGACTCATAGTTGCCCGAAGTTCATCATTTTGGGGAAAATCCCCATAATATCTGAGAAATCACAAAAGCCTGCTTTCTCAAAAAGAAAAAAAAAAAGCAAGCGTGTAAAACACACTATGTAGATTCTTAAGCAAATTACTATTTGGCAGTAACACAAGCCTACCACAATCCATTTTGCATGATCGCATTCAATCTCAGAAAAGCCAGGGGAGTTAGTGATTGGAGATTTGGTACGAGTTTGTTGGTTTTTTTTTGTTTTGTTTTTTTTTAAACTTGGATGAACACTACAACTTTGTAAACTGTATTAATTCTTCCACTTAGCCCACTAAATGATGGGCAAGAATTTGTTGCATATTTTAGCTGCAGCCACACAAACAGTTGAGAGTATGCTTCTGGATTCTGGATGCATTTTAGAACAGAACACAATCACAGAACTTATAAAAGCCATTGTACATATCAAGACCTTAAGATACCAGGAGACCAACTGAAGCACAACTATTTAAGAGAGATGACAGCCTTGCCCTTTTTGTGAACCGAGTCATTCCTGTAGTTAAATTTCTAGATTAAAGCAATTAAAGATTCTCAGGCTAGTTCAGTTCTCTACAGATCCCGTGCTTTTCTGGTATTTGATCTAGCAGTTTACTGTATTCCAACATGAGCTTGTAACTGTTACTATAAAGTTGTACTAAATTTTCAATTTGAGGAGAAGGAAACTTCCACAGTCATACTAATTTTAGAGTTTGTCTTCAATTCCAACTGCTTTACCCAAACTGCTGTTGACCCACAAGAAACTGATTACAATGTATAATCACTGTTTGTCTGGAAAGTAGCGCTCTATCCAGCTAGCTCTTGCTAGGACTAAGACTGGATGAAGCACAGATTTGCTTGAAATCATTAGCTGCTCAGTATTTCAAGCTTAGCCACTGAGTGCTGAACAGCACAAAACCAAAGTATTATATCAGCACTTGGAGCATTCTGGCCTTCATTAGAAAGGTAGATACCACATCTCTTTGCCATTGCTATCACACCGTACAGCAAGCAAGAGACAACATAATAGTTAGAATTGTGCCAACATAGTCTGCAGTTACTGATTTTAGAACTTCCCAGGCTGGATGGGGTTTTGAGCAACCTGGTCTAGTGGGAGGTGCTCCTGTCTATAGCTGCAGGTTGGAACTAGATGATCTTAAAGGTTCCCTTCAACCAAACTATTCTATGATTCTACGATTAATTCTATACTTGTTGACATTTAAAGACTATTTGCCCCATTCAAGTAGAATATGATATGAAAGGTGTAGCTCACTGCTGTTGCTGCTGAATTAATGCATTTCATTGGAGAAAGCATAGAAGACTAACAGTATCATCTCCTCTGGCACAGGACTGTGCTTATGATTTTCCAGACCAATGAATGAAGCTACATAAGCATGTGACTGCCTCCTGCAGCATTATCTCTGCACGTGACAAAGTGTGCTGATGTGTCCAGTGAAGAGACCGCTAATCCCTTGTAAGTCACTTGCTGAGCCCTCCATATTATGTGCTTTGGCACAAGTTTCCCTTTTTCCTGCCTTGCATCCTTAGTTTTCAGTTTAAGATACCTGATGTGGCAGATTATTACTAATAACCAGACCCATCCCCAGGATACGAAGACTAGAGCCACACAATAGTTACTGCAGATTTACGTTTATAGTTGGACTTTTATAATAATTAAGATTAGCACAAGATTCATAACCATAAATTATACATTGTTATCTAAGTACATAAAATGTTAATGATACAGGTATTTGAAGAGCGACACAAAGTAGTAATACAACCTCACAGGCATTCTCAAAAGAAAGAGGCAGGTGGTAGACACCACTGATGCTACTGCAGCACAGCAGAACTGAATCTCTGAAACTTGTCGATTCAGATAGAGCTGACTGCCCATCAGACAAGGTCGGAACATAGTGTAGCAGGAAACCAATGCCAGAACCAACTAAAGGTGCAAATAAAAAGACAGGATCACGTCCCTACTGCCTCATTATTTTAGTAATATATCCACCTTCCTAGTTCTGATACTGTGCTCTTGCACCTCAACAACTTTGGCAGGCCATATGCACTCCCACATTCACTTGCCACACACAGATGAAGCTTCCTTTAGTACCATTAAATGTCAACAAGTAACATGGTCTCGCTCTTGATAAACAAAAAGGATCTGGGAAGTATTTGCTCTCTGGCATGAGAAGATTTATTTGCTTTGAGTTTCAGATCTATTCCAGAAAATACAGAACAGACTCAAACAGCATCGAACCCCAACAGCACTATTGTCCAGAAAAGGAAACTTTCCCATTATTCCTCTAAACATTCAGAGCACAAGTATTAGAAAGCCCTTTTTTTTTTTTTCCCCCACACGTAGGACTGCAAACAAAATGGAGTAGTCAGATGAATTCATTAAGGAGATGCTTCACTGAATTGTTAACAACCCTGCTACTTCAGCAGCTTCAGCTAAAGTTTTTCAACAACTTGGTACCAGGCAATTTCCCAGCTACCTTTAATAGGCTTCGCAAAAGAAAGAAAAATATGCTCTCTTCTCCCTGGCCTCAAGCAGTTATTGCTATATGAGTTAGTGAAGCAGTGCCTTAACTTCAGACGAGAGTCTCACAATGTCATTAACAAAAGCTGCCTTTCAGAGGTTGAAATGTAATCGGACAGTAATCAATAAATAACAGTAACAGGCATCCTGTTGAAGTCTCCTCATTGAGCAGGGCAGCTAGTGTGTTAAGACAACAGAAGGTCATCTTTGCCTTTAGGAGCATCATATGCTCCTTTGAGAAGTTAAAAAGGGACGGGAAGAAAGAAGAAACAGTGAAGGTCTGTCAGAGAGCTAGTTACATATTGAAACCATAAACAGGTGGCTGGGTGAATCCTGGTGCTGTGTATCCATATGGAAAGTTTGTCTGGGGAGGTACTGCACTGGGGCCCGCTGTTAACATCAACTGCTGGCCTGGAAAAGCATGAGAAAAAAAAAAAAAAAAGAGTTAGTTTATGTACCTAAGCTTTCCTAATACTAGCTGTACTATGGGACAAGATTATGACGCTTTAGCTAAAAATCGGCCACAGTGCAAGCACACATTAGCAAATTACACTATTACTCAACATGCAGCAGAGTGGGCGTTTAGGTCATCTGCTCTTGCTACCCTAAAACTAAAAGCAAGACAGGACTCAGATGAAAGAGGAATATCAACTGCTTTTGAGCGTACAATAATGATGGCTTGTTTTGAAGAGACCATATTAAAAGCCAAACTGATATATTTAAACACCATGCATGGTCAGAATTGAATAGTAAAGCAATTCAAGCAATTAGTTCAGTCTGTTAGGTCTCAATCCAGAGAGTGCTGCAAAAGGTCTGAACACACCTCAACAGATTTGTCTTCGTAACTAAGAGCACGCATGCTTCATGCATAAGTTAGATTTAAAGTTAATGTTTATATCAGACAGCGAACCATTCACATCCTTCCCTTACCAGCCACTTCTAGACGCTTGTTAGCAGAACGCCTCTTCAGAAGGGCTTCTAAAATAGCAGCACACTTGAGGACAGCTACATTTTTTTTTGGCTGCTTTTGTCTCAAAATGAATGAAATAGAAAGCCAGTCTGCCTTTCAGCTTGGAAGAGCAGAAAGCAGACACATTCCTCTTGGACTGAACAGTAGGAGGAATTAGCATGCTTTATAAGTTTTTTCTGGAGTTGGGCACACCTTGGTATCCCCTCTCCTGTTACTATGCTAAAAGCCTATTCCTAAGCTAGTGTTGTGAGCCATGTAAGAGAAGTAGGTCTTTAGCTGTACTTTAATGCCCCTTCAACTGGCACACCTTTTCTAGCAGAGACAACCACTTTGCTAGCTTCTGGCAAGCTTACTTTGGAGGTAAGTCACTTAAGATACCTCCACAAAGAGACCAGAGTGACAAAAGGTTCTCAATTAAAACCAAGTATTTCACATACCAAATACTATTGGAGTAGGTTCAGTTACTTGTTCCTCTTCTTTTCTTAGGCTTTCAGAAGCATCAAGATTATCCACCTACATTAAAGTGAACAGGAGATGTATGAAGGACTTGTCTAGGAACTGTACCATCACATGAGCGTTTTCATGTCTGGTACCTTAGCTATCAAGGAATCCTTTTGTTACTAATCTAGTTTGGAGACTGTGGCTGGGAACACACAAACATGCAGACTGATTCTGCACATTTGTAAGCTTGCCTTCCCAGTTTGCTTTAAGTTTACTGCAATTGCTGTCACGGGTAGTGGAGAAAAAACACCATTACCTTTAAAAGTGCATGGTTTTTCATAGTGCTCTTCTATTCACTGTTAACTCAGTGACCCAGAAAACAAGCCAACAGATTGTAGTTCCAAGGATCATCTCAAACGGGCCTAATTTACAGTTATCTATTAACCTGCAAGCCCTCCCCATTTCAAAAAAAGAGCACCTAGATATGTACAAATATTCCAGATCCATTAAGATCTTATCTACAACTAGAAATCTGTGTTAGAGAGTACTGGTATAACTGCATTAATATTTACATAGACTCCTCTTGGAGGAAACTAGAGCCATGTGTTCTAGTAGTATCAGCTTCTATATAGAACCCAGAGTTGTGAGAAACAAAGCTGTTCATGACAAAGTCCTTTACCAAAGTGTTACAGTAGCGCAGGAAACCGGAACACAGCTTTAAACTGAAAAAAGAATTAAAGGGTGGGGAGAAAAGGCAACAGTACCTTCCTTCATTCAGGTTTAAAAAGTTACATATTCATAGGCAAACCACTGAGAATGAATGCTGTAAAGCCACAAAATCATACAAATTCATTCCCAGATGCAGGCAGTACTAAGACCCTGAAAAATATTTCAGTTAGCTCAGTGCTTTTTTTTTTTTTCCTCCAAGCTGCTCCTCAGCCTCCTTTCCCACTAAAAGAATCACATCCAGTTTGACAAGTGCTGCAAAAGGGATTTCTAATATACTTCAAGGAGGTTACCTAGTTCTTAACAGTTCCCTGAATTTTTGAAGCTTGCTCCTCAAAAACTTCAGCAGCCATAGGTCTTTAACTCGTTCAACTTTGTCTTAGTTTCAGCTGGGATAGAATTGATTTTTTCCAGAGTGTCTGGTATGATGCTCTGTTTTGGTTCTAGGAGAAAAATAGTTTTCAACACTGATGTTTACAGTTGACTGCTATGCAGTGCTGTTTAGAGCCAAGGCCACTTTCAGTGAAAGGCCCAAGGAGCTTGGAGGGAACATGATTAGGACAGCTGACTTTAACCAGCCAAAGGGATATTCCATACCATATAACATCAAGAGTTTTGAAGGGGATGGTAGTTCATCTGGCATTCTTCTGCTGCTCAAGGGGATAGCAGGGCATTAGCCAGGGGGTGGTGAGCAATTTCTTGAGCATCACTTAATATATACCTACACACACACACACACACACCCCTATATATATTATATATACACACACATATACATACACACCTATATATATATATATATATACACACACACACATATATACACATATATATGCACACACACATATATACACATATATATGCACACACACATATATACATATATATATGCACACACACATATATACATATATATATGCACACACACATATATACATATATATATGCACACACACATATATACATATATATATATACACACACACATATATACATATATATATATATGCACACATATATATATATATATGCACACACACATATATACATATATATATATATGCACACACACATATATACATATATATATATATATATGCATACACACACACACACGTATTCACACATATAGTCGTAACTATTTTCCTTCTCCCTATCTTAATAAATAGTTTTAACTCACTAATTCTTCTTTGTTGTTGGTTTGGAGTTGCTGTTTTTTATTTATTTATTTATTTAAACACTTTTCTCCTTCATCCCAGTGGGAGTGGGGAGAGTGAGCAAATGACTGTGTAGTGCTCAGCCATCTGCAGGGTTAAATCACAAACTTACAGCTGTCAACCTAACAATTTTTTAGAATGACATTAAATATTAGCATTATGAGTACTATCCCTATTAATATGGGCCAAAGTAATTAAGAGCTACCATTTTCAAATAAGGTATATTGTTGTACTTATGACCACTAATTCCCACTCTCCTGAATTAGTCTTTACTCTTTACAGCCCCAAAAGCACTAAGGAGCTTGGAGCAGAAGGTCAGTTACTCCCTCTGCTGGAAAAAGACTGCAAGCATGCTGAACACAGACACCTTGAAGAAGGGACAAAAGCAGCAGCTCCTCAGCAGAGGCTAAACATCTTTCTGATTTGCTGCCTGAAAGTGAAGTTTTTGAAGAAGTTTCCAAATGAATGCTATTATACTGTGTGTGCCTAGTTCCTTCTGGGGCACAGGCTTTCACATCTTTCTCTTACGCATTAAACCAAAGGTAAGTTCCAGAAGACATAAATACTCCACTGATAAACTAACAATTTCTTCTGGGCTTTTAAAGTTAGACACATGACAAAATTTTAGACATACCACACTCAAAACCCAATCTCTAGTACTATGACTGTAGTTAATTCAGACTAAATTAGTTTCAATGTAAACCATTTTCACCACGTACATTTTCCTTCTGGCAAGTTATCCAGTGTTTAGTAAGTAACTGCTTGTAAATCCAACCAGCAATTTAAAACCCACGATCTTAACCTAAGCCTTATTTGGAAGAATACACTTCTGTGGCAAGTTTTCCTTCAGTGGAATATGAGGAGTTCAAGATCTATGCAAAACTTTTACTGATGTTTTAGATTGCTAGTCAAGCTCACAGTGCCTGGAAAGCTACAAACTCTAGTAATATATTTTAACAAGTAATTTGCACTCAGAACACATCATGTTATGTGCTAACTGCTTTCATTTTAAGAACATCATCCTCTCTGCCACAAGGTATTTGTGATATAATAATCAGGAGTCCCAACAGTCAAGTCTTCAATCACTTGCTTCCATTTCCCGTGAAAAAAAGAGCATAGACTGGTTGGATTTTCAAGTTACTCGTGAACAGTCATCCTTGTAGCATTAGAAAGTGAATAGAAAATGAGTTAGAGCTAAATGACACTGCTCTTCTGGCAGAAGCTACAGCTAGATTCTTGTAAGAGAATCCTAGGATATTGAGAGAAGCAAATGAACACAAAGTTTGAAATCAGAGTGTCACCTTATAGAACAGCCCATCAACCTGCAAGAAAATTCAGAGGGGAATTCTTAACATGACTGATTAGAGGCAATCTGAAGCACTAACTTCTACATTACTGACTTCAAAAAATTCTTAATTCTGATTATCTAAGCAACCGTAGAGCCTTTTAAGGAAGAATTTTAGTTTAATATGCTAGAGCTATTTGAGACAAGCATTTCAAGACAGCACATGATCAGAATCTCTCCTCTCTCAGTTCAAGACTAACTACTGATATTGTACAGATTATGCTCCTGAAATTCTGTTTTCAATGAAAATTCACTTTCAGCAGTCTACTGGTATGGCTGGTGTACTGTTAGTCACACAGAAGCTATGCTTTCTGTAACAAGAAAACTGAGTACTTTCACAGCTACATCAAGCAAAAAGTGATACTAGTTCTCTCTAGCAAATTCATAGTTTAATCAACTACGGAGATGCCCTAAAAAGCATACCATTGCTTATGTCCCCTGTTGAAAGCAGACGTTAACTACATCTCTTTCAAGTCCCAAGCTGCCTATTAAAAAATTAAGCTATTTAGCCTGAAGTGACTGAACTCAGAAATTCCCAGAGGATTTAGTGTGAGGAATAATAACACTCCAAGTACATGCAGAGAGCTTTACTCAGTTTGCATAAAACTAATCGTACAGCGAACTAAAAGTTTCAATTTCTTAGCCTATGCAATACTCACTTTGGTGAGGTACTCTCTCATCACTTGGACGAAATAAGGCATTGCGAAGTCCATGATATTATGCCTCCATGCCAACTCGAGGACTACATCTGGGTGCAGCAAGTCGTAACATGTGAAAAGGCAGGCTGCAAAACACTCCTGCTTGCCTTCTTCCAGGAACCACTGAAGCAGCTTTTCTGCTAGTTCTACATCTTTGGACTCTGCAGCATACTGCATAGCATCCTGCAGAAAAGGACAGCAGTTAAGCTTGACCCTTGCCTGTTAGTTTCTTTCTCTCCACCTTACGTACATGCCACTACTAGCTAGATAAGTGGAGTATTACGCAAAACATGAAGTTAGTCTTTCATATCAACGTACATGTTGTGTAGGAGGTAGAGTCATAACATATGTGCTCATTTAAGTCCTCTTATTTTGAGTGAAAACTGTACAGATGCAATTGGTATATACTGAGCGATCTGAGTACAGGATAGCATTATCAAACTAGATTTAAGATATAAATTTGAAATTGCAAGCTATTCTACTCCAAGATTCTTTCCTTAAATTCCAAGCGAAGGGCTAAGATTTATTAGAACAAACTAAAGATATGAAAAGAATTCATTCAGTTTCCAGAAGATCTATGCTTCACAGATCAGACTTGACAGTTAGGAGGAAAGGTTACCTTAACTCACCTTATACAGATGGTCTTTCTTGCATAGCTCCACGCTCTGCTTCCAGCGGTTGTTACCCTTATACAAGTATGCTGCAATACGCCTAAACTCAATGAGCTCATGCTTTTCCAGACGCTGAGCCAAAGCTATGTTATCAAAGTTGTCATAGGCATCAATGGAAGCTCTCAAACCCTGTTTGAGAGAGAACTGTTACCCATGCTTCCAGATGGTAGTAGATGAGCACTACAGAAGTGAGCTATGCTTGGATGCTTCTCAAGTGCTTAAGTTTTTCCAGGTGGATGTCGATGCTATGGCTGGCTATGGCTTGTTTGCCATTCACATTTCAGGCTTTTGTCTTGAAGGTTGTCTTTAATATAATATATTAGATATATGAACATATCTGCTTCATTTTCAGGTTATCATATTGTGACTCAAGCCCCAATGCATGCCCCCAGAGGTTCTGATTCTACAACCCCATTACTGTTGCACTGCAGAAGATCCCTTCTGCTCAAGGGAAACATGCTTTGTCAGCTTGGAAACAATCAAACTGTCTTCATCTTGTTGAAGAACAAGATGTACGCCTCAGAAGTACTAGTATCTTTTGTGAGGCTTACCTGGTAGTCCTCCTCCTGTGTTAAAAGGTTGTTTAGAGCTTCATTAACTCCTTTATTATTGTGGTTCTGCACTGAACGCAAATAAGGCTTTACTAGAAGCAGCTGATTAACCTGGAATTGAGATATTTTTAATACAAGATTAAACCAGGAGTATTGAGCGTCACAACAAATTCCCATTCATTATTACAAAAGTTTATGCCTACTTTCAGGATCCTTCAGAACTGCCAGCATGTCGTTTTGTGTCGCCAGAAATAAAATTAAGTGGCCTCTTAAGCCAGTTATGCTAACTCTCCTAGTGCTTCCCATATCAAACTAGGATTGGGCTGCTTCTCAGTCCTTTATGCTGGAGGTAAAACCACCTGACAGATACCAGCTCTTTCTTCCCCAGACAGAGGCTGGACTTCCTGTTTATTCAGTATCTTCAAACTAACCTTCGAGAAAAAATTGACTGTCCTGGTGTGATCCAGTCGTGGAGATAATACAAGCAGAAGATCATTGATCAGCAGAGGTTTGTAGTCTAAGTAGAATTGCAAGGCTTTGTAATACAGCTCCACATTCGCCACCTATGTGGTTACACACTAGTTAGTATTTCAAATGCAAGTAAATTTAAGCTGCTTAGTTTGGGTCACTTAACTCAGCATAAAGTTTATCTGATTCTTAAAGGAGTAAGTTTCCTTCTACAAGCCAGAAGCTTTACACTTGCATTCAGAATTCTTGTTCAATTTTATGAGTGCTCCTTGTGTCATCTGCTTCCAGATGGTGAAGTCACAACCTACCAGGAGTAGTCCAAACCAACACAATCTCATCTACTGTTAAGAGAACCTGGTATCAGCATCCTAGTAGACTTAGAGGTAGCGTGACATGTGTTGAACTCTTCAGTTTTGGTTGTTTTTTTTTTTTTTTTTTTTTTTTTTTTTTTTTTTTACACACACACACACACACAGTTTTGGTTTTCTTTTTGTTTGTTTTTTGCCTTAAAACCTGTAAAACCAGTAAGAATAGGTATGAATAGGTATGTAATCTGGAATCTTATCTAAACTATTCATCATCCCACTATTCTCCACTACATTCATAGGACTGGCCAGCCCAGTTCTCCCACTGAAACAGCTGGAAACATTTGCAAAGGTCTCTCAAGAACTGTTACATCCTCAGACAAAGACAGTGGTCAATTTCAAAGAAACTAAGGAGTTTATACCTCCTGCCTGTGATCTATGATCCTGAACATACCCTGAAAACATTGTTCTACCTGATGCTACTCAACAGGATGTGAGGCACAACAGAAAACAAAGGATATGAGCTTCCATTAACATGTCTTTATAAAAAATTTATAAGTTCTGTTTTAACTACATGTTTTTTAAAGAAAACATGGAAGAAGTAGCTTAAGCAAGTCTTTCTAGATGGGGATTCTGTTGTGCATTTTTGCCACAGTTCTGAAATAATCTTTCAGCACCTTAATTCAGTTAACTAGTCATACCGGACTGTCCCAGCTGAAAACAAAACACGTACCTTGGCAATTATATCTTTAAACTGTCCTTCCTTCCAGGCATCAGTAGGATGATTCATCATAGTAATTATTGCATTGTCATACTCCTCGTATTTGTCATAGAGGAATACAAGTTCTGCCCAGAGATGAGCCTGTTCTGCAGCTCTGAGCACCTGATAAAAGAAGATAATAGTCAATGCGGTTTACTGACATCTTCCTTTCTTCACTTGCATTCACTGACATCTTCCTAACTTTGCTTGCAATGTAGTTGCTGAATACCTTTGGAATATTAACTCTAGACCAGAAGAGCTCCAGATGTTCCCTCATTTTCTGGGGCTTAAATTTGGAGTATAAGATGGCGAGTTCAGTAAACATTCCCATGTGAGCACGCTCTAGGCCCAAGGCAGCTTCCAGAAGGGCAATCAGTTCTTCGAAGTAGCCACGATCCTGGATATTAAGAAAATAATTGTTAATTGCAGATTTATGGCCAGCTACCACTAAAAGCTTAATTCAATCAGCTCTCCTTCCCAAATGAGTTTTTTTAAGACACTACTCCAGTGAGGCAATGAAATTGCAAAAGGTGGGAATCTGAAAACTACCATCCTTATATCATTTACTATTAAAAAAATTAAATGCAACTATTGCAAAATGGAAAAAATGTATTCAATTCACTTCTTCAGTCATTAAAGATCAGTCTCACAGGGTGTCAAGTTTTAGCTGTGACTGTTTTATTAGCAGATATAAGCAAGCCCTATAAATTTTCTAGGGCATAAACAGTGATCTAACCTGATAGTAACTAATCAGCTCTTCAAGTTCATCAGCATGGATGACTATGTGCAAGCCACATATCTGTGCCAAGCGGAATTCTCTTCCATCCACACAGGCAAAGCATACCTGCAATGAGAGGTAACAAATGGTGAGTTCACAGCAGAATCTGCAATGCTTACATCAATTCCTCATATCAAAGAACAAAGTTGATTAACAAAGCTTTACCAAACTCAAGGTTTACTCCATTTCCAAGCAGGTATTACTATAATGATTGTTCTATCATTGAAATCTGTGCCATTCACATTTCACACTATTATAAAAATCCAGTTTTCTAATTTTGGGGAGGTGACAGCTGATAGATACAGACATGCACTGCAGCCAGAAATGGTTAGCAAGTCACTATCAGAGATCATTGTAGATGAACATGAATCAACTGTTCTTTAATTCCCACATTACTGACAGAGCAAAGGAGTCCAGTTATGCTCAAAAGCAATACCAGAACACATTCTATAAACAGAAAACACAAGTTTAAAATTACCTCCTTCCAAGTCCTTGTGCTGTTGGCTTTGCGGCCACTGTCCACTGCTGCCTGATACTCTCCAAGGTGCACCAAGGTAGATGCCAAGCGAGCAAAGTTAGATACATTGTTATAAAGTAGTTTTGCTGCTTCATACATATCCTCTTCATAACAACGATCACCAACCTGGATTAGAAGTCCGAAGTAAGCAGGGGTAACAGCAAGAATCAAGTCAGCTAAGCAGCAAGTCAGACATGCGAAGAGTGATCAAGGCATACCTGCTGTATATGGGCATTATTAGGGCCGCTAATAAATTCCTCCAGTTCTGAGAGACGATTAGTTTTTGCAAAGGCAAAAATAAGTTCTGTCTCTACATAAGACTCTCTAGCCTTCTTCCTGGCCATCTGCAAGAACTTGACTAGGTCCTCCCAGTTATCTTGAAGAAAGAAGAAACGTTTAATGCTCTCTATTTAGTTGTTCTGTATTGCTTCCCTTGCCCACGTTAGGAACAGTTTCTACTAGAATACTCTGTGATACTGATACTAAACCATTCACACTTGAGATAAGATATTCCCCACTAAACAATGGGCCACCTTCACACAGCCAAATTCTGCCATACAGCTAAATCAATACACTGTACTTGGCTGTAATTAGGCCATAACTGTCTAAATTATCACTACACAAAGGTCTCTCTTTGATGTAGCAACACAGACAACCTTTTTGACAGGAATCTCACTAATCCATAGATTAGCTGATCCAGTTTACTCTGAAACATAATTTCCAAATCTCAAGAATCCTTACCGCTTAAGGTAGATGAAATAACCCAATTCATATCTGAGCATCCTTAAGTTTGAGGATGATTTGGCTTACCATTTCTATTAGCTGCTTGAACAACTTCCATGTAGGCAGATGGATCATCTGCCTTTATATAGGAGTCAATGGCTTCTTTTACCAAGTTTTTCTGCAGCTGCGCTCTGGCTAGCTGGCTCCATACTGCTGGCTCATTACATCTCTCTGCAAATTCATAAGCACGGTCTAAATTCCCAATGTGCTCAATCAGCACCTGTTTGAAGTCGAAGTTGCAAGTTATAATAAAAATTTTTAAAAAAAGCCTTAAATTGTCCTTCTTCAAGCATACAGGTTGTTTTAAGCAAGCAATGCAAAACTAACTGCCTTTAGAAGAAGTTATTTCTATCCAGTAAAGTAGAGGCAGCAAGAATAAAACTCCTGCTGCTATCATTTCTCTTCTGCCTTGAAATCAGTATGCTTTCCTGAAGATAACACCTGATACTATTCAATTCTCCTACCCCCTTCAAGTGTAAGGTTCTGAGGAAGCCACTCAGAATCAAACACAGCACACATGCAAGTAGCACAATACACAAACATTTTTAATTAGTTTGAACAGATATGCATTTGAAGTTATTACTTTGAATTTGTTATGCTATTCTTCAGACACATTCCCACTTCTCCTTACAATCTGATATCATATAGGAACCATACTGTTACCTCTCAGAGATTTAAGTTACAGTTGGTCTGGGAGAATCAATAATAATGTACTTCTTCCCATTCTTTCTATTACTAGCATTCTAAACCTTCATGAGTATAGAACTGCTCACCTGAATTGCTGAAGTATTAACATCAAATTTTCTGAATATAGCAAAGGCTTCTTCGTACAGCTCATTACTGATGGCAATGTTTGCAATATCTGGAGCATCATAGTTATCCAGTCGATTAATGTATTCCATTACACGAGTGCGGTCAGCCTTAATGGCAGTCAGGATCAGCAAATTCTGGAGATTCCTTTAACAAAAGGCATAGGCAGTGCAAAATAACACCTTCTTAAGTGACATGTATTGTACATGCAACAAAAGCAGCTACATACAGCTGCTTGCCATTGATAGCAACAACCTTTCATCCCCGGATTGATAAGTATTGATATTTGCCTTGCAAAAGAAATGGATCGCCAGTGTTGGTGCTGTTCTCTTTCAATAGATCATTGCAAATTGAATAGCATGGACAAGCTTTACATTTAAAACACATAACGTCTCAAATTCTGCTTTTTCACCTGACAATTCACATTTAGGAGTGTTTAGGTCTTAGATCCAAGAAATAACTTGGATTATTTCACAACCTAAACAGACATACTAAATGTGCTAAATTTGGGGGGGGAAAAATGCTCTCTTCTTACCTGTGTTCACTGAATACAGAATTATCCAAGACAATTTTTTCCAATAACTCAATTAATTCATTTGGAAGGTCTGCAGTCATGAAGGCTTTCACAGTGACAGAAACCTCCTCTGGATCCTGTGTCTCTGATAAAGCTGTTTGGACAACCTGGATTTGAAAGTGGGAGAGTATAAGCCTTTCCAAAATGACATTTCAGTGAGCAACAATGTAATGTTTCTGAACTGACATCCTCAGTAAGAAGGAGCTACTTCTGAAGTGGATATGGCTATTAAAATTGCACTTTCAGAATGCATAGCAAATGAAGTAGAGGCACATCACTTCATAGGAACAAGCAATATCTTATTAAGTTTTCTGACCATGAAGTTCTGAGGTAATACTTGACACTCAAACTCTTAAACTTCCGCACAATTGAGATGAGGCCTCGTGGGAGAAGCCAGTTACTTTAACGTTCCATATTGGGTCTGAGTAATTCTTATACTGAAATAGCTTATCCTTTGCAACGTACTTGGTCAATAAGCTGGCGTCTGAATGGGTTGTTTTCTTCTAGAACATTTGCCCAGAGTTCAGGGTCCTTCCTGCGTACTAGATAGCGAGCCTCACTCTTAAATAGTGAGTTCTCATTGCATACCTGAAGGAGAAGATGCAAATATTAGAATTAAAATTGAGGATAAGTATCACATGACAGGGTTAACTAGCTATGAGTCAGACATTCTAAAAGACTGACTAAAACTAGATGCTGACCAATGCTAATGCCACAAAGTTCTTACCCAACCTTCGATCTGGAAGGCTCATAGAGAAGGTCTCCAGAAGAATTCCTATAGCTTCTCTTGGTTTTGCCCGACACACAAATACTGTGACAGTGGCTTCACAGTAACTATTTGCTTCTGTTTGAAGTGAAGACCTGCAGAAGCCTGAAGAACTTAAATTTTAAATCTAGAAAGGGAGTCACTTACTTGGGGAGCGTAAATAGTGAATTGAGGAACGGTGCTTGTGTTTAAAGCCAGAAATAGGTTACATATTTGGTGTCATTAATTTTACTCTAGAAATGTTCAGAGTAGCAAGTCGCTAGGTTTCCCTTGTTAAAATACCAATAAATGTGGAATTTCCTACAGAAGTGCAACAAGTAGCTATGAATTATGACCCTATTAGTGCCACTAATTTATATTGCCAGCTGGAAGAGTAGAAACCTGAAGGCCTATTCACTTTCTTCTACCAACAGGTCATACTTTGTTAGTACCATTATTAGCTCTTGAAAGTACTTTGTTGTAAGAAAATTAGTAGTAGCTCACTTTTATTTTTCAATATACATTTGTAAGTTGCCTAGTTACAGAAGTTGAGCCCATTCCCAGGAAAGAGCAATGTTTTAAGTATAGTTCATACAGAAGGAGGAGTGTTCATACACATCCAGGAAGTTCAAGCTTATCCTAGCAATATCTCCTATCAAAACAATTGAGAGCCACCTTTGTATCCTGAAGTAAGAAATGAGCTGGATACAGCTAGTTACATTTTTAACTTTACAGCTACAGAGAAGGTATCACTTCAAAAATAGTTGCTTCAGACAGGGAAGTTATCTCTTTTCAGAGAAAAACTAGATAATACCACCATTCTAACTGCCACAGTGCAAGTCCTGTCAGGAAATAACATTTACTTCCTTTTTTAAACAGGGTAAGAACAAATCAGTTCTTACCCCTACACAACTGACAGTCTTTGTATGTACTATCACAGAAATGCAGGTAGGAGAATGCTTTCTTTCACAGCAGTCACTAGCATTGCAGTCTGACATTAAGCTCTAATGCTCAGTATGAGACACTACGTGTCTGGAGAACCATACAAATTTCACTTGTCCCTGAACTTCCAAGGGAAGTTTGAGGAATGAATAAGTTTTAGATAGGAGAGGAATGCTATCTGAACTGGTCCTTGCAGTTGAACTGTCAACATTTATTCTTCCTTGTTCTAGCTGTGCATCAGAGCAGCTCTCTGAAGGTCAGCCATGACAAAGGAAAACCACATTCCCCTTTCTAGTTTCAAACTGAAGTTTCAGGAAAACCTTTCTTCCTCCTGTAGTGTTAAATTAGGTTGCAACTTGTCCCTTCTGCTGATCAAGTGCTCAAGGCTCAAAACAAAAGAACAAAGATACCCTAAGTTAACAAAGATTTAACAGTTGTCATACTTATCAGCTGAGCCCAGCAAACTTGATCTAATTTTGAGCAGTCTGTGAATGAAAAGCATAAATAGCACCTTAAATCTGCAATTACATAATTTTAGTTGGGACACAGAGCATTATAGTTCCTTGTTATGACAAATGTTACTGCCTCCATGCAGAAGATTCATGTCTATCTCAAATCCTGAGTGAGGCTGCAAGACATGATTCTGCAAATGTTAGACAAACTGCTAACTCAGCTTTCACCTCAGGCAGCAAGTACGTTCTTTAACATGTTTATAAATGTAGTTTTGCTAACCTTTATGAGTTCCAGATCACACTGGCCCCTCTCATATGCAACGCAGGCCAGATGAGGGTCTCTCTTTTCACAGTATTTGCCAACTACACGACTGTCATAGTATGGATTCTCACGAAGGAACCGTTCTGGATTATTATTACTGTCAATGTAGATTTTGGCCAAGGCATTATGAGTCGCAGGTTCTTCGCAGCCTTCATGAATCCTTGATTCAAGCCATGGCAGCAGCAATTTAAGCCTTTGAAGAAGCAAACATTTGAGGTTTGTAAGTTGGGCTAAGGAAGCCTGACAGGTATCAACTAATATCTGGCCATATCTGACCTTCAGTTAAATGTAAGAGACGCCTGCAGGTTCCACTAAGTATTGTCATCTTTCTTTTCAACTTCTGTTCTATTACGTCTCTTAACACTTACAATCATTTTTTTCATTTTACAGGTAACTGCAAACTAGTTACAAAAGGCGCTGTGTGTCAAAAATGACACTGTGAAGACAGTTTTATCTAGATTTACTCCAAGGCACATCTCACGGATGGCAAATGTTCAAATGTATTATTCATCATGCAGTGCTGTTGGGCATTCCTATATTGCTCAAACAATGAGGAGACTTGCTAGCAAATCTAAGCTGTTTCTCTATAAAGACACACAAAAAACAACCAATATTAATAATGTATCATTCAAAAAAGCTGCATCCAACTTGGGTCTACATCAGGGTCAGGAAAGCCTGTGAATGGTGTTTACAGGTGTATCTTCATTACCGATTTCTTTTTTCCACTTCAGCCACCAGCTCATCTGTTGAGAACTGGCCTCTAACCACCATGATCAAGTTCTTAATGACATCTTCAGAACAATCCACATCAAGAAGCCCTCCAACTACTGCTGGTATGCGGCTGGGGTTCACCTAAAATAAGCCACCACTATTAAAATCAGTCATTAGTGCCCATTCCCTGTCCTCCACACAAAGTTCTAGTTAAAAGTTTAAACTATGCTTTAAGAACAGTGAATTTTAAGTTACTAATCAATTTTTACATGAATTCTAGGAAAAACTCTGCTCGTAGGCTTGTGATAGACAAGAGCTCAGAAAAAGCATCCACATAAGCGTGAGCATGAAATATGCAGCCAGATCTGCTTTGCTTTAATTTCGGGTTTGTTTAGCTTGGAAAAAAGAAGGTAATGGGGAGACCTCATTGCATCCTTTCTCTCTGAAGGGAGATTACAAGCAGGAGAGGGACAGACTTTTTACACAGTCTGATAGTTACAGGACAAAGGGGAATGGCTTTAAACTAATTGAGGGAAGATTTAGGTTAGATATGAGGACGACATTTTTTATTCAGTGGATGTTGAGGTGCTGAAACAGGTTACCCAGTGAGGCTGTGGATGCCCCTCTTCTGGAGGCATTCCAGGTCATATTGGATGGGAAACTGGACAGTCTGATTTAGTGGGTAGCAACCCTGCTGACAGTTGGAATTAGGTGATCTCCAACTAAGCCACTCTAAGATTCCATGATTAACAAACCAAAAGGTAAATTTCTTGGAAGGAAAGAGCAACAGCTTAAAAGTGCATTTGTCTTACCTTCTGTACATAGATCTCTATATACTTCTGCAGACTATTGCGATATAAGTAGAGCACCAGGTCATGAACAAAGTCGAATCGATCACAGACAATGATCAGAGGAAGCTGGTCTGTTAGCTTTGCCTCCTATGTTTTGTGTGAAAAAAATGTGAGAAAGCATTCACCATTTGTTAAAGCATTTTCAAAGCAGTATAGCATAATTGAGTTGTTTCAGAACTAGAAATCACAAAACATTCTAATTTAAGACTGCTGAGCAAACAATTAACTTCAAAAGCAAGTTAACCACTATGAAAATCATATGGTCAGTCTAGCAATTGAGTTTTAAATTTAAGCTCTTCAAACAAGTCACACATTAGGCCTACATCCCTAGCTTCAGCAGGACTATCTATTCACATATCCATTCAGAAGACCATTATCAGGCCAAGAACTTAGTGCATAAACAAAATGGCATTAAAATCCCACTTTACCAGTCACAAAGTACGCAAAGCATTATGACAGTTGACTCTGGTTTTACTGAGCTTTGTCTAATCAATGCCTTTGCTAAAGTTTCAGTTGAATACTTCAGCATATTACTTCTTTCTGCCAACACTGATCCGTCTACTGTAAGGTGAAGATAGCTTGTACCCAACTCAATCTCTGTACACCAGTTGAAGGAAGAGAGCGGTGGGATTGGGATGCTTACAGTCCACTCAGTCACAGCTCCAAGCTGCTCAGACACTGCAGCAGTGTCTAGACTAGCAAACAAAAGGAATAAAGGCTGGTATGCAACAATCCAGCTGTTTAAATTGACATGTTTTGGATCATGCCAATTCAACACCATTAAAGCAACTGATGAACAATATGTGGGCATGAGGGAAGGTTGATGGTTGGACTAGATGATCTTTCCGTTTTTTTCCAACCTTACTGATTCTATGGGTTAATTGTAAAGGAACTGTGGTTTTTTCAGAGATAGCCAAGGAGCTACTGCATACCTGGAAAAGGACTGGATTCCTATTCCAATTACATAGTTGACTATTTATAGCCACGTCAGTTAAAACTTGAGTTGGTATTCTCCCCCCTTTAGAAGACTGAAGTTCTGCTACTCTACAGAGATTGATTTGTTGGACAGAGAATTTACCTTCAGAAAGTTCTTCACCCGTTCTGGGTTATAGCAGTTACTTTCACGGCAGATTCTTTCTACTTCCTTTATCTGACCAGTTTTGCAAGCTGCCTGGATATATTTGAAGTGAACATCTGGATCCTGGCTGAAGTTTACAATGGAACCCAAGAAATAGAACAGTCCTAAAAAGAGTTACATTTTTAATCCAGTTAGAAAGACAAGTCAAGTAAGTACAGACTTATGAACTTCATTTTATAACTTAGTTCAACATTGCTAAGAGTAGTTTTTATTTAACTACAGGAAAGCCAGTTTTGGGGTTTTTTTACTCCTTTCCAGATTTTTCTTTCTCTCTAAGAGAGGGCTAAAAAGCTTTCTAGAACAAGAGTTATCCCAAGAATGCACTTGAATAAAGGCATTCTAGGATCCAACCAAGTGAAAGTACCTTTCCCATAAAAGCTGAGGTCCTTAGTATCTGCTCTTCCTTTTA
Source organism: Meleagris gallopavo (assembly GCF_905368555.1). NCBI lineage: Eukaryota > Metazoa > Chordata > Aves > Galliformes > Phasianidae > Meleagris > Meleagris gallopavo. Next base: position 74,723 of record NC_139420.1, read on the forward strand.
ATACTGTACCTTCATAGCTTTTGAAAGATTCAAAAAGCTCCACAAGAGACTGGGTGCCAAGCTGCTCATGATATTTAGAAGCAACCTGTACACAGAGTTGTAAGTTTTGCCTAATGTTGGCTGACAGCATAGCACGCAAGCATTCTACAGAGTCTTCAACAGAGAGAGAGCCAAAGAAATTCACAAGCCACTGCGAAGAGAAAGAAGCTTTACTCAGTAAGTTATAGAGGATTCAACCAATTTTTAAAAATGTGACAATTAGTCAGAGTTTCTACCCCAGCTACTGTAGGTAAATCTTTCACGCAGTAAGACTGAAGACTTGAAATGAAACAGACTGACAGACTCATTTTTTACAGCTAGAGCAAAAATGCAGCTTGGCAGACTTGAAACGCCCACGCAGGAAACTGAGGGCAAACTTAAGCCATCAAAAGTATAGACTGAGGTCTAGTAATTAACTGGATAAATGTTATTGAGTCACAGTTACACGTGCTGCTTAGGTACCTACAAAACATCTTAAAGCTGCTGCAGGAATTTTAGCAGCTACTGGAGTGCTAAGCAGTGGTCACTTCAACTACAGAACCTGAGGCTTTCATTTGCACAGACTTACCTCAGGATTCAAGAGATGAGTATGAACAACAGCACGTTTAATATCATAGAGATCAGTGTAGTGTTCCAAAGCTCGCTGGAGCAAGCCTGCCTTTTCACATAACTGGGCAATATGAGCACGATCATAGTGTGTAAACATTTGGTTTCCAAGGATAGCATCTGCAACCTAGGAGATTAGATTCCATATGCAGACAGTTAGAAAACCACAACAGCTCAGACTAAAAGTTGTTGGAGAGACATAACAGTGACTCACTCATAGTCTTTCATGTTGGTAAACTATATATAGACATCAGTATCAGACATCAGATGGTTGTAAGAACTTTAGATGCAGAATATCAGCACAAGCCTTCTGATTTTTCCCCTTCATTTTTTGGAGGAACTAGGTTAAAAGTCTTACCTGTGGGGCATGAATCAAGTTCATTTCCAGCAGACGAGTCTGAAGGTGGCCTTCTGCTGGGCGGTTATTTTTCAAAGCATCCAACAGAAAGGATGTGCATTGCTGAATAAGACTGTTCTCCATGAACACATCCACAATCTGTTGACAATCATGAAGTTAGAAAAGGGAGTCTATATATACACATTTTTATATATAAATATTTATATTTTTTATCTGTATACGCTAATAGCCTGTCTAGAAAGGCAGCTCATCCTAGCACTTAATATGCTATATTTACTTTTTTTAATCATAAGACAATAAAGATGACAAAAATTTCACACTTTTTCTCTAGAACTTAAGGTGCGCACTACTTTGACCTATTATGCCAGACCTTGCCACCAACTATTTAGTTTTAACAAGCAAGCAAAGCCCATCCTTTCTTTTCTGATAGGATAGTTTCTGCAAGAAAAGTTAACCCTTTCCTTTTTCTAAAAAACTTCACTTATTTAATAAGGTAAGTTGTTGTCTGATGATTTAATCACAAGTGGCCTCTGTGAGCAAGTGCTCATTTTAGTGCTCATTTATTTCCTATAAATCCTCTGCTACTGTACCTCTGCTACTGTAAGAGTTCACACACACTCTACTAGAGTCAGCAGGAGCTTTCTAAACTGACAGTAACATTCTTCATTGCTTAGACTAAGACTGCGGCAGATTCAGGATCAAGATTATTGTAATAAAGACAGCTTGCACAAGAACTTTAGACAACACTTGCCTCCAATGGCAACCAAACTTGACTAGTTTAGTCCCTTTTCTAACCAAGCCAACTAAAGATCTGAACTGGCCTTACCAGTTCCCAAAACGGTCCTATGCTATTACCTCTGTCTAGAAAGAGACCAGTGCTCTTGTTGTAGGCATCACCTGGTTAATGTTAGCCAGAGGCTCCTCATCCTGTACCAGCATCTGAGAGAACTGCAGGCCCTGCTCAGGACTGACTCTCATCACACTTCTCAGCAAGAAGATCCAGTCTGGGGTATAGCCAACCTAGAGATTTCAGGAAGAGTCACGCATGTCTGGAAAGCTTTAAATATTTTAAGCCTTCTAAATCTGTAGCGTAAGTGCTATGAGCCACACTGAAGCTTGTAACACCCATTCTCCATCTTCCAGGAATTCTCAGACAAAAGCATTGTTTGTATGTCAACACAAATTCATTATTTGCTTATTTAGCAACTGAACTTACTCAAGGGCAATTTTCTTGTTGACTCAGAAAATTACTAGAAACAAATCAAGAGGCTCAAGGCATTATCATACACAATTTATAAGCACACATCACACAAACTACTTTGTAATTCTGTCAAAAAAAATCTCTTCCTTAATGATTTAAGGAGAGTCATTTTTTATAATAAGCTTGAGACAGTTCATAATTTGATAGTATACAGAATTCTGGAGGCTCTGATTTCAACTTTCATAAACCACACCCATTAGACCTTAGTCACATACTATGAACTCTACTATTTCTTAATCTTTGCTACTTATCCTGTTTTTGAGTAAGATAAATCAAACCTCTCATGGAAGGTAACTTGAGAATGTACACATTAAACATAAGATAGAGTCCAGCAGCTTGTGATAAACAATTTTACCTTTTTAGCATACAGTACTATTTTCTGGAATTGACCAGTTTCAGCAAAGCACTGAATCACTTTGTTTGGCACATTAGCACGAAGATAGACACTGAGCGCAAGGGTTGGGTCAGCTGTCTTCACCAAGTCTCCCAGCTCCTCTGAACACTCCAGCTGAAGACAAGCGATATTTTGTCAAGCACAAGCATCCATATATGTAGTATGAACGAAAGAGTCGTTCACACTCAACTGTTACAACGCAGTTGAATTAAGTTAGCATCAAGATCAAGCCTACCTTGTCTTCCTTCAGCCATTTCTCTAGCAGCTGCTTGCGGCCTTGCTGTAGAACAGGGCGACAGAGCTCCAGAGACTCAAACTTGTTCAGCTGTCCCTGGTCAAGCAATATTCCAAAGTATTGGAGCAGTGGAGAGGCATGCCCTGGCTGAGCTGGTACACTCTGAAACTTCCTGATTGTATCACTGGTACGTAGAATTCCCTGTAGAGGCACATGATACAGAGAAGTAACATTTAATTTGTGAAAGCTGAATAGTGTTAGAGAAAACAACAACCACCACCACCACCAAAGCAGTTGTTAAGTTCAGCTATACACTGAAGGGTATAGCTCTTAATCTTTCAGGGTGGAGATTTTAATCAAACCTAAACCAAAGATCTTCTAGAAAGAAGTCAGTGCCCACAGCTAGTCAAGTCTGTGTTGGAAAAGTATGGCAGATGCTCCTCAATGCTATACAGGAGAATATATTAGACAGAACAATGAAGTGAACTACAGAGAGCTTAGGTTAGCATTGAAGCATTTTAACTTTTGAATGTCAAGTGCTGAAGTGCAAGTCAACTAAGCTAAGGCAATCTAGATGGATTCTAACCTCTACCCTTAGAATAACTCACCTTTGGTGCAGATGCAGCTACTTTAGCAGCATCTGCATAGCTTCCTTGAGCAAACAGTGTGTTAAACTTTCTGGCAAATAATTCCTCTGCACCAGCAAGATTACTACGTATAGCCATACGCAGACCCAAATCAGGATTCTGGAGAACATTTGTAGCATAGTTCACAATGTTGTCTTCCTCAACACATACAGAAAGCACCTGGAAAGGATAAAAGCCATACCTAAGACCTACTGTCCTTTCCAATACTACTGTACATAACACAACAACTGAATATCTATTCAGCCTGTCAGCAAAGCAGCAGATTACCCAAAAAGAAAACAAGTCAGTTTCTCCTTTCAAGCAGTCTGTGCTAGGAGAGGTTAAAAAATGGATTAAAAAAAAAAAAAAAAATCAAGTAGTTACTCAATCCCTGAAACGATGTTTCTTATATCAAGTCACTCATTAGGTTTACTTACATTCCATCTCAGCCTTAGAAGACTTAAAAACAGACTACTGGATTAGTTACCTGTCCTTTTTTGTTGACACCAATAATGCCTGAGGTAGGTTCATGAGAAGCTGTGACAAAAATAGTGTCGGCACTAATACGGTTCATGTAGATGCAAACTCCAGACTCCAAGTCATACACATGAATATATCCATACTTTGTGATCAGGTAGATAACACCATGCTTAATTCCAATCTGTCAAAAGATAATCTTTTACTAGTATAGACTAACACAGCAACAGTTAAGACAACTGCCTTTAGCCTAGTCACAAGACAGTACTGCAATGACATGCCTTTGCACTAACACTAGAAACAAATACAGCTTCAGGCTTCTTTGTGCAATGAATGGCTCTGCTAGCCAGTCAGAGCCATACCTCCATTGAACACATGCAGAAGGAAAACTAAGATTCATCTGCAACAAAGACCATACTATTCTAATGAGTGAGGATGAGGGATATAGCTTGGGCATAATTAATATTCAGGTCAGATACGCCAGTACAAGTATATTTTCAGAAATCTTGTGTGATAATCCCACTCTTTTCCAGCAAGAACCAATCAAAGCACCAGCAGAACCTGAACCAGGCTCAGCTGCTGAGGACTACTGTTTAGCTAGAAAATAGGCCTTCAAGCCAATACTGTATTTAGACAGAAGTACTTCCACTTTGGACCAAGTCTTCAGAGCCCATGAAGCCTGTCATGCACACAGTCTGCATTGTTCACCTCAGTTCATTAAGGCTTATCTTGGTTCATTTACAAAGCTGGTATATTAGATTGGACAGCAGTTACATGCTCCAAGATGGTTTGTTTTTCACATGCTAAGTGAAGTTTGGTCTGTTAAAGTAACCAGTCATGTTCTTTTCCTAAAAAAACATTTCCTATTAATATCCTAAGGTACCTTCTTCTCTGTTGCTACTACAGGAGGTACTAAGATAGGGCTCTCCACTGTTTGTCTTATGATATTAACAGTAGATGAAATGCCAAGCACTGTAACACTCATATAAAGAACCCTGACAATTAGTAGACAGTTCAATAGCCTGAAAAAAAAAAACAAAAAAACAAAACAATTATCCTGCTATCAACAAGCGTTATCAAATTAGACAAGAACTTACGAGTACTGCTGTTTTGACAGACTGCTTTCAATGCTTGGTATCTAGTTACTTTCGAACTGCTGTTATTAAGACAAAGCACAAACTCGTCAAACTTTTTAGCTATTCAAAAAGAGTTCTGACCAGTGTCAGGACATTCAACAAGAATGCAAATTATTTTTTGGTGTGGCTTTTTTGGCTTTTTTTCTTTAACACAACCAAAGTTCACATATTCAGATAAATATAGCCTACATATTTGTGTGAGAGTTACTGTTCTAATGTCTAGTATGCTTCCCATAGATCCACTAACACCATTTCCAAAGTTAGGAAGAATAGCAGCAAAGCAATTGTAGAAAGCGTGTTTGTTTTTTTTTAAGTGACAGATGCCTGCTACTTCTCAGGCTATTATGCCAATTCGCTTTTTTGGTCAAACATTTACCTGCATTGCCACAGGAAAGTCTGTCTGTGCCTCAGGTGGGAAAAACACATCAACAGCTTTCTTAACAAATGGCTGATTTCCAGTAGCTGGTTGACCCACTTCAATTATGTGAAGCTAAGAAGAAAAAGAGTACATGTCACAAGATCATTGGCAAATCCAGTCACATGAAAGAAGTTTCAATCTTCAGATAAGCTGATGAAGTCATCTGTCACACTTGGCCACTAAATATCTGTCCAATCCTGAAATACACTGGGGAAACTGTGCTCCAGATTTTTAAGAGAGGAAAAAGAATAAGTTAACCAGAACTTAATAATGTAAATACCAGGAAAAGCTAAAGAATGTTTTCTATAAAAGCATACTGTATATTTCTATTTCAAGGCACTCAACTTGTTCCAGACGTTTTGAGTGAGACTTACCAACATTATCAACAATTTGTATAATATAAGAACAGAAAGAATTAAAAAAATTGTAACATGACCTCCGCCCTTTACAGACTGCTAATGAACGCTGGAGGATATTCAACTGTTGTTGAGCCTGACTATCAGTAACATGCAAACCTACCCACACCACTAAGGCTTATCCAGTCTCTTCTATTCTATAGATTTTAGACATAAATGGCTGCTTGATGACTTCATTTCATTACACAAAACGTAATGTGAGCATAACTCAGTGCTTTGATCTCAGTTCTCATTACATCTACATTGGTTCTTTTGCTTAAGTTTCACTAAAGCAATTCAGATTTTTAGCAGTTTCTATTCTATTAAAATAAAGCATTTATATACCAACTGAATATACTGCATATATGGTTCACAATCTGTTCTTCAATCAGCTGAACAATGTGATTGCTGAAGTTCTACTAGTAATGACTTGTGCTGTACCAGAACAAGAAAACAGATGCAAAATTTACCTTGCCTCCTGCAGGACTCCTCACAGCAAAACAAAAGAGGGTGGAAGGTTTGGCATTTCCCTCTATTTTGAATTCTGCAAAAGCTGCTGCATGGCCCTCTATAGGTTGGGAGACTTTTCTATCAACAGAGTAAAGCTGCATTGCACCAACCACACGATTTTGCTAGAGGAAAAAGGAAAAAAGTCAGCTTTTCGAGATAACATTTCAATTACTTATAGAACAAGACCTTAGGGACAGTCAACTAAAAAGAGACAACTGCCTCTCATCCCCTCCACTAATGTTTTAATCATGTTAAAGGTCAGGTTATTCTTCCAAAATAAGAATTTTTGAAGCTTTGATCTACAGAAACTAAAGTTAAGAAATTATAGCAGCTATAAGTGAAGGGAAACAGAACAAAGCTCTCCTGACCATTTTCATAGCATGATAATTCCAGGTAACTTACCTGTGCTGAAATTCCTATCAGCAACAGCCATTTTTGATGTTCATCAGTTCTGTAATTGATGATTTGGCAGCCTGCAAGACTAGCATGCCTGTCAAACATCTTTTGGGGCTGAGATTCTCCCTCCATGCTCCAGTGGTAGACTGCCGTCTCTGTCACCAAGGCAACTGTATTCACAGATATCCATTTCCAAAAGATCACCTCCTCTGCCATAGCGTGAGCTTTCATTTTACTTTTCATTTCAATGTTAAAAATCTGAAGTGTTTTTCCAGCTGGTATGACAAAATCCAAGAAACATCATTGATCAATTACTGTAATAGCCATCCTGTAGTTTGCCTACTTACAATTCTGCTTAACCTGCTATTCTGGTGATCTTACAGGCAGAGTTAGTGCCATGTCACACCCAAGTGTCCTTTGATACTTGACTCGTACCAAAATGGAAACCCTTCCCAACCCTTAACTTCCTCCAGCCACGAAGCAAAAAGAGTCTTTATGGACACCTACATGACATTCCAACCAACAACTGACAAGCAAAAACATTCTGACTAACTACAAGGTGTAGTTAATAAACTAAGCACACTATTTGAGTAAATTCTGGTTTACGTAGCAGCACTGGGATATCAAATTATAGCTGTCTACTTGATGTAATTCAGTATAATAGAAAGAATGGCTCCAGTTTGCATCAATTTAGTAGCTTTTGTAGATCACCCAGTCTGAAACCAGCAGCAACAGACTTGCAAGAGCTCTTGAAATAGTGAGACCATGGTTTCTCTTTTTTTTTTTTTTTTTTTGGACTGGAACCAAACAGGCTCTGCACTTAACTGTGAAATGGATGGGCTCTGTAAAACAGTAGTACAACTGCCTGTTGGAGAGGGCACTAAAAAGGTTAGAAAGTTTATTAAAAGGCTTGGAGCTTTAGTTCTATAAAAGATTGTTTCACAATTTGGGTAACCATACTGAAGCTTTAAGCGTGACTTCAGCGTTCCTCTGAATCACCAGAAGAAGCAAGGGTAGAATTACGACTAAAATAACTGAGCCAACTCTGAATCACCAGAAGAAGCAGGGGGTAGACTTATAACCTTATATAACTGAGACAACTCCTTTTCAAAGAATAAGGAATTCTATGCCTTGCAGGGAGTCAGTGTTATTCTACTTAACTGCAAATGAGAGAATTTAGCTCTAGGAAATACCATTTGCTGTTCACAAGACACCCACTCAAACTGCTAGAGTACTGGTTTGCATTTCCTTTACTTGCATATTTCTGAAATGCCCTTTCTGGGTAAAGAACTGGCTGGATGGTCAGGTACAGAGAGTGGTGGTGAATGGAGTCACATTCAGCCAGTGGCCAGTCATAATTAGTGCTCCCTAAGGGTCAGTACTGGGGCCTGTCCCAGTCAAAATCTTTACTGATATCTTGCATAAGGGCATTGAGCGTACCCTAAGTTCACAGACGACACCAAGTTGGGAGGAAGTGTCAATCTGCCTGAGAGTCAGAAGGCCCTACAGAGGGATGTGGACAGGCTGGATAGCTAGGCTGAGGCCAATGGGATGAACTTCAACAAGACCAAATGCTGGATCCTGTACTTTAGCCGCAACAACCCCAGGCAATGCTACAGGCTTGGGGCAGAGTGGCTGGAAGACTGCATAGAGGAAACAGACCAGGGGGTATCAGCTGACACTCAGCTGAAGATGAGCCAGCCATGTGCCCAGCTGGCAAAGGCCACTGGCGTCCTGGCTTGTATCAGAAATAGTATTGTCAGCAAGAGCAAGGAAGTGATCAGCCCTCTGTACTTAGCACTGGTGAGATGACACTTCATGTATTGCATTCAGTGTTGGGCTCCTCATGACAAGACGGACATTGAGGCTCTGGAGTGTGTTCTAAGAAAGGCCAAGCTGGTGAGGGGTCTTCTGGAGCACAGACCTGAGGAGCGGCTGAGGGAGCTGGGATTGTTCTGTCCAGAAAATAGGCTCAGAGGAGACCTTATCACTCTTTTCAACCACCTGAAGGAAGGTTGCGATGAAGTGATGGTCGGCCTCTCCTACCGTGTAACTAGCAATAATGAAGGAATGGCCTCAAGTTGTCAGAGGAGAATCAGGCTGGAAACACTTCTCCAAGAGTGGTCAAGCACTGGAACAGGCTGCCCAGGGAGGTGGTAGTCACCAACCCCAGAGGTGTTCAAGAAATGTTTAGATATCGTACTGAAGGACACAGTTTAGAGGGAAATACCGGCAGTAGGTGGACAGTTGGACAGGATAATCTCAGAGATCTTTTCCAACGTTTGTGATTCTATGATTCTGGGATACTGGAAAGATAGATGTAAGCTGCTTCTAAGAGATAATAACCCCAAGTTAATATCTATCTGATTGTTTGTAAAGGTCTAGAATAACATACACGTTAAATTGATCATAATACTTTAACACAGTGCCAAAAGACAAAGCAAGACTTCAGAGTTACTACATGCAGTATTTATGCTCCATGGATTAAAAGCAAGCAGATCTATTAATCTGATCAGCTAGCTCCTATGACTGCCTGTGAGCTTTCTTTAGACGAAAAGCAGCCTTCTTCTGACCATGCTGCAACTTCTGCACATGCAGTTACTATATTATATGCATGCAAGAAGCACCTAGGCAAAAGACTAGTGCTATCAAAGCACTGATAGCATGGGCTGTAGTGTGTGGCATTCAGAAGACAGATAAGCAGATGTGAAAGAGTACTAGTTCACCATCTAAACAAGAACACCAGTATGTGCATACAGAAACTGCTCTTTGTCTTCCTGAAAAGGAAGCAAGACAACCCTAGCTTTAAGAATATGGAAAGAACCAATAAGCTACAAAATTACTCAGAAGCTCGTGCTTGTCTACTTTCTAGAATAAAAAAAACCACTGTTACAGTTGAAAATTGCTTTAAAGGCTTCATCAGTTGACTATCTCTGATAGTAACCAAAAGGTCTCCAGCAGTATTATTTCTTAAGTTTGGCAACACAATTTCAAGCTTCAGAGCTCTAAACTGTAATTAAATCACAGTCATTCAGTTATGTGGATTAAGAGAGAGAAGAACCTGCTCTAAAATCACAAACAGCAAGGGCAAGTGGCTTTGAATCTTCTGTGAACTTGACTGCTTTTTCAGGCCAAGACCTGAGACAAAGAACCAGACTTACATGGGTTTTCCTGATCAAGACACCAGACTGATTGGTATATTTAAGATAATTCTCTGCAAATGTAGTCAAGAAAGCTGGGGTTTTTGATTGCTGCTCCATGTGTTCTTATAAACACTGGCACAAAACTTACATTTCAGTTCACCAGAACATGAAGTTTCTCCATTCCATAAAGAATGGAAGAATGCCTTGAGTACTGCATCCTCCACTTGTAACAACTGAAGACTACTTTCAGTGCAGAGCAAAGCAACAGAATCTTGGAACAAGGATAATGTATGAAGCTTGGTAATGCCAGGAGAATGCCACATGCAATCCAGAAATGAAATTGTGCATACTCTCAGTTTAACTCAAGAAATGTTTCATTTATTGTTTGAATGGGATTGTACGTTCATTGCTCAATAATTCTTGGATAATGAGCAGCTCCCAGTCACAGCACACTCAGTCACAATACACAACAGTTTTAACTACTGATGCCTCAGTCAGTAGGCAGGGAAAGTCTGTTGTGACAGGCTGGCTTCAACCATGTCTTTAGTGCAGTTTACTGTAATTCTACCAGTTATCTTGAGCAATAGCATGTGGGCTAGGTGGCTCTATTAGTTCTCTTTTCTCCTTAAATCTTTGGCTATTAGACTTGATATAAGAAAAGCTCAGCTTGCAATACCTGGCAATTTTGCAAGTCAATGTGACATCACACAAATAACTTTGCTCTGAGGACAAGTTTACTCACTCTGCATGGACAGGATGATACTTTTCAGCAAGTCTAACGCTGGCAAGAAAAGTAGTGATACTCTTACAATCTCTTGATAATCTGTTCAGTTCGCATTAGTAGGTGAGTTTTAAAAACAGATGATCCTCTTTCCTTAAGAGCTAGTTGAAGTTCTGCTAGTACAGAAAAGGTGCTTTCCCTGCCAATAAGGTTTGTTAAAAGGAGTCTGAAGTTAAGGACAGTGAAATCAAACAAATCTGAAATCAGTTCATTGTTGACTTAAACCACATCCCAAGTAATGCAGTTCTTTGCAAGATGTAAAAGCACCTCAACTGAACCACAACTACAGCTAAAGTAAAATGTTAACACGTCAGTTCTCACCTAATGTCAGTGTAAGACAGATATTATAGACAGTAAGACGCACATTTTGTGTCTGTTTGAGGAATGTTATTTTTTAGACCCCTGAGGAAATTCATCACAAATTTTCACACTGGATATCACATTTAGGAAGAAATGAATAGCGCACAGGACACGCTAACAGAAGTCTCTTATGAAAGTATTGCAACATGGTTTTGTCTATCAACTGTATTTCCATTTTTTTTATATATATATCTCCATATATCCACACAGAACACTCCTCTCTTCCACTTGGTACAGTCAATAGTCAAAACAGACAAATAGTTGGCATCTTACGAACGGAGAACACTTCCACTATAATACCACTTGAGGATTAAGTCCTCTATATGGCTATGAAGTGAACTGTCAAATGATTATCTCAAAGTTCAGTACTTTTTATGAGATTAGACCAGTACTGTCTGTAGTACTAAACATGAAATAACAAAGGACACTCACCATCTGTTTACATAAGATGCAAGAAAAGTACATGGCCAGTAACAAATAGTTATTGAAACTAAGTACTAAAAGTTACTCATCTAAGAAAAGAAATATAGTAAAAAATATTTGGGGAGAGCTCAGAACACTACCTAAAGACAAAATAAACACCACATGTGAGGTCTTCCATCTGTAGGTTCTCAAGGTTATCTAACTAAACAAGTTCACGCATTCAGACTTTCATGCTGTCTCATGCAGTTACTGGCCAGCCTTATAACAATAAGTTGGTATCCAGTAAGCACTCACACCAAAGTAAGTATAGAGCAGAAGCTGTTTTAGTCTTCCTCCCCACTCATCCCTACAAGTGTCCATTATTCTCTGAACATCCACTTGTACTCAGCAACAACAGCAGGCAGCAGTGCCAAGCATCTCTCACCTAGTGGTAGGCAAATCATCCAAAGATTACTGAAATATTCACAATCAAAATACAGCAGGTAAGATATTATTTTACTATACTTCCTTCATATAAATCTTACATAGCTCTTACGCTTCAGAGCATACATGAGCAGTAATGAAGCTAAATAGTAGGTTTCACATTACAAGAATAAAGGGTTACTCACCTTTTAGTGCAATTACTTTAGAGGCTGGATTCATGATGGCACTTTCAGCAGAAATTGGACGTCTGATAGGTGATGTTGGATCACTCATGTCAATTATTACTACTTGTGCTTGCTCTCCCACTTTCTCCCTGATGCAAATGAACTTGTCAGATTCCATTGTTAGGGTGCTGAATCCAATGTTTGCTGGGTTAATGCCCAAATTTTGGAGCTAGAAAGAGAGAACGGTCTTTTATTATTCTTATCATGAAGATTTATCAGTCTAACTTAAGTTCCTACACACAAGATCCCCTTCTGCTATCTCATCTGATCCCTTGTTCCAGTTGCTCACATCATACATAGAGACAGACTTATTTCCTTCTCCCTCTTGATGGAAACGATATTGCAAAATTCCCATAATATTTAAGGGAGCATCAGTAGTTCAATTACCAATCTAATGTAGACTGTTACATTGATCTGAATATACTCAGGAACTGGTAAGTACCAAATTAGTACCACTTATCTTCACAGGTTTTATCTCAGCTTCTCTGCTCAAACAGGTACTGTAACAAGCATACCAAGGTAAGGCTGTAATGCTGAGTTCCTTCCCAAGGAATGGCCCGAAGACACCAGAAATACCCAACTACAACAGCTACAGCATTTAGAGTACAATTAGAGAAGCAGTCTTCAGTCCTCTAATCTCCCTCCCAATCGTCAACTCCACATCACCTCATTAGGAAAAGGAAAGATGAGAGAGCAATAGATAGATGAACAACATACATCATTCCAGGGCCTGTCCTTCACTGCAGAGACCACACCACATCTACCTTGGCAAAGCTAGACCACCATGTTCTATTTTCATAGTACTGCCAGGACTAAAAAAATCAGGATGTAAGCTAACTCTTATTTTCATGTGGAGACAAAGTGCATGACTAGCAATGCCTTCTTTATATCCATCTTTAAAAGCCAGACCAGTTATCCTCAGAGTACCCTGACCAGAAAGACTTGGATGGGGAGCGAAATAAAAATGCCCTGACTCAGGTGGAAACTGTTAGAGACCTGCTGCTCCACCTGGGCTGCAACAAGTCCATGAGGCCAGATGGGATTCACCTGAGGGTGCTGAAGGAGCTGGCAGAGGTGATAGCCAAACCACCAACCCTAGAGGTGTTCAAGAAATGTTTAGATGTTGTATTAAAGGACATTGCTTAGTGGGAAATATTGGCAATAGATGGACAGTTGGACAGGATAATCTCGGAGGTCTTTTCCAACCTTGGTGATTCTGTGATTAGCAGGTCCAGGCATCCCCAATTCGGTAGAATATGTCAGACACCTCTTTCCTCCTTTCTTTTGAGTCTAGCACCAACTACTTCCCTTGAAGCACATAATAACCTTGAATGTATTGGAACTGCAGTCATAGCTTGTGTTTATACAGCATTTATGCTATCTTTTTTACCAGCTAACAGCTACCATGGCTTGTTAAAATATACCTTCTGTTACATCAACCAAAATGTGAATGCTGCCACAGTGATATTTCCTGATTTAGGTTTCAGATAAATCTCTAGACATAGTCAATACAAAGCTGTCATGAAACAATAGAAACTCCTACGTTACAGTCATACCAAATTCAACTGTTTTTGTGTGTGTGTGTATTGTTTGATGCTGCTGTTGGGTGTGGGTTTTTTTTTGTTTGGTTGTTTTTTTTTGTTTGGTTGTTTAATTTGCAGCTACTTCCTGCTATCCAGCCTCTTCCTTCTTCTCCCATAGTCCCAAGTAACCTAGAGTCTTTAGTACTGGTTTATTTGATAGCTTTAGTAGAAACGCTGTGTGACTGCACAAATAATGCAGTTCAGCACTATTTGCAATGGCCTAATTTTATTAGTGGACTTATTCATCTTGCTCCTCTGAACTTAACTCTTACTATTGCAAACTAAGAAAAATGTGTTAAAATAACCACTTATTCCAACTTTCTTTGCCCAAGAAGTCACATCACTTAGATTAGCAGCACAAGCAGGGATTTCAATGCAGACTCCTCCTCACCACTTACGGTCAATTCAAACATCACTTGAGTTCAGACACATGATAAAGTAGCTATTCTTAAAGCAACTTCAAGTCATTCTGTATCACTGAGTAGATGCCTAGATTTCTCACTTTCATCCCTCTTCGTTAACTTTGTCTCCATCCATTTCCAGCGTCAGATTAGTCAGACCAGGCAGCAGGGAAGGCAGATCAGTGTTTCAACTGGTTTGGAATATCTCAGATTTAGCACTGCCTCATGCTGCAACTTGGTATGGTCGTAAGCTACATTTCATGCAACAGTAACTGTGACAAGCCCGAGAACCTGCCCCAGAGCACAGATTTTTAAGCAAAGGAGCAGCAGCTTCAGTTTCACTGAAGCTTCTTAAGAGATTTATCTCATCCTACAGTCCAACCTCTGCCCTGCACCATCATGGCAGCAGCTATTCCCTGCTGAACAAATAGCCTGGCCCAGCCCCAGGCACACACCCATCACTCAGCAACAGCCCAACATCAGAGTGCTATGGGCACGGTCTAGGCCATAGAGAGGATGCAGTGTAGTGCTAGCTCAACTTATGGCAAATAGCTTTGTATTTTGATACATTGGCTAAACACAGTCCTGGGAAAAGTAAAAAATATGAAAGAAAAAAAAATTGCTTTCTGTTTTGATACAGGAATTTCAGAACAGGTTTCAAGAAGGCTGCTCCAGAAGTAATGCCTCCTATCCTATTATATTGGCCCACAACATCAGAGGCAGATGTTGGTGCCATGGCAGTAGAGCTTGAACCTTCCTGCCAATATTCCGTTACATTTCATTGCTGGGTGACAGATGGCAGCAGAAGGGCAATCTCACAAAGTCATGTCTGACATGGAAGTGCATATGAAGCAAAGGTGTGGAAATTAAGTCCTCTATGGAGGAAAAAACCACCACCCACTGAAGCATTAATCAATGCTTCCTCAAAATTTATTGTGACCAAACAGTTTATGTGGGCACATTGTGGGAGTGGGTGGTGCAGTGACAACAGCAACAGTGGCTCAAACCCACTGATGCAGACTTTTACAAGCATAGCATGAAGGCTCTTCACCATCAAAGATGCATAGCTGTGATTTTGTTGAAAACAGGTGTTCTGTAGTTCCAAATTTGCTCTCCCAACACTGTTACTATGCTCACTGAATCTCTTGTAGTTTTCATGGACTTCAGGAGCAACCTAGAGTCACAAGCTGTTCAGTATATTCTGATCTTGCTCTGCAGAGAGGGACCTGGGCATCCTGGTGGACGACAGGTTGGCCATGAGCCAGCAGTGTGCCCTTATGGCCAAAAAGGCCAATGGCATTCTGGGGTGCATTAAGAAGAGCGTGTCCAGCAGGTCGAGGGAGGTGATCCTCCCCCTCTACTCTGCCCTGGTAAGGCCTCATCTGGAGTACTGTGTCCAGTTCTGAGCTCCCCAGTACAAAAAAGACAGGGATCTCTTGGAAAGAGTCCAGCGGAGGGCCACAAAG
Source organism: Meleagris gallopavo (assembly GCF_905368555.1). NCBI lineage: Eukaryota > Metazoa > Chordata > Aves > Galliformes > Phasianidae > Meleagris > Meleagris gallopavo. Next base: position 90,378 of record NC_139420.1, read on the forward strand.
ATGGTGAAGGGCCTGGAGCATCTCCCCTATGGAGAAAGGCTGAGTGAACTGGGTCTGTTCAGCCTTGAGAAAAGACGACTGAGAGGGGACCTGATCCAGGTTTATAAATATCTGAGGTGTGGCAGCCATAGCGGTGAGGCCAGTCTCTTTTCAGTGGTACGTGGAGACAGGACGAGGGGAAATGGACATCAGCTGCAGCACAGGAAGTTTCGCACGAATGTGCGTAAGAACTTCTTCACGGTGAGGTGACGGAGCACTGGAACAGGCTGCCCAGGGAGGTTGTGGAGTCTCCTTCTCTGGAGATATTCAAGTCTCGCCTGGACGCCTACCTGTGTGACCTGGTGTAGGGAACCTGCTTTGGCAGGGGGGTTGGTCTTGATGATCGCTAGAGGTCCCTTCCAACCCCTACAATTCTGTGATTCTGTGATCTGGCTGATTGTTTCAGGGTACATTTGAATCTGAGACAGGATTTCTCAGGAGCAGAGGCAAGCAAGCTATGGACTCAGAGCAGCACAGAAGGTTACAAGTTTTAATCAACATATACACACATACACACTCACGCATTCATTTTTAGATAATCCTTGCAAGCAGGAAGCAGAACCTCCCTCAGCAGGTGCACTATTACTTTCTGACCCTTAAGAGACAGCAAACCACTGAAAGGAGAGAGGAAGACCATGCTGGCAGTGGATGCTATAGGCAGCACCAGCAGGGCGTCCCCTGCTTCAAAGGGCACTTTGCCTTTTATCCCCTCTGCAGTCACTCTCCTGCTTTGATTCTCTCCGGGATCTGCAGGGTTTGTTCCATTGCATGCTGTACCCATGCAGTCAACGCATAATACAGAGCCCAGGTAGAACACCTGTTTGCAAAACAAGTCTTTACAAAAAGAAGATAAACTACCACAGTCGGCTCTCTCTACAAAACAAGATATTTGCGGCGACAGCCACAAATATCAGTTCTCTTAAAACAGTCAATATTTTGTTCCATCCCAGAATCATTCTTCAGTCAGGGGCCTTTAGGTCCTGTACAACAATGAATACAGATGGTACAGTGTAGAATCAATGAATATATAGATGGTATAGTATATCCAGGAGCTCGGCTGATGTAATTATTATACTGGAGTAGGAAAAGAAAGACACTCACCCTATCCTGGGTTCGCAAAATAGACTCCGGTGGAGCAGATCTCCAGAGAGATCCTTCCCCACTGGCAGTCAGCTCTTAAATGGCTCTAGGAGAGGTGCAGCCAGGCTCCAACCCCTTCCTGCAGCACAGGAGAACTGCCTTCACCTGTGCTCCCGTGGCTGACTCACTGCTCGCCTCAGGTGGTCAATCAGAGGTTCAGGCCATGATTCAGCAGCCCCATACAGGTCCCAAACTGACCATGGTTTGTTGCAGCTTATGTAAAGCTACTCACTAACCCATAAATTGGGTATGTAACTGAGATACTTAGAAATGCAGCACTGCATTGGAGCCACACCCAAGAAAGACCTCAGGAATAGTTTTCTCTTCAGCTTACTAAAGAATAGCTATTCAGCTTAGTAGTTGCTAATCTTGACATACATAAGCTTCAGTAATGCAATACAAGCTAAATGTATGCATGTGTAAGATGGAATCTGGAGGAGGAACAAACATCAGCACAATAATCAAGACTCATTCAGCTGTCTCCTCAGTTTATAGGTACATACTTCTGTACAAGCTAGTACACAGAAGTAGGTGCCATTCATGCCAAAAGGTTATCAAAGTTTAGACACTAAAGTATCAGAAGCAACTTGTAACTAGAGCTTCTAGAACTGTCCAGAGAGCATGTAGCTATTACAGGCTTCTGTATCAATAAGGTAAAACGTCTCCATATTAATATTCATGTAATATGAAAGTTTGTTACCCAATAAACACATAAGTTGTAGCCAAGTCATCTATGACCCTGAACAAGGAGGATAAGGAGCAGTTCCTTAGATTCAGTGTTCCTGATTATATGCTCTAGCCTTGAAAACATCCACTCACTGAAAATTATGCATTCACTCTTCAGTGCTGGGCATGAAATCAGTTCACCTACCAAAATATAACCTGTTGTGAAAGACTGATAAAGTGAAGCATCACAAGTGATTTAACCATAGGATAGCCAAGCTTGTCTTGATTTAATTAGCCCTAACTCAGAGCACTGAAGTAGAAGCACAGCCTCTGCAATGCCTCTTCTCAGACACTGTGCTTCAGCTTGACACTCTCCTCATGACAGCCACTTGACACTCTGTACAGTGAGACTCTTGAGGTGTTAGTCTAGTTCAAGTTCAGCTTTAAGCCCAAGCTTATTCCCTGCAAAATCTGGTCCCTACTGAAGAACCATAATACTTAAGGTATCTTTACTAAGAAATAAGTTTTTGCCTCAAATTCTGGCATAACTTCCAGTTCTAACTGCCATAACATCTACAGAAAGTTTCAGAAATTAACTATACATGGTGCATGACTATTGCTGCCATCCTCTTATTAGGCTAGTCAGTAAACTTCTTAAGGCAGAAATATTACTACTTCCTAAAGGATGGTCATGTAATTACTCCCTCAGTTAATAAAAAAAGCTTCCTATTTTAGCAATTTGAAAGCACTTAAGATTTACTTCCATCAGTGCAACAGTAAGCATCCATATCAGAGGGCATGTGCTCCATGGAAGAGTTCAACAAGCATATTCCTTATGACTACACATAAGAACAGGAGCAGATACTCTCTACAACTGTAAGAGAGGAATATTTAGCCAGCGTTGCTTCTTCACTATCAGGCTGAATGACCCAGATAATACATCTAATATTGCCTATCAAACAATTTTAAGAATGTTAAGATACTGATAACCCCTGTAATGATAAAAAAAATTAGCCAGCGATATATTATTTAAATGCCACAGGTAGGATGAAATGTGACTATTCATCTGAAGTTTAATGATCTTTTCCCATTCCAGTTTACTGATGCTTGTATACGAGAATTTTAATAAGCACTGGGCTTTCTAGTGCAACCCTCTTTCTGCAGAAAAACAGTGATCTAGACCAAGCCAGCAAAGACCAACTCAGACACTGACACAAAGTCTTTGAGCTAAACCCCTTTCTCTAGTGGTAAGTTCTTAAGACTAACGTACTGTGCTCAGTACTATCTCCAAATACTTGGGACATATCACCAGTTAAATGCTGGAGCTCACAAAACTTGATGGGGTCCAGAAAATATCCCACTCCAGCTTAGTGCCACTCAGCTCTAACGGAAACACTTTTCAGAGGTTTCAATTAACAGTTGTTTCAATCCCACTACAAAAGAGCAAGGCTTGTACAGAGGCTATGGGTGTCTAAATATTAAGCACTACCTCCTAGCAGCTCTGTAAGAACGTATCATTTAAAGCAAACTAAGAACATGGTAGTAGTTTCTCAGAGCACTTATGTAGCTTGCATAGCTATCTAAAGTTAAAACAACATGCCCAATAAGGAACTGTATATAGCCATTGGATATCCTGTCCCCACTACCAGCCCTCCTGTTGTTGCTCCCCATCTTGGCAGGCAAGGGACATCAAGGATGTACACATCAGCTGAAACATACAAGACCACAGGATTAGTTATAGCTGTAATTACACTTTTTTTTTTTTTAAAAAAAAAAGAACCATTCCCTATACAAACCCATTCCTGTATGTCAATGATGGCGATCAGATCATCTGTCCAAAGAGTGTCTCTACCACACACAGGGTACTTCCCAATTCTTTGAGCAAATATGGTCTCCTCAACACTAAATAGCTGAGTCACCATGATATAGGTCTACCTTCTGAACAAGTCCAATAAGTTATTTACAGCTGGAAACATCCTGAATGCTTTAACATTCACATATGTCTAGCCAAAGCACTTTGGAAATCCATTACAGCTCAGCTCAATCATGCCTACTGCACAATAGGCAGTAATCCTTAAGAGGAGATCTCAAACTAATTAAAAGAATTAGTCACTCCAGAGAAAGCAGAAACCTGCCTACTGATCATTGTGCCTGTCCATCTACAGAACAAAGAGCCAAGAAACCCAAGACTTTGCATAACTGTTGTTTTCTCTACAGAGCTAGCTGAGATTTTTTACTAGTGAGAGCTGAAAAAAAAAAATCAAAAGGTGATGAAATTAAGCTTTTAAGAACAAGCCTATGACTAAGTAAAAGGAAAGTTCAATTTCAGATCAAGAACATTTTGTTCACTGAAGTCCAGTAATGTCAGTCCCAGTCAGTTTGCCAGCATATTTAGTCTTTTATGGCAATGCCATTCATAGAATCATAGAATTGCTCAGGTTGGAAAAGACCTTAAAGATCTGTATCTCTTACAGTAGCTACTGTCTGCTCATAAGCTCATACCAGGGTTGAAGGTGCAAGCTGTAATAACTTCTAATTTCACACACACTGTGACTAGCCGTCATTACTCCTTCACAGCCTTGGAGGTACAGTTTAGTTAGCAAAATGATCAACATAAAACAAAACAAGCTGCACAAGGAATGTAAGCAGTCTACCTAATAGTCCTTCAATTTTATGTGAACCAAAATCACAGGGTTTTTTCCCCCACATTTGTTTATCCAGATAGAGACTGGGAGAGTTCAGTACTTAGCACCACTTGTTTAGCTTCCCTGAAAACCACTTTCTGCATTACTTCACTTCTCCTTTTCTCCGAGTATAGAGAAGACCTAGTATAAGTGAAATAAGCACCAGGCCAAATTTGAAAATGAGTAGAGTTAACAGCTACTCTAGCTACTTACAGAAATACTTATATCTACAGATAAGAACTACAGTTTGAATTAAGATGCAGAACAAATTCATATAGAATCACTGATACACGGCAGTTATAAGAAGCTATTTTTGATTTAACATCATAAAGTAGAGTAGTAGATCTGTCATACTACTCACTTCAAATATGAGAATTTAACTGTAGCCAAACCAATTCCTTGGAAGAAATATGAGAAGAAAAAAAAAAAGATTAATCTGGATGATAACGAAGCATTATGAACAGGAGTGAAGGCCTATTCTTGTCATAAGAAAACTTCCTACTGGACAACAACAAGGAGCAAAGAGTTAACACATCTAGAGTGGAGACATAATGTAAGTTAGAGTTGATAAAACCATACTTGAGATATCCAGCCAGAACAAACACTACCAGCTCCCACATTTCTTCTCATCTCCCTCCCCATTTCACCTGTCATGTAAAGACAGGTGCTGAAGTAACATTAAGGAGACTGATGAATTCCTGTCCCAGTCATTAACCTCAGTTTCCTAGTGTGGAACACTGCTTGGGAGCCACTGCTCTCAGACTAAGGGAGTAGAAGGGGAGCAGGGAGGAGTGAATCCCACAGAACAATCCCACACACTGGCATGGTCCTAGGGTTTCCCACACTCCCCTGTGCGGTCTCCTCCAGCATAGGCTCAGTCCTCCCAGTAATATCATAACACATAGGAGCAAAAGCAGGTGGTGGCAAAAAATAGCATGACTTCAGTAGGACTCCCTGGGGAAGTTAGTAGCCCCCGACTCAAACCAGAAGTGCTCTAGTGCTCACACGGACAGTGATGCAAGACAGAACTAGCCCTCAGAAACAGTCAGATAACATGCAAAGCAGGACACTGCACCTATAACATCAAGCATAACATCCACTTATCATCACTGCACAGCCAAAAACAACCAACAGGATCAGTGACACCTGCTAGCTTTAAGTTGTGAGAACCAAATGCTTCTTCCTAAGAAGAGTCTGACATTAAAAATGTTCTGATCCTTTACTTTCTTACTCAGACAGCTGCCCTGTAGCTACCATGAATTAACTGTATTACAGCAATCACTGCTATCCTATAGGGTTAAGGGGGGAGGAGTAATTCTTCACTATATTAAACTCTCATCTCCAGAGAGTAGGCAGGTGTGTGCTCCCACTGGCACAGAGCAGATATTTCTGGAACTCACTGCCCAATCATTTTTTTCCAGCCTTGGTCTCCTCCCAGAATGACCAAGGCAGTCCTCACAGTCACTCGAAATCACTCCCCAAAAAGGAGCTGCAAGGCCTGCAGCACTACCAAGTCTCCCAGAGGATGGGTCTACAGTTCATATTTTGAGATGGAAGACAGATTTGACAGAAGGAGGCTGTGCAGAGACAGCAAGATGACTTGCCAACTCCACTTCCTGTTCCCTCATTCATTTAGCAAATTCCTTTAATTCCTGCCTTACACTGCATGCTCACTGGCTGCTGTTCTCCCACTCCGTTTCCAACCCTTCCTTAGCACCGGGTTACGAAGGAACAGAGAAACCGGCTTGGCTGCATGACACCCATTAGTGATGGACCTCTTCCACCACTGATTCTAGTCATAGACCATAAGGAACAGAACTGTGTCATTCTGAAGAAGGGCTTTCTTTCTTTTCCATATCGTTGTGTTTGGAAGGGAGGCAGAGGCCCTCTGGGCCCTCGACCCCCAACCCGCAGCCACACGGCTCCCCGAAACCGGAGACTGACGGTCGCTGCGGAGAAGAGTAAATCTCGTACACCCCGAGAGGCGACGGCTCCCTCAAAAGCCTGGGGAGCCACTCTCCCTTCCCGGAGCGGCCCCGAGTGACTCTGCACAAATCGCGCCCGGCGGTGGATGGGGGCGCTGCGCCCCGCGGTCCCGCACCGCACGCTCCCCATAGCCCGGACTAGGCCGCGGCCGCCCCCCTCCGAGGCACCCGGGGAGACAGAAGGGAACAGCCCCCAGCCCGTGTTCCCTCTCCCCTTGAGCTCACCTGGAAGTGCTCCTGGAAGCGAATAGGCAAGATCTGAGCCATGGCTGAGGGAGAACTCCTCGGGGACGGGCGCGAGGAACAAGAGATGGAAATAAAGCGGGTGAGAGGGCACCGCTGCACCCCACACACGGCGAGGAGAAGCGTGGGGGGAGAGAGAGCGGGAGAAGGGGAGGGGGGAAGAGATGGAGGGGAAGAGTGACGCAGGCGCGGTATCCTCACAGAGAACGCGCCCCGCCGCCCTTTTCTGCCTCGCGGAGCCGCTCACTCCGGTGGTGGGATCACTCCGCTCCTCACAAACTCCGCCAGGGTCTTCTCAAATAGTCCCGTTCCGCCGCGCCCCCTCTTCCGCTACTCACCCCCAGCCTCCAGCCTGCCCCTCAGCCCATCGCCGCCTTTCCATCCCACATGACTCCCGCTGAGCAGCGGGGAAATGACTGCGAGGACAGGGGACTCCTCCGTGCCAAATTTTCAAAGTGGATATTCTTCCGCAGCGCCCCGTGACCCAGCTCCATACGGCGGAAGCAGGTGGGGGTCTGTGCTGTTGACTCCTCTCCCCGTCGGTGGTGCGGAGGCTCCCGTTCGAGGCAGGGGCCGATAACGGCGTTGCTCTGCCCTCAGCGCCGTCCGCCGAGGCTGACCAAAAGGGCGAGGGGCTGACAGGAGCTGAAGGACGGCTATCGGATGTGTCGTGGAGCCCCGCCGCTGAGCTTTGAAGTGGAAACACAGATCTTTCCACGAGATAACATCGTGAATTGGAAAGTTGTTGAGTAACTGAGGAGTGAGGGGTCAGATGCAAGCCGTAAATCAGAGCTTTCTGATATTTAAAACCTTGATTCCCATAGGCAGGCGACCCATCAAATGGGGGGTGCCCCATGCAGCCTAAAGGGGAGCCTGGAGGGCTGCAGGTGCTGGGGAAGCCCTGAGCAGAAGGCACAGAGGTGCCGCTGAAGGAAGAATTAGGAAATGCTTCTCAGAAGGAGTGGTAATGTGTCCCTGTTGCACAGGGAGGTGTTAGAGTCACCATCCTTGGAAGGTGTTCATGAAACATGGAGGTTTAGCACTGAGATATTTGTGCGTGCTTTGACAGTTGGACTTGATGACCTTAGGGGTGTTTTCCAACCTTAATAATTCTATGGTTCTGTACAGCCAAATCCCTCAGGAAGTCCACTTTCTATGTCCCTCGCTGGTGGTAGGCACCGAGGAAAAATCGAGCCAAGGTGGAGACAGGGTTTTTTGTTTTTTTTCTTCATAAGGTCACATAGCTGAATTGCCTTCATCTGTGCTCACAGGGCTGAGCGGGTCCTTTCCCCAGGTGCTCAATCAGTAGTTCAGGCCAGGACTCAACAGTTCCCATACACGTGCCCACTGGCCAAATCCTGCTAATTACAGCGTCCCATTCTTTTCATGATAAAAAAATGGCATCTTACTTTGTATATGCATTTTTGGCACTCTATTGTCCACTCATGTTTTCCTCCTCATTTTTGCCTTCTCCATCCAGTTCTGTGTTTAAAGATCTGTTCTTTTAACATCTTACTTTGCTGATCGCAAAGGTTGACTTGTTTGAAGCCTGATCAGCTCTGAAACATTTGTTGATAGTGTTTGAAATTTCGACACAAATCAAAAATATTTTGCTATTTTTTTTCTCCACTTTGCAAATGGCTGTTCTTCCATAGCTAATTAAGTTGACCTCTCTACAGCTAGCTGAACGTATGAGTGTTTTAGCTGAGCCTTCCAACCTTGTTTACTCCATTTAGTTTGGAATGCCTCAACTGAAAAGCACTGCTGGCCTTATGTAAGGCATTTCTCCAACAGTTTGAACTCTATAAAAAGAAAATATAAAGGGTCTCAGGTCTCTATCTGTATGTTGTGCTAGTACCACCCTGATTAGCTAACACCTTTCTTGCTTTCTTATAAAAGACAGAACTACAGCACTTAGCAGCCAAGGGCATAATCTCTAGTAATCCTTTCACAACAAAATGGAAAAGGTCCTAGTAAATGTTTATCTCTCTCTTTTTTTTTTCTTTTCTTTTCTTTTTTTTTGCCCCAGAGGTTTGGTTTTCTAGCTCCTCCTATGAATAGCAGCCTGATGTTCCTTTTCAGACTTTGAGAACTGGCCTGAGAAATGCTGCATTTTAGCCTTGAAAGGACTCTTACTTAAGTGGAAATACATTATGTGTGTTGTGCATGTTCCTAGTCTTCTTTCCACAGAATTAGTCTCATGGAAAAACAAAATGTGTTTCTCTTAAAATGTTCTTCTTGAAGTCTTGCTCCACAACATCGATTCAATTAACAGTTTAACTACAGAAGAGTTCAATTTGCAAATGCTTGGCTACTTTAATTTTTGTAAGTAAACAAACAAACAGTTCCCAGCACTAACATGTATCTTAGCCTACACGAGAGGCTACCCACTCATTGATAGCAGAGCTTGTGATTTGGGAACAAAGCCTCAAGCAGTAAGGAGTCTGCAGGCTGGACCTGCACATTCTTGTTGCTGATCAAACCATTCAGCATGACAGCAAAAGCAGGATTTGATGCACATCTGTTTCCAGTCATATGCTGACTGGAACAGTCCGAGTGACAATATTTTGCCTAACAGGTGAAAGCAAATCTTAGGAATGCTGTGTCAGCAGTCATAGCATGAAGATGTGGCAGAACAGCAAAGACAGCAGAAAAACTCCAGAAGACCTGATTTGATCTCACTAAGAAAAATTGATGTTTCATGCATCTCAAGGCGCTCACTAACTGCCCTGTTTGCTGTAGGATCTGGTTTGGAATTGTACTCCTTGATTTTCAAACCACACTCTCACTCCTCAGACATTTTCCTGCTTGTCTCCTGGAGCCTATCCTCTCTCCTTCCAACAAGCTCCTTGCTGCTGGGTCAATAACAGTCTCCTCTCATTTTCTCTTATCCAGAATTGACTCCTTGTATGCGTCCTGTAGTCATTCTCCATTGTAGCATAAAATTCCAGTCCTTTTCCCTTGGAATTCCACTCCTCTTTCCCCATCTGTTGTTGTTATAAAAATTGAATGCATAACTCCAGATTGTACCAAGCAGTTTGAGGCTATGGATACATTCTGTGGTTTTTACCTGTCATTGTGCACATTTCTGGCAGCAGGTTGGTAGAAACAGTAAGTGCAGCATTTTTCAAAAAGTAATCTGAAATAAGGATTTTGCTGCAGCGCTGTTTAGTAGGTGAATGTTTCATGCTCAAATTCCTTCTAGTTTATTCTCTGGCAGAGATACAAGTTTTTACACACAGCACTGAAAGGAAATATTTTATGGTGGATTTGCTACTGACACTTTCTTCATAAAGGTCATTTCATGAATTTATAGGTTGGTATATGAAGTCCCATCCTGTATTCCCTATGCATGGAAAGCTAAGCTGGAGATGATGAATTCTGATGGTATTTTATGTAAAAATGTATAGAAGTGTTGATGGGTAATAGCAGTGCAGGCTGGGGGTCTTCAGATTTCCCACAGAGCTAATGCCATGATGATAATTCACTTGTGACTTGCAAACAGTATGCCTGTCTTTCCTTCAGGAAATGTTTTCATTTAAAGAAGCCATTTCTGTCTCTCTCTGCGTAGAACACCGACATTTATGCTCCCTGTGTCTTAACATCATCATTTGGTTCTTCTCTGGACATGTGCATTCTCTAGGGTTTGCAATGCAGATGCTGAATCGCTTGCATGGTAATATATTGGGCAGCTGAAGTTGCAGCTTCATCTTAGCCTTGTAAAAACAGAGGTCTACTGGTCAGTGATGGAAAGCAGAAGAAAGGGTGTGAGAATCAACATCCATCTTCAAAATCGAGACAGAGGGGTCAGGGCTGCTTGCTATGCAAAACTTTTTTAAAGCTGAATTCCTTTACAGAATTTTCTCGGGTAATATATCCATGAAATGGACAGAGATTATACGTTAGAAAATACAACCAGTGAAAAGAAAGGTGGTAACTAATATAAATCAAATGTGTTTCTATCACTAATTTCACTAGTTCTGGAATGACAGAAACCTAACTGTATTATAAGTAGACAAAATAGAATCTTAGTCTAAATGGGCATAGTGGTTAAATGCCTTTCAGCAGAATAACTAGTAAGCATGCATAAACTATTGGAATAAAAGGCTGGAAATGGTCTAAAGAGGTCTTTGGTTATTACCTCTACCTTACAGTGAGATTTAGTGAGCCAGTGTTTTCCAATCACAGATCAATAAAGTGAATTAGGAAGTACTGACTATGTTGACTGTTAGGGCCTTTTAGCAACTTACTTCAAAATAGATCCTTGACAAGGAAACTTCAGTGTTCGTTTTCTTAACATAATTCTATTTTCCAGGAAACTGAATAAAGCCAAGAAAAGCAGAAACCTAATTATATTTTATAGTAGTAAAACATGCAGATGGTAAACAGACTTTTCATTTTCTTAGGACCGTTACAATATTCTTCCTCTGCAATTAATCCTGGAAAGAAACATTTGCTAAAAATATAAGTTATGAATTCCCCCTCATCCCCAGAAGCAGACAAGTCAATTATGGCTATGCTTTCACTATGTTTTCCTGTTTCCTCTTCTTCATCATAGCAAGTTTTCAGACCACTGGCCAAATTCAGCCATCTGATGGAGAGGAATAGACTCAAAGATAATAGATTTCTGCAAGTTTCATGAGAATTAGGCAGCCAAAGAATGGAGACTTTTAGTTAGACAGACTAGCTGGTAAATCTGTGAAAAAAAACGCACCCAAATCATGGAAAATAAAATCTTTGATCAATACTTGTACTCTTTTGCATTAATTTAAGGAAATGCTTTGTTCACTTTATGCCCAAATTCCTGCTTTTGTAGAAACCTGTACATTTTTCTGCATTAACTTTAGAGACAAATAGGTTCAGAAATCCCCGACCTCCTCCTGAAAACAGCATTATTTTCTCAAGTTCGCTCTCTTCAAAAACAGGTTCTTAGTAGACCGTGTAATGCTATCTTAGGTAACAGAGCACCCACCCACCTTTCTTTTTACCTCTCCTGTTACCTTGTAGGATTACAAGAAGCCGAAGATGAAATCACTAGTTTTCTTACTCTCATCTTGCTCAGTCGAGAATTGTTTGTGGAACAGATTTCAATAGGAGTTCTCTGCACTTCATAGTTCTTCGTGATATATACAACCTAAAAGTAATAGACTGGCTTCTCTGGAACTTCAGTCTTAAGTAACATTTTCAAGACACAAACACAGATGTTCCCCAGAGAGGTTCAACAGCCATACACATTTGCTACCTTCCAGATTTTTGAGAAAAATAACTGGCAAGACTACCAACATAGAATAGAGTGTAGGATTTACACAGATTTACACAAAGTCATCAGAACAGAATGTCTAAACCACCTTTAAAAATATTCCTACCAGTGCTAACAGAAGCAATATGTAACCATTTCTTGCTAACTGCCACCAGAATAAATTTAGATGACACAGTGATTAAGACAGCTGTGCCCCTTTATGCCAGTGCTTTCAGTGTAACTGATACTTCTGGTATCAGGCTTACTAAGCAAAGGGAAAAAAACTCTTATGCAGAGGCAGCCTTAGCAAATAAGAAAGGGAATTTGTAATCCTGTCTTTTTAGAGTATAGTTAATCTTCTTAGAGATGCATATCTTTTAGGAAGATCTGCCCAGATTTAAAAAAAAAAAAAGTTGTTTGGTACTTTCTGCTTTTTCTATAGGCCTACAAAAAGGCCTATAAAAGCAATACCAATTTCAGCAAAATATGCTATCCCACATAGATATCTTTAAAAAATGAAAAGAAAAAAAAAGGTGAAAACATACAAAGTACTAGTTGAAACATATATTTATTATATTTTGTTGCCATAATTTGCAGATGTTTGGTGTTCATCATAGAGTAATATGACTAGATGAAGCATTAATTTCAAAAGAATGTGTGGAGGTCCAGATATGCAGTGGCTTTTATTTGTCACCCTCTTTCTGCACTAAAAAATACTGCATCCAGGAACTAAATAAGTGTCAGAGTTCTCCCCCTTTCATACTCGCTATCTGCAAATCATTTGCCGAAATTCAACCAGAACTTGGTGTGGACACTGGATCAAGTAAGTTTGCATTATCAGAGCAAATCCAAAGTCCTTGTGCATTTCTATCTATTGTCATTTTATGAAACATAGATTGCTAATAATAATAAGCAACTCTTCTTTTGTTTCTTCGGTTATGCTGGAATGTGAGAGCTAAATAAATGAAAGAACCACAATTTTTGTGTGCCCTTCTGAAGATCGTTAAATATCTACATGCTTTTTTCCCAGCCCAGAATGTCACTGAGATAACATACACTGTGTTGCCCGATGCAAGAAGTATATTCAGTTAACAGATATTGCCAAGTTTGTGCCTGCAAACAGGAGCTTGGTTTCATCTTTTCCAACCTGAGAAATTCTATGATTCTATCTGGACTGTGACTGATCATACTCATTCACAAAGCAAGAGAACAAATTGTTGCTAAAAGACTGGAAATTCTGTGTTCAACCAATGATATCAAAACAGAGGCCAACGATATCAAAATACAGGCCATAGGATTAAAACACAAAACACAGACTGAATCCATCATTTGTAATATAAAGTTGAACATTCTGGAATGGTCTGTCCCTTCCCTGTCCAACTGCTCTTTTCAAAAACAATGCAGCTGCACTTGCTGGTGATACTAGGACTCTGGCAAGTGAGTGGCATGGTCCTGCTGTGGTTAGTCAGGGTTCTCTGACTTGCTTGGATTAGTATGTTGTCTCCTCAACTGATGAGTTATGAAGCAACAAAACTGCTTATCTCAGACAACACTTCCTCTCTAGTCTCCTTTCATAGTTACATATGACATTGTGGTATCATTTTCAGGTGTATTTGGATTGCAACCCTAATCCTAATCCAGCCTTCCAGCTCTTGTCTGAATCATATAAATACAGCAGCAGGAAAAACAAGCCTTTTATTCTCTCCCTTGTGCCAGGAGGGTATGATGAGCATCAGCATGGACATGTTCCCAAAGACCAAGATGTTTCCTGGAAGTCTGCTCACAGAACTCATAATCCATCTGTTTCCTGTAGAATACAGTTATTTAAAGCAGCAGAATTCACTTCAGAAACTTCATAAAGTAGCAGCTGTTTATGTTGATATGTCTGATGGGAATGGAAAATAGACAATATTGAGCCTATCTCAACATCACCTTTGATTCTTCTTTCCACTAGTTCTACATATCATCCTTTCTGGCTGTTCACAGAGACTTTTCTTTTACCCAGCAACCTTCCAGTCTTCATACTTCTTTCATACTACAGCAGAGGTACTAAAATAGCAGAACAGTTGATGAAAGTCAAAATAGAAATAAATTATATATTTATACTACATGGCCTATGAATAATTGAATAAATAAATCACAGAGCATCTGAGACTGTCATCAGAAGTTCCTTTCCTTAAGAACATTCATTTTAAGTAGTTCTGAACAGGCATGTAAAAGGTTGTAGAGGCTTAAAAAATATTTCCAAATGTTATCAATTCCGTAATTTATCACTGATACATGGAAGGATAAATTGGAATTAATAGTTTTCTCATATAGTAAATGAAAATTGTTCTTTCAGTACTTACCTTTACATCCTGACACGCGAGACCCAAGGAAGCAGACACCCCTAGAGATTCGTGAAGATCATTAACATGGTAGGACTGACTCAAAAAGTATTTCTACCATAGGCACAAAGTATGTGCCTAACCATAACAATGGAAGGAATTAAATGGTTTTAATATGATTCTCAACAACACAAAAATATGTCTATATTTAAGTTCACTTTTGAATTAAGGACTTAGCTCCTTGCATTCTAATATGCCCAAACCCCACAGTTCTGTCCTTGCCACTAGCTGCTGGTGTCTAATGATACCAGGAAATAAGTGATGTCCCACTATATACATCATGGTGAAAAGTTGCCTTCGTTGAGTTGCTCATCTTATCTCATTTAGTCACTCATGAAGCCCTCAGGCTTCTTGCAGGCTGCCACTGTAAACCCAGCAGAACACACGGTACCTTGAAAGGGGAATAAGACCTCAATGCTGTACCTCAAACCCTCATTTGTAAAGCAGGTGTATGGGGCTGCTGAATCACGGCCTGAACCTCTGATTGATCACCTGAGGCGAGCAGTGAGTCAGCCACGGGAGCACAGGTGAAGGCAATTCTCCTGTGCTGCAGGAAGGGGTGGAGCCTGGCTGCACCTCTCCTAGAGCCATTTAAGAGCTGACTGCCAGTAGGGAAGGATCTCTCTGGAGATCTGCTCTACTGGAGTGAGTTTCCCACACAAGCCCAGGATACAGGTGAGTGTACCTATAATTTCTGTTTCCTGATTTGGTGTAACAACATTGTAGCCAAGCTCTCTGTTATACCTTAACATCGATATGTTCTTTAATTGTATACTACTATACCATAACATCAGTATATTCACTAATTGTACTCTCAGTGAGCCAGGCAGGCCAAATATATTAACTTTACATTATGTCCTTCCTACGGAATTTCTTTAAATGGGTCAAGGGGGAGAACATGCTTTAAATCATGTGGAAATGAGGAATGATACTTTAGAGAACGAAAACCAACTTTTGAAAGACTGTATTGAAAAGTTAGAGCAGGAACTTGGCATATTAACAGGGAAGAAACCAATTCTGCATCTTCCAATAGGTCAAGTTCATAACATTTCAATAAGCAATGACCAGGCTCCTGAATCAACAGACTTTGCTGATTAGGAAAATAAAACATCTAAATTAGATCTCGGATCTCTGGTTTTGACAGATCCACTAGAAGTGTGTCCTGTCATGACTCAGAAAACAAAAGAAGTACAGGACAAAGTGTTTTGGTGAATGCCCCAGTCCAGGAATATGTCTTGGGCGTAGATATTCTATGTGGTCTGGCTCTCCAGGCAACCATGGGAGAGCTCAGACTTCGACAGAGATGTATTGGTATCTGGGCGGTGCAGGCAATATTAAGAGGCCATGCAAAACATGGGCCAATTTGCCAGCCAAAACCACGCCGGATTACTGATGTGAGACAGTACAGACTCCCGGGTGGGCAGGATAAAATTTCGAAAACAGTGCAGGAATTAGAAAAAGTGGGCATTGTAAGACCTGCCCACAGCCCATATAATTCCCCCATATGGCCAGTGTGAATGTCGGATGGCACGTGGAGAATGATGGTAGATTACAGAGAATTAAATAAGGTCATGCCGCCTATTCATGTGGCTGTACCCAATATTGCCTCCCTAGTGGGCACATTGAGTAGGGAGATAAAAACCTATCATTGTGTCCTAGATTTAGCAAATCATTCTTCAGTATCGCAGTTGCTTAGGAATCACAAGATCAGTTTGCGTTTATGTGGGGAGGCAGGCAGTGGACCTTTCAGGTCCTGCCACAGGGGTACGTGCATTCACCAACGTATCGTCACAATCTAGTGGCGCGTGACCTGGCTGATTAGAAAAAACCTGATGATGTTAACCTACATCATTATATTGATGATCTCCTGCTGACATCTGACTTGCTGGATGGGCAGGCGGCAGATTCATTAACCGCCTATTTCCAACAGAGGGGATGGGCTATAAATCCCCAAAAGGTGCAAGGTCCGGGCCTGTCTGTAAAATTCCTGGGTGTGGTTTGGTCAGGAAAGACCAAAGTACTGCCCAGTGCTGTCATCGAAAAGGTTCAGGCGTTTCCAGTCCCAACAACATCGAAGCAGCTGCAAGAGTTTCTAGGTGTATTGGGTTATTGGTGTTCCTTTATACCTCACCTAGCGCAGCTGCTAAGGCCACTGTATAGACTCACAAAAAAGGGGCAGCTATCGGATTGGGGGAAAACAGAACAGGATGCTTTCCAATGGGCAAAACTGGCAGTTAAATAAGCCCAGGCATTGGGTATATTTGATCCTACCCTCCCAGCCGAGTTGGATGTTCACATCACTCAAGACGGCTTTGGTTGGGGCCTGTGGCAACGCCAGAGTTCTGTTTGGACCCCCATTGGTTTATGGTCTCAGGTCTGGCACGGAGCAGAAGAAAGATACAGTGTGATTGAAAAACAGCTATTGGCTGCATATTCGGCATTGCAGGAAGTAGAGCCAATAACTCAAATGGCTGAAGTTTTAGTTAAGACCACTCTGCTGATTCAGGAGTGGGTGAAAGATCTGAACCACCTTTCTAAGACGGTTGGTCCAAGCACAAACAGCGGCACGATGGGTCACCTATCTCAGCCAAAGTAGCAGTTTGTCTTCATCACCCTTGAAAGAAGAACTTCAGAAGATCCTAGGCCCAGTAACATATCATAGTGATGCACCAAAAGAAACACTGGTTGCTCCACCAGAGAAGAGTCCTGTTCAGGAGGGAAAATATCCTATCCCTGAAGATGCCTGGTACAGTCTTGCCAACAATGAAGTCACAATCCATCTAGAATAGCTGAGACAGGATTCCAAAGTCACTGTACTTAGAAAACCCAGCCTGGGATCCAGAGATCTTCCTAATTTGGCACTCCACTTATTCTGAGGGCACCTCTGTTTTCTTTCAAGAGTTATCAGCCCTTTAGTTCAGGACCCCAGGGCAGTTGTTCTTACTTTCCCATTTCAGGGATATATTTATTTGAAAGCAACAAACCGTCCAATCACCTAGCAAAAGAAAATGCAAACTGTGGGACTTCCTGCTTAAAAAAAAAACACTTTTCAGAAGTAGGGGAAAGAGGAACAAAAAACATCAGACAGAAGCACAGGCCCTTTCCATCTGTACATACTTGAAAAAGTTCTACGTGGATCAGGTAGAAACACTTCAGTGTGAAGCACCATCTTCTAAGTCTCAGAAACTGATTCTCCATGCAAGTAACAAAAGATAATAATATTCTTGGCGAAGATTCAGTATTCACTTCCCTACACCATTCTCTACCATTCTCAACTGTACTCTTGACTTAGAGATTTCTGTATGCAACTAAAAAGGTGCATAAAAGGAACAGCTCTTAGTTCCTGTTTGTTGGAGAAACTGCAGAGGCAGCAAAACAGTTCTCTGAATTTTAAGAGTCTGCCAGCCTGCCCAGCATAAAGATTCCCTTTTCAGAGATTCTGCAGTAGCACTTCTGAATCTCTGCGTCACTACTTCAGCAAAAATTAAACTTTGTTTTTTATAATAAACAACACAGAAGCCAAGTTCCTGACCTCATAAACAGGTAAGAACCCAGCTAAACACCAGGACATTTTGAAGACTTTTGCCATCACAAAATTTGGGACCATACAGGAATATTACATACCTGTTGCTTTTAAGTTTTCAAGATGGTACAATTATTTGTCTTATTCCTATCCTAATTGTCGTCTTCATGCATACTATTTATCCTTGATAATACCAGGAACTATAGCTAGATTACTCCTGAAGTAACATCTCAGATTATTTCCTCTTTGCAAGTAAAGGCTTTACATAAATGAATGCTTATCTGCATTCTACTTTCACTATCTAAGAAAATCTACTCAAGAGTCAAGTAAAACGTAATACCGTCTTTTTATGCTCAGAAAGCAAAACCCACCAGCTCCAAACTAATTTCCATTTTGACTCAAAATTTACAGAAAATGTTGAGGAATTTAATAGATCTTACTACGGGAAGGAATTATTTGAAGTTGTAATTAAATAAAAATAAAATAAGGGAAATAAATGCAAAATCCCTCTATTAACAATAAACATCTTTATTAACCAGCTTACCACTCAGTACTTGTTTAATTCAATCTTCTAAATTGCAGTCCATTTTAACATTTAAAGAAAAGAAAAAGCAAGTGATATACCTGGGTGGTATAGACATAAAGTCTTGTTTAAAAAAAAAAAAAGCTATGCTTCTAAAAATGCCTATAAAGGTCTATTGGTTCAGAAGGTAGAGGTTGTATTATCTATTTCACCATTTATCAAACAACATCACTTCAGAAAAGCTATTAGGCAGCAAAATATTTCAGATAAATTTCGCATATTAGAAATCAAAGCAACAACAAACACCACCAACAACTGTAAAACCTTCTTCGGGAAAAGACCAGATTCACATAGAGAGCATTTACATATAACCCAAATAAAGGCAGTAGGTTCTCCTTGAAGTGTTGGATAGCACACTTCGTGCACCCTGACAGGGCACAGAACAGTGTCTGAGTAATTTCGGTAAGACAAGAGTTCAGGCGCAGCAACACATCTTCGTAGCACGGACTAAAATACAGCTATGCATAATTTGTTACAGTATTTAATTCAACACTCAAGCAACTTCAAATCATACACACAGAGGAAACTAGTAAACATATCTGACTATTCCCACTTTTTTTTTCCTCCTTCCTGTTTTTAGCATATATCTTATTACGTTAGAAAGTGTATGCTAGTTCCCAGTGTTTAACAACTCTTCAAAATTTATTAGCAAACTTTCTGAGAAACAATATGTATCCTTTTACAAAGTAGACTGAAAATAATGTTTTCCTCTCTTACTCTGACCTTAGTATTAGGCTTCTACTGAAGCCAATAGGAATAATACTGATTAGAGCTATTTTGCTGCAAGAACATCAACTTCATATGCCAACACAAACGTATAGACAAAACAATTTATCAAGTTAGCACTTGAGTCTTCTGAAAGTCCTATACTTCATACAAAGTAAGTTTTTCAACAGTATCCAAAAAGAAATAAAATTGTACTTCATTACAGAAAAGAGTACAAAAAGTTACAGAAAGTCTGTCATTACATATATAAGGTGACATTTCTTGGAAAGGCAAAGATCACGGTGCTTTTTTTTCCTACCTTGGAATTTCCACCTTCCCACAGGAGCAAAAGTGACTCTAATGAGAAAAAAATATCACACATACAAAATACTGTTGTTTCTTCATGTAAATCAACAGAAAACATAAAACATGAAAGTTGAGAAAGGTAATTCAGTTAGTAGCAAATAAATATTAATAATTCCCATCAACATTTTTTCCCGTAAGAAAGAAAACTCAACATGTGAAGCAATCATTTAAAAAAGGCTATTAAACAAAACAAAATTAATAAATAGAACAGAAAAGCCTAAGTAGCAAGAAAATAATGACACATAGTGCACATGATAAGTCACAGTTTGAAGCAGTGATAGATCACCTGATGGGAAAGCAGGGTCAGCCCAGAGGAGCTCAGGTGCATACAATGTACCTGAGTGACCTGAGGAGTTGGAGCCAGGATCCACCCATTCCCAGGCCTCATTTAAGGGTTGGCAGTGGAGGCAAGGGTATTTTGCTGGAGATTTTTTCCTTCCTGAAGCCTTCAAAAGGTAAGCAGCTATTTTTTTGTTGTTGTTTTTTGTTTTCCTTCTCCTTTGTCTGCTGCTGCTGCATTTAGGCTTGTTCTCATTTGCTGCAGCTAAAGACTTTGTCACCCTGCTATTGTTGCTGTGCTTTCCCCATCACCTTATAGCATTACAACGTGTTACAGAGACGATGAATTAAATTGTTAAAGACATGAGAAGTCAGACTTCTGTATAACCTCTGCATGTTGGAGATTTTAGTCTGCTTGGATTATAAGGCTCTCAAAGCAGAAATAGGGATTTTAAAAATTTCTTTTTATTCCCCTTCTTTACCTGTGTTTTCAAGGCCAAAGACATTCAGGATGTGCAAAACATTTAGTAATGCTGATACAACTAAGCTGTTGACCAAAACAATTGAGTTCATTCTGTAAATTAACTTAAACTAAAAAAAAAAAAACCAAAGAGCTTACTTCAAAAAGACAACATATTGTTAAGACAACATTCAGTTAAATAAACTAAAATTTTAGTTGGGAATCAAGCTCTGCATTTATTTCATGTAATACAACAAGATCTTCTAGCTACACTTTTCCTCCACTAACCCAAACTTAGTGGGGGGAAAAAACCTCAATCTACATCCAAGTTACTGAAGTCTGACTTTGGAAAAAAAAAACTTAATTTTGAAATATCTGCATATAAGCGGGGGCAGATTTCAACCTACACTGAGTTATTTACTGTGGTGGTTTTTTGTTGTTGTTGAATATCTTATGTTCTTGACAGATATTACAAATCCTTTTTAAGATGCAAATGTTTCTGTTAATCAGCACTGGAATAAGTAAAAAAAACCATTCTTTATACCCTATTAATGAAACAGGGAGTGAGTAAAATATGTAATCAGTACAAATACAATCATAATTGCAATATTTCTTCACTGACATGCTTAACAGATTTTGATAACTAATGACTAGTATAGTAAATCTCTAAACCTTCTCAAGGCATTAGATCATATAATTCATGACTATTCTAACAGTTAAAGAAAATTAATTATGACATTGACCAAGAAGGGGGATCATAACATTGACATTAATTTTTTTCAAAACTTCATATTAGTATAAATGATATCTTAAAGTGAAAGCAAATAATGCTTTTCATGCTCAAAAGCTCATGCAGTTTTAAGTCTCTGCAAGCGTTATCTTTTTTAGGGACTAAATTAACGATAGTAGCAAGATTAGGAGAAACAGAAGCACACCTTCCATCTAATTCACAACTCTATCATGTACTTTTCATAACGCTATGCTTTAGAAGTGTGTGGTTTTGGGGTTTTTTGTGATTGTCTTTAGAGTTGAATTCCCCAGAGATATAGTAAGTCAAGAAATGGTCAAGTTTTCTTAGGTCTCTTTAGCCTGTTGGGTGAACTTTATAGCAAGTCAATGTAAGGCATTCCCTTTAAAAAAAAAAAAAGTATGAATGTGATACTCATGAAAGATACAAGCTTGGTAGTCCTAAACACCTTAGTGATATTAACTAAGAGAATATTGCATCAGCACGAAGTGACTCTCTTCTTGGCCTTTCACTGTCAGTTTTGATAGCAAGTATTGCAATACTGACACAGGTTCTCTCCAGACTGAAATTACTTGTTTTCAAGAGAGACATCTAGTTCTCATTGTCACGTCTTCAGGTTGGAGCACAAGTGTAGTTATTCCACAGCTGTATTTACAAATGAATAAAATGAAATAGAAGACCCAACTTGTATCTGGAAGACTCAAAACTTGAACTTTTCTTCATCTACGGGAACTTTTTGTATCTGCTAAAGCTAATACAGGAGTATGTGCATCATAGTTGAGCTTCTTAAAAACTCAAGGTGTGTTCAAGGAGAACACAGCATCTGCTCGCTCCTGAATCACCTCTATCTGAAATAAATATTAAATTAAGGAATGACTTCCTATCACCTGTTTGCATAGTAGCAGAACAACTCTCCATTTCTAAAAATGGAAACTAACCACCTACATAACTAAGTTGAGAAAGGGCAGAAAAGAGCAGATGGTGACAATTGCTACATAGGAATCTTAGGAAGTACATATGCATAAATTGTGACTTTGTTACCCAAACTTTTTGGGCACTTGCCAATCAACATTTCTTGCAAACCATAACATACCCTTACTGATTTTTACTGAAAATAGCATAAAGCTGATAGTATCCAGTGATCCACTATAAATACCACTGCTCATTGGAAAAAGTCATCTTAGGAACAAAAACAACCACAGGATTTTATCATTCTTGCATTACACTGTTGATAGTTTACCTTTTACGCCTTCCATTGAACAGTTAGCTCCTTAAGCCCCAAGAATGCCAGAAGGCAGTGATTTCAGAATTATTTGTACAGCTGGAAATTGGCATTTTTTCAACATATAAAATAGCTGTAGGTAAACAGAACTTGCAATGCTTGATCTGAACAAAGGAATACATTCTGTTCTCCCTGCCCCTCCCGGAACTAAAAAGGCAAAATGCAGCTAATTTTCTCATCACAGCTTTCAGGCCAGGGATACTGAAACTTTGTAGATTCTGGACTCCTCCATGTACCCAATGCACAGTAATACACAAAAATTAACAGTACTGAGAGATTTTGCTCAAAATGCACTTTTCCCATGTACACTGGAAAGAAATTTAAGGTATTATGCTACATTTTTAATGTCAACAAAATCAGTAGCCTAACAGGGGAAAAAAAAAAAAAATATATATATATATATCATCCAAGATTGTTTTTCTTTTTAAAGAGATCTGCGGAGAAAAGACAACTGAGAAGAACTAATGCTGGACAAAAATTTGTTAGATCTTTAAAGTTGTCGGATTTTTTTATCAGTGCTTTTAATACCGATGTCCAGAATCTCTACTTTTTTGGTTAGCCGATCCAGCATATCATCTTGCTCCTCTATTTCTGTCTGCAGACCAAGAGCAAGGTTTTTCAGACGGCTTAATCCAGAAGACATCTCATCTGTCAAAGGAGAGATTGACCGTAAGAAGTCAAAGCAGTAGAAAGCATATTGTTCTAAATGGATACTACCAGGATTTCCTCTCCTTCAAAACCTTGAGTTAGAAAAAATTATTTACAACTGCTCAAGTCCAAGTATTCTCTAACAATGCTAGAAGCAAAATTTAAACACTGCTACTGCATTACAATCAGAAAGTAATCGTCTTTATTTCCATTACAAGTTAAATGCTTAAAACCAAATTCGACCTTTATGATGAGGGCACCCTCTAATGTAGTTTTCACTTTTTAAAAGATCTTGTTAATACTGAGCTATAAGCTATTTTTTTCCAACTGATCTGCATGCAGAGATATTCTAAGTACACTAAAGATTTAAGCAGTTAATTATTTAACATAGATGAGAAAATTAAGTTTCCAGAATTTGACCACAAGAAAACTATGCTGTTCTGTGCATGACTGGTACAGATGCTTCTGAAGCTATTAAGTTTTGCATGATTTGTGAGTAGAACAAATGTGTTTCCACTAACTCTTATGCTTGATCGTTTCTTTGATTTATTAGTTTCTGATTTCCTCCCAATCTCTTCTTGTTAGGTCAGCTAAATAGTGACACTTGTAAGCAAAGAGGCACACACTTTGTATATACACTACAGTAAAATGAAAAAGTCAGCTGAATATTTTTGGAAGTAATAAAAGAAATGCAGCAAATTCACTAATTATTCAGTACCTTTCAATTGTTCTATTTTCTGCAAAACAAGTCTATTTCAAAAGTTGCAGTTTTAAGTTCTCCTCGTCCAAATCAATGTACAATTTAACACATGCATGATACAGCTGTCAGTTTAAGTTCAATATATCTTTCAAGGTAACCTGTAAACTTTACATAATGAGGTACTAAGTACCATACTACTCTAATCCAGATGTCAAGTTGAGTCATTACTGTTTCTACTGTTTTATCTGATAAAAGATAATAAAAAAGGCTTCTTCAAGTATGTTAACAGCAAAAGGAAAACTAGAGAGAATGTGGGCCCCTTACTAAGTGAGGGGGGGGTCCTGGTAACGGGGGATGCTGAGAAGGCAGAGATACTGAATGCCTTCTTTACTTCCGTCTTCAGTGAAAAGGCTCTCCTGCAGGAATCCCACACCCTGGACGTTAGTGAGAGGGTCTGGGGAATGGGAGACTTCCCTTTAGTCAGGAAAGAGGACGTGCGTGAGCGCCTAGGCAGTACTAAGGTCCACAAGTCCATGGGACCTGATGGGGTGCATCCACGTGTGCTGAGAGAGCTGGCGGAGGTCATTGCCGAACCGCTCTCCATCATTTTTGAGAGGTCTTGGACAACAGGGGAGGTCCCTGAAGACTGGAGGATAGCCAATGTCACTCTGGTCTTCAAAAAGGGCAAGAAGGAAGATCCAGGTAATTATAGGCCTGTCAGCCTCACCTCTGTCCCTGGAAAGGTGATGGAACAGCTTGTGCTGGATACCATCTCCAGACAACTGGAAGAAAAGGAGGTTATCAGGAGTAGTCAGCATGGGTTCACCAAGGGGAGGTCGTGCTCGACCAACCTGGTGGCCTTCTATGATGCTGTGATCTAAGGACTCATGCTTTTGGTGTAGATAATTTGGAAAGACAATCTACAAGCTTTTTTTTTTTTAATATCAAAGCTCATATGAAATATACAAAAAAAAGTTCTCAGGAATATATTAGGGTCTCTCTGGCTTGAGAACAAAAAAATTGAAAATTGTACAATGTCAAACAGCTTCAATTTTCTCACCTACCTAAGTTGTTATCAATTTTTTTGTGGTAAGCTTGCAGACATTGATTCTTTGGATAGGCATCCCGTTGCACTGAAGAAATCGAATCTATGCTGCTGAAATCACTATCTGTTAAGAGTACAAGATAAAGTATATAATAAAGAAACAAGAATCAAGTTTTGGAAAGCTATCAAAACTTAATTTGACTATAGTTGCCATGTAATTATATAATCAGTTAGCAAGAGCATCAAAAGCAGTCCAACATCACTACCTACTGGACACACTCAAACAATTATAAAGCTATAATCACTCTTATCTTCTGCAACTCTACTGTGTAGCTAAAAAAAAAAAAAAAGACACCAACCAAAAATAACCAATAAATCCCACTACCAACAAAACAAGTTTACTACCTTCTATCAGCATTTAACATTCACTCAGGTGAAGTCACTTCTGCCCTCTGTTGGACAGACTCTTAATGTTATGTGAAACGTAATGGAGATTGATGTTACCAGAAAGCATTTCTTTTCTTAGAGAATTACAAATCAGAAATGGTAGGATACCAGCCTCCAGAAACTAGGTAGCAACACAAATCAGCAGTTGGTCCTATCTTCACCACTGAGCAAATTCCCTCCACTTTGACGACAGGCATTCAGTATAAAATAAACAAACCTGAATTATCTAGGCGCCTTAAATTCGGATGACTTTCCTGATATTTTGGGTCTTGATCTTTGCTAGACATCATTGCTTCTTTTAATCTGGTAATGAAAAATAGTAAAACTAAAATATTCTTACAGATCAAAGGCTTCATTCTGAATCAGTCCAAGAACACACATTAAAATTATCCAAGAGAACTTACTAGACCTGATCCAACATATCCCTTTACAACTAATTATTATCACATCTTCAGTGAAAACAGAATTGGTTGCTCTAGTGCTGAGAATAGTGTAAGCTTTGTATCAGGAACAAAACCACGTCTGCAGTCTTGGAGGCAACCTATTCCTTTCCTCCAATTGAAAATGAAAAAGGGAAGCAGGAAAATAATCCATACAGCACTACCATGCTTCACATAAATTTCTCAGCTGAAGACAGACAAGTACTGTAAGACACAGCAATTCATTTCTGCTTATAGCTTTTAATAAAAAAAATTGAGAAAGATGCATAATATTTAAGTGAAAGCATGCCAATGCTGCAAAATCATAATTTCCTAATACAACTGAATAAAGCATGATGATTCAGGGACTCTGAAAAATAACTTGCAAATAAACTCCTAAAAATCTGAAGTTATTCTTACCATTACAAATATAAGGAAAAGAACATTTTTTTCAGACTTAAATCAAAAAGAGAACCAGACACCATCTCAGTAGTTTACAGAATCAATACATTATTTTTAAATTCTGTTTTTTTTGGTAACATTTCAGAGATGCTGGGGAGGAAAACTTACTGAGGAGTTTAGGAGAAAGACACATGAATGGAAATAGTGACGCTGTGAGGAAACAGACGAAACTCTCTTTGTAAGAGTCAGGTAATTGGAGAGGGATCAAAGAGCACAAAGACAGCTAAGGCCCTGGTAACAGAATGAGAAAATACGACAGCACTATCCCCACTTCAACGTTTACTTTAGAAGAACTGCTCTAGATCCAGATTCTCTCAGAAGAATTCTAATGACAGCCAACTCCCCTGCTTGAACCCAAGAAAACAGTACCACGCCCCAATACAATTTTCATTTGACTTACCTATTGCTGCCATAATATTCAGGCATTCCATTTTGTTCTGGTTTGTTCTCGGGTGGTTTGGCTTTGAAGTAGTTAACCAGGCCTCCAAAAACGCTCTTAATGCTATTTATGTGCCTTTGACTAGTCTTCAGGTCCTGGTCCATTTTATCAACCATTTGTTCTGTACGCTTCAGTGCCTCTCCTTGACGTATGAGCTCCTAATGGATATTGACAGATAAAATGAAGCTAGTAAAGCCAAGGTAAACTGAAAAATCAAGCATTTTTAATAAATGTACTTCAAACAAACAAACAAACAAAAAACCTCTTTCAACTGTGCAGACTACTCCTAAAGGCTTGCAAGTATTTTCACTCACTCCTGTTTTTCTGGGGGCATTTCAATGAAGAGCTGGCAATTAGGTATGGCATTGGCCAGCTACAAAAACTTGATTTGTGCACAACTAGCTTCCCAGTATGTACTACAAAAGAGATTCAGGCACTTTCCATCCTGGTCTTCTGTCAGATTGCATTGCTTCTTGCTGGAACAAGTAAGTATTGCACCTAATGGGCAATGTAGTGAAAATGCAAAGGTTTACAACAGCCAAATGAAAACTAGGTCTAGTTCTGAAACTGGAAATTAACAAGGGATGCTATTTTCACATTGCTGGGTTGTTCTGGATGATTTATAAATAAACTAGCTAAAGAAAGTAAATACAGCTAGAATTTTTTTTCTTACTGCAGGATTAGTTTTAAGATAATGCTAACAGTGCAGGAGTTACAAATCCTGATACTCACAGCTGTGTTATTTCAGTGGCATTATGCTAAAGCAATCCAAATATTCATTCTGACAGAAGACCTGCCCTCAGCTAATGCCGGTACAAAACCAAGGACTGTGCTAAGACTCAATTCTCAGTCTCTCATTTCAGCCATTCATAACACAGAGACCACAAGGCAGAGCTTGGTCACTTTGACGGTCATGTTGCTGCACTTGGGCAAACTCCCAATTACTGGATGACATCAGGGCAAGGCCCTCATTAACGACATCTGAATATAAACTGCACTCCAAAACAAGCACGTGAGAATGAAGGAAATGATTAATAGAGGTGGAACCAAGAGCACGATCGACGACTAAATGCACAGGCTCCTCATTTTATTAGAGTCGCTGAAAACTAAGTATATGCACTGTTAATAAAACCCAGTAAGAAACTGAGCTCTGCTCTCGGTGTAAAGAGATTCCAACTGAGATGTCATGCTTTAAAAACCAGCCCTCTCCAGCAGCAAACCGCGATATGGAAGGACGTACTGCCTCTGAGACGCTGATCGATTCCGAGAACTAACGACAGCGTCCAGAGGACGGGAAAACATCAGAATCAAAACCCATACCGGAGCGGGGCAGCGGCATGTCCGGGCCAGGCACGGCCCAGGCCGAGGACAGGGGCAGCCCCGCCGCCGGGTTGCCGCCGCAGCGGCCCGGACCCACCTCGGAGGCGGCCACACCGATGCGCTCGGACTCGTAGAGCAGCGAGAGGGAGCGCGCGGTGCTGTCGGCGGTGGCGGCGGAGCGGCGCAGCACCTCCTGCTGCAGGTAGCGCTGCCGCTCCGCACCGCGCACCTCTCCCCCTCCCCGCGTCTCCTCTTCGTCCTCGTCGAAGGGGTTGTAGCTCCTCGAGACGGCCGACATGGCGAACCTCCCCAGCTCACGAAGCCTCAGGCGCCGCCGCTCACCGAGCCTCTGCTCTTCCGCCTGCAGACACCGGGCGGAACTACCGCTTCCCCGGGGTGGGCCAAGCGCCCCACCGAGAGAGGGCGGTTCGTCGGTGACTGGGCGGGGCGGGAGCTCCGAGCGGTGAAGTGAAGGAGGCCGCCGCCATCTTCTCGGCGCGATTGGTGATCTACAATGTCGCGAGATAGGCGCTCTCGCGAGAAGGGCATAGCCGCTCTCTGACTTCTCTCACGCAATGGCGGCTGCGACAGTGGCGGCAGCGGCAGCGGCAGCGGCTACGGCAGCGGCGGCAGCCGCCGCGACCGCCGCCGCGCCCTCTGCCGCCGCCGCAGCTCCTTCGGCGGGCCTGGGCCGAGGGAACGGCGCAGGCACCGCGCGGGGCTTCTACTTCAACACGGTGCTGTCGCTGGCGCGGTCGCTGGCGGTGCAGAGCCCGGCGCCGCTGGAAAAGGTGGGGGCGCCGTGTGGGGGTGTGACTCGCGGAGGGCTGTCATGCGGGTGGGAGCTGCGTGCGAGGTGCGTCACGCGAATGAGACCCTTGGGTGCTGCGAGGGAAAGTCTCGGGCTCCGTCTGCGACGAGGCTGTGGAGTCTTGTCGCGGTGTGTGTCTGGGGGCTTGTGGGTCGTAATTGTTCCTAGCCTTGTTGGAGCTGGTCGCGATTGCAGTATTTGGTGAAGTCGGAGTGATGTCATCTGCTCAGGGTGGGGAAAAAAAATAGCTGAGGTAAACATCTGCCGAACGTAGTACGCGGTAGGAGGATCTCAGTCTTAGGATGCTTCCTGCTGTAATCTCTGCTCCGCTTGCTGCTATGGCTGTGAGGAGACAGCATCACGGCTTGGTGCCTGTGCGCTGGGTGGCACAGCTCTGTGCCAAGAAGAACTGCAGTTCGTGGGTGTTCTCACCCAGATGCTACGCTGCCTTTATTTAGTTCTTCTGAAGTCCTGTTGTTGGTTGCACACGTAGTGCAAATCATAACATCATAGAATCGTTACAGTTGGAAAAGACCTCTAAAACAGTCTAGTCCAACTGTCAACCCAGCCCCACCATGCCCACTGAGCTATGTGCCCCAGTGCCACATCTCCACGTTTCCTGAATACCTTCAGGGACAGTGGCTCCACAGCCTCCTTGAGCAGTTTCTTAGTGTTCTGTTGTTGGTTCCCCATTACCCGCTATTAATTTTTTTTTTTTTTTTTTTCCAGTGTGAGAAACTACAGTAGGAGTTAAATGATATCAGTAGATGAGCCTTTTAATTGTGGTGGTTTGAAAAGTTTCAGAAATTTGAAATACAAAAAGAAGCTTGTTCAAGTGTTGAAGGAAACTGAAATCAACCCATGTCAAATAGTTGTCAATTTTCTCAGTATCTGCTATTTGTTTCTTTTTTTTTTTTGGCCCTTAGATGTTTTCATTGATGCTTAAAGGAGGGCTGTGTGGCCAAGAACTAGAAAGAACACTGTCCCCTTCAATTAGAGGATCTCTGGATGAGTCCTGAAATCTACAGCCCCCGAGATTGATTCTCTGCTGTGAATATACTTGCATGTGTATTGGTGCAGCCTTGACCTTCTGCTTGGGGTGCTGTGGGACATGGATGTGATAAGTAGAGCTGGTCCTTAAAAAAAAGACAGCTGGGATTTTCCCAAGGTCTACTGAGTTGTTTTTTTGCTTTTGTTTTTCTGTTATTGTGTTTTGTTGTTGTTGTTTTGAAAAACAGTTCTAACACTCATTTTTTGGGTTTTTTTTTTTTTTTTTTATTGCTCTGACTTTTTTTTTGGCCTTGCTCCCCCCCATTCTTTCGATTCACTGTTCAGGTACAAAAACTGCTCTGTATGTGTCCAGTGGATTTCCATGGAATTTTTCAGCTCGATGAACGTCGCAGAGATGCTGTCATTGCTCTGGGAATCTTCCTAATTGAATCTGATCTTCAGGTATTTTTCCTGTTAGGCTTCCTCTACTGAACTTGAAAGATATTAGATTCTTTCAAATGCAGTAGTTCAATTAATGAAAAATTGTTATTATTCATTCTAAAAAGTTGGCATGATAAAAGATCAGGGATAACAGATGGAGCAGTCAGGAGAGACATGGAAGCAAAAACAGTACTGACACATGTGACAGCACTTGTGGTACTGCCACAGCCAGACTGCTGTGATATTTTCAATTCATTGCAGATTAAGGAGAGACAGAAAAGATTAAATCATCTTATGTGGGCTTGCAGGTGGACAAGACAGAGGCACTTGTTTACAAATTTTAATGGGTAGGTGGTGAATCAACCGCATAGGGTTGAATTTGAGGTAGTAAAGGAGGGAATTGTCTTCTGAGGGGAAGCATGAGTTGTACTGTCAGGTTTATAGCAGCCTTGTTATGCCTCATCATTAGCTAGGATAAAAGGACAACCAGTTTATGTAGTTGGCTTTGTTCAAGCATCCATGTTGTATCTAATTATGACAGGCTGTTTCCTTTCTCCTCCAATGCTGCATGTGGTATTGTTTCTTGAAAGAGAAAGGAAGTATGTACTGACTTCAGGGTCCAAAGAAATTAGACTTCTTCAAGCTTTTCAGTTTTGCCAGGGTTTGAATTAGGCCTATGTTTCCAACTGTTTACTGTGATTCAGCTTGTATATATAGTAGACTTTTTTTGAAGCGTGAAACTTAAGGCAATTGTATTCATTCCTCTGAGCATTTTTGTGATGTTTTCAAAGCCAGCAGTTTTAATTAATCCAGCTCTGTGAGTAAGAAAAACGTTATCCTTTGATTTGTAGATTTAACTGAGTTGTTAAATGGTTGTGCTAAGTGATTTGCATAAGGCAGGGAGTGGGTCTTATATAGTATATAGAGGCTGTCACTTCTAAACATCTAACTGGCTTAAAATTATTTTGGGACTTTGCTGTAAATCAGTACATGAATTGGAAAAAGAAGATCCAGGAATTTAATTAACCCCAACTTTTATTGAGAATAAACTTGTTAACTAGAATGAAATGCTTAAGTTTATAGCACTGAATTCATTTGTTTACTTTCCTTTGCCTGTATTGAAATCTGTTTTGCAATATTCAAGAAGTGTGTGGAGTAATTGTTAGAAGGAGTTCTGTGTGTGGTTAATGTGGTGTTTTCAGTCCTTTGAAGTAACTGGGGATGATATTCTTCAGCATTCTGTCTCCATTTTAAATATAATATTTTGCTTTTTAGCACAAAGATAATGTGGTTCCTTACCTCCTTCGGCTTTTAAAGGGACTTCCCAAAGTCCAGTGGATAGAAGAAAGCAGTGCACGGAAAGGCAGAGGTGATGTTTGTTGCTGTATTGTGTTATATTATTATTATTATTTTAAATTATCATTCTCAATAAATAATAGCCAAGAAATAGAAATAAGTCTCTTCAGGGTAAGGTATAAAGAGAGGTGAGAGCTGTGATGAGGTTCTCATCTGACAGCCTTTAATATTAATTGTTCTTTAGAAATGGAGAGGAAGCTGAACACCTCCCAGCTTTCCTGCTTGACTGATGAGTGATAAATTAAATGATAAATTGCATTTTCCAAATGATTCAATATATCTTAGTGCTAGATTGGGGAAGATTACATAGTAATTTAGAGCAAGAGAATGGAACCTGAAGTTTTCATATTTTGCTTTTGTTAGATACTGAGTTAGATACTTAATTTCTTGCTCCTTTAATATCTCTTAGAATTAATATAAGAATAATTCTGTTTCACAAGAGATATTAAGTTTGTTTTTTTATACGTATTTGAAAACCTGGAGAAGTTTTTACAAATTAAAAATATTATTTTAATACTTCATGCTGAAATTATGATGGCTAGAATATACTTTTAAGTTTTGTTTGCTCTATATCTGAAATCTGTCTCAGAACTGTATGACATGAAAGTCACTTGTGTCATCTTTATTATGTTTGCTCTTACTGTGCTCTCTCTAGCAATACTCAAGTGTTTGATATATTACTTTGTAGGCTTGCTTCCAGTTGCAGAAAACTTCAGCTTCTGCTTGGTAACTTTGTTATCAGATGTTGCTTACAGGGATGCCTCCCTCAGAGAACAGGTAGAATTTAAGTTTGTGTTGACATTTATCCTGTTGCTGTACTTTGCTTGAGTTAGTTAACTATCAGGTACACAGTAGATATTCCTAAGTCTGTTTTTATTTCTGGGTTTCAAAGAATGACAGTAATTAAGTGCAAAGTTTTAGTATTCAAATTTTGGTACTGAGACCAGAACTACTGCAATTTTTGTTTTTTGTCTGTGTCAGTTAGCTGAAGGCTTTACAAAGGAAGATCTGTAAACTGAGTGAGAGCAGTATACTTCCAGTTGTGCAATGTTACAAAATCTTGCTTACAGAGATACTTGCATTTCTAAGTTCATAAGCAAGTTTCACATGTGGTGCAGTGATATCAGATAAGATGATAATATATTTTTACCAAAATGTGTTTTTATATGTCTGTCTTGAATGGTTTAGATTTTGGATGCAGTTCTACAAGTAATGCAGTTTCTGCTGGGAATGTGTCAGACTCCACAAATGCATGATAAAGGTACTATTAAAATATGTCTTAATATCATTTCTGTATCTGAACTCCTGTTCTCTAAAGGTCTCTTGCATTTTCTAATTATGAAGATTGCTTCTGAGATGTGAGCAGTTCTCTCTGTGTTCTCTTAGCACACACTAACTCTGTTGCTGTCTGTTAAATATGGGAGCTAGATAAACTGTCTTCTATGATTTTTCCTCTGCTTCCACAAATAAATCTTTGTAAAGACACTGAGCTGAAACAGTTTCATGAACTGATAGCAAAACTTTGGAGCTGTAGCTATACTCTTAATACGGTCATCTTTTTTCTTTTTTTTTCCTTTTCACTACAGAATATTTATGCAAGTATGCAGTGCCCTGTTTGATAGGAATTTCTCGAGCCTTTGGTCGCTACAGCAATTCAGAGGAGGCTCTCCTTTCAAAGCTTTTCCCAAAAATTCCCCCACATTCCTTAAGAGTTCCAGAAGAGCTTGAAGGAATTCGCCGACGATCCTTCAATGATTTCAGATCCATTCTTCCCAGTTCTCTACTCACGGTTTGCCAAGAAGGAACACTGAAGAGAAAGGCTAGCAGTGTGTCTAGCATCTCACAGGTTTGTATAAATTGCTGTGTTTTGGAACTGATTCTATGACGATATGCATGATCTTGGTGAAATTACTATAGCTTTAGCCCTGAATATGTAGAATTTTCTCTTAACGCAGTGTTTTACCACGTTCAGTGATCTTTATTTTGGTTCCATGACTAAGCTTCAAAATAATTAGTGTCAGTTAAACTAACAACTTTACTAATGTTCATATGGAACAGTTGACAAATTCTGTTCCTCTTGTTATACGGTGTTATGTTTCATGTTATTCTCATGAGGAAAAAAAGCGTTATGCCTTCAGAATTTGGGGAAACTGGCTCTACATATCTAGATTTATGTGGTGTGCTGAGTCTATACAAGCTCTTGCCGGTTCTACCAGCAGCTGAGGGTGTTCGTTGTTATGGGGAAACTTACTGTGAGAACTTACTGTCTGGAAGACTTCTCAGTAGTTTTTAAAGTATGCCTTTTGTGTGGCGTTTCAGGTTAGTCCTGAACGTGGAATTCCCCCACCCAGTTCTCCTGGAGGATCTACAATTCATTACTTTGAAGGTAAATTATTTGACAGTGTGTGATTTTTATTATTTTTCTTTCTTTACAGAAAATTGAGAACCAAAATCTTTTTGATTTTTATTCTCTGCCTTCTGGGATTCTTTTAAGAAATTCCCAGGGACATTTCTGTTAGAGTTCAGAAAAATTGTGGAGTAAAAAAAGAGTCATTCTGCTGATTTCCAGGCTTAGTTGTTTCTGGCAGACTTTTGAGAAGCATGATTTTCTGATGCTAGGCAGTGCACAGCACTGCAAAGCTTAATTCAACTATGCAAAAAATATTTCTGGAGATTATACGGAGTAAATTTCAGAAACAAATCTTAATACTCCACTAAACAAGTAAATTGTGGACTGGTGTCTGGAATTTTGAGTCCTCTGTGTCACACACAGAGTCGCACAGCTTCGCTTGAAGTAAACTTGATAGAGGTCCTCTGTCTGTTTAAGACCTAGTAATTTGCTGAAGCTAAAAACAATGATAATAAAGGAAACACTGAAGCTGATTCTTAACCACTGAATTGTGATGTAGTTCTAGCTTTGAGCTTTTTACGTTGTGACATGCCAGGCTTGTCTAGGACTTCTAGTAAACCAAGACTTGGACAAGTCCAGTGGCTAACTCATTCTGTAACTCAGTATTTTGGTGTCTCTTGATATATATATATATATATATTTTTTTTTTTTTGTCTGGCCGTTTGAGGTTTTTAAGTGTAAGCATTCTATATTTCTAGGTCATTTTCCACTCTGGAACTGTGGCTTAAATTAATTTCTTCCATGTTAAATTTCCCCTTTTTTTTTTTTTTTTTTTTTATCCCCCTTTAGCCAAGACTGGGCCTTAGGGGTAGGGGAAAAAAAAAAAAAAAGACTGAAAACATATATATATATATATATATAATATATATATATATATATATATATATATATATATAATTTTTTTTTTAATTATTATTAATAACCAGTGCTGTTTGAAAGGCAATTACTCATAGGAGTGCTACTTTAGTACAGACCACTGAGTACTTTGAAAAGACAAAGATGTAATTTCAAAAGTGTGAACAGTGCCAAAAGCACTATAACTTGCAATCTATTTGCTTAACAGAATACCTGAATCTTAAAAAATATTTAATTTCCAATTGGAGTAATGAATTTCCTTCTTTTCTAAGATGAAAGGCTATACAACATGTTTATTTGGACTAATATAGGGAAAAACTTTGCAAGATAGTTTGTCTCAGCCTGTTCTTCTTACCACTATGTTCATTACTAACATGGCATTTACCAAAAAATTTCCAGATAAATGGACATCAATAGTAGGTTAAGACTTCTTGTGAGCCGTGTCTGTGACATGAATGTGAGAAACTGAAATCAATTCTGTTTGCGTGATTGTTGCTTTCTAATGGATATTCTAGTTTTGTGCCTTGATTTACCAACAGAATAGCTGAATTGAACCTCCAAGCAGTTTGCGAGTTAGTGACTGTACATGTGTTGCAAAATAACTCTTTTTAATGGTGATTCAGCATTGCCATTAAGCAAAACTTGTATTTCCTTTCTCTCCCTAAACTTTTTTTTATTTTCTGATCAGGTTCTTATCTTCCTGATGGTAGTGCACTGGATCCTGATTATTACTTCACTACCATCAGCTCCAGTTTTTCAGTTTCTCCTCTCTTTAATGGCATTAACAATAAAGAATTTAATATCCCATTGGAAATGCTCCGTCAGCTCTTGAATATGGTATGTGATGAAACTCTATGCAGGCTGCAGTGATTCTAGATATCCTCATTAGAAAAATATGCAGTTTAAGTTTTAGAATTGCAATTAAAAAGACTGCTTATCTTCCAAGCTTTATGTAACATTATTTTTATGGCATTAAACATCATAATATTCCTAAAAAGTGCAAGGGATACTGGCTCCAGCTGCTTCACGCATCAGCTGTTTTGCTGTTATGCACACAGGCCAAAATGTGTTAAATCTTGTTGCAACTGGAAATTCTTGAATTTCATCTGATGCTTTGCAGTTGTGATGGGTGTTTCTTTGCATGCGCAAAATTGTATCATATGTAGGGAGATTATTATTTTTTTTTTTCCTACTCTGCAGGTAAAACAGATTGTTGAGGATTCTCTGCTGAAGTCCTTAGATGCAGTTGTAGCTGAAGTTGCAGAGGTATGTTTTTAAAATCCCCTTCTAATGATTACTGCACTTCATTTTTGTCTTAATAGTTAATACTTGAAAATTATTTTTAAAATATAAGATATACCTTGCATTTGCAAAAGTATTCTAGTTTCCTGGTTCATTTATTTCTATTAGTTTTTTTACATGTATCTTTGGATTATGTAAAACTGGGGAAGAATATTTTTCACAAACATAAAAGGAAGTAGTTGCTCTCTTACAAATGAAGTACTGAGCTACATGAGCTCTTTTATCTTTCTAAATTACATTTGTTTCCCAGACTGGTTTTCTGTATTGTCTTTTCTCATGGTGGTAGAATGTAGATTTTTGCTGATGGGTTTTTATTTCTCCCTCCCCTTTTTCTGCCTTGGAAATCACAACTGCTCAGTTTCAAGAAGTGTAATAGTGTTACGCTTCTTTGACCTTTACTATTAGAGATGGTATGTTTGTTTCTGTAGGCCCGTGAGTAATTGTTCCCCCTTCTGTTTCCCCACAGTGTTTTCTGGAGTTAGCCCTGTTTCACTGGAGGTGTAAAACTGAATTGGAAGGAGTGTGTGTTCAGTTTTGTGGGAATGTGTTTGTTGTTCTCTCCAGCCTTCCCTTGAGTGCTGCTATATTTTGATTTAGGCCAAAGTGGAGACAGCTTCTGTCTCTCCTTTCT
This sequence comes from Meleagris gallopavo, assembly GCF_905368555.1. Lineage (NCBI taxonomy): Eukaryota > Metazoa > Chordata > Aves > Galliformes > Phasianidae > Meleagris > Meleagris gallopavo. The sequence continues at coordinate 126,983 of NC_139420.1, forward strand.
CAGTAAAACAATAGATTTGATTTTTTAGTATTTATTATTATTAAAAGAGAGAACATGCATGCTGTCTTCAAGTCAAAAGACTGACTGAATCTTTAGTACACTGAGTTCATTTAATGCACTTATTCTGCTAAATATAGCAAGGACAACAAGCTGTGAGGTTACTTTTGGTACATGTTTTAAATATTTGCTTATGTTGCAGAGAAAGACAGTTGTGACTTGAATGTGAAGATTTATTTATCCATCTTATGTAAAATACTTCATTTTTATTTTCTGAAAGCATGTTTCTCTTTTGCAGATGGGCACTAATACAGATCTCTATTATAAAACATTCAGTGATCCTCTTTATCTTGCTCAGTTCAAAATGCTGAGAGACACATTGTATTACATGAAAGGTACAGTATGTGTGTATTTTGTGTAATTTAGGATGTGTTTTGAAATGTTTCCATTTCCTAGCATCATCCTAGGTGCCAGGGAAGCAAAGGAAAAAAACTGTGTACAACAGATGGCATTTTGATTGTCTGATTACTAGTGTGCTTTGCTATGAAGTTTATCTTTTATGTCGAGCATAAATGTCATGAAATAATTTCAGTCATAACATGGCAATGAATTTTATTTGTGCTGTTTTTCTGATCCAGTGGATCTCTTTCTTCTATGCTAATGCTATCTTCTTTTATTTCTTTAGACCTTTCCAACTCGTTTGTGAAGGAAATCCATGATTTTGTGTTAGAACAATTCAACAGCAGCCAATCAGAACTTCAGAAAATCCTTCATGATGTTGATCGACTGCACAATGAACTGAGTCCCCTAAAACTGCGCTGTCAAGCTAATGCTGCCTGTGTGGATCTCATGGTGTGGGCTGTGAAAGATGAGCAAGGTGAAAAATGCTCTCCCATCTCTGGAATGTCTGTCTTTATTTTTAACTTGGAGAAATATTTATAAACTCCCTGATGTCAGAGAAGTATGAAATAAATTTGAGCGGAATACTCTTTGTTATTAGAATTCAAGAGTCAAACTTCGATCAATAAATTGTTTAATTAGATGACCAGGTGCTCAGACATCTCTGTACATAAATAAAATCAGAGGCTTCTGATTGGCTCATTTAGAAGGAACAGTATAATTGTTGCTGAAGTTTTCAATTACTGCTTTTAGTGTTTTAGAAGTTTCTCAGTCTGATGACTGAAAATATTTTTTTTTCATTGCTGTGGGTATTGGGAAGCTCATTTTAACTTTTTCTAGTTTTCTTTCTTGTTACATAATTCTTATGCATTCTCTGAATGCATGTAATTTTTTTTCTTTTAATCCTTGTAATGCTTACTTTCTGTCAAATATGAAGTATCCTCAAAATCAACTTTAAGTACTGTCATTCTTTCAGCCATAGTGTTTGGAGGGGCTAGATAGTGCAGATACTTGGATTCCTAAACATTTTATTTACAGAAAAAAGTGCTAGATATCTTTGAGGAATTGTAGTATGAGGAGAGTGAAGCTGATAAGTTCTCTGTGTGATTTAGACAATTCAAGCATTGGGTTTTGTGTGGCCTACTAATAGGACTAACAAACTTATTGATTTTTGTTGGATTTTTGGTACTAAGGTGCAGAAAATCTGTGCATCAAGTTATCAGAGAAGCTGCAGTCAAAAACTTCCAGCAAAGTCATCATTGCTCATTTACCACTGCTAATTTGCTGTTTGCAGGTCTGTCCTTACTGTATTTTACTCTACTGTATGAGTGTGTGAGAGTTGGAGGGGGATTATGAGTTGCTAGGAAGCGTTTTACACCTGCTGTTTGTGTTACTTTTCATTATGTCTTTCATTTGGACTTCAGAAGTCTGATGTAGAAACTAGATCTGCAGCAGAGAAATGCGTTCAAAATCTTCTTAGCTCTACTTGATCTTGAAGAATAATATTGAGTGTTTTTAACTGGTGTCTTGTTTCTGAAATAGTTATTATTATAGTTGTTACATAAACTGGGATAGGTGAATTACTGACCTTCGAGATCTGGTTATTCTGATTTTCATGTCATCTTGTTGGACACATTTTTGCAAATGTGTTATTTTCCAGAATTAAGGTAGGAAATTATCAGGATTCTTTACATGTTGGGACTTGTCCAGTGACTTTATTTTTAGAGTATGCAACTCATTTCATATGCCTCGTGTGAGCTTAACTATGAAGAAGGCAGCAAGAGTTGACTGACATACCACGCTCTAAAATAATTTAAAAGAATTAGAGGCTTGAGGTCTAATATTAGAGTTGGAGGTTGATGGCCCTGCATGCGGTAGAAGGGTTGGAGCTTGATGATCCTTGAGGTCCCTCTTAATCCAAGCCATTCTATGAAACATCTTCATCCTCCTCTAAAAATTGAATACTTTAGAACTAGCTTTTTCTGTGTTGTTCTGATGTTGCAAGCTTACAGTTGAAATAAAAACCTATATTGAAATAATTTCATTTTTTTCCTTTTTTGTTTTTAGGGTCTAGGTCGTTTATGTGAGAGGTTCCCTGTTGTGGTTCATTCTGTCAACCCATCTTTGAGAGACTTCCTTGTGATACCTTCCCCAGTGCTTGTGAAACTTTACAAGTATCATAGCCAGTACCATACAGGTGATTGGTTGGGGTTGGAAGGGAAAGGCTGTGTTAGAAAGGATATGCTTGTTATTATTTTGCTATTTTATGGCTTATTGAGGCTTTTAGATGTTCTGTGGTGATGCATCTGTAGGGGGAAAATGGAGGTGAATTACTGCTTTTTTTTGGAGACAGAGAGGAGGAATTCAGATTGGGATAGAAGTATAATCCATCAGTTGAGATAACAGTATTTGTACAACTAATTTTTATCTTTGGAGCAGCATCACTGTGCCTGCTTTGTTAAAACAGGGCAGAAGTTCTTGAGATAAGTCTACATGAGATCACTAGCTATTGTAGTGTGAATATGCATTGGTTTGCCCTGTATTGTGTGTCTTATGACAAACTTATTGGTGATGTCAGTTTATTTTATACGTAGCTTAAAGAACTGAAGAATTGTGTTCCTGATCAAGAGGAACAAGTGTGTTGAAATACCGTGCTGTTGTGTAGGCTGTGCAGCGTGTGGTGATAAGCAGAGAATGGTTACTTTCAGTTTGCAGGCTGTGTTACATTAGCATTAGCATGTGTAGCAGAAATACTAAGTCACAGCCTGAAGCAGTGATGGAGCACCTGGTGGAAAGGCAGGGCTAGCCCATTGGAGCTCAGGTGCATGCAGTGCACGTGAGTGGTTGGAAGGGGTGGAGCCAGGATCCACCTCTTCCCAGAACTCATTTAAGTGTTGGCAGTGGAGGTGAGGATATCTTGCTGGAGATCCCTGCTTACCTGAGGCCTTCAAAGGGTAAGCAGCTTTTTTTCTTTGTTTCTGTATCCACAGCTGCTGCTGTGGGCTTATCCTCACTTGCTGCAGCCTAGGACTTTGCCACCCTTCTATCATTGCTATTTCCATTCCACTATAGCATTGCAGCATGTAACAAAGATAAGGTGGGTGAAAGAATGAGAACTTCATAAGGCAAATCATAACTGAACGTGCAGACACGTTGGCTGTATTTTGATACTTTTTGGTCATATGTTTGTATGCAGTAGGATGTGCTTACTTGCACACACAAGTGAGCAAGTGTTGTGAATTGACTTCTTAATCCATAAGAATGCTAGACTTTTCAGGTTTGTTTTCAGAGTTAATCTTGGAAAAAGTGGTTAGCAGTATAGTGTTCCATTTTTGTTCTGTGACTTCAGACTGCCACAGAAAATATTGTTTTCCTGGTTTGACAGCCGTGTGGAATCTTCCTATTTTAGACTTGAAAGACATGAAAGTGGCATAAAAATTATCAAGAAAACTTTTGCTTAATGACCAACATGGAGCAGATTTTTCTGTGCAGTGTTGGTGAAAGACAAAGAGTAGGTAGGATTCGTGGATTCATTGTGTTAGGAGGATACTTGATGGCGTGTTTATTGTTGTTGTTTTTTGATTGTACTATGAAGTTATGATTTGCCTTAAGAAAGTGTACAATATAAATTACTTGCTAATGCAAAAGTACTATTGTAATGCAAAGGCAGAGCAGATAAAATGAGAACTGAAGGTGACTAAATTTAGGAATAATTAAATGCAGTGATAGCTTGCCAAAGTAGTGAATGCAGTTTCAAATTTCTTTAGCTGAACTCTGACCCATCAAGGGCCTGTCTTACACTTGCCAGATGTAGCTCTGCCTGTATGCTCACGTCTGGGGTGATGGGGCAAGGACGTTTTGGATGGTGCTGATTTCTGTACTGTGTTCGACTAGGTGCTAATGACATCAAGATTAGTGTAACCAATGAGCATTCGGAGTCCACTCTAAATGTAATGCCTGGCAAGAAAAGTCAGCCATCCATGTATGAACAACTTCGTGACATTGCCATAGATAATATCTGCAGGTAAGAAGTGTGTGGTAACAGAGAAGACGTATGCCATTTAGAATGTATTTTCTCTTTCCCTAGCAGGAAAAGTACTGGGAACATTTAAAGGTACTGCACAGTGCCCTCTTCTGTTATGACCTTTTTTTTTCTTTAGACAATCCCTTGGTTCTGTATGTGTCCTAAATTCAGAATGGTCACTTAGTTTCATTGTGTTGCTTCCCACATACCTAACTCATGCTATTCGCATTTTGATGCTCAGCCAGGTTTTTGTTTCCTCTAACAATTGTTATTTTCTTCTAGACAGCTTCACAGAGCTGTAGGGAAGACAAAAGTTGGTGATCAGAGATAAGGAGTTAAGCATGCTAAGCAAATCTAAGCACTTCTAAATTTATCTTTTACATGTTCCCATCTTTGTTGCTGAATAAAGCAATAGCAGAAGTTCCACCCATTTTTTTTGAATATATCTGTAGTATTTCTGAACAGTTTGTTCTTAGATTTTAGTATGGACTCCCCTTCCTTATTCCTGGTGCACATGTACAATTGTACAAAAAAATATATTTGTTTTTTGTTGTTTTTCCTCTGTTTTAGCATGTTCTCTATTCATTTTTATTCCAGGTGCTTGAAAGCTGGCTTGACTATAGATTCAGTGATTGTTGAAGCCTTTCTTGCCAGTTTGTCTAACCGTCTGTACATCTCACAAGAGAGTGATAAGTAAGCTGTTAGTTATAAAACCAGTTTTTTCCTTCATTTAACCAGTCTGAAACTTATTCTAAGACATAAGTACTGGCAGCGTTATTTTAGAATTAAATGTCTGATATGAGTGAGGGTAAGTCCTATAGTAGCTGGCCAAACCATCTTGTCCTATTGCTTTGCATGTCACATTTTCTTCCTTTCTCTGTTGTTTCTAGAGCAGTTTACAAACAGATTCTTGTGTAGCGCATTTATAGGTTCTGGTTTCTGGTTTGTTTGTTTGTTTTCTGTAAACATGTGCATGTATGTCTCTAATGCTAAATGCTGTGGGTATGTGAGTGTGTAGAGGGCAACAGTAAAGTTTAATGACGCTTAAATTTAGTATACTGGTTGTTTCTTACATGGAATGTAAGCCTGCTTTGAGGGCTTATTGACTGCTGGACAAATACATGCATGACTGGGTGGGGTTTTTTTTGTTTGTCTTATAACAGGGAAGCTCATCTGATTCCTGACCACACAATTCGTGCTCTTGGGCACATTGCAGTGGCGCTTAGGGACACACCGAAAATGATGGAACCCATCCTGCAGATCTTACAGCAGAAGTTCTGCCAGCCACCTTCTAATCTTGATGTACTCATCATTGACCAGCTAGGCTGCTTGGTCATCACTGGAAATGTAAGGAAAGAACTGGTCAAAAGAGTTCTGGTTTATGCTCTTTCATTTAGTTTCCTTTAGAAACTGCATCTGCAAGAATTATTTTGAAAGGTTTTCTTAACTTACTTACTCATGCTTGTGCAATCCTAGTCTCAGTGACATCAGAAAACAGAAGGTAAATAGTAATGTGTAAACTGCTGTGCCTGTAAACAAGATTCGTCCCTACAGAAAACTATGAAAGTTTAGAAAACAAATTCCATGTTTTTAGAAGTTAAGTAGTATCTAAACGTGGTCTGCATCCCCAACAGGTGCACATTATCACTTTTCGTATCAGCAATTAACTTTTGAAGTCTTGTAAGTGTATACCTTTTAAAGCAACTAAGTGAACATCCAAGCAGTGAGAAAACACTTCAACTGTGTGCTCTTTAGAAGCTGAAGCTATTGTTCATGTTACAAGTAGGTGCTTGAAGAACTTTTGTAATACTTAAAATGTACTTTACCAGGTCATTCATTGTAGCAGAGAGATAGTATTCAGTAAGCTCTAATTAGTATTTTTGTTTGTTTTATAGCAATACATATATCAGGAGGTGTGGAATCTGTTTCAGCAAATCAGTGTTAAAGCAAGTTCAGTTGTTTACTCTGCCACGAAAGATTATAAGGATCATGGATACAGGTAAGACACAGTTATGTCCCTTAAATGCGTGCTGATACTATGTAGAATATTGTTTTCCCTTTCCGGAAACACAGCCCTCTGCTGTTTTTTGTCTATAGTCATATCTGTAACAAGAAAGTAATTTTGTCACTGCCAAGAAGAAATCATAAACAACACCACATCATTCACAGCTGACAAATAATTTTTCATTTAAATAGTGACTGTAGTAGCTTTGTTGAAAGAAGTACTGGTCAGAATTACGAAGAAAGGACTGAAATTAGAGAAATCTGTATCAAGGGGTTGCTTGTTCATAATTTCTTTTTTCTTTTTTCTCAGACACTGTTCCTTAGCAGTCATTAATGCCCTAGCTAACATCGCTGCTAACATTCAAGGAGAGCACCTTGTGGATGAACTGCTGATGAACTTGCTGGAACTGTTTGTTCAGCTTGGGCTAGAAGGAAAGAGGGCTAGTGAGAGAGCAAGTGAAAAAGGTCCAGCACTGAAAGTAAGATAATTATGTTTTGTTTTGTTTTTCTTTTCAGTTCCATGCAGTAAAACCGCATTTTTACATGTGGGTTTCATGAAATTGCATATCCTTAAACCTAAGAGTGTATTTTTGTCCTGGAATTAGGGTGCAGATCTGATATGTCTTCCAAACACCTGGCTAACCTGAATATTGTATCTGAGATAAGGCAGTGGTAATTCCTATTGTACAGCTTCTCCTGAGTTAGCCTTGTGTTAGCCTTGATATGACTGTCTGAAATGTTCAGTGGTCAGAGGTAGAACTCCAAAGAGAAACTGGGAATACTGATCTCTGAATATTTCTTCCTTAGTGTGTTTCAAAATTTAGCAGAATTCTGCTCCTAATTTTAGCAGTGCCATAGAATCATAGGAAATCTCAGGTTGGAAGGTACCTCAGGAAATCACCTAGTCAACACTTTTGCTCAAAGTAGTCATCTGTGTCATTCTGTTAGTCCTTTACTACTGTTATGACGGGTGCATCTTAAGCCTTCGAAGATCTTCCACATCAATCTCTCAGTCTAAGCTTATCATGGTAACGGAGTGAGCCCTCTCTGGAAGGAAACTGGAGACCTGGACACAAGTGATATGGAGAAAGGCCTGTCAAGGCCTTCGGCATGGTCCCTCACTACATCCTTATCTCCAAATTAGAAAGATGTGAATTTGATGGGTGGAACACCGGTGGATAAGAAATTGGTTCAAAGGCTGCAGACAAAGCGTGGTCATCAATGGCTCTGTGTCCAGATGAAAGCTGGTAATGAGTGGTGTCTCCCAGTAGTCTGTCTTGGGACCGGGGATCTTTAGCATCTTTTATTAGTGATATCAACGATGGAATTGAGTGAGGAACCCTCAGCAAGTTTGGTGATGACACCAAGCTGAGTGGTGCGGTTGACATAGTGGAAGGAGGGTATACCATTCAGAGGGACCTCAACAGGCTTGAAAGGTGGGCCCAGGTGAACTTAATGAGATTCAACACAGCAAAGTGCAAGGTTCTGCACTAGGGCTGGAGGAATCCCAGGCATCTATACAGACTGGGAGTGGTCCTTGAGAGCAGCGCTGCAGAGAAGGACCTAAGGGGTCCTGGTGGATGAAAAGCTTAACATGAGCCAGCAGTGTGCTTATGCAGCTCTGAAAGCAAATGGTATCCTGGGCTCCATCAGAAGAGGAGTGGCCAGCAGGGACAGGGAGGTGATTGTCCCCCTCTACTTTGCCCTCATGAGGCCCCTTCTGGAGTACTGTGTCCAGGTCTGGAGCCCTCAGTGCAAGAAAGACAGGGAGCTGTTGGAGAGGGTCCAGAGGAGAGCCACAAAGATGATGAGAGGCTGGAGCACGTCCCCTACAAAGACAGGCTGAGGGAACTGGGTTTGTTCAGCCTGGAGAAGAGCAGGCTGAGGGGTGACCTCATTGCAGCCTTTCAGTACCTAAAGGGAGCCTACGAACAGGAGGGAGAATCAACTCTTTGAAAGGGTAGACAACAGCAGGACAAGGGGAAATGGTTTGAAGTTGAGGGAGGGAAGACTTAGGTTGGATGTCAGGGGGAAGTTCTTTACTGTGAGAGTAGTGAGGTTCTGGAACAGGCTACTCAGAGAAGTTGTTGGTGCCTCGTTCATCCCTGGAGGTGTTCAAGGCCAGACTGGATGGGGCCCTGGGCAGCCTGGTCTAGTATTAAATGTCAAGGTTGGTGGCTCTGCCTATGGCGGGAGGGGGTTGGAGCTTCATGATTCTTAAGGTTCCTTCCAACACGGGCCATTCTCTAAGTCTATGAAAGTTGAGGTGCTCAATGACATCTTTGCCTCAGTCTTTACTGACAGAGCTCTAGCCATATCACTCAAGCTGCAGAAAGCACAGGTAAGAGCTGGGAGAAGGAAGTTCTGCATGCTGTAATTGAAGATCAGGCTCAAGACATCTAAGGAACCTGAAGGTGCACAAGTCCGTGGGACACAATTAGATCCATCCATGGGTTTTAAGGGAAGTGGTGGATGAAGTTGCCAAGCCCCTCTCCGTCATACTTAAAGGATCATAGCAGTCTGAAGTTCCCACTGATTGGAAAAGGGAAAACATAACTCCCATTTGCAAAAGGGAAAAAAGGGACATCTAGGGAGCTAGAGGCCAGTCAGTCTCACCTCTGTGCCTGGCAAGATTGTGGAGTGGATCCTCCTGAAGGCTCTATTAAGGCACAAGGAAAATAAAGATTAGGTGATTGGTGGTTCACCAAGGGCAAGTCATGCCTAACAAACTTGGTGGCCTTTTGTAGCAGAGTTACAGTGTCAGTGGATAAAGGAAGGGCAACTGGCATTGTCTACTTGGTTTGGTGCAAAGTGTTTGATGCTGTCCCACATGACATCCTGGTTGCGAAATTAGAGAAAAATGGATTTGATGAATGGACCACTCACTGGATTAAGGAATTGGCTTCATGGTCACACACTCAGATTGTTGCGATCAATGGCTCACTGTCCAGGTGGAGACCAGTGTAGAGTAGTATTCCTCCAGAATTGATGCTGGGACTGGTGCATCTTTCTGGGTGACATCTACTGTGGGATTGAGTGCATCCTCAGAAAATTTGCAAATGACACCAAGCTGAGTGGTGCAGCCTACTTGCTAGAGGGAAGGAATGCCATCCAGAGGAACCTGGGCAGGCTTCGGAGGTAGGCCTGTGCCAGCATCATGAAGTTTGACAAGGCTGAGTGCAAGGTCCTGCATCTGGGTTGGGGCAATCCCAAGCAGATACAGGTTGGGTGGAGAATGGCTTGGGAACAACCCTGAGGAGGTAGATTTGGGGTTTCAGTTGATGAAAGACTCAACATGAGCTGGAAATGTGTGCTTGCAGCCCAGAAGGCCAACTCTGTTCTGGGTTGCATTAAGAGATGTCTGGCCAGCATGTCAAGGGAGATGATTCTGCTCCTCTTCTCTTCTCTTGTGAGACTCCACCTCTCCAGTTCTGGAGCCGCCAGCACAAGAAGCACATTGAGCTGTTGGAGCAGATCCAGAGGAAGGTCACGAAGATAATCAGAGGGCTGAAACACTTCACCTACGAGGATGTGCTGAGAGAGCTGGTGAGCTCTTCAGCCTGGAGAAGAAAAGGCTCTGAGGAGACTTACAGTGGCTGCCTAGCTCCTGAAAGGGCCCTGCAGGATCCTGAAGGAGAGCTGGGGAGGGACTTCTTATAAGAGCATGCATCAACAAGATGAGGGAAAATAGCTTTAAGCTGGACAAAGGGAGACTTAGGCTAGATACTAGGATGAAATTCTTTCTGTGAGAGTGGTGAGACACTGCAACAGGAGAGTTGAGGATGCCTCCTTCCTGAAGGTGTTCAAGACCAGGCTGGATGGGGCACTGAACAACCCCCATATATTGGAACTAGATGACCATTCTATGATTCATTCTGTGATTTAACATAGACATTTTTCTTGTGGTTGTTGGATATCAGAAAAAAGGTGATATCAATGAATGTTTTCCACCTTAGCTCAAGGCGTAGTATCTAATTTTTAAGTTTAGGTTCTGGAAGGTTTAGGTTAGTTCTGAAAGGGGAAACATTTCCTTCAGGAGCCTGCAGGAGGAGGCTGCCTCAAGAATCTTGTTGAAAAGGCTTTTGGCTCTCTGCCCAGTGTTGTAGATTTCAAAGGTGTTTTCTTGGCCACCTTACGCACACCCAGCTGAAAGGTTCAGGCTTGTAATTGGCAACATATGTTTTCATTTCATAGGTGGTAGGAATGCTTGGTGCTTGAAATGTCATCTAGCAAGTATTAGAAGTATTTTTGCAGAGGCTTTTGATGATAATTTCCTCCTTCTTTCCCAGGCTTCCAGTAGCGCAGGGAATCTTGGTGTGCTTATTCCTGTTATTGCTGTGGTAAGTACCCAGTTGGGTAGTTGAATAATTTTTCTCACTTATATCAAGTATCAGTATGGTTTGATTAACAGCTAGTGAGCTAGTGTACAAGTAAGCATCCAGTATGCAGTAGTATAGTTAATAATTTAACTGTGAATCACAAAATATTGCTAAACATGAATTTAGAGAGATTTGTGGACTAAATAAAACCATGTTATACTCTGTGTAACGTTTGGTGTGCAGTGTAAATAAACAGCACTTACCTATAGAAAAAGTGCCTAGAGAAAAAGCGAAGACCAAAAGTTATAAATAAATCTTAGTTTGGCAGTGTAGGATATTCTGCCTCTTTAAGGGAGGAGAAAAAAAAAAAAGTAGGGGAGGAAGTGTTATCAATTATCCTGTGTATCCTGATACTAGAATTGGCTATCATGCTGATAGCGTTTTAGGATTCTGGTGGCCATTCCAAGCTCGCATCCTCTGTTTATCTGCTTTTTGTTGTATCCAAACATTTTAATTTTTTTTAATGAGGTGTAACTTCTAATCCATCCAAAAATTGTTGTGTGACCTTAATAGACTCCCAACAAAAAGGTTATGTCCAAGCTGGGTTCCCAGGTCAGGAGGACTAGTCAACTAACTGTAGTTTCTACAAAACTTCTAGGTGTAAGAGATCTAAACAATCTTACTGGAAGACAAAAAGCATCAGGTCACTTCCCCCTCTCATGAAGTTGAATTATTCTGTGTTTTTTTTTTTTTTTTTTTTTTTTGCACAGCTAGTGGGATAAAAGAGGAAAATGTCTATTTGTATAGCATGCCTGTTTATAGTTTGCTAATATTCTACATCAGTTAAGGAGAAAAAAAAAAATCATACTTTTCATATTCCGCACTCACACTGTTTACTGAAATTTTTCCAGGAGGGGAGCCCTAAATTAGCACTGATTACGTAGAACCTTCCTCTATCTTTTCCATCAGTTTCCAACATAACCAAATCCTAGATTTGCAGAAATGTATTTATAAATGGCTTGGATTACTATTCAATAGCTGCTTAATTCTTGAATGAAATAGTAGATCTTGTGTTGAGATGTATAATCCAGCGGGGGTAGTATTTTTGACTTATCAGTTAAGCGGATATTAGTGTCATCACTGACTGGAGTGCAAGATCATTCCTTGCATAATGGAGACAAAAGAAAGAAACACTAGTGTTTGTTAAAGACTTAATGTAAAAGTTATGGAAATAGTTTTGTTTCCAATTTTTATTGATGTATTTTTTTTCTGAATAGCCAATGAAAACTGCATTTTTCTTAACTAATGTGACCTTTAAATAGAGCCAGTGCCAGAATCTGTAGTAAGAGTTAATGGTTACTTATGGTTGTTGAAGCAAATATTTGACTTTCTTGCACAATGTATGAAGAGCGTGAGTTTTGAACAGTAGCTGATTTGCCTTTATGCTTGACCTCTTTCCCTTGAATAATTCTGGTTACTTGGGTTGTGAAGACGAAAGGGAAAAATCAGATCCTCCAACTCATTTAGTCTGTGATGCACTGATTATATTTGGGGTGTGAATATTTAGTCTTCTGAATGTAGATAATTCATGTAAACATTTCATCTTTTTATAACTATTTGTGTAGTGAAACTTCAGTACTAAAAATTATGTTCCCAGTATTGACTTTTGAGTAAGCACAGTGTAAGCTAGAAATGGAAAAATCTGGGTTTTCATTTGATGTTAATTTCTTTGGCTATTCTGTTAAAAATGACTTTATGTATGGGGCAAATAATTGCTGACATTTGTAATTATTCATCTACTACAATGTGCAATCAGTAAGTTAGTACTGAAAAACACCTTCTAAGGAGCTGCCTTAGTCCTTAAACTGTTTAAAGGGTTTATGGCTTTTTTTGTAGCTTTTTGTGTAGGAGGGAAATTTAAAATACAAACATACTTAGATTTTATACAATATTTGATATTAGATATAACAAAAAAAATCACTGGTTTGAGAGACATACATTCTAGATGTTAAGACGCAAGGGAAAGTGTGTGACATGGACATGTTCAGAGGGTTTAGTAGTTTGTATGTAAGGTGTAACTTCGTTCTTGGTACCGGGTTGGTAGTAATATTCTACAGAGTGCAGGCAAATCTTCAGTTTTTCAGATGTGAAGCAAGCTGAGCTGGAGAAAAAAAAAAAAAAGGAGCATTTTGCTAGCTGCTCACAATACATAAGGTATTCTAAGTAATTACATGCTTGGCCTAATTCTGAAATTGTCTATACTGTGAGAACTGTGTTGAAACCACCAAAGTCAGGCTGGGGGAAGATAGTGGATCCACTAGGATTTCATTCCACCAGGACATTGTCTCCTCTTTGTTCTGCTGATCCATAAAGCTCGTGGTTGATGGCATGGTCTGCTGAATGTTAAATGATGCAAGCAAAAGCAAGAATACTGGCACCTACTGTTATTAGAGTATGTAAAAGTGTCCAGGAGAGACATAGATTTCTAATGCCAGTCAGGTACTTAGGATTTTCTTTTTCCTATTTATTATGAATATGTTCACCAGCAATAAAACTTAGATCTGACCTTCAGGAATCTAGATAGTCTTCATATTTTATTGATTACATTTTATAAAGTGAAGTAAGTAAAACACAAAGTTACTTTGAGATATTTCTTTATATACTTGTATTGATATGTTGCACTGCAGTCAAATCATCTACTATTGAGTCCATTCACGTAGAACTATTTATAGATACTATATATTTTTTTTATACCAGGGGCTTTTGTATTAACTAATATGACAAGAAAATTGCCTTTTGTGATACTCCTATGATATATTAATGTGTAATTATACAGCCTGTGTATGAAAGCATGTTAGTGTTGCTCTCTGCTCTATGGCTTGGCAGGGTTGACAACTCTACCCATGAACAGAAGGCAACTGGTACGGTGTTCATAGATCAGAAACAAAAAGGGGCGGTCGACAATAAAGCGAATCTGAGTAGAAAGAGGCATGAATCCGACGTTGGTTATTGCTCCAGCTTCTGTGCCTTCCTCATTCACAGTTATTGTGCCTTGATGATTGAACTGTGAAAAATAAAATAAAAAGGGAGGGTCTCAGTATACACAAATGACGTGCTCAAAGCCTTCTCCCTCCCAGCAAAGCTGTGTCCTGGATGTGACTGCCTTGTGATGCTCCTGGTGGTAGATCCTGTGGGGCAGCAATCGTTGGGGCTTGGCTTCTGAATAGCCCTGTCACTGATTGACTGATCAACCACAACACTTTTAGTAAGTTTGACATCTAATTAGACATATTTTTCTTAAAAAAAAAAAAAAAAAAAAAGAAAAATTAGGACATGTAGAGAAACCCACAACCCCCGCTCTATCTTCCGAGAAAGACTATGTAAAACAATATTTTAGATTATTGAACTGTGAATTATTACTATGGTGCTTTCTTTTCAGATGATATTGCTTAATCAGAAAGGAGATGAAGACAAGGAAAGTTATAAATACTCTGTCAATGGAGACTTTTTCTTCTGATACACCACAGTAGTTGCCTTTTTCACTGAACAGTTCTTCTATTCCCATGGATCTCAGAAAACCAATCAAGTTGTAGTTCTTTTCCAGCTTAAATTTAGGCAGGACTACTTCTCTGGTTCTAGTAAAAAGAAAAATGGAAAAAAATTGTTGAGCAGATGCGAATTTGCATAATTTCTTTGCTACGTATTTGTTTTAAAAATAGGGCACAAATAACACAAGAACTTGTACCATGCTTTTATCTTTAGAAATTAGTGTTCTTTATAATTAATTAACATACTGTTAGTTTGTTGACATAACACAATGCTTTGCTTTGGTTGTGTGTAGTATGTAGGGTCTGGGCATTTTGATGTGTGATTGGGTATGCTTGTAGTGAACTGTGAAATTCTCTGGGGTTCTAAGCTGGCGATTTGTTCCTTCTGTATAGATTGTATTAAGCTTAAGCTGAATGCTGTAAGTCAAAATATGTTATCTTCTATGCTGCCTACTTTTCCATGCCAATATGACCAGGAAAGTATTTTAAGACTTTTTGTTAAAGTTATTTTTCAGCAGATACCTGTTTGTCATGCTCTTCTGCCATTTTTCCACCACCTGAGGGGTTATTTGCTTTTCTAGGGCTTTCATGCCAGAGAGCTTGTGTGGGAGTACAATCAGCATACTGATGTTCCCCACAAATGGGAGCTGGATCACTCCGCAGTCCAGTTCAGGGTCTGCAGCAGCTAGGAAGTTCCCTTTAGTCTGCATCATAGGAACCTTTATTGTCTGCTTTTCATTCAGTCGAAAACTTCTCTTGGTTGTCATTTCCACTGGAAACTTATTCTCCCATGTTCCTGGTAATGCAGAAGACAGATAAATAACAAAAAAAGCAAATATTCTTATTTAGAAAAATATTTCCAGGGTAACAATATACATTATACTTTGATTCATGTGAACTTGCTGTAGGTGAATGTTATTTTTAATTAAGCCAGAATGAGAACCAAGTTTTAAAGCAACTTTAAAATGCCTTTATTTCCAGCTTAATATTCATCTGATCTTGATTTTCTGAATTACAGAAGTAAAACACAAATTGGGTGTATGAAAGGATTTCATGTACCCTTTTTTTCCATAAGGAATCTAGAAATTAAAAAATATAAATATATGTAAACCACTTGACAGGGCTTTCACCTAATAGTATGGCTGTATTTTTTTGAGATCTGGTATTTGAATCTAGTACTGAAGTAGACTGCATCAGGCATGTTATTGATGCATCAAGCTATGTAATAGCTGTTTTCATTTTGCATAATACTTCAAAGATACTATGCTGAAGGCATTATCTTGGTTTAATCAGTCCAAGTCAATGAATGTACCATCTTAAAACATTCTGAACAGTTTGGGTGTTTACTAGGTAGTTGTATGATCCATTGTGATTTGATTTTAGCATGCTTGTTGGTTGCCTAATTTATTTGCAAAGAATGCAGTTCAGCACATTTTGCAGCTGAGAAAACATGATTCAAATCCTGGTGGTGAAGCTGCGTGAAGATTTATTTGGTATCCAAAATATTTATTGATAGTGTTTAAAAAGAAAAGAAAAATGAAGATACAAAACCAAAACCAGCCAGACACACAAGATAAACAAAAAAAAAAAAAAGCCAGCACTTCTTAAAGTGGTACTACTTTATTCTCTTTAGAGCTGAAGCTCTGTGAAAAATGTTCTTAATAGGCAGACAAAGATAGAATTTTGTAGTGGAGACAGGGCTACTGGTACTTCCTGTTGAAGTTTTAGATTTTAGGTTGCCATTGGCAAGCAAATATGTGGGGAGTATGACTGAAAATGTGTGGATAGACTACAAACTTTATGTCTACTTCGAAATGTTAGATTAAAGTTAATGATTCTTAGCCCCATAATTTGGCTTTTAAATTGACTGTGTGGTAACAAAAAGCCTTGAGTCTGACTTCCATTCTGATGTTTTCTTGATGTGTTCGGAGCAGTCAAAGGTGATCATCAGGCTGTAGTTATTCTGAAGTGAAGGGAATATATAAAATGAATTATGCTGTTCCCAAACAAATTGCCTCAGTTGTCAGGAGGAAGCACCATCTGCATTTCTTCAGGGAGCAGAATTCACAGGCATGGGACTCAAGCCAGGTAATGACTCCAAGCCATCGTGGGCTGTGGAAGCAGCTCTGTTGTCTCTTACGGGATAAGAGCAATCTATCAGCTCTTCTTAGTAAAAGAGGGGAGCTGAAAACTTTCTCTTGGATTCACATTGGCAAGAGCCAATAGTCTTGGTATAAAGTACTGTTTCTCCAGTAGAAAGCATAGGGTCTGGGTTTAGCAGAAACAGTTGGCACTGTGCTGACTCTTTGACTGTTTAAAGTCCTCCCAGGATGATGTTTTGGATTCCATCTGGGTGATAGAACCAATTGGTTGTCTTCACTAACAGGCTTTTTTCTTGTATTCATGACTAGAATATCAGAGAAGCAATTCTGAACCTGTTAAAATTTTTCAGCCATCAAAAGCTACTGTGGTCTACCATGGCTAAAATAACTGACTTCTTTTCGATAGGAAGAATGGAGAATAGGTCTCAGATGTATGCTGAATACCTACCCAAGATAAAACTTCTTTCTTAACCAAGACTGAATAGCTTCCAATTAATTCTTGATGGATTTTGCGTAAGAGAATCTTAAGACTTCCTGGTATCTGGAGCTATATTGTTGCTCAGTGACTTTTGTACTGAGTCTCTCTGCATACATGAGAATGCTCAAAGGTTTCTTTAGCTTTGAGAAGCTAAACACAGCTTGTCTGCAGTGATACAAACAGTGTAAATGTTGTAATTCAAAAGATGTGGACAAAACGTCGTGTTTCTCAAATAACTATTAAACACACTGGGTACGCAAGAAGCAGAACCTGCTTTTGAAAAGCTATTTTACTTGAAACGGAATTACCAGGAGACTTACTGTAAGATAAAGGAATGACACATCTCAATACAAAATTGATTGGTTTTGGTTTTATGAGTTAGAAATTTACAATCTTCAGTAGCAGATACAGTGGTAACTCAAACTAACTGGACTTCCCAGAGGAAAAAAAAAAAACAAACAAAAAACAGGAGTCTTTTTTATATTGATGGCTCAGGAGTTCCAATGTTAAAGCTATTTAACTTCTATTGGTGACTTTGTTTTTTGAGATAGTGCAAGCACTT
The DNA here is from genome assembly GCF_905368555.1 of Meleagris gallopavo. Taxonomy (NCBI): domain Eukaryota; kingdom Metazoa; phylum Chordata; class Aves; order Galliformes; family Phasianidae; genus Meleagris; species Meleagris gallopavo. The sequence continues at coordinate 144,416 of NC_139420.1, forward strand.
AATGATTTCAGAGTACATATTTAAAATATCTTCTGTTTTAAAATATGACCACATCATGAAAAATGATGCATCTGTTTCACATTGTGCAATCCTTTTTTTTTTTTTTTTTTTTTTCTGGGTGGTCTAATGGATAGTAAATCAACACCTTCATTATGGTAAGACATTATCTTCAGATATGTACTTAAGGATACAAATATTTTGATTTTTGGATGGTACTTGGAAATAGGGGATTATTTGGATCATATGCTTATTGAGAGCTCTAGATCTTTTAAAGAGAAAAGCAACATTATTCAAGCAAATAATGCCTTGCAAGCAAGTGAAAAAGGTACATTGTGTAAGGCTGGAGGAACACTGTTGGAAAATCAAATGCTAGGAATGCAGATTGAAGAGAGATCTTGAGTATGTGTTTTCAGGAAGCAGGGACATAATGAGAAAAAGGAAACTCCTTTATAGAAACCAGTATGTTGTACTCAAACTTTGCTATCCATTTGTGGTAATCTCTCTTTCCCTCCTGATGCATTACTTCACTTTTATCTGATTTCATCTTACACAGTCAGTAACTGGTTTTGACTTTTTCCTCAGTTCCTCTTTTGCTTGCACGTCCTGTCTTTTTTTTTCTCATTTAATATTGTTCTTTTTTTTTTTTTATTAGAAAAAAAGTAAAAATAGTGAACTTTCAACTGTAGGCAAATAGCCAGAGTTGAAAATCTTACCAGGGACTCACAACTGAAGTGTAAAGAAATTGAAAATAAGAATTAATATTAAGAGAATATTGTGTGTGTATATATATATTTATTTCTAATTGTTCAGCCTATAGTGAAGCATATAGGAGCTCATAGCAGCAGACAGGCCATGCTGAATTTCTGAAACACTCCAAATAGTGAATGTCTTCTTATTTTAATTTTAGAAGAATGTTTTGATTTTTGTCTATAGCTCTCTGGATAGACTCATTGACAAAAATCACACTCTGATCACTTAAAAATGTACTTTTAGAAGGTCTTTATAATCATTCTTTGAATCCATCGTACTTCAGAAATGTTAAACGTTTTAACTAAAATCAAGCTCTGCAATTTCAGTGAAGTCGATAACCTGAAGTAGGACTGAATCTGACTAGTACTTGCATGTAAAGTACTTCCTGACCACCCAAGACTCATGCTTTTCATACAGAGCCCGTGCTTTCTGAGGCTACTCTGCATTCATGTGTTGATTTTTTTTTTAGTCTCACTTTTAGACTATAAGCATTTGTCTATAACAAGTTCTTACTGTTCTACTACAGTATGCACTAATTTCAGGGCATAAGTAGAATATCGATGTGCTACAAAGACATGCAAACTAAGGGGTTAATAATAGAGACTGAGTGTTCTTGTTGAGAGAATCAGTTGTCTATTTTGAGCTATAGAATCTATTTAAGTTTAGTCTGGGATGACTTACCTTTGAAGTAAAGACAGTTAAGAATCATCATAAGAGTTGTAGGGTTTACATTCACAAGAGCTTCCTTTATTAATCCTTTGGTCAACTTCAGGATGCGTTCGTTGGTTTTGGTTATGAAGTTAGGATCTGAAAAATCAGCTGGTTGGGCATCAGCGAAGTAGTATGTTTTCATGTTGTTTCTGAAATCATTCAAAATAGAAAAGTCCTTACGAATATAAAGATCGTTGACAGACCTCAGAGTATAACCAAAATTGCGCCTGAAAAGCCGATGAGTGAGTTTCCGAAAAAGGTTGTGGACAGTCATGAGCTCATATTTGGTGCTGGCATTAATGAAGTCTTCAAAGCCGAGAACAGATAATACTTCCTGCTGAGTTTGACCCTTCAGACCCAGGGAAATCATAGCCATTGCAGTGGAAATACCAACAGGAGCCATGAGAATATTGTCGGAGGAGTTGGCTTTGTCTGCTACACTCCGATAAAGGTTGAAGCCAAAGTTTGCATTGAGGATATTAAGACGCTGAATTCTGGTTTTGCCTTGGAAAAGTTCCAGAATATTTCCTTGCTGAATTTCAGAAACTATGTGTGGAGCTGCGTCAATAACGTCACTGTAGTCGTCTTCACCCAATATCTTGTCAAGATCTAGATAATCCTCTTCCTCCTCCTCTTCAGGAATCAAGTCATTGGTGATAGTATTTTCTCTGTGGAACTCCAGTGGTAGGTCTGGCATATCATAGGTTCCATTTTCATGTGTATGTGCATCCTTGAGGCTTTCAAAATGGTCACTGAAGTCCTTGATTCCACAAAATGTGGAGGTTATGATGACAACCAAGGCAAGCAAACGAAATAGGAACTTCATTCTGAAAATCTGGAAGACAACAAAGTTGAAAGAAAGAGGGTAATTGAATTTTAATTGTGTGTTCCAGAATTTTAGGTCTTCAGTGGATTCTGTAGACCATGAAGTCTGTAGTTACTTTATTCAACAGTATTTATCTATCTTAAGTAGATAGATAAATCTGTTTTACTCGTATAACCATTTTTGCTTACATAATGTCTCTATCCTGCTGGATAATTGGTTGAACTTCTCCTGCTTAAGTAATAGTTATTGATATATCTCAGTGATAACAAATTCATTGCCTGAAATATACTGATCTCTTTATGTGTAAAATACAGTTGCTTAAAAAGTTGACTAACTGCGTTACTAAAAATACAAGTTAAAGAGAAGTTGAAAGATCTGAGCTGGGTAGGAGGAGGGACTGGGGATCCACTGAAGGAGCTCACCAGAAGACATTTATCTGCACTGCATGCCATTAGTGGGACTGCAGTGTGTAAAGTGCTTAAATGTTCATGCTGGCCTGTTTGTTGTCTTGTGTGTTACTCCATGAGTGTGCTCACGTTTTACAACTGTGGTACAACTATCTGCCTCTTCTGTTTGGATTCTTGGTTCTGTTTCTTATTTAGTTGTATTTAGTTTCAGTTTACTTTTATGCAGCGCTGCACAGTATGTAGTGTTGTCTATTTTCTTCATGATGTGAAGTCCTATAAGTTCCTGCTTGCAACTGTTCTTCCAGTCTTAGTATTATCCTGATGATAGATTCCTAAGTTCACTTACTGTATCTGTGAATATATTTAAGCAGAACCTGATTTTTATTTTTTTTTTTCTCCCCAAAAAAGAGTTTGGTCTCTTGTTTGTCTCTTGAGCAGTGCGCTGCTGCGTTTTTGTTTGTTTTTTTTTGGAGGGAGGGGGGTCATGGTCAAAATCAAGAACTAATTCTAGGTACGTAATTTGAAGTTAATCCATCAGCCTCACTCATCTGACAAGAAGTAGGTCTGAGAGACTTTTCACCATAATTCTGACTTGCAGTAATTACAGTGATCTTAAAAAAAGGTATGAAAAAGTTTAATTTCTTCCTGCCGTAGTCAAAGACCAATGCATGAGCATTCGATAACTCTGTCAGGTGACACTGTAAAATGGGTGTCTGAATGCCAGGGTCTTGATTTTTTTTTTTTTTTTTTTTTTTGACAATTATTCTTTAGAAAGTTATTTGGTGACTTTATAAATAATCAACTTCAATTCATAGCACTTGCTTTGAATAAAGGAAAATAACCACAAAGATTTATAATATAGGAAAAAATGTTGAATATGACGAAAGTAGAATTTTACAAAGAGGTTGATTAAAATGTTTTGCAAATTAGCAAATAGACCAAGGAGCTGTAGAAGTAAAATACATAAATGCACAAATTTGTAAAACATTATTTGCAGCACTTTTCAGGCTCGTAGCAGGACTGAAGTAACTAAGCAAAGACTTAATTTTCTGAACTCTCCCCTGAAAGTAATTAGCTTGAAATCTTAAAACAGGATGATTATCCCATATAAAAAATGAATTGTTTTTACAACGATGAAGGATCACTAGAAGATTTACATTGTGATTAAAGGACTTGAGTCAGGAGTACTCATTTCTTCATAAATTCATCTTTCTTTCTTTCTTTTTTAATTTTCCCCACCTGCAGAAGAGAAAAAGATGATTTTTTTTTCTCTCTCAGCTGAGTCCAAAGTACTCTCTTTGTCCAGTAACTACTGAAAAATATTTTCTGCTTTTGCCATACAATAATTTGCTGTCAATGTTTCCCAACTTAACATTCTCATCTTCACTAAAGATTAATCAATGCTCACCTCCACCTATACAAGCATTCCTCTACTCCGCAATATACATGCATTTGATTCAGATCTACCTAAAATAACAAAGGATGTGAATGAGGCTTACCTTTAAGTCACAGTATGGAAAAGATGTGTTGAACAGCTCAAGTGAGGGGAATGGCAAGTTTTAAATCTGAACTTTGGTGCTAGTTTTTTGTATATCTCCCAAAGTAAACATTTTCTAAACCAAACACTGCTGAACTTACTTCGTCAGCCAAAATCCCTCCCTTGCCTAGTGATCTCTGCTGGATTGCTTTGTTTGTTGTTTGTTGAACTACTTTTATGGCTTTGCAGGTACTTGCTCATGTTTGAGGAAAATCTTTGAGCAAAAATCAGTGTGTATGTAAAATTTCACAGTCAAGCACGCTCGTAAACTTGGCTGAGTAAGACTAGTAGAAACCACGTCACTGCTGTTTTGTGCTGAGATGGGGTTATGCTATTATTTGTATGTCACCTCGAATGTGGTTGAGGCTACTTCTGTCACTGTGCCTCTGGTGCAGACATTTGCTGTCAACTCAGCAGTGCTGTTGACCAGCTAGGGCTCGGGTTAATTTTACTGCAGTATAGGAATTTTTAGTTGTTTTAATGACAGACTGCCTTATGATCTATAAATATGACTCGAATTAGCTTTATGTAAGGTTTTACTGAAGTCCTGTGTTTTCATACCACAATGGAATTATTTTACAGTTAAGAATAAATCTCTTCAGGATAGATTAGATACACTTCTGAAAATGAAGCCTACAGTAATAATATCTGGTCATATTAGATCAAGTTCACAGTTTAGTTAAGCTTTCCTTTATTTTTTTTTTTTTAATGCTTTCTGTGCTGCTAACAATTTTAGGGTAAAAGACTGCTAGGTTTCTATGTAAATTTGTAAGAATTCCACATCGTTTTGTTGTCTGAGAGTATAAACTGCTCCAGTGGTAGCAGCTGTCTGTGAAAAGGCTATCAGACAGCTTGAATAGATGTGCTGAGAATGATGTTCCTTTACTTGCTTGTTTAGATAGTAAATTCTCCAGGACTGATGTCATTATGTGTGTGGGCGAAAACAATAAAAGATCCCCAACTGGAGCCTCAGTGTATTTCCACAAATCCAATAAACAATAGCAACCAGAATTATGTTTGACTAATGTTTTGATTTTGAGTTCCTCTGTGCTAAAACAAAGCTTAAAGGTGCTGTCTTTAGCTCACAGTTTGAAAGACCATGTGGTTTCTTCTTCTCTACAGTTGATGTATGCTAATATAAGGTATTCTTTGGATTACTGTATCAGTATGATGGTATTCTGTGTGAAACCACAGAAATTTAGTTTTAACGTTTTGAATTTGTGCTATTCTAAAAAAATAATTTTCTTCAGTATAACATTAGTAATGCTATATTAGTTTCTTCAGGTGACAAAAGATATTCCCTTTGTAAGTCATAATAGGTGGAAGTACAGAAGTTGATTTATTCATATGGAATTAGATTACGGTAATTGCCACCATTTTCTTATTTTATTTTTTTCTCTGTTAGCTCACTAGACGTTTGCCACCCATCAAAGAAGCCAAGCCCAGATTGCAAAAGCTCTTCCGTGACTTCTGGTTGTATTCAGTGCTCATGGGATTTGCTGTGGAAGGATCAGGTAATGTAAATTTGAAGAGAAAAACATTGCTGCTTGTATTTAAACTTCTGATATGCAGATGAAAACTGTTCTATTTTGCTGTGAGATTCAGCACAGTACAACTTATCCTTGACAGGACTTTTTTTTTTAAGTTAATAGAGCAATTATCTATAGCTTAGGTAACGTTGATCGCCAAGTTCCTGATGTGGAAAATCAAATGTATGGGGTACAAAGGGAAAAGAATTAGAAACTTATGTCTTTTGAAGTTTCATTTGGAATCACTTAAACGTGTGTGTTGTATTTGGAACATGAACCATTGTGTTTGTGTTGAAGAGCATAAAAAATTCATTTAAGGAAGTAGTGTAGAGCTTGATAATGCTGATTAACCTTGGGAGTATTAATACTGTTTTTTCTCCCTTGCTCCACTTTTCATTTTTTGTGTTTCAGGTCTCTGGCCAGAGGAATGGTATGAGGGTGTATGTGAAATTGCTACCAAGTCTCCATTACTCACATTTCCTAGCAAAGAACCACTCAGATCTGTTCTTCAGTACAATTCTGCCATGAAGAATGATACTGTGACTTCTGTAAGAATTTGTTTCTACTATTGCCTCAGTTCTTAATGTCTATCAACTGTTAACTGATTTATTAACCAAGAATTACCATGTATTTCAAAGGCAGAGTATGCATTTAACCTGCTTTCTCTTAGCAAAAATACCTTTTTTACACAGCTCTTTTGACAGCAGTATATAGAAATGTTTTAGATTGTTTTACTGTGTGTTAATATAGTATTTTAGACTGGCAGCTGTAATATTTTGATTAGCTGTAGAAATCAAGTCTTCGTGGAGATGGAAGCCTTTCAATAGTTTGTTTCATCCATTCTATATCAGAATGAGGCAAAACTTGAACTGTAGGGAGGAAAAAAAAAGAAACAGCTTTGGAAGAAAACAACGCATTCATTCTTTCTCCTTGTTCAAAGAAATGCATTTTAGTTGAACGTTCTTTTATTCTCTGGCACGGTACTAGTATACTCTCTCTAGTGTTTGCAGGGTAGATGTTTACGTGAAGGCCATTTATGGTAGCAGTGTATGGTGAATTGATTTCCAGCAGCATATAAGATGTCTCTGGATCCCAAACAATACAGAAGTCTGCATGTGCCTACGTACTTTATTCTGTGACATCATAGCAATGGTTCCACGAAGTTTCGGAAGCTGAACAATATTGGTACTGATTAAAATTACATTACGTTAATTAGAGGAATTGTATTTCTTCATGGTCTAATTGCATGGGAACTAGTAGTTATTTTAGCAAGGATCTTGACTCCAACATTCTATTTAATTCTGTATACTAAGAATCTGACTTGCTGTGTTAGAGCATGTTGGTCCTAGTCTGCATACAGAGGTATTCTGGCATATTATTTGTGAACATTAAAAAGTAAAAAAGACTAACAGCAAAAAGTGAATATTTTCAGAGCACAAACTAATATAGTTCTCCCACTTCACATAACTGCATGTATTCATCTCTAGGCTGAATTAAACGAACTGCGGAGTACCATAATAAATCTCTTGGATCCTCCTCCAGAAGTGTCAGCATTGATCAATAAGTTGGACTTTGCCATGTCTACTTATCTCCTTTCTGTTTACCGTTTGGAGTACATGAGGTATATACATATGTACTTTTCTTCTGATGATTTTTTAATTTTTTTTTATGTTCGAGTCAGATTTGCCAGACACTGTGGCAAATGAGAATCAGTAATTTGAATCAAAATATCTGCACTGAAGATTCTGAGACTTAGAATTCATCTGTACAGAAATCATGGTAGGTAAAAGGATGTGATAATATAGCAGAGCCACAAAAATGAGAGCTCTTCTGTATAGGAATTAACAGAAGATGTACAAAAGGGTTCTTCATGGGAGCATCTTACAAGTATAACGTGTTTCCTGCACAGAGTTAAAGTTCCATCCTTGCATCGTAGGATTAAAATATCTGAAAAATAATCTATTCTGAGAGATTAATGTAGTGTAGATGCTGTGGAAAATGTGTTTTGTTGGTTTTTTTGTAGTGAGTGTTTTTTTGCCTCAATAGTGTGTGTTAGCTTGTACTAATGTGACTTACTGAATTTATGTATTTTATTTCTTTAGACATATATTCATTGCTGCTATGCAAACATTGTGTAGCTGAAAGCTGAGGTGAAAGTCTAGTAGTAAGGAAAGTAGGTAAAAACTTCCCCATCCTATTTTTACTTTGACAATATCTGACAATACATACAGTTTTTATCAAAAACATATTGGCTGTATTTTTAGAAACTTTTTTTTTTGCTAAATGATAGTTCCATTGTACAAATTCAACACAGACAAAACCTATAGAAATATTGAAGATTGTATGTTTTTTAGAATTGTTTGTTTGCAATGCTTTTATAAGTGCATTATCATCAGGTTTCCCATTCCTAAGGTGTGAAAGTTGTTCTCTTGGTGGCAGACTTTTTTTTTTTCCACTAACATTAGGGTCCACTTAGTTGAATGTAGAAACAAATGGAAGAATTGCATTTATTAGAAACTTAAAGTTGCTATGGAATGAATCATTACTATGTTTATGTGGTATGTAGCGTGTTGTTAGAGTATGTAGTTTTGTGTTGAAGATGTTTAAACAAAAACTCTTCCTCTCCTAGGGTACTGCGTTCAACTGATCAAGATCGCTTCCAAGTCATGTTTTGCTATTTTGAGGATAAAGCAATTCAAAAAGACAAATCTGGTAAGTTTACTAAGTTGAGATGCATGGAAGTTATCTACAGGCATGCAAAATTAAACCAAATCCAGCAATTAAAACAAAGAATGAACCTCATTCACAAGATTGCTTGTTGTTTTATCCTGGCCAAATATTCTGTCTTAGTTTTGAAACAGCTTGGTTCAGTGCTGGCTTGATAGACATGAATGCTTTTTAACTGTTGAGCATAAAGAAAACTCAGCTCTTATCAAACTTGTAACTTCTCTCAATTCTTCAGGAATGATGCAGTGTGTGATAGCTGTTGCTGATAAGGTGTTTGAAGCTTTCCTGACAATGATGGCTGATAAAGTAGGTAACACGGCCTCTAACTTTAAAATTAGTGTGGAAGTTCTTATTCATTTTAAGAGAATGTGCTTGACTTTATACTACTTTGGCATGTGTTTTAGCCTAAAACCAAGGAGAATGAAGAAGAGCTGGAGCGACATGCTCAGTTCTTACTGGTGAATTTTAACCACATTCACAAGAGGATCAGGAGAGTTGCAGACAAGTACTTATCTGGTCTGGTAGACAAGTGAGTATAGATTTTACTCTGCTGTTCTTCTCACATTGACTGCTTTGTGAATACTCACACAATTAAGGAAAACAAATGCGGATTTGGTGGCTGATAATTCTGCTGAAACATCACCTTGTAAGATAATAGGCGACAATATTTTTAATCCAGTCTCTTAAACTGTCTCTGCTTAGCATTCCTGTGGGTGGAGCAAAGCGCCCATGAAGTAACTGCAACATCTTTTTTGATGGAATAGCTTTACTTACCTTGCTTTTCAGAGAGCTTTCAAGCATGTATTAAGCCAGCTAGTTGTGAGCCAAGGCAAACTTTGTGATTTCTGTAGAGTATGAGTTTACCTAGCACTCTTTGAGGAGCTCCACTTCTTGATAAAATAATTTTCTTCCAATCCCGTCTTGCTCTAGATTTCCCCACTTGCTGTGGAGCGGAACTGTGCTGAAGACTATGCTTGACATTCTGCAGACATTATCACTGTCTCTTAGTGCGGTAAGTTTCTTTTATAATGGTGTAATGATGTTATTAGGAATACAAGATGCATGTTTTCTTTTATTTTTTTTATTTTTTTTACTTTCATAGAACTGAACGTTTTGCTTTGTTTTGCAGTTATGTGGCATTTCATTGTCCTTGAAAATTGTCAGATACTCAGAAAATCAAATTTAGTAGTAAAGGAAGCAGTATTAACCATTTTGGGTAATTTAACTATCTCATTTTGCATAAAAATTTGTTGATGGCTTGTTTTGTTTTTTTGAATGATAAAGGTTGTCAGCATATACAATTTCCAGTGTGTATCTTTTGTATTTAGTACCTATTACTAATCTGTAATACTTCAATTATTACCTGCTGGTATTTCTAAGGATGGAAATACTTTATTAAGTTTTATTTTCATGCTGAATTTCGAGGAAATTTTTGGAATTCTGGAATTACTTGTACTGAAAACCTTACTGGAATAAAAGCCATCTCTTAGAGCTGTTCAGGTTTACTCTGGGAGCAGTTATTTAGGAAGAGTGATGTCTGTAATATTCAAGTTAAGTGATGATGTATTTTATTTTGAGAACTGATTATTGTTTTTGATTAGGATATTCACAAGGACCAACCATACTATGACATTCCTGATGCTCCGTATAGAATAACTGTCCCTGACACACATGAAGCCAGAGAGGTAGGTGGTACTTGATTTATCAAACAACCAAATAATGCTTGGTTTTCTTTGTCTCAGATGTGAGTTACTCTGAACTACTCTAAAAGGACAGTAATTCTGTGGGTAAAGTTCTCTATTACTATCTGACACATCTTAGTACCCATGTTACTTACTACACCATTAAAGCCAGTGCTTCTTGTTCAGTATCCTGTAATTCATTGTTGTTGCTTTATTATTCTAGAGTATAGTCAAAGACTTTGCTGCACGCTGTGGGATGATTCTGCAAGAGGCAATGAAGTGGGCTCCTTCTGTTACAAAATCTCATCTACAGGTAATGAGCCTGTTCCTCATCTTGATCATTGTAGAACTTCAAAATTAGAATTAAGTTGTGTTGTTTTTTTACTTTCTCGGACTGTTCAAACTTCATTTTAAATTTTGTCTCACTAAAATTTCCCTTATTTTATTGCCAGAGAACAACTAGAATTGTTGCTTTGATCTATAAACTTGAGTATCTTTAACATGACAGGTTTGAAAACAGTTGATCATTCCAGACTTAATTCAGAGATAAAAACTTGTTATAATTCTCTGCCTCCCAAAGATTAGGTAGCTTAAAATACCAGCTGGACTGAAATGAGTAGTTAGGTTGTAAGTCTTATTTCTTGGGAGCATATATATATATTTTTTTCCATTCTTGCTGTTTATCTTTCAATTAAAGAAAAAAACATTACATATGAATCTATGGCAAACTGTAGATGTTAACTAAGCATGGATGTAGTAGATGCTTGCATATGGTAGAGTTGAGTAGAAAGTGGTAAAAACAAACAAAAAAACCCACTATCAACTTAGCAAAAACTTTTTATGATGTATTAATAAATAAAACACTTTATGTAAACAAGAAGTCTCACTACAGTTTAATGGAGTTCTCTTTTTGTTAACCCATTGCTAAGTAGCAGAAGAAGACATGCAGTCCTGATTAGACTAATGTTCTGACTACCCAGAGGTGAAAACAGAATTTCTGGGATGGCTCAAGACTGATCCAAAGCACTTTGTTTCATAGGGCTTTTTGTGAAAACTGATTCTATTTAAAAAGAATCTCAGATTTGAAGTGTTACCTTGTCCACGTAATCATTTTACAGAATGAAACAACTCTTTCTCTTTGCAAATTTAGGATGAGGCTTTTTTTGCTGGGGAGCAGTACCTACAAGAGGTAGACAGTCTACTTGTCCTCACATACATCTGAAATTAAGTTTTCTGCTGTCATACAATGTTAGCCTGTGAGCTGCCTTGTTTTGGAAAGCACAGTAGTTTTCTAACAAATGTTTTTTGATGCATCAGGAATACCTAAACAAACATCAGAACTGGGTATCAGGTTTGTCCCAGCACACAGGACTGGCTATGGCTACAGAAAGTGTTCTTCACTTTGCTGGCTACAACAGACAGAACACCACTTTAGGCGTGAGTATTTGCTTGTTTGTGTAGTTGTCATGTTAATTTTATAACATGAAGTTTAGCCAGATAATGTAGAGCCTCTAAATCGTATTTGACATAACATTTGAAAATTACTCAGATGTCTCATTTCTTTCCACCTGAAGTCAGAGTATCTTCCAGTCACACTATTGTTATGTAAGTTACTAAGAAATAAGCTGGTAACAAGCAAGAAAGTAAAACTGTATGTGTTTCCTCTAAAGAAACATTTAGGGATGGTTTTTGTTAATTTGAAAGTAGAATCTTTGTGTAAGGGCTGAAATGCTTTTTAGAATAGAATGCTCATTTGCTCTAATTCGTTATAGGTACATTCAAAATATGCTTTCATATTGTGTATTTCATTTCATTCAGTTTTATGCAGCTTGTCTTTTTCTTAAACATGTTTGATTCCTGAAGAAATCTGTTTTCTAGCAGCTGCTTTGAAACCGTCCTTATTCTAAGCTTTAGGAGGATTTTCTTTTGCATTCCCTCTTACTGTCATCCTTCTCGGTAATGCTAGTCACTACATGTAGATAGGATAAGCAGTTCCCCCAGGATGCAGGAATGCTGTGACGTAGTTCCCTGAAGAAGGAAAGTTTAAAAAAAACTTAGAATCAAGAGTGTGCTGGAAAAAACTTTAAAACTGCAAAGGAAATAATAGAAAAGGCTTCTTCACACTACTTGTTTTGATTGACTTGTCTACAGGTCAAGAACTGTATGGAAAAAAATAGAAGGATCGAGTGACAGAAAACTGTCAGATTATAGAATTTCATTACCTTTTTCATTCTTTTTTACCTTTCAAAAAGTGCATGTGTGTAAATTTTGAAAAATCTCAAATTGTATATGTGTAACTAATGCACATGTTGCTTGTTTCACGTGTATCCGTTCTGGTACTTCTGTACCTCATAGTCCTGATACTATTCTGATTATAAGCACAAAGGAGACTAAGCTTAAAACGTAGGTAAAGGTGTGAAAGGAAAAAACATAAGTGATTAGATAAGAACAATATAAATAGCTGTATATGATTTGGTCATAGGCAACCCAGCTAACTGAAAGACCTACTTGTGTGAAGAAGGACTATTCCAACTTCATGGCTTCTCTTAATTTGCGTAACCGCTATGCAGGGGAGGTAAGTACACACTTTTATGCAGTGTGTGGAGTGTTCACCAGGTCTGGTGTCAGGCAAGAAGTCACAGTGTCCTAAATTATTCTGTGATTTTATGTTCTTTTAAGCATGGACTCTAAAGTTAAATTCCTTCAAGAAAGAAGAGTATAATTTTCCTAGGTTATTAAGCAGCTCTTTTGCTGTTAATCACAGAATCACAGAATGGCCCGTGTTGGAAGGAACCTTAAGAATCATGAAGCTCCAACCCCCTCCCGCCATAGGCAGAGCCACCAACCTTGACATTTAATACTAGACCAGGCTGCCCAGGGCCCCATCCAGTCTGGCCTTGAACACCTCCAGGGATGAACGAGGCACCAACAACTTCTCTGAGTAGCCTGTTCCAGAACCTCACTACTCTCACAGTAAAGAACTTCCCCCTGACATCCAACCTAAGTCTTCCCTCCCTCAACTTCAAACCATTTCCCCTTGTCCTGCTGTTGTCTACCCTTTCAAAGAGTTGATTCTCCCTCCTGTTCGTAGGCTCCCTTTAGGTACTGAAAGGCTGCAATGAGGTCACCCCTCAGCCTGCTCTTCTCCAGGCTGAACAAACCCAGTTCCCTCAGCCTGTCTTTGTAGGGGACGTGCTCCAGCCTCTCATCATCTTTGTGGCTCTCCTCTGGACCCTCTCCAACAGCTCCCTGTCTTTCTTGCACTGAGGGCTCCAGACCTGGACACAGTACTCCAGAAGGGGCCTCATGAGGGCAAAGTAGAGGGGGACAATCACCTCCCTGTCCCTGCTGGCCACTCCTCTTCTGATGGAGCCCAGGATACCATTTGCTTTCAGAGCTGCATAAGCACACTGCTGGCTCATGTTAAGCTTTTCATCCACCAGGACCCCTTAGGTCCTTCTCTGCAGCGCTGCTCTCAAGGACCACTCCCAGTCTGTATAGATGCCTGGGATTCCTCCAGCCCTAGTGCAGAACCTTGCACTTTGCTGTGTTGAATCTCATTAAGTTCACCTGGGCCCACCTTTCAAGCCTGTTGAGGTCCCTCTGAATGGTATACCCTCCTTCCACTATGTCAACCGCACCACTCAGCTTGGTGTCATCACCAAACTTGCTGAGGGTTCCTCACTCAATTCCATCGTTGATATCACTAATAAAAGATGCTAAAGATCCCCGGTCCCAAGACAGACTACTGGGAGACACCACTCATTACCAGCTTTCATCTGGACACAGAGCCATTGATGACCACGCTTTGTCTGCAGCCTTTGAACCAATTTCTTATCCACCGGTGTTCCACCCATCAAATCCACATCTCTTCAATTTGGACATAAGGATGTGGTGGGGGACCGTGTTGAAGGCCTTGTTCGAGTCCAAGTACATGACATCGGTCGCGTTTTCCTTGTCCACCAATGCCATCGCTCCATCATAGAAGGGCACTTCATCTTGTATGAAATTCTTAAATTACAGGCAAAACTAAGGCAAAATACAAGTAAAAGAGATCTGTTTGTATTGAGTTTCCTTATTCAGCACACGACCAGTACCAAACTAGACTCCTAGAAATATTGTTCTTTGTTTAAAGCCTCATCATATTTTTCAGGTTTCTGGAATGATTCAGTTCTCAAATGCTACAGGACGAACATCTGACCTGAATAAACTGATGGTCAAAGAGCTGAACAATGCTCTTGAATCAGGCCAGACTGAATTCTACACGCAGGCCATGTTTAAGTTGACTGCACTATTAATAAGCAGCAAAGGTAATGAAAACCAAGTGGACTTCTGCGTTTTGGATGTGAATGCCATGTGTAGTAAACACAGAAGGTATCTGCGTTCTAACTCTGTGTGCATCAACTTGAAGTGAAACTGTGTTTGCAGTTATATTAGTTAGGCTTGTATTGGGGAAAATGCTCTTATATTAGAACCTTCTTATTAGCTGTTTTTATGCTGATTATGCTCTTATTTATTCTGCTGCGGAAATCTGAATGTTTGCTTGCAGATTGTGATCCCCAGCTCCTTCATCATCTGTGCTGGGGACCTTTGCAGATGTTCAACGAACATGGTATGGAAACAGCAATTGCTTGCTGGGAGTGGCTGCTTGCTGCCAAGAATGGAATAGAAGTGCCGGTAGGAAGCAGTTTAAGTACTCTGTCCCTGCAAGAGGGAAGGGGAAGAAGAATACATGGAGAGATTCACAGTTGTTGTGAATCCATGTAAAATAAGAATAGTAAATGCATTGTTAATCCCTTTAACCTGCCAGGAAGTTTCTCTTGATGTATTGTTGGGAATCTGAACACCCTCACTATGTGGACTGTGGGAAATGGATGCTTCTTAGCAGCAGGGATGATAAAGCAAATAAAGGCTGTTAGGATCTCAGCTGTACAACTTACTTTGCTGCTTGAGGTACCTGTGCTTCTCATGAATTAGATCCTGAACTACTGCAGTTTATAGAATGATATTTTAAAACAGTCATTAATATCTCTGCTCATCATTTAGTGCCTGTGGTATTTGGCATTATTCCCTTGCATAAAAAATAGGCTTGTAAAAGTTACAATACTGTAGCAGGATGTAGTAACTTTTAGCAGAGAAAGGACAGCACCATGTGCTACTGATAGTTCGGCATCCTCAATGAAATACAGCACTTGTCTGCTGTTGCCCTTGGTATTTCTGTTATTAGCAGAACTTCAGAACAGGAGGAGGTTTTTTTGTTTTTTTTTTTTTAGTTGTGCATCTTGTGGAGAAATATTGTGCTTTCCATACAAGAAGATGCTCTTGAAACAGGAAACGTTATAATCTTGCTTTTGTAGTTCATGCGGGAAATGGCAGGAGCCTGGCAAATGACAGTGGAGCAGAAAGTTGGCCTGTTTTCTGCTGAGCAGAAAGAAGCAGATCCATTAGCAGCCTCAGAGGAAAGCCAGCCAAGGCCTTGTCCGCCAGAAGTCACCCCACATTACATCTGGATAGAGGTGTGTATTTCTGGGATGTCCCCCCTTTTATGATGTTGGAATAGTGCTGTGATTAAGCCATTCTGTACTGTTTGTTCTTGTGATTTGGAAAGACAGTGGAGTCATGATGGTAGTCCCTCTGTCTCAAAGCTCAAAGACGTGCTCTTTTTACAGGAGCGTGATGATTATGAAAGTGTCTGAAACAGAAGAGACTTGTTTGTTTGATTTTTGAGATTGAAAATAAAATTGAAGGATGCATAGCATCTCTGTCTCTTTCTCAGTTTCTGGTGCAGAGATTTGAAATAGCCAAGTACTGCAGTTCTGACCAAATAGAGATCTTCTCCAGCCTGCTCCAGCGATCTCTTTCCTTGAACATTGGAGGGGCAAAGGGCAGTTTGAATCGGCACGTGGCAGCAATTGGACCCCGTTTCAAGTGAGCAGGGTTTCTTTTCCTTGATGGCAGTAGCATGGTTATGAGACAAAATAACTGAATGTTAAATGTTTATTTTGTCATTGGCTTCAAGTGGCAGAAATTCTTCTAAAAGCCTGGAATTATGCAGAGTTGAATCTCTGTTTTCAAAGTAGAAGTATTAACTTTACTTTGAAAGTCTGTTCTGGTGCTTCAGAAAACTTTGAGATAATTTTATATAGTGAATCACTGACATCAGGAATCCTCTGTATCAGTTAGCAATAATTCTGCTCTATCAATCAATTTCTCTTCTTGAAGGCTTCAAGTTTTTATGGTCCAGTCATCACAGCCTTAGGAAGAGCCTAACGATAAAAGAATGTTCTGAGAGTTCTGAAACAGGCACTTTTCAACAAGTTGAATAGAATTGTAGCTATAGTATTGCTTTAAGTATGGTTTGTATGGTGTTGCATTAGTCATTGTTTTGGGAACATCAAGGTTTTCATTCTCTTAACTGTATTAGGTTGCTGACGTTGGGGTTGTCTTTGCTGCATGCTGATGTGGTTCCAAATGCAACTATACGAAATGTTTTGAGAGAGAAGATTTATTCAACTGCCTTTGATTACTTCAGGTACTGTCTAATTTGCTACTACTCGTTGAAAGTGCATGAAAGTAACATTTCCTAACAGTTCAAAGCGCAAGCTGTTTTTCTCTAGCAGTTTAACTTCCTTTCCTTTCTTCATTCTAACAAAGGCTTTTGTTTGTGATTATTTGTTGTTCATAAACCATCTTGATGATTTTTAGATAGAATTTCAATTTTTTTAATATGTGGTTTGTAACACGCCTGAAGATAATACATTATAGTTGTTTTCTTTCTGTTCATTTTTTGGAGTTCATTCAGTGCTCAAAACTGTACCTAGATGTAAGATGTAAAGAACTGCTATTACAGAGCATGTGGCTGAAATACTGTTTTCAGAAATCATTTTGAGAGTACAGCCACACTCAAATTTGATTCCAAGATTTGACATGAACACAGCAAAACATAATGTAGTAATGGGAGTGTCTGACAATGTGAGGAAACCATAATATTAAATCATAATATTAAATTTCAAATGAATCCAAGATGCTGACAGGCTACCACCTTAATTTTCAATTATAATGGAAAACTTCAGGCAGACAGAATGAAGAAATAAGCATAAAATACAGTATAACGTTTGATCTCATCTCTTTTAGACTGTGGTCAAAAGGAGAGGAAAAAAAAATCTTTTTTTTTTTTCTGCTTTTTTTTAAATACATTCAACATTCTTTGTATGATTTTCTTGAGTTGGCCATCGAAGTTCCCTACGCAGGAAGAAAAGAGGCTTCGTGAGGACATCAGCATATTGATCAAGTTTTGGACAGCAATGTTCTCAGACAAAAAGTATCTCACAGCAAGCCAACTTGTGCCACCTGGTGAGATCCTTCATCTGCAGTTTCAAAAGGCCTTTTTTTTTGTTTTGTTTTAATTTGATTATGTTCTATATCAGATCTGTGTTTTGTTGTTAGATAATCAAGACACCAGGAGCAACCTGGACATCAATGTTGGGTCTCGGCAGCAGGCTACCCAAGGATGGATAAATACCTACCCTCTGTCCAGTGGCATGTCAACCATATCTAAAAAATCAGGTATCTTTTTAATTGTAACCAGCTGATTATACCCAATTTTGCAGTATATTTTATATGTTGATGTTGTCTACAGGCAATATTCAACATTAGGCTAGTGTTCTCCTGGCAGGATATTTGATTATTAATGCCATATTGTGGAGGGGTAAAAAAACAACAACAACAACAAACCCAAATTATGCCACTTGGAGCAAGCACCATGAGTAGCTGCATTGCTGACTTTCTGAGGTCATTCAGATGTAAACTTACAATTGTCCTATGGTGATTCAGTTCTTAAATGTAGAAGTTGCCAGATGTGGACAGTTTAAAAATAGACGTTAACATACTGAATAAAAAACACTAAAACGTTTTTAACCTTTATTTGAGGAATGTCTAAGAAGACTAACAGAGGTACGCAGCTGCACAAGTACTACATGAAGCGAAGGACGTTATTGCTCTCATTGCTGGTGAGTTTGTACGGAAGCAGTATGAGTTTTGAAGACTGTTGTTTTTGCATGATGTACTGACTAAAGTACCATGAGAGAGTGAAGTAGAAGCATTCTTACTTCCAGAGAATGTTTTTTTTTTTTTTCCCTTGTTTCCCTCAGGCTACTGAAATTGAACGCTTAATCACGTGGTACAATCCACTCTCCTCCCCTGAATTAGAGTTGGATCAAACTGGGGAGAGCAGTGTGGCAAACTGGAGATCAAAGTATATCAGCCTTAGTGAAAAGCAATGGAAGGATAATGTGAATCTAGCTTGGAGCATCTCTCCTCACCTTGCTGTACAGCTGCCTACCCGGTGAGAAATTTCAAAAGAAAAAGCTGATGTAATTCCTGCTGCCTTTCTTAGAAGTTGAGTGAGTATGGGCACAATAAGCACTGATGGTACTTGCTCCTGCTTACAGCCTCCTTGTGTACTTTCATAGCTGGTTGAGACCTTTCAAATAAAAAGAAGTGGATAACTTAAAAATATATTAACTTGGCTCAATATCTAGCGGAGTCCAATTTCCATCCCTTCCACCCATTTGATGCTAACATGTAGACAGTGTTTTGTTCAGCAGAAATTATGTTCATTTTATTAATAGCGTTTAAACCATTAGCAAGCATAGCATTTAAACAGTTCTAAAAGTATATTTGAATGAAGTGTTCTAACTATATGTTGGCTTGTACTTTAAAAAGTATGCTAGGAGAATTAGCATAGTTGGCTTTGAAAGGGAAAGGAAATTCTTTTCTCCTTACAACAGTGATAGTTTTTGCAAAACAGCGCTAGTTTGTGTGAAGCTTTCTGTAGAATCTCAGACATTATATTTCAACCAATAATTCAATAATGGGCTAAAATGCTAGCCATTAGTACAAAAGCACTGGATGAGGACCAGTTGTTCCTGAACCTGAATCCTCTCTTTAACAGCATATTGTTCCCTCAGTGTGCATTGTTTGATGGTTGGACTATTTGTTTATCAAGCATTTACTTTCCTGTCCTTTGCTGCTTTCATCTTGATGTAAATAGAAGAGGCTTTCAAAGTTTTAACATAAAGTTATTGTATTCTTGATTATATGTAGATTTAAGAACACTGAAGCTATTGGGACAGAAGTAACTCGTCTGGTTCGACTGGACCCAGGAGCTGTTAGCGATGTTCCTGAAGCAATAAAGGTATTAGTGAATACTTATGTACAGGGCCTCAGAATGGCTATTTAGTTCACTTGTACTGGAAACACAGCCTTAGCTGTAGTGTATGAACAGTGTATGTTCTAATGCTAAGCGTATTTCTGTAGGAGAAAATGACAAAACAGCTGTGGAAATAAGATGCTGAGGCAAAAATCACAGGAACAAAAGTAGGTGGCAAGTTAGTGCTTGCTTGCTCCCAGGTGTGCTCTCACTATACACAGAATATCTCAGAGCTCATAAATTGCAGTGCACCTGCTATTTCTGCTCCTTTTAACTAATGTATAGAAAGACCATAGGACCAAGTCATGGTGAGCACTGCTGCGAAGTTATTTTAAGCTCGACACACACTCTTGAGATGCCAAGCCTCTTAAAACAGAAGAGGCTTGTTATGTTCATCTGTAGTAAAGCATTCTGTACATCACCTCTAAAACAGACAAGAAAACTGCACCTTTTTTTTTAACTCATCTGTTCTTATTTTTCCCCATACTTCTCTACTGTGCTTTTAGTAATGTGACCTCATTAACTTCATGTAGTGATCTAGAAGGTGGAATGATTCCAATAGTTAGTTTTCCAAAGAATATAAAATAGCTGTAGTTCTATAAAATAAAATATAGCATGTTTTTTCTTGCCCTGCTTTATTAAGCTAGATTACAGCATTACCATCTGATGTGCATTTCCTACATATTACTGGGTGCTATAAGCTCCTAATGTGATCTCACCTGTTTTTTCAGTACCTGGTTACCTGGCACACAATTGATGCTGATGCACCTGAGCTCAGTCATGTTCTGTGCTGGGCACCAACGGATCCACCAACTGGCCTTTCCTATTTTTCAAGCATGTATCCACCTCATCCTCTAACAGCTCAGTATGGAGTTAAAGTCCTGCGGTCTTTTCCTCCGGTGAGTTTTAGTGTAGTTGCAACCACAGTCATTGTGGCCACAGGCTTCATTTTAGTACTGTGGGAAGACATGTATGCAAAATGGGCACACCTTGTTGGAGGACATGAAGAGATTGGGATGCAAACTTAAAGTTGATTGTCCAACATAATACTGGCTTGTGTACCTGGTAATTATTTTGTCATAAATTGCACCAACTTGAATTCTTCAGTGTTCCCCTCAAATACTACCAAATTCTCCTTTCAGCAGAGAACTTTTAATACTAGTCAAACTTGCATGAGGACTATAAAATACATTGTTGTTAATATTTTTGAAGTTGGACAGGGCAGAAAAATGCTTGTATTAAAGGAGAGGATATATATATACAGTTTAAAGTAAAGAGGGAGCGGTATTTGCAATTTTATTTTATCATGTAACTGAAGGAAACTTTTCACTGTGCATGTGACTTCTCTTGAGTACTAAAACACTAACAATAAAAACTCTGGCATCTTTTTCAGGATGCCATTTTATTCTACATTCCACAGATTGTGCAGGCACTGCGGTATGATAAGGTGAGGATATGAAACAGCTGCATGTGAACCAAGCAAACTTTGAAAATGGCTTTTAGGCTTAAAACTGCCAAACAGACAAAATTTAAACTTACAATAGTGCTGCTTATTATTATGGTATATCTAATACATAAAAGACAAATGCCTCTAGAAGCTGGCTTGCTTTGGATGCACCTCTTTTTTTGCTGTCCCTGGGATGAGTAGAACTCGTTTGTACACTTCAGCTTCTTTTCTAAGTTTGTTCTTATTGCCTAGAAAACTTCTGTGGAACTGTGCAAGCACTTAGTTCTTTACACCAAATGTGCAGTCTATAAGATAGTGTATGCATTTCTGATAATACAGGAGCATTTAGTGGTGCCAGGCAATACCAGAGTTGCCATTGCATTTCCTCTGGTTTGTATACGTAGTATGAGCTACCCAGATTTTAAGATTTGAAAACCATGTAGAACATAGAGAAGATGGCATAGATGTGCAAAGCTAGCGGTGGAATACGTCAGTAATAGAGCTAAAACATGTTAGGTCAATTCCTTACCTTTTAGAGTACACCGTCATTCTTCAGAAGCCTTTTAACAACATGAGTGAGATGGCAGTAGTCTTCTTCCCATCCGTTAAGAATCACTATTAGTAGGAGTAATGTTGAGTCTGCTTGATTTGTAATGATCTTTTCTTATTGGATTGGCTGTAATTGCAGATGGGCTATGTTAGAGAATACATCTTGTGGGCAGCTGCCAAATCCCAGCTCTTGGCTCACCAATTCATCTGGAACATGAAAACTAATATCTACCTGGATGAAGAAGGACACCAAAAAGATCGTGAGTTCTTTGAAATATAATATGGTTTAGCTCCTTTCTTGCCTCAGTTCAGGCTGAATCTCCTTCTTGCTTTCTCCTGACAGGAGGGAATCCTTTTAGCTGGAAACTTCTTCAGTTTGTAGAGAGAGGGCACATTCTGTTGAAGTATTCTACCTGACAAAAGAGATGCAGCAATGTTTGCATTGCTACTTTTTTTGTACCCATCACATACATCTCTTAACTTTCTGAAATAAGCTTCTAATACAGATATTTTCTTTTTCATGTGCAGCTGACATTGGGGAGCTTCTGGAGCAGCTAGTAGAGGAGATAACTGGCTCATTATCTGGCCCAGCCAAGGAATTCTACCAGCGGGAATTTGATTTCTTTAATAAAATTACTAATGTTTCAGCCATTATCAAGTAAGCGTTACACTACAGAAATTGTGATTTTTTTTTTTTGGGGGTGCACTTCTGGAAATTAACAATGTCATAGTTAATAGGCTAAGTTGCTTTTAGTCGTACTGAAATAGTGTCTTTAGTGAAAGAGAATTAATTACTTATATGATGATAAGATAATTTTTCCTTAACCTTTCCTGTAACTTAACAGTCGTAGGATGAAAGGTCTCACTTTACTTTGACTCGTAGAGATAATTTATATCTAGGCCTAATCTCTGTGCTTGAAGTTAGCAGTTCTGTCTTAACCAGCTGTTGCTTCTTATTCTGGAAACAGATGATTGTAAACTTCAGATTTAATTTGATTTTATAAATACATTGTGGTTAGTAATAGTGAAATTTAGTTCCATGTAAGAGTGCTCCAATATGTGATTGGAATTGGAAAAACAATCCATGCTCTTATATAGGTTGAAACTCTATCAGTCTTGTCACCTTGTTAATTTGGCTTCTTGGTTAAGCAGTTAGCATTCTTCTGAAAAGTTTGCTTCAGGAAAAGCAGTACTCCTGCATTTAAGTGTGGCAGGTTGGCTGTCTTTTTTTTTTTTTTTTTTTTGCATATTGTAACATGTTATCCACACTTTGTGTGGACTTGTAAATAAATAAAATGAAACATGAAGAAAAACCAATCAACAAAAACACCTGAAGTACTGGTAAATAACTTACCTTCTGCTAAAACTGTGTGACACTTTTCACAAGGAGATCTCACTATGTGGTGAAATACAAATAATCGTTCTTTTTTAATACATAAGTATTTTTCCTTTGTACCTAAATTGTGGTTACAGAGAAAGATGCACTGTCAGAGTAAGCAGATTGTTGATCTTTAAGAGTGAAAGCCTTGCTTATGGAGATTCTCACTGCTGACTGCAAGATACTCAATTTAACTTTTATAAATCTTGCCAGTGGGTGGCAGCAGCCCAGCACAAAGCTCTAAAATCAGTACGCGTGGTTTTATTGCATATTTTCAGAACATTCTCAGGTGTGTTAAAACGTTTGAAAGTCATATAATATATATTATTTAGAACATACCTCCTTTAAAATGAAGCTTTGCAAACCAGCAGTATAAAGGCATGAGTTTAAGGACACTTGCTTCACAGAAACTTATCAAATACCACATCTTCAGTGTTTTCGCCCAGCTGGATGAGTTAAAAGAGGGCTCTCGAGCATGAATACCTTGATATTTAGGATGAAATCAAAACACTTTTTGTTAGCATGGAATCATAATTAAGCAACTGTTAATGACTGTATTTGCAAGCATTTCATTTTGCACCTCAGGAACTTAAAAAAACAGACGTTTTATGCATTTCCTATGTAAAGACAACAGAGGAGATGCCATTTGCTTTGTAGATGGCATAAATGAGTAAATTTATAATCTATGATTATGTGTTATGTTGCTGCTTCAGTAATCTACTGCTTAAAATTAGAGTATTAGTAATAACTTTGAGTTCCGTGGTGCTACACCAAATGTGTGCAATTGCATGGCTGATTTCAATAGATGGTTAACACAAGTGCCTGTGCAAATTGGGTAATTGCATGTACTAATTGTTAACCATGTTACCAATTATCCAATTGACACCTGCAATCATGCAAAGTATGTGAACAAATTAGGTGTGTAATTGCATAGGTATTTTGTTGGCTTGTCCTTTTTCAGTTAGCTTATACCATTTCCAAAGCAGTGTTCTTATTCTGGTGTGAGTTCCACAAAGGAGAATTATATTGGTATAACTATAGCACTGTTGACAAAAGCGTACTCTATGTGCAAATTTCTCTGCAAGGAAGTGTCTTCATATGTAATTCACTGCTCTTATGCTGTTTTGGATTTGACAGCTCCCTATACATCCAGTTAGTGTTATATCTACAAAGCAAGGACTTCAGTAAGACAGTGGTGCAGTAGGACATTTTTGTCACTGTATAAATTTGAAACAAAACATCAGGGAAATACAATAGTATGTATAGTTATATAAAATATTATTAATCTTCTAGGCCGTTTCCTAAAGGAGATGAAAGAAAAAAAGCTTGTTTGAGTGCTTTGTCTGAGGTGAAAGTACAGCCTGGTAAGTGATTTCATCATATAATGTAGTGGTCTTTCTGCATTCAGTGTCAGTGCAAAATTTTCTGTAAGCAAATGCTAAATGTCTGGCGAGTGGCTGCTCACAATTCTGGTGCTGGTAACAAGATGGCTGTTCTTCATACAGTTGGATTGTTTCTCTTGAAGCAACTTGAATATTTTTACCAGCCATTAATTTCTATATTGTGCACCAAAGCTTTCCCCAAAGTGCTTACAGTCAAATTAGGTAACACAGGTAAAAACAGCAAAGTATATCTGAAGAGGGGAAGCAAACAGTTATCTTTTGGACCACCTTTTATTGAAAGAGATTAAATATCTTAAAGAATTTGTCTTGAGAATAAAACATGTCCAGTTGCCTTCATTATCCTTTTTCTTGCTTCAGACATGCCCTTGAAACATGACTATCTCAAGGTGCTTCTATTTATTTATACGTGTGTGTGTGTGTGTGTGTATATGTGTACACACACATACATAGACATATATTTTAAACATATTTTCCCCATCTGAATCTTCCTTTTAAAATGCACTTTGACCTCTGTCTGATGGGTTTCAGCTCTCCTACCATTTTTCTTTTGCTAAAAGTGCACTGGAATATGCTGCTACATCTTGCTAGAAATTCTTGTAAGAGAAGTCCTGCCTGTACATTTCTATGGTAAAGATTCTGCAGTATTAGTTCAAAACTATATTCCATTAATTTCTGCCAATCATTGACCAATGGGAAGAGTACTGGATTCTTTGTGATGTACAGACCGTATCCTCCAGTTTATCTCTAGCATTCATTGAATTCAAAAGTATGTAATGAAGCTGTAGACAGTAAGAACAGTTGTTCTCCAAGTATCATTGTCACACTGGCCAATAAATCTTTTCTTTGTTCTCTGCTCCATTTTGCAGGCTGCTACTTGCCCAGCAATCCTGAAGCTATTGTTCTGGACATTGATTACAAATCAGGAACCCCTATGCAGAGGTAGTGTGCTCTTGTATTCTTCCACGAAGTTAATTCATGATATTTAGATTTTCTATAAATCCTCATTTGGCTAACTTGCACTTATCATCTTTTTATTTATTACAATGTAGTGCAGCAAAAGCACCCTACCTGGCCAAATTTAAAGTGAAACGATGTGGAGTTAGTGAGCTTGAAAAAGAAGGTTAGTAAATGGGTTTTAATCATTGATGCTATTAAGTAAGAGTCAGCACTTTCTTTAAAATTGTATCCTTTTAGTGACCGTGTTGCTGCATTAAAGAAATACTTCCATATTGAACTTAATCTGTTGTGGCTCAGCTCAAAAATAAAAATGCATAAAATGGAAAGAGAAGAAAATTTTTGCAAGCTTAAGTTCTGGGTTTTTTTGTTTTTCTTTCTTTTTTTTTTTTTTTAAAGTCCCTGGAAGCACGCCACAGAAGTATCCTGAAAAAATGTGTACAGTTACTTTAGACTAACACATAAATTAATTGCCTTTCTGTGGTCTTTTGCAGGATAATCTAAGTGACTAGCTTAATGTAATTTGGGCATTTATCAAGCAAATCATGAAGATGATTTTTGATGTATATGTTCCAACTCTAATAAAGAAAGGAAACTGCCTTATGAAATTCATCTTGCAAAGCAGAAATTTTTGTAGTGGGACTTCAGTGTGAAATGTGGTTTTGAGTGTAGGGTGCTTGTCATGGTATGAAAATACTAACTGAAGTGTGCATCTGGGTTTTGCTTCTTCCCTTTTGGGCAGGTCTGCGGTGTCGTTCTGATTCCATAGATGAAAGTGCAGAAGAAGGAGTGGACAGTAAGAAAATCTGTTGGCAAGCAGCTATCTTTAAAGTGGGTGATGACTGCAGACAGGTACAAAGCTACTACACTTTGCAGTTATATAAGACAAATTTGTGACAGTATAAAAGAAGGAAATAATTTTAGCTTGGAAATGTTTTTTTTCTTTGAAATTTTGAGAATCCCTACTAGGTATGGGGAGAGAATTGTGTTATACTATTCTGGAAAATTTGACTTGGATACAAATGTTGTTCTTACAAGATGGTTCATGTAATGCCATGACGTAAAAATCTTTTTTAGAGTTCATTTTTTCAATTGAACAGTTGGTAATGTCAGAATAATTTACAAGGTAATACCTTGTACTATCTTGTACATTGAAGCTTGGTCCTTTTTGATTAAAGGAGAATGCTAGCTATTATCTCTGAAGTTATTAGTATCTCTCTTAATAGAAATATTCTTTTGATAGAAAGGCTGGCAGCGGTTAAATCTTTGGTTTTGTTTGCTACCCATTTGAGCATCCTTTACTTTTCCTTTTTTGATTTTTTTTTTTTTTTTTTTTTTTTTTTTCCCCCAGAACCACAGTGTATGCACAACCTTCTGGGGAAACTTATGTTCACTTCAGAGTTTCTTCAGAGCATTTCTGTCATCTGACTTGTGATCCGTAACCCCTGTAATGCTTGTGCAATTTTTTTCTTACGTAACAGGACATGTTAGCTTTACAAATCATTGATCTCTTCAAGAATATATTTCAGCTGGTAGGCTTGGATCTTTTTGTGTTTCCATATAGAGTGGTGGCCACAGCTCCTGGGGTAAGTACAGCAGTAACTACAGCAGTTAACTCTACTGCTGTAGAAAGTAGTTCCTAGTTTAAGAACAAAAAAATAATCTTTTCCTGCACACATAAGTTAACATTTCTGCAAAGAAATACTGTGCATATCACACCAAATACTTGGAGTACCATTGACACAGTCGTTCTTCTACTTTCTTATTTTCTAAAGCTTTTGGCTCAGAAATTTTGCTGCTTGTGGTTATTCATGTTTGTTGTTTGTTTTTTGGGACAATGTTGTGCAAGTCTGTGGAAAGTCACAAATTGCTTGTGTCTTACGTTGCATGGAAATTCTCAAACGTTGGATGTAGTTTTGTTTTTGTTTTTTTTTTTTAATGAATACACTAGAAATTCTGTATATGGTGATGTGCAGGCTTTCCCAGATCTCTTGGGAGACCTCTGTGACTGCCGAGAGCCACGTAGAAAATGTATGTTGGGAGTATGCTGTACAGACCTGTTTCTCTTCTTCCCTTTCAGTGTGGTGTTATTGAATGCATTCCTGACTGTACGTCCCGTGACCAGCTGGGCAGGCAGACAGACTTTGGGATGTATGATTACTTTACAAGGCAATATGGAGATGAGTCTACTCTTGCATTCCAGAAGGTAAAATATCAGTTTGCAGACATAGTACAGTTTCAACTGAGTAATGTTCTAGCCATAAGAAATAATGACAAATAACTAGGTAATTACTACTGTAATGCTGTACATGGCTTCTGATGTAGATAATTCATTTTTAGCTATGAGTAAGCTAGCTAAAGAAATTATTGCAGCTGTAGATATGTGGAGAATATTATTGAACATAGATTCAAACTAATCATGATTCAAACTAATCATTAATGGAGGAAAATTAACGTTCAACTTTATCTGCTTCTGGGATGAGTGAGTTATTAAATTATGTGTTCTTATTTGCTTTGACTTCTTGTACAGGCTCGCTATAATTTCATCCGCAGTATGGCTGCGTATAGTCTTCTCCTTTTTCTGCTCCAAATTAAAGACAGGCATAATGGCAACATCATGCTGGACAAAAAGGGACACATCATTCACATTGGTCAGTCATAGTCATCTTTTCCTTCTGCTGTAAAATACTGCTAATAGAATTTCAATTTGAGATTAATCAGATTTCAACTTTCAAATACATATGGGACATTTTTTCCTGCCAGTTTAGTATTGTATGTGTGTTGCGTTAGCTGCTTCTGCATAATTTCAGTTTTACAAGGTTTTACCAGCTTTGGGAAGGAATATGCATGTGTGGATTATGCATGTATATTTATATGTGTGTATTCATGCGTATACAAGCATATATAAATATGTATGGATGTATGAATACATATACACATTTCTTTACTGCTTGGATGTGAACTAAACTTGATGAGTAAATTCATGTAATTGCATCAGGCTGTGATGTCTGCCTTAGCTTTGCTTTTCTAGAACTGCAGATGTTTTAGCCTGTTTATCTGATGTCATCATCCTTCAGTATTGTTTAATGTTAAATAATTCTTTTGTTGGTGTTTTTACACTTTATCAAAGCTCTTTTTTCACTTGGAATTGAAATGCTGGTAGGGAAATAGATATTATGATGTGAAATGTACCTCTCCTTTCTTCTGCCATCTTTGACAGAAGAATGCACAACTAACCACCGGAATATCTGAAGCAGCTTATCTTTTGTGTGCAGATTTTGGATTCATGTTTGAGAGCTCACCTGGTGGTAATCTGGGCTGGGAGCCTGACATTAAGCTGACTGATGAGATGGTGATGATAATGGGAGGAAAAATGGAAGCAACTCCATTCAAATGGTTTATGGAGATGTGTGTCAGAGGCTATCTGGCAGTCAGGTAAAGCATTAAGTGCTTAAAAATGGAAAGTGCTTGCACAACAAAAACCAGATGGGATGTTAAATAATAATAAACAATTGTAGAAGGTCAAACTGCTGCATGAAACGAATTTTGCAGCCTAAATGACAAGGAGCTGAGGGTCTAGCATGAATGCTTATAGGCCACAAGAAGTTCCTGTGGCTGCTCTCACATGGGCTCCCACTCAGCATCGCAAGATTTGCTTTAATAGAGAATGAGTAATAAATGGATGTGAAGTGGATGTTGCATATGGTTAGGAGGACAGTATGACAGAGCCCAGATAAGGGATTGTTCTATCATCATGAGTGTGAAATATTAATGACGTTATCTTACAGAATTAGTTTACTCAGCAAGTAGCCCCAGAAGGGGCTGTCTTGGAGTTGAGCACAATTTGCTTCCTTGAAGTGGCACAATCTAGAGAGTTTTATGTCAAGCCAGAAATGTCACCCAAGTAGCAGAGTAGTGATAGATTTAGTGGGAGCTCCTCTGAGTGGGAGGAGAGGAGAAGAAGGGAAACTGGGCTGATGTAGCAGACAATTATGTAGTAGAGTAACAGGTTATTTTCTAATTCCTAATTACTGTAGTATCACTTTTGATGCACTGGTCGACCTTTCCGTTGCTGAAGTAGTCTTATTTCCCAATATATATAGTCTTTCTCGAGGGCTCCTCATCTTGCAGCATTTTAAATCTCTGATAGTCCAACATAAAGGAATGAAATTTAAAGAAAGAGATCATAAGCAATGATGTAGCTCTGTCAACAAATGTGAGAGGATTACATGTATTGTTTTAATTACAGAAAAAAAAGTGTAGTCCAGCTTCAGTCTTCTCAACCTGCCTGCTTTACCTCCTAAAGCTGCAGAAGTTCAAGTGCTGTAACCTTTTGTCCTCTTTTTTTGTTTTAGGCCTTACATGGATGCTGTAGTCTCACTTGTTACGTTAATGCTGGATACAGGGCTGCCATGTTTCCGAGGGCAGACAATCAAGCTTTTAAAGTAAGTCAGCATGTATAGGAACTGGAAAATGTTCATAATGCTTGCTCTTCGTAGCATGTATATTGTCACAGTTTCTGCAGCAAGTGTTGTTGTCATGCTACTCAAATATCTTACGTTTCTTAGTGTTATAGAAATTTAAGATTTTTTTTGGAGATATCTCAGAAAGCAGGATTTTCAGTGGCCTTTTCATATGATTAGGTTCAAACTATTAAGTGACTATGTGAGTACCTGTTTTATCTTAAAGTTCTTAGCACTACCAAAGCAAGACCGTAAAGGAAAGATCTGCTTTAATGAGAGGTAATGTGTTCTATCTGAAGTGGTGTTGAAATCTGAGGAGCAGCAACTTTAAATTTGTTTGACAGATGCAGTACTGAACAGGGACTGTGTTGTAACGTGAAAAGTTTATCCAAACACACATATTTTAAGCAGCCCTTCAGGCTAATGCCTCCAGAATAGTTCTGCAGTCAGTATTTCCTGTATATAACTTAACTACATTTTCCTAAAAATAAACAAAAATTCATGAAGTATAATGGGCTGGAGCTCACAGTCATTGCTAGCTACTAAGGTATTTTAGAAGCAGCGGCTGTCTAGAAAGAGAGACCTGCTGTTACCACTCAACTGGTCAAAAGTTTGCAGCCTCAGTCTCCACTGTAAGAATAAAGACAAGTGCTTTTAAAATATTACTATTATGTATGTGTTGTCTTGAAGGAACTACATACTTGCAGCAAGTGAAATAAACATGGGGCTGAGCTTTTGCAGAAACACATTTGTGTCATGCTCAAAAGAAACCTCACTAATTTGTAATCCTGTTTTTTGTGGTGGTGGTGTTTTTTCTATACAGACACAGATTCAGCCCCAACATGACTGAACGGGAGGCTGCAACTTTCATCATCAAGATCATCCAGAATTGTTTCCTCAGCAATAGGTTTGGCATTTATGTGTGTCTTCTCTCTATAGTTAAAGGAAAGCCAGCATAAACTGGCAAAACTGAGTGCAGCAAAAACAGTGTTTTTGTGCTTTACCCGTATTTTATTTCTGTGGTATCTTGATGGTTGTTTTTCTGACAGTGGTTGCAGTGTTTTGGTTTTTCTTTAACTATCATTTGCCTCTGGCTTTGTTTTTCTTCTCTAGGAGTAGGACCTATGATATGATTCAGTACTACCAGAATGACATCCCATACTGAATGATGCTAGAGATTCACTGCTGATGTGACACAAGCAACCCAGTGCTCTTGCTCCGGACTCGTAATAAATATGAGATGTTCAATCACATCTTACTATCTTCCACCTTTTTTGTATGTGTGTGCATGTGTGGATACCTGTTTCCTGGACACTACAACAATCAGTCTGATTGATTACTTTATCAGGTTCTTTTTTTTTTTTCCCTGGATTTTTGGAGTTGGGCTGCAATCATTATAAAACAACCAACCAACCTGTACTCTAATCGTGAATGTGTGAAAGAGGTAAAGTTGTAGAGTTTGGTAATTTTTCATGTGATGCAAGGATTTCTATAATACCTTTTAAAAAGTAAAAAAAAAAAAAAAAAAAAAAAAAAA
This sequence comes from Meleagris gallopavo, assembly GCF_905368555.1. Lineage (NCBI taxonomy): Eukaryota > Metazoa > Chordata > Aves > Galliformes > Phasianidae > Meleagris > Meleagris gallopavo. Next base: position 175,527 of record NC_139420.1, read on the forward strand.
AAAAAAAACTTCCCTGCATGATCCCACAAAATAACATGGAAGTGAAGGGCATGCACTTCTTTGGAAACAGTAATGTTGAATTGCTTAAATTTTACTGCATGAAAAAAACCTGATAATTGTCCACATCGGTGATGTCTTGTGTAGCTGTGTTCATACTTTGCACTGTACATGGTCCCTGCTATGTGGTGTTTCATATGTACATGAAGAATGTATTTTTTTTCCTTCTGTGTGTTTTAAAAAAAGAGGCTTCTGGATATATTTAATCTAGAAAATGTAATAAAAGCCCTTATACTTTGTTGCAAGGTTTTTGACACGTACTGAGTTTTATTTCATGCACTGTATTGTTCTGGCAATTTGTGTACTGGGCCCTGTTCATTATAATATGACTTTTTTTTTTTTTTTTTTTACTGGAGAAATGTTTTTCTTCAGATTTTCATCTGTCTCCATGGTCACGTTTTACTCATGAGAGAAATTGTTTGTTCAAGCTTCGTGCGTAGAGGAGCACATGCTACCCCACTGCTTCCTGCTAAGAAGACCATAGAACGTGCTAGGCACTGCTCACTGTACTTCAGCTCTGTGTTTGTTTTCTTTGCCGGCTTTGGGGAGTCGTGATGATAGCTACAGTTTTTTGTCGGAGAACAGCCCTACCTGGGAGGCGGGGCAACGCTGTGCTCGTAGGGCTTCCTTTCTCTCACTGACTGCCGAGAAAGCAGCGGTGTGAAGTGTTCGCTCTATTTAAGCTGCTCTCTGGGTTGGCTACGACGGGGGCACTTTGCTCTGGCAAATAGCAGAGGCCGAGCTGAAGGGCGGAGCCCGCCTCGCGCCCGGAGCCCGCCTCGCTGCTCACGGCTGAGGGAAGCCTGGGGGGGCGGGAAGCGGCGTGGCGCGGCCGCCGTGAGCCCTGTGGAGGAGCTGCTCTGGTGCGTGAGGTAATTAAGATCAGAATTAAGGTACACAAAGGTATTTTGGGTGTTTTTGTCCCTGATCGTTATGTTAGAACATATTTTGGTGCCTCCACAGCCCTGGTAGAAAAGAGTGCCTGTTTTGAAATAATAACAGCAGTAAGTGTGTGTGGTGTGTGTGTGTGTGTGTGTGTAAATACACTTAGCGAAGGTGTTTCTGTCATTTCTCCACTATGAGAAACCCCAGGTCGTGGGAGAACCAGATCTACCTTTTTTCAATCCACATCTTCTGTTCGTATAGAAAGCACTTATGTAAGGAGCGGAATTTATAGCGGCTCATTTCCATCCGATGGACCCACGGTTCAGTGCTGCTAGTGCCTCTATCAGCGCTATTTATATGTTAATCTCACTTGCTGAGACTGAGGAGCAGTCCGACCCTCGTGCCGCGTGCTGAGGCACGCGCTCGCACAGACGTTACTGGTGGAGGCGGAGCAGTGCGCACTGGAGCAGCCAATGGTGTGAGCAGACAGAGGAGCTGGTTCCTCTTGGTAAAGTGACTAACACTTATTTTCTTTACTCCGTAACTATACTTCTGGGTTCCCCCTGGCTCCAGTCCAGTCTGGAGATGCTGCCTTAGCTTCAGGCCTGGTGTAAGGGAGGCCTGGGGGAAGAATATGCCTGTGTTTAGCAAATCTGGGAGACGATACAATTTGCGTGTACTGGTTAGGAGAGAACGTGCAGGGTGTTAACCTTGCTTCTGACATGAGAAGGGATGAGCATACATCTGTGAGAGATTTCATCTTCATAGCGGTATCAGAGTGATGCTTCAGAGAGAAATGTGTCTCTGGATAGCAGAAGAGGGGAAAAAAAAATCCTATATTGCCATTGTGAAGTTTTCTCATGTGATACTTGGTGAGATATTTCATTTCATCTGAGCTTTTTAAGATGCTTGGTGTTACTGTACAGGTGAAAAAAAAATTGTGTGTCTTCACACACATGCTGTCTGTTTCCTTACTGAGAACTTGCTGTATGGTTAAAGATGCAGACCTAGCAGCTTCACAATGCCTGGCATCCAGTGCACGTCACAAAGCTGTCTCTCACATGAGACTGGTCTGTGTGTGTATGGTAGCCAAATGTACATGAGTGAACAATCCAATAAAGTCACCTATGGGAATTGAGCTTGGAAGAATTTTGTTAACGTAGGTAATTAAAAAATATTCCTGCAAATTTTTTTTTCTGAACGCCTTATATTCTGGCATAGAGTCAAACTTCAATCCTATTGCTGGGCCTGGCTGCCTGTACTATCTAGAGCTACCATTATGCAAGGCAGAAAGACTGTTGGGAAAAGGAAGGTGAGGACTCTTGGAACTATTAGTGTACTGGACTGACTATAAACAGTTTGGCCACATATTAGAAGTTATAAATCAGTAGAAACTTAAACATGAATATGAGCCAGCAGTGTGCCTGGGTGGCCAAGAAGACCAATGGCTTCCTGGCTTGCATCAGAAACAGTGTTGCCAGCAGGCACAGGGCAGGGATTGTCCTCCTGTACTGAGCTGTGGTGAGGCCGCACCTCGAGTTACTGTGTCCAGTTTTGGGCTCCTCGCTGCAAGAAAGACATGGAGGCCCTGGAGCAGGTTCAAAGAAGGGCAACAAAGCTGGTGAGGGGTCTGGAGCACAGGCCTGATGAGGAGCGGCTGAAGGAGCTGGGATTGTTCAGTCTGGAGAAGAGGAGGCTCAGGAAAACCTTATTGCTCTCTCTATATAACCTACGTGAAGGGAGGTTGTAGAGAGCTGGGGGGGTCGGCCTCTTCTCTCTTTTAACCAGTGATAGAACTAGAGGGAATGGCTTCAAACTGCGCCAGAGGAGATTCAGGCTGGACGTTAGGAAATACTATTTTTCTGAAAGAATGGCCAGGCACTGGAATGGGCTGCCCAGGGAGGCGGTGGAGTCACTGACCCTGGAGGTGTTCAAGGAACGTTTGGATTTTGTGTTGAGGGACATGGTTTAGTGAGTACTATTGGTGATGGGGGGATGGTTGGACTGGATGATCTTGAAGGTCTTTTCCAACCTTGGTGATTCTGTAAAATATCTGACCTTATTCCACCTGGACAGAAATTTTATGTGCACATTTCAGAGGACCCCCTCTACCAAAAGGATTCCTGGGTCTGGGTCTTGTGCCAGTCCAGGGTGAACATCAGCTTCCTTGTTCTCCTTTGGAGACTGGAGTTACTTCTCCCTTCGACTCAGCCCATTGAAGAGTAAAACTGCCTCCTGTGGCAGCAGAGAAGGGACCCCAGCACTAGCATGAGGAGCAACTGTCCTTTTCTGACCCAGGTAGGAGTGATAAGAACAGGGAAGAATTCTGTGAGGTGCAGGTTGTGAGCTGAAATATGGCTTCCCCCAGAAAGTGAACACAGACCTGCAAATCCATTGTCAATGCAACCCTGCAGATGGCAATGCTTTTCAAACTCAAACATTGCAGTTAGAGCTCTGGCAGCTGGGACCAGACCCTGAGCTTGGATCTCAGTATTAGCATGAGGACTCTGCACTGATATGAAGCTGCGTGATGCTGAGTGTTGCCTCTCCTTTTTGGCATCCTGTTCGTTTTGTTGGCCCATGAACCCAGAGCCTTGTGACAAGGTAGGCTGGCAGCACCAAGGCATTGTGAAACAGACAGTGGTGCCTGGGACACGCTGACCAAGCAATCGAAGAGAGAGAGACAAATCTTCTGCCTTTCCTTTAAGGTGAGCAGATCTGGCAGGAAAAATCTTGATGTGACCTTTAGTTGTGACTTATCTGTCACAGCGGATACTGAGTGGTAGAGCTAGTAAAATACTTATGTATCAGATGTGAAATGGCTCAAGAGCCCGACAGTTTGTATTCTGGTGTATTCAGCTGGGAGGAGGGTTTGACCTTCCAAGGGACATAAGGGAAATGCACTTTGCTGACTCTGCCTTATTGTCTCAGGTGAAGTCTTTAAATAGATGGGTCTCCTCCAGTATAGTAAGTATGTAGAAATCCATAGTGTGTTCACCAGAAAACAGGTTTACTGTGGACAGTGCAATAGTTCTTGTCATTCTGTGTTGGACAAATAGCAGCTACATTCAGCTTCAGACGTGCCAGTTTCTGTGGTTTTCTGTATGTAAGTTTTTGGAAAGCTGCTTTTTTGAATTTCTAGAGAGAGATTCAGTATGTGGGCTAAGATGAAAGTTGTCATTTTGGTTAAGATTCATAGGTACGTACTGGAAAAAATACAGCGCCCTCCAGGTAACATTATCTCTTACATATGAGGTCTTCACCTTCATGATAGACATAGTGAGTAGATGGGCAATGAGTTTAGTCTCACTGAGTAAACAACAGAGGCAAATGGAGGAAGAAATGAGGTCCAGAGGGGAAAAAAAGCACAGGAACAGTTCAACTATAAAGAGCAAAATGATGGCGAATAATTCCTGTGGTCGTTTGGAATACAGGCAAGTAGCAGTTAATAGTCCTCCCTTTGCTGTTTGTAACAAAGGTGGGATCAGTTGCCTGGAATCCTCTGCCTTAAAGATAATCCTGATCTGTGCTGCTGTCAGGCTTAAAAAACAGTTTCTAGAGGTAGATCCCAATAGAAACCTAGGCTCTGAAAATTGCTTTCTCCCTTTTTCCTCGTGTAAACTGTGATTTAAATTTTAATGCTTTCAGCATCAAGCCTACCCTTTAGGCTGCAGCCCCAGTTGATAAAGAGAGAAGTAAGTCCAGTTACAGCTGAGGTTGTATCACAGATCAGAGCTCAGAGGGAGGCAAATGAGTATACAGTAATTTCAGGCTCATTAACTTGCAGACAGAATGACTGAAACAGAGGGAGGAATTACACTCTAGTCAAGAAGACAAACCTGCCAAGGAAACACCTGCACTAGATTTAGAGAACTAGAAACTTCACAAACACCTCAGGAACCTGAAAATCCAGCTGCTTTTCAGGATGATGCTGAAATTGTGTTTTTTCCCTGCCTCTCTGCTGGCACTGTAATCCTTCTTTCAGTCCGAACAGATGTCTGAATAGATGTCTTTTCTTTGAGATGTGGCTCATATCTGCTTGTAGGAAAAGTGACTCAGTGCATAAGAACAAGAGCGATGGTAACTGCATTCCTACACGTTGGCTGAGCTGTGGTAACCAGCTGAGTTTGTGTTCCTGCTTTGCCTTGGCTGAAAGGTAAAACTCACGAACTTAAATCTCACTGAGGGCTCCTTAAAACCAGAGCAGTATTTGAAGCAGGAACACCAGTTGCCGCAACTTCACCAAGAAGCAGGAATTTGTGTTGCCCTAACCCCATCAAAAGGGGGCATATAATGAGCTGAATTCCTTCAGCAGTGTTTGAAGTGAGGCATAAGGAGCTTGATGGCTGTTGTTTTTTCCACAAAGATTGTGATTTAAATCTGGGAGTTGCTTTGGTTGCTCAGTACTTAGGAAAACTACAATGCAAAGGAATACAATATGACGTAAATCAGGAATCCAAAAATCTGCAGCTAGTTCCTGAGAACTAATTGCATTTGTATGGCTATCTATGAAAGGGAACTCTCTAAATACAAAGTGAAACCTGAGTCCTGTTTCGTCTAAAATCAGTTACTGGGACACTTTGGTATTACTGATAACAATGGAATTAAAAGTGAAATTTCAGCAGCTGCCAGTTTTATTCTAAATATGACTTGAGTGTAAAACCGGTTCAATGACTGACTGCTGCCCCTCAAAGTTACCACGGCTCGCCCTTCCACAGGAGATTGCTTACCAGTTCTGTGGAAGTGATAGGAAAATTAGGGCTTGCTCTTCACTTTACTAGGAACCCTTTTAAAAAATTCTCTTTGAGATGTGAATGGCTTTTGCTGAAGCACTGTGGCTATTCTGCCTCTCAAATAATTGATGCACTTCGGGAGAAAGATATTCACTGGACCTGGAATTACACTGCGTATTAGGTGTATGTTCGAGTAGAGGCGTGTTTGTTCGTACAAGCTGCTACCACTAGATGGCGCCATGGCTCTGGCAACAAGGTCCAAAACAGCCCTGGAACCGTGAATATTTTGTTTGCTTTGGAGGCTTTGTTACAAACCCAAAACATGGTCTAGATTTGCAAACCTTTCAGTGAACCGAGGTCAAGTTTCCCCCAAATGTAGACTGAGGTTGGAGCAGGGATATGGTCAGTTCCAGTTTACAGGATGGGATTTAGGATTTGAGGGGGAAACCACGTGAATATTTGACTTGTAACTGTCAATTGCATTCTGTGGTTCTGTTTGGAGGGCCTGTGTGTATTTGAAACAAAATTCCAGACCAAGGTTCAGGGAATATGTGCCTGCCTGTGTCAAACTGAAAGGGGTTTGAACAACCCTGCTGTGAACTGTTGTAAGAAGCCTCATGTGACCTCACTGTTCACCAAGGTGGGCCTAGGGATGACCTAAAAGCAAGAACTAAACGTGATCAGCAGTAGCACCACTTCCTTTTTAACTTACTGTCATTGTGGGTGGCAGGTGACTGAGCGCATGACAGGATGTAGAATTGTTTTTGGCATGGGAAATTCTTAGCTGTTGCCTAGCTTGAAAAAGCTTCTTTGTCCTGTAGTTACTCTTTTTTCCATCCCTTTCAATGGGACTAAGAGGATGCTCACATGATACATGTTATTAATAAACCAACCTGCATGTCTCTGACTCTTGCAAAGGGTATTTCTGCTTAGCAGAATATAGCAACTGTCCTGTAATTACATGGCTCCAAGGATTGATTCAAGAAACTGATTATCTAAGAGATGTTTGTACAGTGCTCTGTCATCTCCTTCAAAACTCATCTTTCCACCTCAGCAAAATCCTCACATGCAAACTGGCTGAATGTCTTTTAGCAAGGAGTCAGTGCAGAGTGAGGCAGACGATTGCCTAATGAGCACATTGTGTGCAAGCAGCCCGATGCCTGATGTGCTTGTGTCAGCCACGCTTGTTATGACCTAGAGGGATACCAGGGGTTTGAGAGACAGGTCTTTTTAGCAGCACAAGGGCTCTCAAAAGTGCTTGGAGATTTGGATTTTATTTTGGAAATCGTCTGGTACGTAAGAGTCTCCTGAGATATTGACTTCGTAGATTGGTATTTTCCTCTGACACTCAGATCACTGGCTAAAGCACACTAGCCATATTAATATAGTTCTCCTATAATAATTTGTTTTTCTCTGTGTAGAAATTGCTTTCAAAACAACATTCATAAAAGCTTCATTACTGTTGTATACTTAAGAATCATAGAAATTCTCACTGCAAATATTTTGGTTTGCTGTTTGTTTTTATAGACAAAACAGCACAGTGTTTACCTTGGATCATTCCAAAGTATTGCTCAAGTTGGAACATTTCCTTGGAAGTCAGTTTTTAATGTAAAGCCAAAATATATATGTCTATTGCTTCACAATAGTACGTCTCTTGTTCCCTATATTCACTGATGACACCAGAGAACTCGAATGGATTAATAAAATGAGGCTTTACTTTACAAAGACAGCCCTTGCCCATCATGGAATAGCACTATCGTTATTCCTGTTTTTAAATGAACATCTAAATGAATTCACCAGCATACGTCCTTTGAGACTGTAGCTTTCCAGAAAATCCTGAGGGCCTTTTAGAAATATAGGTAAAACACTTGTTACTTGTTACTTGATTTTTTTAGAGATTGTTTATTTTCATTCATAGGTTAAGCACTTTGTTCTTATGATCCTTCACATGATTAGATGTTGTTAGATGAGAGGACTCTAGGAACAAGAAATAAGAGGCCAACTCTTTTCTTTCCTCATTGCAGTGGTTAAGCCTGACAAGTACCACAAGTCTTTTGCAAAACTAACACCATGACCATTCAGAAGAGGTCGCAAGTGATAGATGTAAAACAAATACTCGTGGACTAGAATACCAAGGACAGTATGGCAGTGTTGTGCTATCACATTGTTCCCATCCAGGCCTGAAACAGCAGGAGTGGTATTCAGATGTTGGCCAGACTATCTAAAGGGGAAGGAAGTGGGAGTTCAGTCAGTTAGACTCACTCCTGACACGGTATCAGGTAACTTCCATCTCTTCTTTTTAATCTAAATCTACCCTGGTCCAGTTTAAAGCCATTTCCCTTCTTCTTGTTGCTACATGCCCTTATAAAAAGTCCCTTCATGGCTTTCCTGTAAGGCCTCTTCAGGAACTGGAAGGCTGCTGTAAGGTCCCCCTGGAGCCTTTTCTTCTCCGTGCTGAAGAGCTCTCTCAGCCTGTCCTTGTAAGTGAGGTGTTCCAGTCCTCTTGTTGTCTTTGTGACCTCCTGTGGACCTGCTCCAATGGCTTGATGTCCTTCTTGTGCTGGGGGCCCCAGAACTGGATGCAGTGCTCCAGGTGGGGTCTCATGAGCAGAGTAGGGGAGCAAAATCACTGATTCGTGTTGAGTCTTCCATCAACCAACCGACACCCCCAAATTCCTCTCTTTTACTGTACAGCACTGACTGCTCCAGAATTAATGGGCTGAGTTCTCTCTGAATGTTAAGACTGGTCTGTAGCTGTTCCTTCATACCTTTAAACCTTCCCCACTGCAATGTACCAAGCGGGAACAGGGAAAGGAATATATATTTTTCCACCCCTGTAACCTGCTCTACCAGCTTTTTTCAGTGGTAGAATATTGACGGTCTCTGGCAGATACGAGAGTGACAAAACTCCAAACCTCTGGTGGGAGCATCATACACGTTGAGCTATGAAAGGTCTTATACCTTGCAGGAAAGAACAGTGTTTCTGAAACACTGTCAGAATGCTTGTAAAAGTGGATTTCTTATGTACCCAGTGACTGACTTTTACTTAGGGACTGGGACTTTGAAAAGGCTGACTGTCATGTTGAAAGACTGTGACTAAACTGAACTGTTTAAGAGGATGAAATGTCCCTGTGGAAAGGCTCTTTGTTGTAGATACCTGTAATGCTTGTTGTTTTCTGCTTGGCTTGAGATGGAGAATCTCTTGCCTGAGAACTGACAATTCTACAAGTTGGTGCCTCCTGCCTCTTTACTTTCTGCATGCTGATGTGGTAGAGAAGCAACCCATCAAGCTGATGTGAAGTTGGAGTGATGTAGTTTGGAGAAGAGGAGAGGCGATTTTGAGAATCAGTGCGATCTTCCCTCTGTTCTGCCACCTGTGCCCAATCATTGCCACATTTATACACAGGATACCAAAGTGAGTAACTTCTTGGCCTTCTGCTGGGCTCTTTTGATAAAATCTGAAGTTTGAAGTGTTGTCTTTGCTAGCCAAACTTGATGGACTGCAGTATATCAGGAGAGTCAGCAAAACAGTTTGGATCTGTTTATGTGCCTGTAATGAAGGATAACATGAAGAGCCTGCTGTTAAAAGTGCTCTGTGATCCCTGGACTGGAAGTGCCAAGGCTTGGTCTTTCATCTGTCAGGCTTCTCGAGCTGCTCCTGTTTGGTCTGCTAAATTCCATTGGAAAGGATTTTAATTTTCTCTTCTACAGCTGGGAAAACAGAGAAGAGATCTGATTCAGTGATGCAGACTCCCATATACCCAGCTCTAGCACAGATGCAGTTGGTGCTGGTCATGGAGGATTCCAAAGCTAAAGTCCTCTCTTACAAGCTAAGCAAAAGGCTGAGTTCAGGAGGACCTCAATCAGTGAGTGGTCAGCTGGTCATGGAGCATCAGGCTCTCTGCTTCTTTAGGGGATGAGAGTGTTACTGCAGGGAAGGAAGAAGCTGCTTCTTGCCTGAAGTCCTGCATGTAGAAAAGGAGCTCCAGCAAAGACTCACTCTATCTCTCAATCTTTCATCTCTCTTTTGGGCTATTTATGCTGCCTGCCAGTTTGTTGGCTGAGTGACTGCTGAATTATTTACCAGCCTGACTGAATTAAGCAGCAGCAAATGCAAGTGAGTGAATCCCACCTGAGACTCTTAAGGAAGGCGGAGGTTGGGGAAGGAGTGTGTATGTGTGGCTGTTGGGGAGTTGACAGGTAGTGCTTAATTAAATGCACCACTCCCTTCCAGGCAAAACCCTGGGGGAAGGGAAGCTATTCTCCTGCTCTCCAACTTGGCAGAAGGAAGCTGGGTGCATGGTTAAGACCAGCTCAGGTGACAGTGGAACCCCATCCCCACTGTGAGAAGGATCCTGCTGCTAGGAGTTACTTGCAGCCTGTGCCAGTATCAGCATCAGCACACTGGGGAGTAGTAGGGCTGTCAAGTGGCTGTTTCCCCCATCCTTCCCTACCATATCAAGTTGCTCCACACACCTTGTTTGTGATGGTTATTGTGCTGTATAGAGTTGACTGGGTTAATGAGTGCATATTATTAAATGCTGAATCAGCCAATTGTGCTTATTATTGTCTCCCTAAGTGCAGCAGTTAGTGAAGGTGTTTAAAAGGACAAGCATTCTCCTAGCACCTTCTAGATCAGAGCTGAGTATCTAGGCTGCAGAGAAACTCTATCAAATGGTAGTGCTCTAGCTGTTTGTTGTGAGGTAGTATCTCCCTGTTGGTATATCATTCCCAGAAAGGAAGTTCAAGCTTAGCACACAGTCCTTGTCTCATGCAAGTTCTATCCTCTCTATGCGTCTCCCAGCTATAAAATTTTATAGATGGGCAAACTGAGACATAGATCATTCTGTGATAGATCTGGTTTGAGTACTCTCTCCCTAGAGTACATGTGCTTCAGTCTAGTTGCACATGTACAGTAGAGAGTATCTTTATCTTAGGCCAGCTGATTGAGGACTGCTCACTGTCAGTCCTTCCTGCATGTGTGGGTACCCATAATGAGTATATTAGGAGGTGAGACTTAACTTCTTCAGTTAGCCTGCTTGCGCAACCATCTCCCAGACTTGTGAATTCTTATGGCATCTATTCCCTTCCAGAGCATGGTGTGTCACAAGAGCCATCTGTTGTGGAGTAGTTCCTGTTATCTGTATCATCCATTTATTGTGTGAGGTAGAAAATTCTCTAGAAGCCGGTGAAAGACAGAGCTGGAAATAAGACATAAGAAGAGCACTGTGTGGTCAAAAGCACATGCCTCATGAATTTATCATGACCCATCTCTGAGGGACACTTGCTGCATAAATCACCTAATAACATACCTTGTAAAAGATGATATGCAACAATTCTGCAGTTCTTTCCCATTTCTGCCGTATCTCCATTGCTGAAATTAACTGTACAGTTGGTGTAAATGTGCTCACACACTGCTCTGTTGCAGCAATATGTATGTAGCACATCAAGGTAATTAATTTTTCTTGAATAGCCTATGCAAGTACTGTCTTTTTTTTTTTTTTTTTTTTTTTTGCATGATCAGTAAGTGATTTCATATTGCATATAGTAAGGAATTTAAAAGAGTTGATGACCCCTTCTGGCTTTACTCTAGATGGGGGTCATGTCTGGGTTACTACTCAGCCTTTTCCAGTAAGTTAGCTCCTACTCTTAGAATTGTCATTGCTGCATTGAGCTGTGCTTCCCTCTATGATTATTAATTAAAGAGAAGAAAAAATGCTGGACTTCCCCTTTTTTGGTGGAGGTACCTTTGTTTTCCACTGCTGTGAAAAGCAAAGGCACTGGGTCTGAAAACGATGCTGGCATGAGCACACACATCACATTCTGATGTTCTGCAGCACTGCTTGAGTCAACCTGTTCTATGCAGTATTCATATGTGCAACTAAATGTATTTCTTTAATAAGAAAACTTGATTGTCATGAATAATCAGAAGACTTTGTCTAGATGGATTTCAGCAAAGTACTCTATAAGGTGTCTCATGGGAATATTACTTTCCTAGGCAGAGAAAAGGGAAATTGTTAGCATGTGGCTTGTACGATGGAAGAGAGGCAAGTGTCAGGAAGCTGCCCAGAAAAGAAAGTCACAAGGATGGAATTCTACCAGTGCAAGATTGACCTATTTATGAATGTTAATTTAACTGGTTATGTACCTATTAACTGAATAATTATTTATTCCCCAGAAGCATCCATATACACAAGCATATCAGAAGAGCTGAGGATCCTCTTCTTTAGGCTTTGTACCCATTAAATAGTACTGTCCTGCTCTAGCTTTGGCAGGAGGAAATGACTCTTCTTGGTGTTACAGTCCCCTGCTGTGTTTCGTGGAGTTTTAGTACTCTCTGCTCACTGACTGTGGGAAGGAGACTTGTGTAAAAGTAAATACATAAAGAGTACATGTCAGCAAAACTTGGTTTCCCTGATCGCTCAAGTGAAGCCGGGCATGGACTTTCTATCAAGAAGGATTGTAAGTGTGGATCTATTCTCCTCAGGCTGGGTCAGAGTTTTTTCCTGCTTCTGACTAGTTGTCTGAGTTTAGAAGGGGAAAGGGACAGTATACCTTCCATGTCAAAGGAGAGACAACATTACTAGCTGATGCCAACACCAGTGTCAGAGGGAGATTCTGTTTCTGTACCGTTTGTAACCAAGTGGATAGCAATGTGTGAACATTTGGGTCATTCTGCCTTGCACTCGTAATACTCTGTACAGCTGCTGATGCTGTACAGTGGCAAAGTAAAGGTCATTTCCCCACTTGGCAGACTTGCCAGTGGAATAATGGAAGAGATGTACCTAGGCGAGCAGGAACAATGGAGGAAGCCCCAAACACAACAAGGAGGAGAAAATCAGAAATGACAATCAAGACTGAGGAGACATGGGATTGCAAGAGAATGAAATGAACAAGATGAAAACAAGGTGTGGAAGAGTAGTGTGGTATGACACAGGCAGGGACTAACCTTGGCAACTGTATTGAAGAGGATGTTCTTTTTCCTTTCTGCTTCCCAGACTCTACCCTTTCTCAACTTTCTCACATATGTACCTTCATCAGATTCTCACACAGCAAGCCAGTAGAGTATGCATTGCACTACTATGCTATTAGTGACTGCCTCTCTTGGTTGAGATGCTGTTTTCCCTTTTCACAGAATCATAGGGGTTGGAACGGACCTCCAGAGATCATCAAGTCCAACCCTCTGCCAAAGCAGGTTCCCTACACCAGGTGGCACAAGTCGGTGCCCAGGCGAGTCCTGAATGTCTCCAGAGAAGGAGACTCCACAACCTCCCTGGGCAGCCTGTTCCAGCGCTCCATCACCTCACCTAAAGAAGTTTGTGCATTTGTGCAGAACCTCCCATGCTGCAGTTTCTGGCCATTTCCCCTTGTCCTATCTCCACACACTGCAGAAAACAGTCTGGCCTCGCCATTCTGCCCCCTACACCTTAGGTATTTACAGACCTGGATCAGGTCCCCTCTCAGTCGTCTTTTCTCAAGGCTGAACAGACCCAGTTCACTCAGCCTTTCTCCATAGGGGAGATGCTCCAGGCCCTTCACCATCTTTGTGGCCCTCCGCTGGACTCTTTCCAAGAGATCCCTGTCTTTTTTGTACTGGGGAGCCCAGAACTGGACACAGTACTCCAGATGAGGCCTTACCAGGGCAGAGTAGAGGGGGAGGATCACCTCCCTCGACCTGCTGGACACGCTCTTCTTAATGCACCCCAGAATGCCATTGGCCTTTTTGGCCACGAGGGCACACTGCTGGCTCATGGCCAACCTGTCGTCCACCAGGATGCCCAGGTCCCTCTCTGCAGAGCTCCTCTCCAGCAGCTCATCCCCCAGCCTGTATTGGTGCATGCAATTATTCCTCCCTAGATGCAAGACCCTACGCTTGCTTGTGTTGAACCTCATCCGGTTTCTTACTGCCCAGCTCTCCAGCCTGTCCAGGTCTCGCTGAATGGCAGCACAGCCTTCAGGCGTGTCAGCCGATCCTCCCAACTTCGTATCATCAGCAAACTTGCTGAGGGTGGCCACTATCCCCTCATCAAGGTCATTGATGAAGATGTTGAACAAGACCGGATCCAGCACAGACCCCTGGGGGACACCACTGGTTACAGGTCTCCAGCCAGACTCTTCACCACCAACGACGACCCTCTGCGCTCTGCCAGTCAGCCAGTTCTCAACCCACCCCACTGTCCACTCGTCTATCCCACACTTCCTCAGCTTTGTTATAAGGATGTCGTCGGAGACAGTATTAAATGCCTTTCTAAAATCAAGGTAGACTACATCCACTGCTCTCCCCCCATCCTCCCAGCCAGTGACAACATCTGTTTCTGTTTTCCTTTGTGTAAATCTGATGCCAAGAGCAAACCTTTGTATCTGTTCCACCAGCAGGAGGTGATGTGTTAGCAGGGGGAAGTGAAGGAAGGCATCAGTGTGTGGGACTTGAAAGCCATTTCCTGTCCTGCTCATGGATGATCACTGAAGAGGTATTTTGGTTTAACTTATTATTAGCTTATTGAATTATGTGATCACAGCATTTAAATTCTGTACAAGATCTTTTCTGTCATGGTCTCTAGGGTAACGAGGGACTTGTTTCTGGTCTTCGATGCGCTCAAAAAGTCAAACTATTAGTATCACTGTCCCTTTGCTTTGATTCTTTGACTCCTCTGGGGAGCATTTTCATGTGCAGAGCGCAGCTTTCTGAGCATCTACTATGTGTCTTTATGGTTTGTTTTTTTTTAATAGAGCCACCCCTCCTATTCCCTTATTTGTGAGTTGTCTTGAAAACAGACTGTTGCTGACTGGTTCTGTTAGAGAACCTCTATTTGCTGAAAGGTGTACAGGATATTTGGTAGTTCATGGCAGCAACGGTAGCTTTGCTAAGAAGGGATGGGTAGTATTGAAGCAGACTGCTATTGCACTGTGCTTTTCCAAAGTGAGGGCTTGGTTTAGGCCACTGGTCAGTGAGCTGACTGACAGTAATACAGCACTACAGCTGCGCTCTGATTTCCCCTTGTTCACTTTCTTCTGTGTAGAAAAAAATTTAATTGTTACGGTTCAGTTATCAAAAGAATATTCTCCACATTCTGCTGTATATGCTCTGTCCCAATGATTTTGGCTGCTATGCCAGGAGAGGACTCCTCCTAACCTTGCAGTGGGAAGTGAAAAGCTTCTACTCCAGTGCCTAGCCATGAAGCAGCATCCCATGAGCAGAATATCAGAGAAGGGAAATTTGCTTAGCCTGCAAAAAAAGGTCAGACCCAGCCCAGTACACCCTGCCGAGAAGGGTCAGTGTGGTGAACCAACTTACACTTCATTTGTCACCTGTCAGTGCTGAGCGTTCTACAATTAGTAGTATGGTAGTGCAAAGGACAAAGGGGATTTCTGATGGGGAGAAGTGAGGTAAGCTGTAATTAACTAGAACAGTGAAGGAAGAAGCTCTGTTGTTGGGCTGCTGAGTTTCTCTCCTGAGCTCAAAATTTTTCACACGTGCTTAGCCACAAACTTGTGCCCCTAACACCAACCCTGGGTCATATTCTCCCAGTCATATCAGATAATAAGATCTAAATAAAGGGATGGCTGAGCCTTTGTTGACATAAGTAATGAATGTTGTATGAAGATCCAAGATGCTCAACTTCTCTGCCAGTGCACAGAACAGGCTAAGGCTGAGGGACAAGCTGAGGCAGCAGAGAGAAGCCTCCCTTGCTTCTGCTGGTTCTGGAGTTAACGTCCTCATGCAGACTGAGTGAAAAAGGGACTCACTGACCCCTGAGGAGGACGAAGATGTTAATGGTGACCTCTGGTAAGAAGAAGCCAGGGATTCTTCCTTTCCATGTAGTATAACTTAATGCCTGTGTCTGTAGTGGCTGGTCTATGTATAATGCCATTTCTCCTGTTTGAACAGTTATTGCTGCATTCCTGCTTTTCCCACCTCTGCAAACATTGCATGTCTTTGCATGCTTTTTGGTTTCTGTTCTTGAGTGGTTTTCAGCCAGTGCCATGTCCCCAGGTAATATTGTCTATATATACCTCACTGTACTCCATGAAACAGGCTTCTTCAATCTCAAAGCATATGTTAGCTGGAAACAAGCAAGTCAGTGATCTCTCTTTTTTCCCAAAGCATGTTTTGAAAATAGCTTTACAAGGACTTCCAGTGCCCAAGCAGTTATTTAGTTCCCACATCCCGCTCATCACATGTGAGAGAGCTGCTCTTGTTTTGCATGCAGACAACTGGCAGAGCAGATTGTGGAGGCAGGATGCACATTCCACCTCACCCCCAGTGCTGAAGCTTAAATGGCCCTGATCTGTTTTTAAAGGAAATCTTTCAAGTGTCATTAACAATGAAGTCATAATAGCGACCTCTGATACAGCTGGGAAACATCTGCCAACACGTGGAGCAGATGACAGTTTGATGAGGGTACGGTTGGATCAGACTGCAACCAGCTCAAGGGGGTAAAAAGCCAAAGCTGGTAGAGTTAACTTGGCTCCTGAGTTGGCTTGGAAGCATGTTGTGTTCAAGACATGTTGGTAAATCATGGCACCTCCTTGCTTCTAGAGAGAATTAGGATGTAGAATACTAAACATAAATACTATTTACTTTATAAACGCACCTGGTGTGTCTGGTGATACATTTACATACATATACATAAAGGGTGAAGAGTTGGCTTTTCAGATTGTCGTAGGCTTTTTCTTAAACAACTGTCTGAGCTTGATAACTGTGGTCACTGTGTCTAAATGACTAACATTTTACCTAACTTTGAAAATAGTTATGGTGTAGATTTTGCTGGATTTTTTTTGCTTCTGTTCCTTATGCAAGTTGCTTTCAGAGAAGCTTTCAATGATTGTCTCAATAAAGACAATCTGTATCTGTACTCTGCATCAGTAGAAGCTGTTCACGTAGATTATAGTAAGAGCACAGCAATGACACAAATAATGTTTCCCAAATTCAAATGAATATTAATTGAGATTGCATAATATTTTTTTGCTGTTTTTTCTTTGAAGCATATATGGGTGAATGGTCAGGACATCATAGTCTTTGCATTCCTGATATTTTGGCTTGAGATCTATCTGGTGATAGACTGAGGACCACACTGTGTTGTGAATATTTGTCAACCATAACAATATAGCAGAAAGACAGTGTTTCGTTCTGCATCATTCCCCCTTTCTTCCCCCCGCACTACTATTACCTCAAAAACCAGTTTAATACTTTCTATCTTTTAAATTGGAAACTCAGGTAGAATAGATTTGGAGATCTAGATCTTTTTCTGTTGATTGTGGAGCCACTAAGCAACACTGCAGTTGCCCCATACATTATATTATTTTTGATTGTGTGGAAGCCACAAGCCATCTTTTTTCTTCTCTCCTAGAAAGACACAGTTCTAAATTGAAGCAGGCATACTCAGAGCATGGGGAATCCCCTAAGTACAAAGGAAAAAAAAAGCAGCAGAGCGTTCAGGCTTTCAGTGTTTCAGCTACAGCTCATAGTGTTCTCTGGACTTCTGTTGTGCTGTTTAGCAGAGCAGTTCAAACTGCTGCTAAATAAGACATCTGCTAGAGAAACTCTGGCTTTGTGGATCTCTTGTTTTAATTTTGTGAGATAACCTTTGTGAAGAGCAAGTGTTGTCGAAAGGCCTTACTGGAAACACCATGACACAAGTATTTTATTTGCACGTGTTGAAGATACTGTTGAGTCAAGGTTTTCCAAGAGAACTTCTGAGGATCTGAACAGAGAGAAGGTTGAGTTTTTAAGCTTAGATAGAGGAAAAAATCAGTTAAATATTTTCTTCCATTTTCAATTATGATTTATGAATATCTAAGATAACAATGCATTTTCTTTATCATCCCAACATATCCTTTTTTAGGATAACAGTAAGTACCTGGTAGTACTTTAAGTATATGCTTTATTCTCATAGAATAATCCACGAGAAGGCTCTTGTGGGATGTTCAGTGGACCTCAGTTTGAGCATTTTGGGAAGTGGGGCAATGAGACATCTCTCTCAACAAAGCTCAGCTTCAAAACTTGTTCACTTGTACCACTTTTATATTTGTATAAATTCTGTTGATAAGGAGTAGGGTTCCTTGTCGGAAAAACTGGGAAAGCCTCTCAGCTATTTAAAATTAGAAAGATTAAAGGGCATATTAATAGGAAAGAGGTGTTAATTCATTAGTGTTGTTCTCTTTCCCTAAAGAAAACACTTGATTAGAGGCAAACATTGTCTTCCAGATTCAGCTTAAGATGAAATTTGAAAGATGAAATCACCAACTGATGTAATCTCTCACACTGGTCACTGGGAGAGCATGAGGCAAAGTTGAATATGTTAAGCACTTTTAAGTTGTTGGCTAGAAACTAGTTGTTGGCTCCACCTGAAGAAAGTTATGGAGTACTTATTGTAAGTGCTTCTTTGGCAATTTGGTGGGATCACAGCCTCTTTCCGTAAGGTGAAGAGATGGAAGGAATAGGTAGCAGCTGCAGGAAGTAGGCTTTGGTTTTGGGTAATGATGACTGGCCATGTCCTGAAATACTGTTGTACCACTGGAATGATAGTAGAGGGCTCTGTGTGTGTA
This sequence comes from Meleagris gallopavo, assembly GCF_905368555.1. NCBI lineage: Eukaryota > Metazoa > Chordata > Aves > Galliformes > Phasianidae > Meleagris > Meleagris gallopavo. The sequence goes on from NC_139420.1 coordinate 193,751, forward strand.
GACAAATCTTTTATTATTGCTTATAAAAGAAAGTTTCCATAAATTTTAGAAAACGTCTTTACCTACTGTAAAAAGTCAAAATACGGTAGGTGCTGTTTTTGTGTAATTTTTAAGATGCTTCCTCGAGGCTATGTTCAGTCAGTGATAGACCTAGAAACAGAATGTAAGTGTCTTGGCCTTTTAGCTATCTTCACTAATCTTTACATGGTACTTCCTCCAGATGTTTCAGTAAGGGGTACTGTAAGAAGTTCTCAATGTTGCTGTTCCAATTCCTTGTTTCCGAAGGACTGCCTGCCTTTATGTTTTTAATATCGTACTTTGAAGCACCATAGCTGGAAGTGACCATGCCAGAAATAATAATAACAATAATAATCTGCCTAGCATAACAAGCGTTTTACCAGCATGTAGGAAGACAAAGGTCTCTGTGTGTTTAGTATTTAGCACACCAAAAGTCTTATTGAGTCTGTCTGGAATGCATAGGTGCAAACCTGAACCGCTTATATGCTGAGAAGAAAATTGCATGCGGACCTGAGAGCCAAGTGAAAATGAACAAACAGGCTCATGAGTTTCATTTCTTTGGCAGTGGGAAGTGTTTCTGGGCCATATGGCTCGACAACCCCATTCGAGCTTATGTATATTTAAATCCACGTAACACTGAGTAGTCAGTTTACAAATATTTTTTGAGTTTCTTCAGTCATATTTAATTAACTCTTTACTACAGATCAGAAAAATGGAAGGAAAAAGCTAACCTAAACCTTTTTTTTTTTTTTTCCCCTCTGCAGATTCCATGCTTATTTTTGCCGTGGCCTATGTTCAAAACCCAAACAATAAAGCATATATATCTATGACATATGGGAATTGTCCAAAAAGGATGATGTCTGAAGGTTTATGGTTGGGTTTTATATTCTCTCTATCTACAGAGTAGCACTTCCTGAATGTTTCTGCGGTGGGAAAAGCATCCTAGCCATTTCCCCTTGTGGATGATGGTGTAATTAGAGCTGTAAAAAAGAGCCCATGACACTAAAAGGCACTAAGTACTGCAGATTTAGGACAACAGGTTACTATGGAAACTGAAGTGAAAATAGGACCATAAATGAGTGAATAACAATAGCATAGAGTTCTCAGTTTGGATCGATCTGCAAGATTCACTAGAATACAGCCTGCCTTTCTGTCAGTTATTTGCATAACCTTTTGCTTGGTGCTCTTAATGAAGCCTTGGTACTTCTTCCCATCAACTCTTCTTTTCTACATAGAAACGCTCTTTTCTTAAAAAGAAATGTGATCAATTTCTAGTGGATGCTATCCACCCTCTTACCAATAATATCAAAATATTTTGGACTTAATATAGGTAAGTATGCAATATACTAAGCATAATGTCACTGTCTTTACTAGTACTCTAGTACTTCTCTTTGGGAGTAGCTAAAAATTCTTGTTTATCAAGTGAAGTATGAAGTCCTCTTGTATTCTGGATGAGTAGTAGTACACTGGAAAGATGGAGCAATGCCTGTGATACCTTTGTGCAATTCTGGATTTGGCAGATCTCTGTAGCTAATTTTCTTTTGGAATCACTGGAACTAAGGTTTTGCAGTTTGAGACTAGTTCTGGTGTTTGTAGTGGAAGATCCTGTCTTTGGCTCATCCATTTCTGAGGAAATTCCCTACCAGTAAAAGATGGTTCCCAATCTTTCCAGGATTTTCAGAAGATTATGGCATCTTACATAGGTTGTACCATGCTTTAAGCAGCATTAAAAAAATGCTGGTACAATAAAACATTTATGGTATGAAAGGAAAGAACAAAGGAGGGGCTGGTATTTTTTGCACCATGATTTTTCTTGCTGAGCATTTAACAAAAGCAGAAGAAATAGAACTGCAAGGAAGTAAAGATTGAACTGCTGGTATCAGAGATACCCATTTGGTCCTGTTTGTTTCTGTAGAAGCAGTTGTGCAAACTTTGTAGTAATAAATATACTAAGTGTATACATCAGGAATGTTTAGGAAAAAACATTGTATATGATGGACTCACTGCAACTGACCTATATAAGTTAATTATATAGAAATATGAATCGTAGAATCATAGAATGGTTTGTGTTAGAATGGACCTTTAAGATCACCTAGTTCCAACCCCCCACTAAAGGCAGGGACACCTCCCTTCAGCCCAGGTTGCTCACAGCCCCATCCAGCCTGGTCTTGAGTGCTTCCTGAGAGGGGGACATTCACAACCTCTCTGGGCAACCTGTTGCAGTGTCTCACCACTGTCATAGTAAAGAATTTCTTCTTAATATCTAGTCTAAATCTCGCCTCTTCCAGTTTAAAGCTATTTCCCCTCATCCCTTGGCTACGTGCTCTTATAAGAAGTCCCGTCCCCAGGTGGGGTCTCACAAGAGTAGAACAGAGGGGCAGAATCACCTCCCTCCATCTACTGCCGGTCATGCATCTTTTGATGCAGCCCAGGATATGGCTGGCCTTCTGGGCTGCAAGTGCACGTTGCCAGCTCATGTTGAGTCTTTCATCAACCAACATCCCCAAATCTACCTCCTCAGGGCTGCTCTCAGGCCATTCTCTGTCAAACCTGTGTCTATGCTTGGGATTGCCCCAACCCAGGTGCAGGACCTTGCACTTGGTATGTGGATTATCAGTAAATTCAGTGGCAACTCAACTGGGACACAGCTTTGCAATAACTGTCCCTAAGAGCTTATCATCCTCCCTGCACTCTGAATAGTTTGCCTATGGCAAGGGGGTTGGAGATTCATGATCCTTGAGGTCCCTTACAATCCAGGCCATTCTGTGATTCTGAGAGTTAATTTTGCAAGCTGTGGTCTAAAAGTCACATAAGGTGCCACTTAATTCTTTGCAAACTGTCATGGAAGAAGAGCTAACCTCATAAAAAGTCTCTTTCTTTGTATGCACTGGCATAGTTCCCCCATTACCACTGTTCCAAATGAGAACCAGTGAAACCAGTTGGTTGCCAATCATCAGGAGCAAGTCAGGGTCTGGATTTCTCAAAGTGGGGTTTACAGCAACACTGTGTCCAAATACCTATGATTTTTGGTCTGAAGCTTGTGCCTTACTGTTTCAGTGAAATAATTCAGGATTCTCTGATTTTCCAGCTTTTTGTTGCCATAAATGAGAGAGAAACTGCTTCTTTGTGCATTTCTAAAATCTCCCACTGCATGGCAAGCCAGGCACATTCCTGATTCTGGCTGATTTGCTTGTGTAGGCTTGGGGCAGCATCCAGATGCTGACCTGCTGGCTCCAGAGAGCCTTCCCACAGAATAAAAGCTGTTAAATTCTTGATCTGATTGGCAGCTCTGAGAATTCAATTCAGGTCCCTGGGGAGAGGCAGGAGACTATTTCCTTTCTCTGTGGCTATTGTCAAGAAAATGAATAAATCCTTCCACCCCAGTCCTCAGGTTGTCACTGTCCTGGATTAATTTTGTTTACATTTTTCTTATTTCTACCCTAGCTTCATCTTGAGGAGGGAATTGCCCAATTCTCTGCCTGCGTTCAAAGCAAAGCCAAGCAATCTGGTATATGTAAATCCAGAGAGAGAGGACAAGAATCCTGGCTGAAGTCACTGCCTGATTGCTGCTTGAGGAACAGCTTCTGCTGGGTCCTGGTGTCCCTGGAAAGAGGGAGACTCATCAGGGCAAGATCGCTCATGCCTTTTTCTTTGGCACAGCTCCTCGTCATTCTCAGAGTGTTACCAGATGATTTGCCCATGGCTTTAGCCATTCTTCTATAAGTTATTCTAGGTTGGGCTGGGGCCTAGTGTGCTTCCCTTTGCAGGCCTGCTCTTCACCTGCATGATATCTAACATGGGATATCAACTCATGGCACTCGTGTGTGAAGATTGCAAATTCTGTGCTGCAGTGTGGGTTAGGTGAGGCATGACTAACTGGAGGTGAGCAGCAGCTGGGATCCTGTGCAAGGGCTGCTCAGCAGTCACAGCATGCACTGGGGATGGCACTGGAGGTGGGTAGCCTTGTGCAGAGTCTGCAAGGTCTGGCCCTCATGTGACTGGTTGAGGGATCCCTGTCTGGCCTTTGTTTCAGCACAGTAAGCATAACTAAACTTCAGTCTTGTGGAAAATTTGCAGGGGAAAAATGGAAACAGATTTTTGCACTGAGTTTTAATTTCTGCTCTCTCTCCTCCTTCTTGAAGGGAAAAAAAGTAATTCTGTTTTTGGGAAGAAACATTTCAGCTTTGAAAATATATTTTAAAGGCGTGTTTAATGGTTAGTGGAGCAAAATGCTTTAATACAAATTATAAACTCCTCCAGAATTTTCTTCAGAAAAGCAACCAGTATTTCTCAACTAGCTTTATTTATAAGTTTTAAATTACACTTGTAAGCATCTTCCTGAGTCAGAATTTTGAAAGAAAAATCTTATTATCTCAGCTACCTATTTTAACTTATGTAGGATACTAACTATGATAGTTATATGCTCACTCTTTTATCTTATATTTACAGGTCTTTAAAAAACTTTTTTTTTTAAGTATAGGTAATCATTATGTGGGTTGGAAATTTTACCTTTAAATGCCACACTTTTGCATGAAAATTTTCATATATTAATGCTAATCAGGGCCACAGGAAATGAATCAGAATTTCTCTAAACCCCCTGTTTTGACTTAGGATTCTCCAGCTTCAGAAGTCTGTCTGGAAAACACAGATGAACCCAGCTAAATCTTCCTGCAGTTGCAAAACTCTCTGATTTTTCTGTGGGTCATCATTCCTTCAGATCCACGAAGAGTGCTGGCACACAAGATGCTGTACTGTACTGTACTGTACTGTAGTGTTAACACCTTGTTGAACTAAATGAAAAACTTGTACCTCTTTTCAGGGCAATTGATTTAGTTATTTATTAAATCTGTGGTTTGGAAGCTTTTCTGAGTGTGACCAAGGAAAGCAAGCCTCTTCTCTGTCTGCTTAGATTTGCTGTACAATGTGTAATATTTAGGATCTGCAACATGGAAAAGGTTGGTAACTATTGATTTTGGACTGCCAGCAGTCTCAATAGTAAGAACGGCTCCTGGTTAAGATCTGGCAGTTTCCTCTCTAACATCAGATGCAGTGTAGGTTGGGAGAACACTGTCAGCCGGGAGCCTGGCTCTATTCTCAGTCATTCTGTGTGCAAAGAAGCATTATGGGAATAAAAGGTCTTCAGGAGGAAGTAATTACTCTTATAAATATGAGCTAGCTTTCATATAAGAAGATTGTTTTGGTACTGTAAATTGGTCAATAAGGAAACTCTCTAAGACTCAGTTTGGAGTGTTAGAAAGCAGGCACTCTTTTATTCTTGGCACTGGATGCGTGAGGGGATCCTTGCACCTACTTGTGCAAACGTGGTTGTATGGGGCTGCTGAATCACGGCCTGAACCTCTGATTGATCACCTGAGGCGAGCAGTGAGTCAGCCACGGGAGCACAGGTGAAGGCAATTCTCCTGTGCTGCAGGAAGGGGTTGGAGCCTGGCTGCACCTCTCCTAGAGCCATTTAAGAGCTGACTGCCAGTAGGGAAGGAGTTTCCTATGTGAGCCCAGGGTAGGGTGAGTGTCCTTTTCTGCTCTCGTATAATAACTATGTAAGCCAAGCTCTCAGATATACTATGTCATCTGTATATTCATTGATTGTAGAGTGGTACAAAAGATCTTTAGCTTACATGCATTACTTGTGTTACGTATGCAAAGATTTTCATGGACAGTACGTATTCAGTACTTCCTCCCAAATCATTAACATAAGGTTCTGCCTCCTTGCTCATGCTCAGTCTTTTTGTGGTAGTGATCCTGACGCACTCTAGATGAAGTTAGTAGTTCTCTTCACTTGTGTTTGCTGGTTGAAACTGGTCTTTGTGCATGGTCAGTTATTTCTTTGCCTTGATCTTATAATATCTGCTTTCACAAAATTAGCTGATCCAGGTGGAACTTCCTTATCTGCCTGGCATATGGGAGTCAGTATATCATGTCATCTACTTAGTACAAGGACACAGATTCTTCCTGTTTTCCAGACAACTGGAAAACAGGGCTATTATCAATGAGCATTAGCAGGCTTAACGATATCACTACATCTTGTATCAGTTTAATATGGAGAGTGAAGGAATGATGGAAGATTATCCTAGAAGCATGTGAAATTAAGACTAATATGATGATGCTGAGGAACTCCCCTTTATACATGCCACAGTAGAAAAGGAAGGAGATGTTTCATGATTTGAAAGGCAAATTTTTTATACTACGTAAAGAAAATGGTGTGTCCCCTGCTGCAGGATGTGCTGTCAGATATAGTAGTGGGATGAAAGTTAGCAGAATCCAAAGAAGAATTAAAGAGAATTTTTAAAGTCAGAAAGTACAAGCTGAGAATCTAGTTCCCTGTGGGAATTCTGAATGATGAGCCTCGAGACTGCCTCTTTGTGTCTCTGTGCTGAGAACCTCAACACCTGCATCAAGGAGGGTAAAGTAACATAAAACAATAAAGCTCTAAGAACCATATATGCCAAGGCATAAAACTCCAACTTGTGCCAATTAGAAAGAAACATTCCCCTTGGGCAGATTGTTCTGTAATTTGCCTGCTGTGAAGCTGTTCGTGTTTAAGTATTTGCTGAGGATTGCTTAGCAAAAAGGAAAATAAACAGAAAAATTCTAGACTTTGAACTACTGAAATCCCAAAATGTGTGAGGTCCTGAGCTCCTGAACAGAATTGTGACTCCAAACCAGGGAGAATCCACTGCTATTGGCACGGGTGGAGCTGTGTGAAGCTGGATGCCTCACTGCAGCCATCCCGCCTGGCACTGGATGTGCTGAGTTTGGAATGGGGGAAGTTATTTTTTTCTGAACTTGTGTAAGTGTTGATGCTAATTTGACTTGTTTTATAATAAATACCAAAGTATCTGGAAGCTTTTCTCCAAAAGTGGAACAAACCTGCTCTGGCCTTTCCCAACAGCCAATTGCTTTCCTCTCACATCTGAACTAAATGAGCATTATCTCACTTAGGAAGTAACTTACTTATGATGAGAAAGGACTGAAAGGGAAATGGTTACAAAGGAGATACTGTAGCTAAGTTGTATCAACATCCAGGTACAGCTTTTCTATCTGTAGATACACAATGATGTTATAATGGTATCTTCTACCTGTCCGTGTAAAGTGAAATTACATGTATAGGCAAGTACATGGAAGGAAACTGAGCTATTTTCATTGAGACCTGCCTTTGTGCTACTTTAAGATGGCATCATTTTCTAACAGCAATTGAGGCAGGCTTGCTGTGGTCTATAAACCTTCAACTCAGCAGTGATCTGGAATGGAAAAAGAGCCCACCTACTTGTATGAAAGTCATCCCCCTGCATCGTACTTGCAGTGTGAATACTAGAAATACAATGCTTTTAAAGCCAAGTTAATATGTAAAAGCTAAGCTATATTCAGCTGTGAGATGTCTAAGGCAATTTTAGTGTCAGTCTTTGGAATTATGATTCGCACCATGTATACCTTTTGACTGCAACATAGAATAGCTTTTAAGTATGTTCTGATTGAACGTGTGCTGCTGCTGCCTTTGGTCTAGTATAGGCACAATCAGAATCCACAGGCATCTAGACCAGAGCTTAGTGCCTTTATTTGAATGTGTTTTTTTTTTTTTTCCCTTTATGGCTTTGATATACAGCTTTTTTCTCTCTGACTCATGATGGAAGAAAAAAGACTCTTTAATTTTTGATAAGTTTGATTTTCCTGGAAAAAGACAAAAATGTGTTATCTCTTGCAATCTGTAGTAATTGTAAAAAATAAACAAATGTTTTGGGACAGACTAGACCAATATATATTAAAACAACATTTCAGGAAGTTCATTGCTTAACATTAGTTTATGGAGGGGAAAAAAGATTTAAAAAAAAAAAAAAAATGCTTTCCGCAACTTCTGTTGGTATCAGCTGATCTGATTCTGCAGTCGCCGGCACCAGTTTAGTCCAGAAGGACTGTGGAGAAGTGTGTGTGCCACTGTGCTCATACCTGAGATGAGAAGAATAGAATGAGGCCCGGTGAATGCTGAGTTAGGAAAAGCAGCATTGGTATTGTGTTGCAGGGAGGCTGTCCTAAGCTTACAGCTTGTGTTGACACATATGGCTAGTTAGTACAATATACTGCAGAGCATTAATTGTTCCTACTGCTATACTAATTTGCTAGGTGCATAGCAGTTGTTGCAGAGTACACTGGCATCTGAACAGATTATTAAGGCCTGCATTTTGCTGCAGAGCAGCAACCCATGTGGTAGAGACTGGGGGTCACATTCTACTCTCCCATATTCTGTTGTAAATATCAATAATCCCATTTATTTTATCAGAATGATGCTGAGTTTAAACTGGTGTGATTAAAGGCATCTGACCTAATTGTTCTGTTGTGTTTGATAATATATCTGGTATTCTATAGAGACAGTCTTTATAATGGATAGGAGAGTAATCCATAGGTTTCAGTAGTTGCTGAGATTTTTAAAGGAATCTAAACAACTGTAACGTGATCCCTTCATTGATTTCAGTGGTCCGGTGTTTAAATATCTGAATCTCATCCATACATTATAATATGCAAATAATAGTCTAACGTAGTTTCATGCATCATCTTTCAAAGGGAATGCCCTCTCTTCAGATTGAGCTGTTGGGAAGAACAGCATGCTGCAAGATGTTGCAGTGACAGCATTGTCATGAGATATGTAATGCTGATTAAATTACGTGAATAAGCAAGTGAATGCAAGAATCATGGAATCATAGGGTTGGGTTTAAGGGACCCTAAGGATCATCAAGTTGAAACTCTCCTGCCAAAGGCAAGGCCACCTATCTCCAGATCTGTTACTAGACCAGGTTGCAGGTAACGTAAGTCATTACTTATGGATTTAATACTTACTACTGCCAAAGCTTATGATAAAATTTTCCTCAGTTCTAGGGGAAGAAGAACCAAACCTTGCTGTTAACATTGATATGACACAGCGTCTTTGTACGCACTGCAGAGAGTGCATTGTAATGCACATTGCACTGTTTTGCTGCAGCATCAGGAAATCTCACTATGGTTTGTGCTCTGTGATAGAAATGTCACTTAGCTTGCCTGTTTTACAAGTGAGTATTGTTATTTTAATATTGCTCTTGTTAAATTCACTGCTGCTAAAAAAAAGTCCAGAGTGGCAGAAGTCAGCCAGCTTCATCTGCAGCTATCCTGGCAGACTGGAGGATTGCGATGCTTGTTCCTCCATGGAGGGACAGCAGTTTTATTCTCACACCTCACTGAATCATGTGGGTTCTGCTCCAAAAGTAATGCCTTCTATTTCATTGTGTGGGCCCACAACACCAGAGGCAGGTTTTAGTGGTATGGCAGTAGAGGTTGAACCTTCCCACCAATATCCCATGCAACAAATGGCAGCATAGGAACAGTCCATCAGAGTGGTGTCTGACATGGAAGTGAGCGTGGAGCAAAAATGTGTTTAATTCCTCCTTATGGGGAAAAAAAAAAAAGGCATCTGTTGACCTTCATCGATGCTTGAAGAACATTTATGGAGACCAATGTCAGACAGTGGATGTTAACACACTGAGGCAGTGGGTGGTATGTTTCAGTAGTGATGCCATTGTCATAACTGTGAAACCTCATCAGTTGCCTTCCTTCATCTGCTGAAGCCATCACATCATAGAAGACCACAGGATTGGTCAGGCACAGTTCGCACTTGGCAAAGCCATGCTGGCTGTCTTAGATCACCTCCTTGACTTGCATGTGCACTGACAGTAGCTTGTAGCTCCTGCTTCCCACCTGATGCTGCAGTTCCTTCCCTACGGAAATGCTGCAGGGAGTCAGGATTAGGATGTGGGACAGATGGATTTCTTGTGCTTGTACAAGGGGAAATAACTTTTGCCCAATGTTGCCCTGCAGTTCTGCCACTTACTATGTCTCTGTGAGTGGAAGGAGCCAAGGATAAGTGCCTGTCTTGACCTGTTGAGTTTCTTTCGGTCTTGGAAGTGGTCACCATTGCTGGCAGTATGAGTGGCAGCAGAAAAGATAACAAAGCCCCATGCTAAACTTGGCCTGGACTCACACCCCTAGAGTGACACGTGAGCTGCATGTGTCCTGGTGAATCCTGCTTGGGGACTCTTTGCGCTGTGGATAGGTCTTGGTGGCCAGAGCCATTGACTTACTATTGATTCCATCAATAATGCATATGCCAGAGTTTAACTGGATGTTTACTAGGTCCTCTATCTGACCCTGTCAACAATTTATGGGCTGATTTGGCCCAGTTCCATGACTAATTGGGATAGAGGGACTATGGACCCATGCTAATAATTAAATAGAAGAGAGAGAGTGTTGAAAATCAAAGGCATTACTTTAATGCTAAAGGCAGACATCTAAGGGAGCATACTCTGCAGTGATGAGCAGTAAAAGAAGGGGCAGTCTCATGACTTGTTAGCAGTTTTATCTTTCTGTCTAAATGGGAAATGGAAGCAGAACAGTGAAAGTCTTCTAAGTTATGTAGCTCTTCTGAGAACCAGGTACCTGGAAATATTGATAATCCGTGGAACTGAAGCATAAACTCTTTAACTCCTGGTGCACTACGTGATATTATGACGTGGAATACTGATAACAAAAATCATAAAACCATGAATGACCCCTTTAACATAAGGGGGCTTGTTGATCTTTTTGAATTTAAGAGTCACATCAGATACTGATTCTTCTGTAGGTGACTACCTATGGGAAAGCCAATCACGAATCTGGTAAGTGGTGATTATTTTTTCCTTACCTTTTTTTGTGCCCCCTTTTTCCACAGATGAGGCACAGGCTGGACTGGTTGGAGGAAGCAGTGGCTGTACTGTGCTTTGTAACTTTGTGCTCTGTAAGACAAAATGTTGGTAAGGCAGTGGTAGTATGATGTCTTGGTGAAACCTGGTGCTACTTGAGATCTTTTCCAGTCTTTTTTCTGATACATTTTATTGCCTTTAGCACTCCTATCTGAGCAGGAGTCCATATCTTCTGCAGCAGCAAGCATGACAGCGGTTCTCTGATGTGGTTGTAGATGTTGTCATACAAACAACGAATAAGTCTCATGGATGAACTCTGCTGTAGGGCTGCAGAAAAAGTCCTTGTCAATCTTAGGGTGTAGGGAAATGTGATAACTGCTTAAAATGCAAAATGCTCTAATTTACTTCATTGCCTTGTCTCCTTTTCTGCCGCCTCCTGTTTTAGCCACATATTGTGCCTGCCATTAACTGAGAGATAATCAGTTCAGGGCAGTTCTTGCTTAAGTAAAAGCAGTTGTAAATGTTCAGAGAATTTCTAGCATAATAGACAACACATCACTGCTTTTTATATGCAATTGTAGTTAGCAGAATAAAAACAAACTTTTTCCTTTTATCTCTGCATTATCTGTGAATCTGGACTGTATTCTGCTTAATCATCATTAGTAGAGAGATCAGAGTGTCCACATTCTCTGGTATTTGTGCCACTGAAAGCGATGAGAGTTACAGTCGTGTTAGCTTAGGCTGAGGGATCTTCTGTTAATAGTGCTGATGCATCAGTGGTAAAAAGTCAGAGCTGAGCATGTGGCTGAATTTGCCTCACCAACCGTTTGTCGTCCTGATCTAAAAACTAGGTGTGTTTAAGACAGCTATGTGGAGCCTTGTGCTGTTGATGTTAATTAGCTGAGTAGAACCAGCATCCAAAGGGAGCTGAGGCTTCAGCATCATTGCGAGGAAAGCTGCTGTGTGTGTGCAGTGGAAGGGATCAGTGTGCCAAGCCTAACTTAGTTTGCTGATCTGAGGAGTGTCTCAGATTCTCATTCATCTTTCTTGTATTCAGTTCTAACTCTCCATGTTAAATGGCATTTAATCCACAGCATTCAGAATGGAAGTTTTGAAGCAGTCGCTTTCATTTGTTTCCTTAAGTGTCCCGTCATGTCACCTCACTAGCAGCAGTACTAGTGGTAAGTACTGACTTACTAGCACTGTTAGCCCTCAATGCATTGGTCTCCCTGTTTTTGTGCCCCTACGAGTTAGGCTGGGGATGTTAGAAAATCTGGGCAAATGTTAAATGCATTTATGCAGCTTTTACGCCACCAGAGACACTGTTACTCAGCCCTGTCATTATTACTATAGCAACTTAATTATTTTACTTCTAGTTGCTATTATATTGTTGCTATTGTATTGTAGGCACTGTATAAACATACAAAAATGGTGGCCTTTGATTTGCACCCTTAAAATGAGTCCATGAAGAGATAGCAGACTGGTACAACAAACAAATCACCAGCCAATTAAAAGGATAAAGAAACAAATAGGTTTTACCCCCAGGTCCTTGTGGCTGTCAGATGATGGATCTTGTGGTTTCGTTTTAGTTTGCTTTGTCCTGCATGGAAAGGGGCAGACTTGCTTGTGTATCAATTTATGGAAGTGTTTATACTCTGGTTTGTCTTTAAGCAATGTAAAATATTTTAGTGCACAACTTGAATGAGACAAGAAACCTGAGATAAGTGTGGCAAAGGGGACCGTCATATACCAGAAAGAGCTGTAGGGCTGCTGACAAAAGCCACTGATGGGTAATTGATGGTTTTCACTGCCCCATCTCTGTTGCTATGCAGGATTTGGTATAAGCTATCAAAACATAATTGCCATCGTACTCCTGACTTTCTCTTTTGCCATCCCCTCAATGCTTTATCATGGTTTAGTTTATAGAGATGCTGGAGAAAAGAGACCCTTGTAGATACTTGTGTTAACTCTGGGCACATGCAATATTCATGTTTAAATACTCCATGGCTACTTTGAAGGCTGACTTTTATTTTGGGAGGCATCTGGGAAAACATCAAAGCCAGAAACATGATCTAGACCATTGTCACGGTATACAGTTAATTCCAATAAAGAACACTCAAAGTCAACACTTGCAACAAGTTGTTTGTAAATATTCCAGATAATGAGGGGGTTTCAGGAAGTATTGGAACTATTCTGTTGTGTAATATGTTTGCATAAGCCACCAAATAAGGCTGTGTTATACTGTTAAAGCAGTGGTTGGAAGCATCTATTTTTTATTTTCTTTTAAATAGCTTGACTTAAACCCAACTTGAAATATTAATAATTTATCTAAATATGGTTAGACAATATCCTTTGCATGGCTGTAGTGGTGAAAGTTGTGATATAAAGGTAGACACAGTGATACGTAAGCTATTAGTAGGCAATGTTATGAGCTGGGTAATAGGAGGTGAAGGTGCTGTCTGAGCTCAGGAGCAGCCAGGGACATTGTCTGGCAGGAGGCAACATTAGCAAAGAGCAGCCACTCTCCAGGCAGTGGCTTCCTGGAGATGTTGGTTGGTGGTTTGCTTCTGTGCCGGACAGCGACCTCTGCGAGGTCCTTGCAGGAACTTAGCATGCAGCTGTGTGACCGAAAAGGAGAGGGGGAAGGCAGTGTGGTGTTGGAAAGGAAGGAAAAAATGTTGTGTAACTCTGCATGTCTTTGCCTCTGGGCAGTGCTGTAAGAGATAACTGTCCCAGTTTCCCTGCAGGAATAGTGAAATCTGCATAGAATGTGTTTAAGACAAGGTCTGTCTGTCTGGGGAAATTTGTAGGGATCTTAGTATAACAAAGCTTTGCGATTTTCTAATGCAGACTGAGCCCCAGGCAAAGCTCTGGACAAGGGCAGTAGTGTCACTGTTTTATACTGTGTGACTTGCATTTAGAGATGTGTGGGAAGTCACAAGCCATATGGGCATCTGCTTCCTCCGTAAAACCTAATGTGCTCCATGTTACATCAGTGAATGGGGTTAATCATTTCTGGGAGGTAGCTCTACATGTATCAGTACCTCAGGGCTCTGAAATCTAGCACTGCAATTGAAGTGTCAGCTGTTTTGACTCTTGTCTTTTAGTGTCAGTGCTAGAGTATTGTAGGTCATATTTTTATAAAAACTCTCCTGATCAGGAATTGCCTTTCTAACCTTATTTTCAGCATGCTAGGCTTTCTTTCTTATCAGACCTTTGTTTGTGTTCTTACTGGATTTGTGTTATTTTCTTAATCCCTCTTTTGAAGTATTAGTACTTATTGCCTACTTTGTTCTGCTTCTCTGCTCTGGTTTTCTTGTTACTGATAGCCTTGCAGGCTGTTTTCCAGTTGCTTTTAATGAACCTTTCTGAAGCTCTTTCAGAAATGATGCTTCATGAGGTATGAGATTACAGGTAATGAGGAATCTTTGCCTATTCAGAGACCTTCTTTTCTGTAGAACACATTTGTCTGGGCTTTCCAAAAAAGCCATGAATATGGAGCTGCTTGTGAATCTTAGATATCTAATTGCAGATTTGGATCGTGGTGGAGAAAACATGGAAGATAGGTAGTACCATCGCAAAGAGATGTGTGCAAAAGCAATTGGTGAGCCTTTTCTTATCCTGAGCTGCATGTGACAGTAGTTCTTGTTGAAATCAATACTGTAGCTACTGTTCTTGTCTGTGGCATGGAAAAATGGCAGAGCTGGGACCATAATTTTTACTGGAGTGGGCTTGAAAAAACCACCCCCTGAACTAAGGAACCTCTTTGCAAGTAGCCTTTTCAGGTGAGCCTGTGCAAGATAGTCCATGTTTCTTAGCAATTAATTCAAGCAGAACACCATATATAAGCAGAACTCAGATGAATTTCTGCTAGTTCCTCACTGGTGCTGAGCAAACTTAGATGCAGTTGTCTGCCTTGCTCTGTATGGCAGAGGTTCATCCTTCTCCCTCCTCACTGCTTTAGCCACTTTTGACTCAGTTCAGAAGTGTGGCTTCCTCTGTAACGCAGAATACTGGGACATCCATGCTGCTCCATATTGCCAGTCCACCTCTGATTTTGAGCCTAGCAAGAATGATGGGTATCAGCAGAGCCTTAACTGCTGTCTTTTGGAACATTACTGCTCTCAGACTCTAAGAAAGGAATACAAAATGCTGCTTCTATGCTGCTGTTAGAAAGTAATAGCAATAATTAGATTTCTCCTTTCTTGTTGCAGTGCTACAAAGAGATGTTATTTTAAAAAGAAATCATTCTAAATCTGAAGCACTTCTCACCAGTTTGGTAAGGAGGTGAAACTTAAGGATCTGAACTCCACTTTGATGAAGTCTTAAAGAACAGACTCTAGCAAGTAAATGGTTAACCAGTAAGTCTGAGTGTAGAAATAGGGAAGAGGAGTATGATTATCCTGGGATAAGCAAATGATTAGTGTTATGATGCTCAAGGTATAGCCCTGGAGTCAGATGCTTAATTATTAATATTATTATTCATGGATGAATCTTCATGATGTGGGAAATGAATATTGCTAGCCATGGAATGAGATGTAGGCCACCAGTTTAATATGCCAGGCAGGGCTTACAAGAGTACAGCATGCTTCATATGAATTAAATCTACCCATTAGCCACGTGCTCTCCACTGGGGATGGAGTCTTCATCAACTTGCTTCCTAAACCTGTTTATGCAATATGAATTTTGAAAGAAAGAAAGAAAAAAAAAAGGTAGAAACAATGAACAGCACCATCAACAAAATAGCAACCTTCAACTTTATTCCTTTAATATTTTTACATGAAAATCAAAATGCCCAAAATGGAGGAGGGAGACAGGTGGAGGAAGAGATGAGTGAAGACTCTGGGCTCAGGGAAGGTATGGAAGGGGACCTAGTCTTGGTGATGAGCTCAAGTCTGTTTTTCTGGTATCGTTGGCTGGATTCTGCTTTCAGTTATGCACTTCATAACTACACAAATACACAGTGTGTGATCAGCAGCACAAGTTGGAGCAGAGAGCAAATGGCACTCACGTGGCTTTGATGCTGACTTAAACATCATCTGCAGCATCCCCAAGCCCAGACACTCTAATCTTTGTTTTTGACCTTGTGTCAAACAGGATGTTTCAGAGAATGTTTGCTACATTCCTCTGCTAGACTCCTCTATAGAAAAGGCTCATTTACATGGCACATAGCTGTATATCATAGCGATGGGCTAATGTTCAGTTTGGGTACTATTTTGTAAAGGGCTGTTAATTCTTATTGAACAACAACAGTACAAACTTGATTCAAATAAGCATCCCAACATACCCAGGAAAAACAGCAAATGAAATTGCTGTAGTGAAATAAATGGAAAAGATTCTCTTTGCCTTCTAGTCAGAGGACCAGCATCAGCTTCTGCAAAATCCAGGTGGCGAGTTGCTGCCTCACGAAGCAGAGTTGGACCATCTGGATAAACATGCTGTTTCACTGTCCTTAGTGGAAAGGAGCTGGGTCTTGCTAAGCCTAAGGGGTGCTAGATAAAGTCTTGTCTTTGATTGTGTAGCGCATCATTTAGCAGAGGGAGAAATGGTGCATAAAGCGTTCCAAAGGGTGGAGGTTATCTGCATGCTGTGTATGCTGACACACTTGTGAATGAGGGATGCCCGTTTTCTTCCCTGTGGGTGTTGCTTATTGACAGTGTGGCTATTGAAGCTATGTTCTCACCTTCCACTCCAGTCCCCAGAAGTTGTGTTCTTGTAAAGAGCCAGTGTGGTGGAATAGAATAAGAATGGAAAAGATGCCTTTCCTCCTTCGCTCGCTTTTTTTTTGGTCTTTATTTACAATCCAGCTTTTTTCATATTACTTCCTACAATATGACAAGGACTCCAGTGGATTGCTATGGCAACTGGTCAGCCATGCCTGCATACTAAATGGAGACACTTCCATGAAGGCTCACAGAGGAAGGAGATAAGTGATAATGATACAAACAAAGAGAACAAACTCACACTAACAGCAGTAGCACCACTTGGCTTCATTATACTGTGGAGTAGGATGGGAAACATGAAGAATGAAAGCTGATATTGCTACTTAGGGCCAGAAATGTTTGTGGAGCACCAGGAGAGAAACATCACACTTTCCTACTCTGCCCTCCCTCTGCAGCCTTCATTACAAGCAGATATATAGCAGATATGTTGATGTGTAAATATAGGTGGACTGCTAATTTGAGGGGAGTTGGGGGAACTACTGTGGGAAGTCAGGGATGCAAATATTCCATTATTGGAGCTTGACAGTGATGAATGGAGAGGGGAAGAGATTGGGTTCCTCCTCTGGATACTTCTGTTAGTTGGTCTGAGCCTGTGGCTTTGGGGAATGTGGGGCTGGAGGGAGTAGTGTAGCACAACAAAAATGCCTCTCTGGCTTGGGGCAGTAAGAGCTGACAATAGGGTTCATCTTGTGTTTAACAAAAGTGAGCAGGAATTCCTAAATATCTGGCAGAGGAAGCAAGGGATGGGGGGAATCTGTTCTTCCCTGTGTGATTCAGCCTCATCTATCTGCTATGTTGGATGTCCCTCTTGCTCCTAGTGGCAAGCCTGTATGGTAATTGCTCCTCCTTGTGACTGTAGGAAGCCAGTCTTTTTGCCAGAGATGAAGGGAGAATATGCAGTAGGAGAGAGGAAGGAGAGAGGGGGAGAATAGTGTGGCTCTTAGGACCAGATGTCCCAGAGCAGTCTCCAGCCTCCTGGGGTGGCTCATTGTGTACCACCCTGGGTCAGACTTTTTCAGCTCCTTTTCTCTGCTTTTTTCATCCCAGCTCGGTGGTTAATGTCCTTGTATCAGGGCCCACTTGAACCTGGCACCACTGTAAAAATTCAGTGCACTTTGATCCCCCTTGAACGTTGGGATTAACTAGGTGAGTGGATGTTCCCAAAGCAGGGGCAGTGGAGGCCATCTGGCTGTTTGTGATGTGGCAGGGTAGCCTGTCTGAATGTGCCCGTGGCCCAGAAAGACATGCTGGGTACAGAGGAGTTCAAAGGACATGTCTGTCTAGCTCAGGTCCTAATCTGAAACATCCCAGGATCTGGCATAGAGAGGATGACAGCTAGTGCCTTGGTCATGCCTTTCTTCTGAAGACCTCTGTGAACCATCACCAGCTGGCTTCTGTAATTAGTAAGAGTAGATTTCCCCTAGTCTTCTCTGGGGTTTTGTTGGTACACGAGGATGAGAATTTCACACATCACCACTCTGTTAAAACAACACATTTCTCACAAGCCAGGAAAAGTGCTTGCCCACGTGCCAGGCAGCTTCTTGAAAGTGCATGCAGAGACACTCACCTGGTACAGGAGCAAGACCACAGAGTAGAAAAGGTGACAGTGAATGCTAAAGAAAGAGGCAGACTTGCTCTTCCCTTATACATTATTGTCTTTATAAATGATCGAAAGCTGCTGATGTTGTGTTCCCATGAAATATGGCATCCTTCCAGAAGTGGACTTCAACTCTGTGGCCCTTCCACAAAATTATTTTCTTTTGCCAATTTCAATATGTTATTCCATCTGTGAGGCTGTACCAGGTTCCCTGTGGTTGTTAATTAAACATGCTGGAAATTCTTGTGCTTTCATTTTTGACCAGAGATCTTAAGCTGGCTGGCACAAAGGGATGCAATTTGCTGACTTTGGTGTGGGAGGCCGTGAGTTCAGGTTCTATTCCCTTTCTCATCCTTTTTCTCTTTCTAATGAAAATAATAAAAAAAGAGATGTGATCAGAAAGCACTTTGCAAATACAAAAATATTGAAAATGAGGTGTTTGCTGCAAAAATGAAATGATGTTGGTACAGGCAGAGCCTTGAAATGGGCCAAGTTAAATAAGTCTCAAGTACTGATGACTTGACCCCTTTTTTCTTAGGTTTATACACCCACATGTGGGATCTCAAAAGGGTGAGCCAATGTAACTCTAGTTGTGTCTTATTTATCTTGGCTGTTTAAACAGCTCACCATGCTGTAACTTGGCCCCTTCTACAGTGATTGCATCTTTATACAGTTGACCTTTTCTTCCCCCTCCAGTTTTTTTTTTTTTTTTTTTTTGTATATGCTACAAGTTTTCATGTCAGATATAATTATCTGAACCCCCGTAGGCTGTAAGGATAAGGTTTCAGCCGTATTTGGCAGTGAGGTTCTTTCCCAGAGCTGCAGATGGTTTAGGTGAACCAGATGTACTCAGATAAGTTTGTTGCAATTTCTTTGTTTTTCTGGTTGTGCTTCAAAGGGTGGCCCTTGTGCTTCGGGGTTAGTTGCCTTATAAATTGTAACTTACATTTTTGTGTTTGTGATGAGTGCATTTTTTGTTTCACTGAAGCTTCACATAAGCCATCCTGTTCTTGCAGGTTCCTCTCTAGAACTCAAGATGTGACAGTTCTGTGCGTTTGATTGTATGTGAGTGCTTGGACTAAGGTTGAAAAATAAAGTATTACAAGATGTTTGGGATCTGCTGCTGCAATACCTTATCACTGCATCCAGCTCCATGTAAGGGGCCGCACTCTGCTGGTACCAAGCTTACCTGAGAGGTAAGGACTGCCTGGGTATCAGTCCATCTCTGTGCAGGCAGCCCTCCCAACACCACCCAGCTGCTCCTGCAATTGCATCTTAGCCTGATCCTTACAGATTACTGATGGGCTGGAGAGTAGACAGATTGGTGAGCTGGTTAATTCATTCTTTATTATTATTATTGTTTATACTGAGAAACTACAAAGAGCTGTCTCAGGTCAACTTCTCCCCTCCCCCCAGGCACTTGAAAAGCCTATGGGGAGGAGGCTTTCTGCTTTAATTTGGCTTCTATCTCACTGGAGAAGAAGAGAGAAAAAATGACTTGTTGTGACTCCAGTTTTGCATGGGGCTAGAAGGAAAGGGCAGAGTGAGGAAGGGATTTGGCCAGAGCTGCATAAACTGGCTGGGTGGGAGTATCATCTCTCCCAAACCTGCTGCAGGGTTTGTATCTTAGGAAATCCTTAGTTCTCACTGAGGTCTTCTATTTTTAAATTTCTCCGTCTTAATATTCCCATGATTAGTTACAGCAGCCTTTCCTTTCTGCTGCACTTACTCCATCTCCCCGGACTTAGAGCCGGCATATCAATATCCACTAGAAACAGCAGCATCATTTTGGAAGCAGAACACAAAATGTGGTTTAGTGGCAGCCCTGTTCAGCTGCGCCATTGGAAGGGGTAAAATAAGAAGAGTGAAGAGCTCACTGGCTGATTTTTGTGAATGAATTGCTCTTTTTTCTCTTTTCTGCAAATGCCACAGAGGAGCACCCCCGGTTTCCGTTAAAGCCTTGTTCTCTGGCAGACCCATGGCCCACTGAGCTTCTGAGCCCAAACTGTGCTGATTGAAGGCAGTCAGAGCTCTGGTGCTCAGACCCCTCAGGAATTGGCTGCTTCCCCCCCCCCTCCAATTTCATGTCTTTTTTTTCTATTTGGGCAATGACCAGTGGCACTTAATATGGGTCAAGCCTGGCAAACTCATCTCCATGGCAACCCTTAATGAATGCCATTGGCTCAGTGGTTCCATCCCTGCATCTCATTAAATTTCAATGACTTTCATGGGGCTCGGACATGTAATTAATATCAAACACATGGTATTCAGCAGGATAAGGTTTAACAGCAGGCAACTTGTGCAGTATCAGGAGACTGATGTGGGGAAGCAGGGGAAACATTTGGGCTCTGTCCCCAAACTCCCCAGGAATAAAGCAGCTCATGGAAAATAAGTGGAAGGCAGAGCCTGGCTGCTATGCTCACAGCTCACCAGAGCCGTAGATGGGCTCTGTAGCCCTCTTGCTGTGGTGCAGACTGGGAGACAGCTCCATGACAGGGGCTGATGCCAGCATGTCATGGTAGTTCTTAGTTCCTTTGTGACCAGTGGCCATCTTGCTAAAGGCAATCTAGTCCCATTGTTAGAGAAAATAAGGAATGATATCATATGTGCTGGTTGAAAGGGATCTCTCCAAAGGCCAGGAGAAGTGGAGGGGACTGCACAAGGCAGGCAGAAGCCTTCAGTTGCATACTTTTTTAATTTATTTTGATCATGTGTAGGTACAGCTTCATCTGTGGTTTCTGTGGCGTATAGCAACCTCTCTCTATCCCCTGCACAGCAGCACCACAGAATAGCTTCTGAGTTCACACGAGAAACTACTGTGGACTCAGAAAAATCATGTGCTTATTATTAGGCTTGAGAGAATGACATGGTGCCATGATGGCAGTGCAGAAACCACCTGACCCTGTGCCGTACTGTGCCGTACAGCTGTGCAGGGCATAGCGGGCCCATTCTTTGGGGGAAGGGATGGATGCCAAAGTACAGGACAGAGTGGTGAGAAGTGATTTTTTTTTTTTTTTTTTTTTGTTTGCCATATTGAATTTGAATTTCCTAGAGTTTGTCTGCCTCTAGCAAGATCCCAATCGCTTCAGCTGTATTAAAATCTTAGCAGCATCTTATCTTGCATGGACTAACATTATCAGACATTAAATGAAACAAAAGGGAAGAGGAGAATGGAGGAAATAATCTCTGCTAATTACTAATGCAAAATGAGTAATGAGATGAAGAAATGATGTGCTATCGGATACAATCCTGGAGTTTTTCAAACAAATTATTTCTTCTTTAGCTGTATTGCTGCTATTCCCAAGGGAATAATATACAATTCTCACAAGGATATGAGGGCATAATTCAGCAGCAGCTCTGGTGAAGTTATATGCACTTTAATGAATGGTGGGAAGCTAAGATTGAATTATTGCCTGAGTGCTCTGTCAGGTTGCCTCATATTGTTATTCAGGATATAAAGAAAATTATTATTGACAGTATTAGGAAGATTCATTTTGTCTGAGTGAAGGAGGTAAAAGGGTGTACTGAATATGTGACATAGTGGGAGAAGTTAGTCTTGACTGCAATGTGGGATGGGGAGATCAATCGTGTGGATCACAGGGGTGGATATTTAATGTGTACGTGACACAGCAAGGAAGGTTTACCAACTAGGATGCATGAAAAGGGACAGGGTTGGAGGCAATAACAATGGCTTACTGTGTGACTAGTAAATAGTGGCATGGAAAGGGTGGTATTCAGGGATCCATATACCCACTAGAAAGAGCAGCAGAGAGCGAATGGAATTTCCTGCAGAGTTAAGCTTAAATTCAATTCTTCTCTATCTCTCCCAAGAAAACGCAGACCTTTAAGAGTCTTGTAAATAGTAGTCTGTTTTGCCCAACTGCTGCTCCTCCTTTCTTGCCGTTAGGTGGCAGCATCTTGGTGTGCAGCAGGGCTCCTGGAGCGTTTACTGAGCCCTTTCATTCCAGGAGTCTCAAAGGCATCTGCAGAGGTTTGTGAGTTCAAGCTCATATCACTTACTCCAACCAGGATGTACGATGTCCAGGTTCCTGATGGAAAGTCTTAAGGGCAGTGTTATGTCATTATGAGGAAAAAAGGGCTCAGGGAGACCTTACAGCTCTCTACAACTACCTAAAAGGTTCCAGCCCTCCTGCCACAGGCAGGGTTGCCAGCCACAAGACCAATTACTGGATCAGTCTGCCCTGGGCCTCATGCAGCCTGGCCTTAAACACCTCCAGGGGCAGGGATTTCTGCAAAAAGATCTTGCAAAAGTTTTTGCTAAAACTAGATTTGGCATTTGTCCAATTTAGTTGACACTGGCAAATGAGTTGAACTGATACACAATCTGTAGTATGTAGGTATTAATAAATCTCATGATTATTAATGAGGAAACTTGCACAAACATGTAACAGAGCAGAACTGCATAGGACTTGTTTTCTTAGGAAACCAGCCTATAATTAATGGGTACTTTGGAAAGAAAGATTTGAACTTTTTCAAACTTTCAAGAAATGTTTGCTCAAAAATAAACATGAAAAATGCTTTTAAAAATTCTTATCAAATGTCTTTATCTTGCCTATTTGTCCACAGGAAATTCATGATTTATTTTCCAGGATTCTGTGTCACAGAATTCTAACCGAGATCTCAGTTGCACACACTCAGAATGAAGAGGTCATTGACTTGGGTTTCTTTGATTCATCATACTTTCCACGTTGAAAAATGCAGCCTCTAATTTTGAGTACCATTAAAGTAAAGGGATGTTTGGATCTGGTGTACTGGCTGAGGCCCATTTTAGGATGGAACAGAGTTGGTAGCTATTTAGAAGGAAATGAATGTATTGGAATCCAGTGCAAAATACTATAAGCAAAGTAACTGTTGATCTTGTTTCAGCAAATTCCTTTAGCTTGCAAAATAGAAGGAGATCTGTCCAGAAATTCTTTTCACGTTTATTCTTGCCATTTACAAACAACTTCGAAAGCAGATTAAATTCAATCTCTTTGGACTTGTCCACTACATGTAACTTTCATATTATCTTGGAGAAAAAATTGTTCAACAAAATATGGAGATTATTTTTTCATTTTCTTAACCCGTGTTAACATAGTACTTGATCTGCCTGTTCAAAGTGCAGTCACTTAACTAACAGTCAGCACATCACAGACAGGAGGAAGGCTTGATCCAGACTATCTAGAACTTTCCCACTGGAGGGATTCGTAGCAACTTGAATCATTCGGATTGTTACGATGATAAAGATACCATAGGGCTTGTGGCCAAAATTAAACTGATTTTAAAGAACATTAGATTTATGCAATTGATTTTTAAAATTATTATTATTTTTAATATGTCCTCATCCTCAGTTGGGATGACTTGGAGCATATCAGATTTCTTAATGGACGCCTGTGTTAATGAGTGATGAGGACAAGAAGAACTACATGGTGAATGGCAGTGCTCTGCAAGATTTTTCATCCTAACACTGATCTCTGGGCAGAGATTTCTGCAGCCCCAGCAAAGCATGTGACTGTTCCAGCAGCCCTAAAAGCAAGAACTGGGCAGCCAAGATGCAGACTGCAGTCTCACTACCAGGAAGATGCATACTGACACCAAGTGATCTGTGGAAGAGAGGTTTATCTTGAAATTTGGCAGCAGAGAGAAGGAGGTAATATTTGAATCGAACTGTGAAGAACTTGCCAAAATGCCCTTAGGGCCTTAACAAATTGCAGCTTTTGAAGGACTGAGCTGCTTTTTTGGCTTGTGATTTAATTTGAGAAACCCATTGAAAATAAAAATTCATTTCTAATTGGCCTTGCAACCTTAGACTGCTAATTCAGACCTGATCAGCATAGTGAAGATAGACTCCCAAACTGTTGTTCACAGACAGCCCTGAACATCTGTCTGGGGGAGCAGGTAACAAGAGGCCTGCAAAGCAGACCCTTTATGTGCAAGATATGTAGTGTGGAATACTTCAAAAGCAGGAGCTTCTGGCAGACAGGAGCCAGTGCCAGGAGCTGCCCATTTGGGCTTTGCCTGGAACAGGGGCTGCCAGCTCTGAACACCCACAGGCAAGGACTTTTCTGAAGGGCTGTTTCTAAGCTTGGAGACTTCTGCAGTCTGATTTCAGCCAGTTTGCTTTTCTGCTGCAGTTGTGGCCATGAGGCCCTGTGCTCAATCAAAGTTGGTGCTGATTGTGCTGCTAGCACGTGGCATATTCTATGCCTAATTGCACAGCACGACATGGCTTCCCACACCACTGTTCTCTTGCATGAAGTGCAGGTTTCTGCAGGACTGAAAAGCCTCTTTCTTTTCCTCACTAGTTTTGCATGTGTCCGTGCCCTGTTCCTATGTGAGCTGAACCCATCTTGCTTGTGTTACATTTTAAAACCTTTAAATAATAAAACATCACAATATAGATGGTTGCTCTTGCCTGAATGGCCATTTGCTAAGCAAACTTTTAAATACTAAGAGGAAGAAAATGGCAAATGGAGAGGATTTTTATTAATTTGAAAAGAGATATGCTTATGTGGCGTGTGTGGACAGACATATTTGAGGATCTCTGTTGTGTCTGGATATTTATATTTATTATTTTAGACCCAAACATTTAGTTTTTCATGCTTCTATTAGCTCAGCTTGCTTTTTATGCATGCCTCATGACATTAAACATGCCAATTGATGTCAAATAGAACATAGAAACACTTAGGTGCCTATAGCCTTTGAGGACAGAGCTTTTCTGTATCCTATGAATGAAATACTGGCTTCAGGCTTTTTTTTTTTTTAATTCTGTGAAGAAAAAAAATATATATTTTTAATATACTAGTGTTGTTTGGTCAAGAGTTTTTCAGTTCTATTTTGCTGCAATCTGTCCTACTTAGAGCAAGCATGCATTCAGAGTTGTGGAGAGATAGATAAATTGCTGCCTTGCAGTCGTCCTACAGTCTGTATCTTTTCCCTGGCTCCAAATGAGTAGTGGACACAGTGATTTTGATTTCCAGAAGCACCTCATTCCTTAAAATGCTGGGAACAGAGGAGAGATGTTTGCCAGCACAGTACTTTCTAGGATAAGCAGATTTTGAGCCAGCTCCTTCTCTGCATTTTCATGCTCTTCTTTGATGTGGGTTCAGAGGAGTTGCGTCTATGCCAAGCACTCAGTTCCCTGATGGCCCAGGAGTATACCAGCATCTTGGAGCAGACCTTCTGGGGCTGTCTGCTGGCCAAGTGTGTCTGCTGATAGGCTTAGAACAGACACAGGAGATAGGTTCCTACAGATGTAGCAGGAGGATCATCAGGATTGTCTGCAGCTCTGGCTCATCTGTAAGAGATGTGTACAGAGCCTGATCTCCATAAGACCTCGTTTTTAAAAATTTGGCCCTGTAGAAATCAGCTGTTTTTTAATTACTTAAGCTTGTCTCTGGCCAATACCAAAGATGTATTGATTTATAGGTGCCTTTTCAGCATATTCTTAATGCATTTGCAACAAACTTGTAACAGGACCATTGTTTCATTATAATCTTTTTATAGTCAGTACAGTTGTTCCTCTTTTGAGATTACTAAAAGCTATGATTTAATTTCTTTCTTTTTTTTTTTTTTTTTACTGGATTTGGGTGTTATATTATAGGCATGTGTGGAACTGTTGAGTCGCAGCCTGAAGCACTGATTGAGCACCTGAGGAAAGGACCCGCTCAGCCCTGGGAGCACAGGTGAAGGCAATTCAGCTGTGGGACAGGAAGGGGCGCAGCCTGGCTGCAGCTCCTAGACAGCAGTTAAGGGCCGAGTGCCACTGGGGAAGGATCTCTGGTTGGAGATTCCTCCTTTGTGGAGTCTTTCCTGTGAACTGAGATCTTCAGAGATGGGCGAGCATCTTTTCCTTTGAAATACCATCCTATCTGCACTGGTCCCTTTGCTGTTACAATCCTGTATTGCCCTTCCACTGTTAATCTTTCTAATTATATGCTTAAAAGCATCTGGCTGCATTTATACACTTTTGCAGGTGCAAAGCATTCTTTCAGGACCACGTGGAAATGTTTAAGGAATACAGGGACAAACAATAGCATCTGCTCATGAAAGTGGAGTTCTGAAGTAGGTTTTTCAGTAGGTTGCTCTAACTTGAGAACATGACAGTTGCTGTTTATGTAGCAAATTCCTTAATAGAAATGTAAGGGGACAATACACAGTGAAGAGTGGGAACAGCGATGAGTCTGTGCCCCTTAGGTGATGAATGAGTTTCTGCACCCTTAGCTTGGATGAGAAGCTGGTACTTGCCATTTTAGCACCATTTACACAGTGACCTTAGGGAGTTAGCACTCAGACAATTGAACAGATCTTTCCTGGCTTCTTCCAGCTTTCTTTGATAGTTTTGCATGGAAAAAATATAGCTAGACGTGAGAAGGATTAACCTGCTATGTATCTGCATGGGTTATTATTCTGCCACTGTAGGCAGAGAATTACATTCCAGTAATTTACTGAATTCTTCTGGTGGGCCATTGTGACAGTGTTAAAAAGTAGGTCATTTGAATGCATTGCTGATAACAGTAATGGATTCACACATCAGCTGGCTGCTCTGTGCATGTGTAACCTGTGCCCAATGTCACCTCCAGAGAGGTTCACTCCCCTTGCAGTGGAATGTGCCATCTTGCTAATGCACACGTGCACAGTTTGCATTTCAAACTAAGAAAAACTAATAGCATACAAAATGCTGTTTATGTCTATTCCCTATAGAGATCTCAGACCTGGGCTCTATCACAAGTCATCTGAGAAGGCTGCACTGCTGAGATTGTATAAGGTGGTCTCAGGGGTAGAACTTGCTTTAAAAGTTCTTCCTGTATGTGTTGCAGAGGAGCTATTAAAAACACACACACACACACACACACACACACATATACATACACACATATACGTATTTTTTATATTACACCCCCTCACTACCTTCCTATCTTTCTGGAGTACCCAGCAGCGTACATCCAGTAGTGTCTGTGGGCTGCTCAGTTTGTGCAGTACCCTGTGCAACACCCTTTCTGCTTCCCCAGCTGCATCGCAGTGAGTGTTGGTGTGCAGCACGTGCTCCAGTCAGTGTGCCGTGGGAAGGACTGGGAGTACAGTGCCTGAGGAGCTGCAGGCCCTGTCACCAGCAGCTCTGCATCACTCTGCATGTGTAGCTGTTTCTTCATACTTCTAGGACAGCTGAACAAGGCTTCCAAAGGATGGAATCTTAAATACTATACTGATACAAGTTGTTGATAATTTAAAAAAAAAAAAAAAAAAAAAAAAGCTTTCTAACACTCCAACTTGAGTCTTAGCCTGTTTCCTGATTGGTAGATCTACACTATCAGTACTCCCTTCTGTCTCCACCGAAGCCTTGAACTGTTGGCAACAAGCAAGCACAGCCAGAAGCTTTTGGTTACATTTGAACGCATGCCCTGTTCTAGCTGTAGCTCAGACACGCACACAGCAGCAACACACCACTGCCTTCCCTGTGCCAGCTCAAGCATCACTGCATTAAGGAGCTACTGTAACTGGAGTTGCTGACAGATCAGATTGGCTGTGGCAGGACGTGCACCAGGGAATTAGCAACGTCATTTGTCAACTGTGTGTGGAATGAGAGGTGTGATCAGAGTTTGAGATGCACTGCCAGCCAATGCACCCATCCTCTGCTGAAGCAGGCTTTATTTCCTGTGGACAGAATTCATTCTTATGTGATCTCATCTAAGAGAGCCAGAATAATTTTGTGTTTGCCATTCAAAATGAGGTTAATTATGGAAGCAGTGCAGAAATCATGTGCTTTTAAACTGGATAAAGCAAAACAAAGTGAAATGATTCTAATCGCATCTTAGAACTCATTTGCTTGTGAGTTTACAGAGCTCACAGGCTGGGGCTGCAGTGGGAGTCCTTTGAAATGCAAGTTAGCAAAGCCTCAGAGCTGAGCTGACTGTCAAATGTGTCTCTCAGTTGTTTCATTGTGCATTTAATGCTGGACAGTACAAATCAGGCTCAGTGGGTAAAAGTAGTCTGGTTAAGGTTATGTGCAGCCTTTGCCTTTCTCACTCAGTTCAGAGGTGTGGTTCTGTTGTCTCTTAGCTACTTTAAAATACTTCATTGTTGGATTCACTTTCCAAGGTTCTGGAATTGCTGATGAGACCAAAACCTACAACTTTAGAGAGAATGTGTCTGAAGAGTCAGCAGCAATATGCTACTGCAGGCTTTCTGCTCATGCCTGTGGTAAGAGATTAGTTTTTCCAGCCCAGCATAATGCAGCAAGTTGATGGAAAGCTGAGAGATGCAAGCTTGGCTAATTGGAACACTCCTGGGAGGATATGAATTGCACAGTTTCCATAATGAGCAGCGAAAAGATAGTGTACATCCCCCTAATGTAACAGCACTGGGATAAGGTTAATAGCACAACAGCAGTGTCTGTCAGACCCTTTTTTATTAAAGGAACTGAATTTTACGAATTATATTTTGCTGGTGATGGGTGCTGTTAGTCAGTAGGCAAAATCCCTTCCCTGGGTCTCCCCCGGCTTTCTTACCAACTAAGCCCAAGCTTATAATGGTCCCAAGAACACAGGCTTTTCTGATATGAGATGCAATGAAATTGTAGTTCAGCTTCAGAACTAAGCCAGAAGCAGTAGTCTAAGTGCACCATAGTCCACAGATCTTTTCTTCTGCAGCTTCTTTTTTTTTTACACAGGGCTATCTCAGAAAAGTTAATGAAGAGTCACTGATCTGAGGTTTGGGGAAATTGACTAGATTTGTGTAAACATACCAATTTTTTCCATGTTTTGAGCACACTGTACAGTCTGCCACTGCTCTCAAAGGTGCTGAGCTGCTTCTGAACCCTAGAGGATACTTGTTCTTTCAAATGGGACAACAAAAACTTGGAAACATGTTACCTTTGTTTGGCAAATGTTGCCCTGGAATGGAGTAGCAGAAGGTGTTGCAGATCAGTGTGCACGCACCAAAGTTGACTGGGAAACCTTAGCCCAGAGAAGCATTGTAGGATCAGAAACAAAATGGTGATTTTGCCATTAGCTATAGGATATTTTTTGGCGGCCCAAAATTCTGAGAGTTACTGTGTGTCATTCTATTGTCTCACTCTCTAGTTACTTATTAGAATATAATCTGTGGTGTTGTTTATAGCCATGGGCGGAAAAGATTTTTGAGTCTCCACTGCTCTAAATAAGATACATTTCCTCTGGTTTTAGGGAAAATCCCAATTAGCCACTTCTTACCATCCTGGCAGAAAGGATGTGTATTTTTTGGCAGTCCTGTTGGCAGGAGATGCTTTTTTCATATAAACTTTTTTGGATTATTGCTAGATGCCAGCGCAGAGCAGCTAAAACCTGGTTTCAGGCCTAATCCCATGCAGATGAAATTAAACTTAGTGCAAAATCAAATGAGTTGTGTATGTGAATGTGTATCTCCTCCCTGAACTTATCTGTGTATGTATTGGTAGACATGGTGCCAACAGCCCAGATTCTGGACACTTGTTGTGCTAGAATAACTGCCATTTCTGATGGTTAGGTAAGCCTGGAGGCCTCATTTTGCTCTGTCCTGTTGTTACAGAGGCTTGAAATACTCCAGACTTAGCTTGGATCAAGTCAGGAGGTGATTTTAATATGCAGTAACTGTCCCTGGATAATCCCTGTAGATACTCTGTCATTATTCAGGGAGAACACAATGGCAGTTGTGTTGCATCCAGTAACTGTGTGAAGGGAAACATTCAAAGCCAAAATTACAAGAAGTCCTGAATGTGCCAGAAACCAAATACGTGCAGTCATCTGAAGAATTTTTCAGTGTGGTTACAATGATTACACACCTTTCGAGCAAAGAAACCGAGGCTCTGGGGATGCTCTGAGCATACAGACATCTCTCCATGTCTGCTGGGACTCCATGTGTGTCTCCAAGGATAGTCATTTGACCACCTACCTGTAGTTTGTTCGTATGAGTTTGTTTCTTGCTGCAGTTGCCTGAGTCATCTCAGACTGCTAGTAAACTGAGTTTCCTTCTTCTATTTTTTTTTTTTTTTTAAAAAGGGTGAACCACAACTCAATATTTATATCACTCAAGCTCAATTAAAATCACACACAGAAAAAGTTCATGAATAGTCTGCATCTAATGAAGGGGCACACTTTTGTAACAGCCCATGTTCAAAGATACTTTTAACAACAAGAGTGAAGGATTTACGATGTAAGTATTTTAGTCACTAGAAAATTGGAATTGTTTCTTTGGAGAAAACAAACAGGCTCTGGGCTCTTCCTAAGAGCAGTATGAACTCAGCAGCTGGCAGCTAGTTAGCCCCCCTGCAGAATGAATTAACGATGAAACTGCTTTCGTTCAGGAGGGAGTTTTATTGGGCAGGATGCCGGGACCAACACAATGAAGTCTCCAGATGCCCCTCCCCCTGGGGGTCTTCAATTACACTTCATAATGAGCACTGTTTCATTAGTGAGGAAAGAAGTCAGCACTAATTAAAATTAAATTAGGACACACTGAAGTTGTGTTGCACGGTGTGATGAGATATTAATAATAAAGAAGCTGCCTCGAACAAGTGTGGACTAAAGGGTCAAACGATAACAACTGAAATACTGAATGTTATGTCAATGCTGGATTTTGAACACTCCAGTTTTGGCTGTGCATATGGAAAGGTGATGTCTGGACTGGTTTCTGTAAGTTGGAAGATGCATTGCGTCTACATCTGTCAACATAATGTCTGACAGAACGTTTTCCTAAAGCTTGCCAGAGTATTTCACAACACACACGTGTGCGTGTGTGCCTGCAATCTGATGCTCAGCAGTGTGTGTATGAACTGGTGTGTGAAAATAAGATGTACATTGCATGTGAAAACCCAGCATAAAGTATCGCTGACATACAAAAGGTGTCTTGCATGAGTACTCATGTAGAGAAGCAGGGCATCTGCAGTTACATATGTACACTATGAGATGAGCATGTATTTTTGTGTGTATGTAGAATCATAAAATCGTTTGATTTGGAAGAGGCTTTTAAAGGTCTCTGGTGCTCATGCTGGATGGCTTTGGAGCCTGTAGCTGGTTTTGCAGGCTAGTTGCTGTAAACGTGTCTGAGGAAAACTTGCTGCTCAGTTTAATTGAGGTGTTTAATTAGGTTGGTTCCAAAGATATTTGGAAATACTAAAGTATGGTTGACCTTCAAAACTGATTAAGTACATATGATGTTCATTAGGCAGATTACAGTGAACATCTGTACGTTTTGGGTATGTACATACGTGGAACTTGCTGAACTGGTGAATGGATATGAAATATTCAGCACAAATTGTCATCTGGGAAAGAATTTGTTCTTCTCAACAAATATATTCCTGTACATTAATAAAATTCTATCCAAGGTGCTTCATGCAACACACATCTGTTTGCCAGGAGAACAGTTACCAGTGTTCACTATGGTACATCAGTAGATCATGCATGAGGATTGGGTGGAAAACACTACAAATATTTTCCTCGTGTTGTAGTAATATCCTGCCAGGATATTATATCAGGCCAACAGCCCACCCAAGTGCCTATGTCTGGATCAATGTATTTCACGTAATTCAGGAGGCTTCTCCTCTGGACAGTGTGACTTTTTGTGTGCAAGTTCTTTTCTAACTGTTAAGATAGTTAGTTCCTTTAAACTTGCTGCTTCCGTAAGTATTTCCTGTACTTTGTAAGTATTTCCTATAGTGGCAGCTGCAGGAATCTTGTAGAGGCTGTCTCTGCTTGTCTGAGGTAGTGCTGGCAAATACTGAAGGCTCTGTACTGAAGGCACTGAAAGTTGACTTCTAACGTTTCTGTAGTATGTATTTACAAGACAGATCATGAAGCCTGTAAATATATGTTATAATAAAAACATCCGTAACGTGTAACTGGTTATGGCAGAGCGCTCATTTCACATGGCTGTAACTTTCTGTGAGGCCAGTAAGCTGCATTCCAGCAATTTCCTAACGTATGTCTTCACAGAGTCATTTATTTACAATTCTGTAAATGCTCCACCTCTTGAGTGTAGTCAAAACATGTGTTTGCAGATTTTGTGGGTTTTTTTGTTTCTTTACTGGTTGCATTTGATTGTAATGATGTACGTTTGCACTGTACTTTCTGTCCAGGAGGTAGAGATACAGTTCAGATAAAAAGTGTGCGACCACCACCAACGCAGAAGTAGCTTAGAAGTGGGGCACAGCATCCACTGAACTCTACACTCAGACCAGATTGAAGAATTTTAATGCTGCTTACAACCCCATACCCTGCAGAGAAAATCTCAGCTGACAATCCCAGAGTTAGTAGAAGAGAGTGCTAAATCTTTCAAGCACGGTATTGATCCCCTAGGGAAAGACTCAAAGGAGAGAGTTATCAAACAGATCACCAAAAAGCATTCTTTAGCACCTTAGCTTTCTAGATGTCTCCTTTCATACGAAATCTATCCTTGAGGCAGGACAGTTTGTGAGGCTAATGATTTTGTTCAAAGCTTCAAACTATTATTTAGCACCTTTTGAAATTTGTACAGCCTTAAAGTTAAGTACTAGCCCTACTGCTCCTCCACTGAGCCCCAGTCTGCAGGAAATGAACAATAAAATAAAAATCTGCAATCCTACACTCGTGAGGTCAGCAATAAGAAGCTGCAGAGTTCTCAGTGTGGTTGATCACCTTGAAGGACGTGAACTTGGCAAGTCTCCGACCTCCATCCCCTAATAGTACCAGTGTTAGAAGATGTCCCCACATCTGTTCTAGCTGGGTCTGACTGAGGGAAGGTGCTCACGTTACCTGCAGCAGGTGGCCTCCAGATTTCCAGCTCTAGAGCTGTTAGAGTGCTAAAGCTACCAAAAAGAAAAAAAAGAAACAACCACATATCTGTACCTAAATACGTTTCTAGTCAACATTTACTCCCTGTGTTTTAATCTCTGCTGAGTGAAGGTGCAAGCAGTCTGCTAGGCGATGAGTAGGCAGGCAGTACACTAACATGATGCACAGCACTTATTACCTGGTGTAGGGAACCTGCTTTGGCAGGGGGTTGGACTCTGGAGGTCCCTTCCAACCCCTACGATTCTGTGGTTCTGTGGTTACATTGGCATGCCTTGCGCAGGAATTTTCTTGCTAATTCCTCATGTCTTTTGCTTAACTTGCTCGGAATTACAAAGGAACTCGCTTTTGTATTTGCTTATATTGAATCACTGGACGATACAGATCTTTTGGTCCCATTCAGTAGCACAGCTCCTTCTTGTTGCACAGGAGTGCTTGCTTTGGCCTGCTACAGCCCTTTCTTAATGGTGAATGGAGGCTGTGTGTGTCTGCTTTACAAATCCCCTTATACGCACCCCTTTGGCAACCTCTTTTATGAAATTTTTATTAGTATGTTCTGCAATGTGCATGTCCTCAGGAATAACAAACAATATAGAGAGAATATATAGCCACTCAGATGGTCCAGGGGCTTCTGAGGGGAGGAGAACAATGCTACTTAAAATATTGCAGGATGGCTTACAACCCTGAGGGAGGAGGTGTGGGGGAGGAGAGGAAGAGCAGATGGGCACAGTGTCCATTTAAGGTGGTCTGGCACAGTTATTGGTCAACAACAATGAGATTTTTATTTGGAGACTCCTTCCAGTCCCTTGCAGCAGAGCTGAAGCTGGAGAGGTTATGCTGATGGTGGCATCCTTGACTTGGAAAGAAATCACCAGGCTGTGCTGCTTGTATATCCCCAAATCGTTTTTATGAGTTCCCTGCTCCTTTTTGAATACGGATCTCTGAAGTCTGGGGGGCACAGGTCTTGTAGATAAATCCCATGAGGGAAAAGGATCCTTGTATCTATAGCAGTGTAGTTATCTGTCTACAGTTAGATCCTGGTTTATCTGCTCATTATGTTTGTTGAATAGGATTGTATTTATATTTCTCAATTATCCACTCTGAGTTACCCATTAAATCAAGTTAGTTCATTGACTCTAGTCTGCTCTCTACTAAAATCCATGTCTTCCTGTAAGTTGCTTCTCATAATCAGCCTATATGCCTATGCTCACGTCTGAGATGGAGGATATTCAGCTCAGTGTCCAGTAAAGGGATTCTGTAGACTAGAGATAGGTGGTTGTTCATGGCTGTGTCTTTCACTTGCCATGTGATCCCTATGAAAAGCCTTTGGCTCCTTGCCTCTGTTTCCCTGTCTGCAGAACTGTATATCATATTGCAATGTGGTGTAAAGCTTAATGCAGCTCCTTGTGGGAAATGATATGTTAAGGCTGAGTAGGAACATTTATACACACATGAACCTTGATATTGATAACAAAACTATAACCTCATTCCCCTAGTTTTCTACCATAATGGTATCAAACTCCATAATAAATTAAAACTGCCTGTGTAAGAGTTCTAGTTTGTTTGCACTACAATTACTCTGTTAATTAGCATGGCAGCATGATGTAATATCACTTAGGGGAATTAGAGATGAGCTGCTTTCTTAACTTCAGTGTCTTCAGGTACGTGTGTGAAAAGACAGGCAATGATCCTTTAATGACAAAGAGAATGGCCAATATTTGTAATCCCTTAACTGTCAAACGATAATATGCTATTAAGGATTCAGTTCTTCATGATGCTACAAGAATAATGAAAAATGAACATGACATCAAGCTGAACTGAGATGGAATTTTTGGGGAGGAACCATCACTTTTTATCATGTATGCACCATCTATAGCATGATAAGTGGTGTGTCCCTGAGATTATTAAGCATTCCATCAGAAAAAACGTCATTGTCAACCCTGACTGCTTGTGTGATGAGATTTGCAAAGAATGGTCTCATATTTTAGGGATATGCATGCAAAATATTCAACAGCTGATTGTCTGCTGCTAGGAAGCTGAATTTCATCCCTATTTACTGACCTCAGGAGTCCTTCAACTGTTCTGGGTTCCTTAGGCTGTGACAGCAGGGCTTTGTGACAGCCTCCCTTGGTGTTTTTTTTTTTTTTTGTTTGTTTGGTTGGTTGGTTGTTTTTTTTTTTTGGTGTTTTTTTTTCTTTTGTGTGTGTGTGTGTGTGTGTGTGTGTGTATGTGTGTGTATGTTTTTGGGTTTTTTTGTTTTTTTTGGTGTCTGGAGCGTGCAGAGACAATGAACTCAATGGCGCATAAGGATACATCCAGGCATGTGCACTATCCAGCCACTAGAGTAGTCAAAATGGGAGTAACCCAACAGGAGGCTGGAAAACTGCCTGACACACTTGGCAAGTGACATAATGCTCCATTCTCAGGAGGAAATTATTGAACCCCTCTAGCAATGAACTTCTGGCCTGAAGCTGGAGCTTGGATTGCACAAGCTCAATAAATGTGTAATTATCCATACCAGAGACACACCAAGCCCCTGTACAAGTAGGACCTGTTTCAGGAGTCGGGAAGAGGCAAACATCTAGGCAGCGAACCCTCTGCAGGAGCCAGCTGCTCTGGAGGAGAGCAGGCTCTGCTCAGGGCGTGGGCCCTGTGGGAGATGGCTCCTGCCCAAGAAAGTGTCATCGGTCATCCTGGGCATCATGGCAGCCAGTCAAACCAGAAAAGCTATCAAGCTTTCAGCCTCCTTCTCAGGTCTTGCTGCTTTGAATTGGCTGCCTGACAAGTGTGTATTAATTCTGCTTTTACTTGAAGTCTAGTTTGTAGCTTTGCCATATAGGAGCCAGAGCTGGATGGGAAGCCCACAGCTACTGGGCTTTCTCTGAGGTGGTAAATGATATCATGCATAGAGGGTGAATCTCAACTTTCATAAAACATCAGTCTCTCTATTCTTGAATTAGAGTGACTACTATGTAGTGTAGAGATACCAGAATCACTTTGATGGTAGAAATCTACCTACTACAGCTTGAAGCTCTGGACTGGTAGGTCTGTCCTACTCTACTAACTCCAAAATAAGAAGGTAGAATTTGTGGTCCAGTGACGCTTCCACACCTGTAATGTGGCAGAAAGCAGTCACTCAGATGTGAATGATTTCAGACAAACCGTGTTTGTGATATTACAGACTAAGTGTGTGTATACAAACCAGTTCCAAAACGAACACCCTCATGTGCAGAGTCTGGCGACTGGAACACGCAGTGATTCACATACAGCTATAGAAAGTAGAATGAGGCTTGGATAGATGAAAATTGTTTACAACTTCATTGCATCTGTGCCTGCACAGTGTGGTAGAGGAAGCTAAGACTGCTTGAAAGCTGGAGACGTAGCTTTTATGGGGCTAACCAGAATCATGTTAAATGAAGATCTGCTTGTGTGTAACCTAGCTAGTTTGCATGATGGCTTGATGAGCCTTTTGTATACAGGGTGGATCCAAAGCAGAAATAGGTGAAAGACAAGACTGTTCAGGGATGGTTTAGGGGTAGAACTGAGAGATGGTGTATCCTCTCCATTCCGTAGGCAAGGGAGACTTGTTCAGCCTACTTGCTGCAATTTTTAGAAATGTCCAACACCATTTCACATTGCTGTCACCATTGCCTAAATGCACCATCCAGCATTTCACTGTGCTGCCATCCACTGTTTAGTCTCCAGAAATGCTCAGCAAGCATTGACAAATGTCAATGGATGCCATCTTTTTCCTCATGGAGGAATAAAATTCCACATCTTTGCGCCATACACACTCCCCTCTGCTGTCATCTGTCACAGTAACAAAATGTAATGGGATATTGGTGGAAAGGTTCAACCTCTGCTGCCATACCACCAACATCTGCCTCTGACATTGTGAACCAACATAATGAAACAGGAGTCATTACTTTTGGAGCAGCCCTTGTATGTTGCTTTATAACCCTCCAGACATTCTTTTACTTCCAATTCTTTAATTGATTTCCTTTGCCTATTACTAGTTTTGCTGGTCTTTTCCCTTTTTCTCTTTGAAGCATGCTGGTCTCACAACTCCTAGTTTCCTTGCGTTCTGCCTAAGGACTTCAATGTGTTTTGGTATATTTAGCAATTGTGAAACTTGAAGTCAAGCTAAGATTTTCGAATGTGCTAACAGTTGATTTATGAGTGGCTGAGTAGAGGAATGTGAAAGTGTCATACACACAGTTCAACATAATATTTGTTTTAACTGTAATCATAGTGCAAAATTGAAATATCATAGATTATAGTTTAATATGCTGTGTTACTGCAGCTATTAAGCAGTGCTATCCAGCATAATTGTTATATCAGTATGACTTTTTAAGAGATCTACCAGTATTTGTACTAGAAAACTAGATTTCAAGGGTTTACAATCATCCATTTTATATTGCTTGAAAGTGGAAGTTAACATAATACATATCAGTAAATCCTTCTCCATAGGTTGGGCCTCATGCTTGGAGGAACATCTAACTCCTAGAGCTAAGGCTGTAGAGGCTTATCTTTATGGGTAGGAGTCTGTGCCCACTCTCTGCAATAGCAGATAGACCTGTCCAGCTTCCAATAAACATATCTTCCTTTTCTTTCTTGGTTTGCTACATAGTTGACTCATTTTACTCTTAAGAGAAGAGGTGAGTAATAGAGGAAGAAAGAGGGCAGTGTTTAAGAGAGAAATTGATCTGCCAGTTAGTAAAGTAGTGAGAGTAAGAAATGCCTGGAGGCTGAATCCCAGTCCCAAACTGGTAGGAGCTCCATTCCAGTGTTGATTCCTTAGTTTTCAGAGGGAGGAGGTATGATGTGCTTGAATTAGTCATACTACTTCCCTAACCCCAGGGTGTGTTGTGGGGAACCTTCTCCTGCCCTAACCACAGGGAACATAGATGGTATGTCTGTTGGAGTTTTCTTCTCGTAGATTGGCCCCCAGAACTCTATTTCAATCATCCTCCTTAGAGCCTGGCCTTATTTTAGTTAAGAATCACAGAATTGTAGGGGTTGGAAGGGACCTCTAGCGATCATCAAGACCAACCCCCCTGCCAAAGCAGGTTCCCTACACCAGGTCACACAGGTAGGCGTCCAGGCAAGACTTGAATATCTCCAGAGAAGGAGACTCCACAACCTCCCTGGGCAGCCTGTTCCAGTGCTCCGTCACCTCACCGTGAAGAAGTTCTTACGCACATTCGTGCGAAACTTCCTATGCTGCAGCTGATGTCCATTTCCCCTCATCCTGTCTCCACGTACCACTGAAAAGAGACTGGCCTCACCGCTATGGCCGCCACACCTCAGATATTTATAAACCTGGATCAGGTCCCCTCTCAGTCTTCTTTTCTCAAGGCTGAACAGACCCAGTTCACTCAGCCTTTCTCCATAGGGGAGATGCTCCAGGCCCTTCACCATCTTTGTGGCCCTCCGCTGGACTCTTTCCAAGAGATCCCTGTCTTTTTTGTACTGGGGAGCCCAGAACTGGACACAGTACTCCAGATGAGGCCTTACCAGGGCAGAGTAGAGGGGAGGATCACCTCCCTCGACCTGCTGGACACGCTCTTCTTAATGCACCCCAGAATGCCATTGGCCTTTTTGGCCACGAGGGCACACTGCTGGCTCATGGCCAACCTGTCGTCCACCAGGACGCCCGGGTCCCTCTCTGCAGAGCTCCTCTCCAGCAGCTCATCCCCCAGCCTGTATTGGTGCATGCAATTATTCCTCCCTAGGTGTAAGACCCTACACTTGCTTGTGTTGAACCTCATCCGGTTTCTTACTGCCCAGCTCTCCAGCCTGTCCAGGTCTCGCTGAATGGCAGCACAGCCTTCAGGCGTGTCAGCCGATCCTCCCAACTTCGTATCATCAGCAAACTTGCTGAGGGTGGCCACTATCCCCTCATCAAGGTCATTGATGAAGATGTTGAACAAGACCGGACCCAGCACAGACCCCTGGGGGACACCACTGGTTACAGGTCTCCAGCCAGACTCTGCACCACCAACGACGACCCTCTGCGCTCTGCCAGTCAGCCAGTTCTCAACCCACCCCACTGTCCACTCGTCTATCCCACACTTCCTCAGCTTTGTTATAAGGATGTCGTGAATGAGGCTATCTTTGTTAACATCAGTCTTCAACCCTTGCTAAGGGCCATTGGACCCACTCTTCCTTTCCTGAAGGCTGCCAACATCACAATGTCAGATGCATGTTTGAAATATTAGAGTATGGCTGTGTACATTTATAAATTACAGATGAAATGCTTACAAAGAACCAGCGGAAAACATGAGAATAGACAGCGAGTCACAGAGAATATCACTGAGGAGTGAGACTCCTGATGCGAGGGGCTGATGTCAGTGTTGGGAATGCCCTGAGGCAGCGTGCTGTGAGCACGCAGGGCTCTGTGCTGGAGGTTCCCTCAGTCTAAGAACTGTATTCAAGTGACTGTTTGGGAAGAAATTCTGATCTATTTGTATAGCAGCACTAGAGGTGAGGTTTGGGATCTGCTGGATCTGTATGTTAGCAGTGGCATGTCCTGCAAACTTTTAAGAGTGAAATAGTGGTTGTTACACTTAACAGAGTCCCAAATGGAAGAATTCCATAGAAGAACTGCTAGGATGTTTTTACCCTTTGTTGTGCACTGTGTGTGCAGTCATGCACAGGTGTGGGTGAGTGTAAGAGTGCGAATCCAAGCACGGACACTACAGCCATGTCTTTTCCCCAATCCATGTGCAATCTAGAATGTAATGACAATGAGATCCCTGAACAGAGGCAAAACCAGTGAGCCTCTTTGGCCTGCAGTGGGCCTCAGCATAAACAAGAGCTTGCAGCTACTTGTAGGAGCAGGGCAGTGTGGGCCAGTATGCAGTGTGAGCCGAAACCAGCTGTTCCCAGGTTGGTTCAACGGAATATTCTCATAGCTCTCCTTTTACCTATCCTCCCTTCCCACAGGTTTCATGTGGGAGAGAGAAACCCAGCTTTGCAATCAGAACACTGTCAAATTAGTAGTAATTGGCAGTGCAATAAATAATCTGCAATAATAGGAACAAGTGCTAGGGGGAGCAGAAGAGCTGTTGGTCAGACAGCCACCATTTAAACAGTAGGTGTTGCTAGTGGCTTGTTGCAGTGATGAGTAAAAGTCTTTAAACCTGGAAAATATAGCGCTAAATGCATTTGAAAGAGACATGAATGTGTTTTAAAGCTTCCTGGGTGACTGGACATATCTTCCTGAATTCTACCTAACCGTTTGCACTTACCTTAAATTATGTGGCCTATGGTTTTGTGAAGTGCTGTTTTCTCTGTAGGAAACAAAACTGAGTTAATCCATTACTCTGATTCATTCTTTAGTCTGATGCAGCTGCCCTGGGGGTGAAATACATTAGTTAACCAACAGGATGTCACAGCAGAGTTTGTGAGAGACACAAAATATGAGATTTTTTAATATCAGCTGCGCTGGTGAAATCTGGAATAATTCTGTCATCTGGAATTCTTTGATTTATACCATGTACGAAGCCTAGCTTAAAAATGTCTTCAGTAGAAACTACTTCAAAATATCAGAAGTGATTTAGCCAGAAAATGGAGTCTAAGGCAATTTTTGTTGGGAGCACAGTTCACAGAAATGTATTTAAGCCAGCTGCATATACTGGCTTGGGTCCACATGTGTATCACTAGGTTGCACTCGCAGCAGAGAGGACAGTATGCTTATAAGCTATTTTGCTGCACTGAAAAGCATTATGGAACCAGAAGGGCACAATACAAAGCCTTCCTATCTCATCCCACCATCATGTGAGACTTGCATGTATTCATCCAAAAGGCATTCCCCTTCACTGGTCTGGCTGGTTTGGTCTCAGTACAGTTGTGATACTAGCAATCAGGAGAGAATATTGGGGATTTAAGTTTGCCGTGGTACAGTTTCATGATTTCACATGTGGAATTACTGGAGCTGTCTGCTGAAGAGAAATTTTAGTATAAAAATTTGGGGAACATTTGTTTTTTTCCTACTCTATAGGAAAAGTTCATTCTACTGCAATCCATCATTGGTTTATTGCTTCGGGGCTTGCTCCTAAGCAGTATTAAGTCTCTCCACATGCCTGGAAGTTAATTCTTCTTCATTCTGCCAGGTGCCTATTCTTTTCTCTTTTAAACAGCTCTCAGTACCATCCACCTTATTCTTCTGTTACCTTCTGCATGCTCATATCTATCTGTTGCATCAGTAATCACTGTTGTGATAGCACTTTGTAGATTTTTCTTCCTGTGTTTGTTCTATTGCAAAGCACTCAGTGTAGCAATAGAGCATTCATTCTTTTTGAGGAATGTATGATGTACCTCTTCAGTGCCATGCGAAAAGGACAGTGCTAATGTAAAAACAAAGCTCCCCACTCAGATACGGAAACTGGACAAATACAGACCAGCCTATGGCAAAAGTAAATATAAAAGCCATCAGATAAGTCTATGCTCAATTTGTATGGCAAAATGAAAGGTTGAGAGAATCTCTATAAATACACCAGAGCGGGGGGCAGTAAATGACCAAGGAAGGAGGGCAAAATGATCCATGAGTGGAACACCTCTCCTATGATGACAGGCTGAGAGAGCTGGGGCTGTTCAGCCTGGGGAAGAGAAGGTTTCGAGGTGACCTGATAGCAGCCTGTCAGTATCTAAAGGAGAGTAAAGGAAAGAAGGGGACAGACTCTTGAGCAGGATCTGTGCTGATAGAAATGGTTTCAAGCTCAAATAGGGTAGTTTTAGGTTAGATATAAGGAAAAAACCTTTCACAGTGAGGGCAGTGAGGCACTGTAGCAGGTTGCCCAGTGATGTGGTTGATGCTCTTTTCCTGGAGACTCAAGGTGAGGCTGGATAAGGCTCTGGGCAGCCTGATCTAGCTGTGGTGTCCCTGTTCATTGCAGAGCAGTTGAACTAGATGGCCTCCAGAGATCCCTTCCAACTCTAAGGATTCTATGAACTGCTTAAACTATAGGCAGCACTGGTAATGCAAAAACAGATGAGTACCATCTAGCCAGTAGTAACCTCAGGCCAATTACCAATTAAGAGGTTCCTAACCATCAGAGGAGACAGATTCAGGAACAGACTCCCAAAACGAAGCAATGTTTTTTGTTGTTTTTCTTTGCCCCTCTTGCGTGGAAATGAGTTCAAGAGAACTCATGTTCAGCGGTGTTTGCATGTCCTCATCCTGTGTCCCAGCAGTTCTCAGTAGCACGTGAATAAACGTCAGCATCTATACAGCATGACTTCATCTGGTCTGTTTTCATCATTCTTATCTTGGATGATAGGAGAGGAAGAAGCCAAGGGCTCTGCTTTGTGTCTATGTGGCACAAGTGATTGGTCCTAGGACAGTGCTTGCTGGTCTAAAGGCCTAAAGATACAACAGGGCAGAAAACCTACATCAGGGCATCTGTCCCTCTACAGGGCACTGTGGAGGGGCTCTCCCTTGTGTTCAGGGGAAGATGCTTGGACCAAATGTCAGATCTAGGCAGCTTTGCAGCCTGTCAGCTCCACATCTGAGATCTGTAGCATAAGCCTATCTCCAGTGGTATCTCAGTGATTCTGAATTACTTCTGCTGCTGCTCGTATACAACAGGCAGAGATGTGTATTCTCACACCCACTGCTCACCTGTTTTTCTGTTTTTCTCTTTAGTAATTGTGCAAGTTGCCTGATAATTTGTCTAAAAGTCCTTACGAGACATTACATAATGTCCTTGGAGAAACCCTGTCTGCTGTAACATTGGATACATTATTATGTAAAACTTTCTTTTTCTCAGTTTGTCTTTGAGTGGGGAGTCAGGCTGGATTTCCACTTGGCTGAGCCTGAAAGGCTTTGGGTTTACTCTGGATTGCTCTACTATTTTATTAATCTCTGTGAGCTGTGCTGGAATTGGCCTTAGTATCACAAGTGAAATGAGTTTGGCAGGGCTCTCTGGAGGTGAGGAAGCACACCTGCCTGTGCTGTGAGGTATGATTTGGCTCAAGTGGCAACACTTACTCAAGAAAGCCCCCAGTTCTACTGTGTTGATTTAATTAGTATCACCGGACCAGCTCCATGAGATAAAACCTTCCCCAGTGCCCCTCAGGAGCACCGAGTTTACTGTATGCTGAACAGATCATCAGGCAGGATTGCTGTGAGCTGGTCTTTTCCGGGAAGAATTAGTACAAAAAGACAGACAGCAGCTTATCTGCTGTATCCCCTGCCTTTGGCTTGTGTCTAGAGTGGCTGCTGAAGGTTGGAGGAGTGCTGGCCCACTCTCTCCTCCCTGTGTTGCTCAAGACTCTAGTAGCCCTCTCTTCTCTGAGGTCCTGATTGCCCGTGGATGACGAGCTTTCAAGGAGGTGTGAAGACAGCTTAGAGATTAACTAGTAAAAGGAGCAGTGAGGCCCCTCGCATCCCTGAGCATCCTGTGGCTTGAAAATCTCCAACTCCAGCTACAAGGATGTATGGCAGCAAGTCTGAGCTCTGCCCAGTTTTCCTGCAGCTGAAGCAGTAGCAGAGTAAGTATCAGCAACTACTGGCACCATCACATCATTTTGTGAGGAGCAGGGGAGTTGCTTCATTTCTGTGAGCCTTCAGCACTTGACACCTTGCACGGTTTTCCTGTCCACTGTCCTGTCTGGCATCTGCAGCAGTGCAGTTCATTATCTGTGCCTCGCGGAGAGACCTGGAGCTTCCAGGGCTGTGCTTCAGGCAGCATTCTGTTACAGAAATGGGGAGAGCACTGATGAGAGTTTGAGGCGATGTCCTGAGCAGGGACCATGCCCAGGAACTTGCCCCTCAAAGCTCCATGGCTG
This sequence comes from Meleagris gallopavo, assembly GCF_905368555.1. Taxonomy (NCBI): domain Eukaryota; kingdom Metazoa; phylum Chordata; class Aves; order Galliformes; family Phasianidae; genus Meleagris; species Meleagris gallopavo. The sequence continues at coordinate 237,381 of NC_139420.1, forward strand.
GGAGCCCAGCCAGGGGAGGACAGAGTTGTGTCTAGGTCAGCAGAGCTAGCCAGGAACCATTTTCTTTCATGTTCAGAACTTCTGAATGGAAGTACTTCTCTGAAACACTTCTTTTGGCTGGATGTTTCAAGGCAGAATGAAAAATTTTGTTTCAGCTCGTAGAGTTCTCTTTGAACTGGGATTCTGAGAGAACTTTTTCTTCTTGAAAAACTGAGATTAAAGAAAGTTATCTACTGCAGAAGAGTTTCAGTTGAGAAGTATATAAAAAAATGCAAAATGTTAGTTTAAAAAATCCCCTACACTGGGGGGGACGACAACAATTATTTCTAACAGCTGTGTTTTTCAAAGGGAATTTTTTCCAGTGAAAAAAGTATCTAACAGCTCTATTAAAATTGTGTTTCCTTCTGCTTGTTAACTTCTCTTTTTTCCCTTATTTGGGACATCCTGTAACAACTCAAAATCCAGAAAGCCTTTTTTTTCCCCCAAAGATATGCAAACCTCCCTCATGAACAAGTTTCAGGCTTGTCATGAAACCTGAACCCAAGGAAGGTTTCCTGGCTTCAGCTTTCATTCTGATGTTGCACATGGCTCTGGCTCAGAGGATCACTTTAGTCTTGGAGCAAGGATGAGAAATCCACTTGTGTAGAGGGGAGTAAGAAGATGGAAAGTGCATGGGCTGAAGTGTGGAAAATCCAGCAGTAGGACAACTTCTCTGTCTCTGCTCCTAAACCTCAGACTGGTGTTATGCTGCATGTACTTCTCACCATCTCTGGCAGCATTACTGGATTGCTGTGGACCACCTTAAATGTTTTCCATGCCAGCTGAGACAGAAAACTTCTGAAATGTGTCTCTGCTGTGCAGTGCATTCTCTCTTAGCAGTGCCCTCATGGTGACTCAGTCTCATTCCCTGCTTCTTTTAACCCACAGCAGGTCAAGAGTTTAACAAAGTGACTAGGGCTGGAAGCCAAGTCCCCAGAGTTGCAATCTGCAGCCAGCATGCCAGCATCTGGAAAGCGTTTGTGACCAATAAAAAATGAATGTGCAGACTCTGCCAAAGCAGCAATCATTTGGCATCTCAAGCCCAAATCTTTACAAGATGATTCTTCTGAGACTTGGAAAGGCTTGCCTCAGTGTTTTCTAATAAAAACAATTCTGGGCTGGGCCAATAGTCAGTGAACAGTGCTACGCGTTGCCACGTGGGAGACAGTCAGCCAGGGATGGGAAGACTTTGCTGAAAGCTAACCTTGGGCTGGCTTGGGCTGGATGCCTTGCATCAGCAATGGGCTGATGGCTTGGGCTGGAGACAGGGCGCTATGGATGCTACAACAGCTTCCAGACAAAGCATGCTGTGACTTTGGGCTGTTTTATCTGGTGCCACAGGACCCCCAGGGAGGGGCAGGAAGAAGAACAGGGCAGTAGAAGAGTGCCCTACTATTAGGGCATGAAGCTCTTGGTCAGTCTGACAAGAGCTGCCTTAGTCCTATCTATGGAAACGGAGGTCTCCAGCAGTCAGCAGCCACCTTTCCAGATGGTGATCTGGAGTGCTGTGCACAATCTTTGTTGGGTACAGCAGCAGTCCCACCTGTTTGACAGATCCTGACTGCAAGAGATAGTGAGATTCACTTACAGACAACAGGGGAGGTCCTTGTCCATTCCTGAAGAGACCTAAGAGAAGAGAGATGGTGCATGCGTAGGCTTTGATACCTTAAAAAGGCACAGGTCTGCCAGGGGCATTCAAAATGGAGGAAAGAGAAACAGGATGTGTGAATGCTGCTGCTACTGATGGTTCTTGCCAGCAGCTAGCTCATAGTGCTGTTGCTGAGCACATCCAAGCACTTCTTGTTTCCAGGCTCTGTTCCTAAGGATGCATTGAACTCAACACCCTGCTCTTCCTTGCAGCACTCATCTGGATGGCTTTGTCCATATGAATGTTCCTTCCCACAGCTGGCTTCCTTCTTTCTCATTGCTTTCTCTCTCTTCTCTGGAGTGGCTGTGACTAGCAGTCATGTGCAGGCCTCTAAGTCTGTTTAGACTCCACCACCACATACTCTGAATTCCACTGTGAGGAAACAAACACAAATGAGTGGAAGGTTAGTAATCATCTTAGAAGTTGCCAGAATAGTTTTTGCTGGACCTATATGGATGTTGTTCTGTTGGTGTCATCCTTCTGAGCACAGAATCAGTATAGTGCCATAGCTAAAGCAGTGCAGCTGGGGTGCAGGTAACCCCACAGCAAAACCCTGGTATTAATTCTGAAACAGTGAAAAAAAGCTGATGTTTGCTTGATCTCCTTTTTCTGAGCATGAATTTGCAGATGGATTTCTACCACAGAAGAGGAAGCTGGCATCTGAACTGCAGGATTAGAACACAGATATGATCCAGATGCTCTAGCTTTGTACATTTGTTCTTGCCTTTGAGGAGCATCAAAGCTGAAGTTTGAGTTAGGAGAATGTGGAATCCTGCAAGTGAAGAAACTTTGGTTTTTACATTTCAAACTGCAGATATTCAAAGTGAAGTCCTCTGGGACTCCTAAGGCTAAATTTAACACTGCTGTTTTACTAATTTTGATTTTGACTCCACTGTTTATTCCCACCTGGTTCCTGCTTGCAGTAGGAAGTTTAGTTGGAATTATCATGTGTCGGCTACTGCATGCCAGTTTGCTTTTTCAGATGTTTACAAAGAGTAGGTTAGGGTAACTGACCCAGGGTGGGTAAAAACATCATCACTTGAAGAGATGTTATTAGTTTTGATCAATGTACAGTGTTGGTGAAATTCCCCTTGTGTTCCTAGTCCTGGCAGGATTAACAAAACATGTGCAAAATCCCTCCAAAGAAAACAGCCAAATCCACTTAATTTGCCCTGATTTGGAAATTTTAGTTTGGGCCGTATTGGCTTTAAAAGCTGAATAAGTCTTGGCCAAAACTAGCCTGAGTTTAGTTCTCAGAACCAAGAGAAATCCAGATACTTAGTTTTGCTTCAGAGTATTTCTCGAAGCACTTGAAGTTATTGCCGGTTTAAAATGAGTCCTTGGGAGATGACTGGTTTGTAAGGGCCATGTTCTCCAGAAATGGCAATTATGTTTTCCTTTTGTTATTTTTCATGTTCTTTTTGTGAAAAGTGTCTTATTAGCCCTAGTAAGAGATTATTTAGAGCTTGCAAAATACATCTTGTGACTACTCAGCAGTTTCCATGTGTCCCTGAACAGTGCTTCTACTTTCACTTGATGGAGCCTGGTTTCTCTGTCTCTATTGTTCATGCAGCACTTTCCTCAGAGCATTAAAAATGTTCCACTTCCTACAGAAGTGGATGCTCAGATATTCTGGTCTGGGGTTGCATTAACTGTAGGAGTGCTGCTGCACTGATGCATCTGCAGAGTCTACTGTAAAAGAGCAAGGAGGTACTGGGCTGTAGCATCTTGGACAACTGGGCAGTAAGCTAGCATTGTTGTGAGTGCTACATGTGTAGGGTGGCAGCTGGAAGGATGGAAGCCTGAAGGCAGCAGTGGGATGTAAGGGAGCTCTGCAGCGAGGCAAAATATACATCTCACAAGTCAGCCAGCGTGCATGCTGCTGCGGCACAAGCAGATAGTGCACCCACCCCATGAGGTGGCAGTGGTATGTGAGTGGGACATTTCACCCTGTGATGATCCTGGGACTGGAAATCTTTCACCATTTTGATTTCTGGAGACCTCATGCTGAAGCTAATGGCTTGAGATCATTAACCCTCTTGCACACAGCAGGCACGGAATGCTTCTGCTGTTTGTTCTTAAACATATTCAAACAAAGACATCTGTTATATCTAAGCATTCTCCATGGTTGCTGCAATGCTTTCTTCTACCCTACCTCTCTGACAGTGAAGGGTTAAATCTATGTGCCTGCCTATGAGCTGTGATATGCAGCTAGGACCTGTTCTCAGGCATGTGTCCATTTCTATAATCCAATCTTCTCCACTATGGCACAGACCTGGAGGCTCTTCTGCAGCCTAGCATGGCAGATCTGCTGCCATGGGATAAGAAATGGTAGGATTATTTACATAATCACATATGCAAATAAGCTGAAATCAGGGTCCTTTCATTCAGCTTTGATTTTAAGGAGACTGTGTCCATGGGCTTGAGAGCAAAGGGATTTGAAAGCATGGTTTTCATCTCTTGACCTCTTGCAAAACACAGCACACCCCCAGAGATGTATTGCTGTTACCAGACATGTTCGGCCCAATGGGCATAAATGATTAATAGTGCAGAAACACTTGATAACCCACGCCATGCAAATGTACTCTTAGCCTCTAGGCCTACATCATCTGTTCTCTCTACTGGAAGTGTGGACTGCATCCTTATGCAGGAAATGAAAGAAACTCCATCTCCAAGGAACAAAGGGAATTCATTTCTTCATCTGGTAGAACATTTAAAAGATGTTAAGAACAGCAACAGCCTCACACCTGTTGCATACCAGATGAGCACTGGTGGAGACACGTAGAGAGGTCATTTTAATGTGTGCCCTTAAAAAGGTTACAGAGAATAAATCAGAGCACAGCAGTGTCCGTCAGTACTCAGAATGAGGATTCCAAACATTTGTGCTCTCACTTGATTCAGTTTCTTCAATTTGCACTACCTGTCCTGTAGCAGTGCTGGCCAGCTTGGCCTGGGCTTCAGGAAAGCTCCTGAAGGGCTAGACATGAATGGTATGGTCTGAACAATTCATGATGGTTTTAACCATTCACTGATCAGCTCAGTGATCTTTTCCCAGCAGTGAACTGTGTAGGGATTCCAAAGGAAAACTCCAGAACAAATCAGGCTAATATGGCAGCAGTTTGTGAAGGCTGTACATGTTCTTAACTTGAGTGACTAAGACAGGTCCCAGTGGCATCATGTATTTTAGCCTGGCTAATGGAATGCTCTGAAAATGTAATGAATTAGTTAGCTGAAGATAGTAACTTTAATCAAACTTCTTTAATCCTTAAAAAAAAAAAAAGTTAGATATTCAGCTTTTTCTTGCAGCAGTGAGACTTGTGATAAATTGTGTGTGTTAATTAAACATTGCATTAAAAAATGTTAATTTTTTCAAGTGAATGTGCATCTTGCTCGGCATTTCTATTTGAGTGGCCTGCTCTGGCTTGAACATACGTAGAACTTAGCAGATTGGTTTAAAACCCTAGGGACAGAAAGTATAACCAGTCACCCCAGGTGCATGCCACAGATGAAACAAACAAACCAAAAAAAGTAGGTGTTTTCACTTTTATCCATTACAAATTCTGGTTGCTTGAAGCGTAACATGGCCATTCAGAGGTAGGTAAATCTTTTCCATGAGGGAATATTTTTTGCTCCAAGTCTGCTAAACAGCTTGATCATCCAGGGATTTATAGTTGCAGACTCAAGGCTGCTGTAGGAGTGCAGTGCAGTAACACTTGCTACCCAGAGGTTGGCAGAGCTCTGTAAATAGCTACTGCCACATCCACTGTTTCAGGGGCTAAAGGAATGAAAAACTGCAGATGGATTGCTCTGGAAGATTCCTCCTGGGATCTTGTTAGGTAGTGTCTGCAGTCTCTTTACCCCTTCAGCAGCACAAAGTTACCACAGGCAGGAGCAGAATTGGCTCCTTAGAAGTGTGTAAGTTGTTCCTGCCCAATTGTCCCTTCCTTGTGCACTCCACTGCATCCAGCAGACCTTGCAGTTCTTCTAAATCAGCATTTCTTGCAGTGATCTAACACTAGCATCTACACTAGCGGGACATTTCAGAAGAGCAAAGAACAAAAGATCTTGTGCTTTTTCTAGGAACCAGCTAGTGCTAAAGAAAAAAGAAGTGCACTTCTGTATTCCTCAGAACACAGATATCACAGACAGCAATGAAGCTATGTTTTTGGCCAGGAAAGCACCTATATAATGACAATATTGCGGACATTGTGCTCTCTCTGAGTCTTCCTCCTAAAATGAAGCTGAGTACAATTACTGCTAGGAAACAGTGCTACTGTTAAGACTTATCTGAGTCCTGTCTTCGATACCTGAAAGCGAGGCCATTATTACTGAGATGCATTGAATTTCTATAGCATTTGGCAGCACCAGTACAGACCAGGCAGAACTAGTTAGGTGATTTGGTATATCATGGACAAGAGTCATTACAATCTCTTCTTGAATATGAGCAGCTAAACATCGTGGCTACTGCCAGCACCACCTTTCTTCAGCAAGCCTGCTAGCAGCTGAGGCAGGAAGGGTGGGGAATTGAATAGTACTGGTGTTTTTTCCTTTGGAAGGTGAGCTGCTGCATGCTAAGCTGAGTTTGCACATTTGGCAGAAACTGGGTGTGCCTCTCCTGTGGTCTCATGGAGAGACTGGAAGGCTGAGGTTGCAGCAGCCCTTAAAAATGCTTATCCATGTAATTTGATTCTGTGTGTTGTATCTACAAGTCACTTAGGATGTCTCTGCCATCTCTTGATATGTATCCTAATGAGAAGTTGACCTGGACTACAGGTGTCACCCAGCGTCCAGATTGACAGGTCTGGCCAAACTCAAGCTCGGTGAGAAGAGTGGCATGCTGACCAGTTCTGCTTGTGGAAACAGAGGTATTAGCCACAGCAGAGTATCTTGCAAGTGTGAGTATTTATAGGGAGGCAGATGTAAACCACATTTGTCCTATGTTTCTGGCAAAGAAAGAGCGTGAAATATTTGTGACCCAAGTCATTGGCTTTCTTGCCATTTGTATAAAAATTTCCAGATGTGATTGTTGATGCTTCACCTGGGACCAATTAAAGGAAGAAGGAATATCCAGAACCAATTGTGTACATGTGGATACTTGACTTGTTTGTGTGCGCGTGCACATCTTTGTTGCAATATGTCTGTTTTAAAATAAAGCAGAATTTCAGATCAAAGAACTTCTATCTTCTCTTTCCAAGGCCTTCCTTTTGTCTACAGAACCCTTTCCTTCTCAGATTGTCCCTGTCCCAAAGCTCAGGATCTATTTGGAATCCTTTGATGCTTACATTCATCACACCTTTTCTGTTGTTTTACCTCCAAATAGCTGCTTTGTGGCTCGCCTTAATCACAGTGCTCTTCTGTGCAGTCACAGGAATTTTAGTGGGGAAGATTCCCGGATATTGTAAGCTTGTAGAAAGATAAGAGTGATGTCCCCAGTAATGCAGCAGAGACTAACCACAACAGGCTCCAGCACATCACCAAGTGAGTCGGTTCTCTGTCTCCTGCACTCTCTTTCCTCACTCATCACTACAGCTGTCAGCCTTCTGGGTCCTTATTGTGTTGTGCCTAGGGATTAAACTTCTGGTTCTTCCCTTCCAGGATACATCCGCAAAGTTTTTCCTCACTCCACTACTATCTGGAAACTTTCCTTCTTGCTCTTTTTCTGTTGAATTTCTCCATACGTTTTGTCTCTCCCCATAGGTTTCCCTGATGGCATTCACCAGGCTGCCTCCTGCCATAGTCATACCCTGCTGGAAAGTAAATCACAAGTCACCCAGTCTTCTTCCCTTTTTGCTATCCTTGTTTTTGCAAGGGGAGTTCAAGCGAATAAACAACCTGCAGACACCTGGTGCTTTTCAGGAACCTTATACTCATGGCCAGAACAAGTGCATACAAGGACAGGATGAGAACCCAGCTAGACTGCAAAAATTAGGAATAGACCCAAAAACACAGAATTCAGAGTAGCCAACAACACAATTTGAACTTATTTTTCTGTGTCTCAGTCATTCTCTTTAGCCATAGTCAAAACCATTTTATGTACATCCCTCTACGGCTGCTGGTGTCACCCACCTTGTGTAGTGGGTACAAAGCCTTCCTCATGTAAACGCTTCTTTTGAAGGGGGAAGATGCAGGGTCTGGTGTGCAACAGGAGTTATTGAACAGAAGGTCTAGAAACAGAACTGTTGCTGGAGGGGCTGTTTCTGTGAAACTTCAAACCCAGTGTGGAAAGCATCAGGTCCAAAGTGAACTTTGCTTTCTTCTGTCTCCTATTTTAGAATTCCCTAATTCTCTTCCAAATGGATTTGGGTATGTTTATGTTTCTTTTCAACAGAGGGGATAATTAAAATGCAATTGTGAATGCTAGTAAACATTTTACACAATCATTGGTTCATTAACAAGAAGTTTCCAAGGTAGTTACATTTTAGCTCTAAATTTTCAGCTTTTCTACCACCAGATTCACAGCTAGAGTAGGATCAACAGTCTTACTAGTTGATATGTTGAAACACAACTACAGTTCTAGTGTAGCTTTATCTTTTCTGTACCTTTATGGGAGAAGTATATACATGCTCCTAAGCAATTGATTATAATCTTTCTAGAAGGGATACTTTTGTTTCCTTGAGATGTGGTGACTAGAGATGATTTAGTGTGTTGGTGTGCCCTGGAAAATGTCCTTAAAAGCTAAAATTGTCTGCTTTATTTTTTATATTATTTCAGGAGGGACGCATTTAGAAAATCAGGACGTGGATGTCATTTCTTCACTGAAGTTTTTAGATAACTTGTCTTCTTCAAGTCCAGGTGTGCAAAGCTCTCAGACTGCCTTCATGGCTTATGCTGGCACCACTAGCCCTTGATGCAAGCAGAGTCCTGCAGTATAGATGGGTGCAGTTCTACTGTATTGTGATATGTGGGTGCCACACAGTCCAGCTGCCCAGTACTGACTCTCAGTCTTCTTCCATATTGCAAGGCAGTAAGAAAATTAATGGTGGTGCAATAATAGTGTTGTATCTGCTATGTTTCCTTGCAAACATTCCAGCTGCCTTGGCTTAATACCACTGCACCATGATATGTGCTGTGCACAGCTGGTCCCAGAGAGGAAGAGTAAAGATAAACTGATACAGTGTGTTCAGCAGTGCATCAGCCAGGTTGTCTCAACTTCCAGCATGGTGCCAAAGCTTCCCTAAATTGGCTTTTAGGTGCTTGGCCTCTCTGTCTTCAATCTGAGTGGTTCCAGAGCAGTGATTTTCTCCTGTCCAGGTGCTGTGAGCTGTAGCCTCTTGAAGGAAGGAGTGAGACAGGGACTGGGCAACAGTGCCGAAAGAGCAAATGCAGGAGGAGTGAAGGTGGGCAGCTGGCAGCCAGGAGGCTGGTAGGCAGGCTGCTATTAGTTCCCTGAGCACTGGGATGGCCCCAGGGCACTGCAGGAAGACTGGGACTGTGAGGAGCTACTAAAAGAGGTGAAATGGAAGACAGGAGTGGATAGAAGAGATTCATGGCTACATTAGAGCAGAGGAGTTGAGTGCTAATATTCTGATGGCATGATCAAGTAGCTGGCAAGGTTGGTTTGCAGCAAGGCCAAGATGAATATTCTGCTGCAGAAATGATTCCTTGCTTTGCAGAGGAATTTCTGCCAAATCCTTTCTTCTTCTGGCTCCCAGAGCTGAGTATCTTGCTCGAGTCATGGGGCTTCCAACCAGTTTTCCTAGCTTCTGCATACTAAAGTGGTACTCACACTTCTAAAAAGAGCCTCTGCTCGCTCGCTCTCTCCTTCTCTTCTTCACTTTGGTGAATTCCTGCCTCCTCCCTTTTAAGCATTGCTTATTCAACTTTCCGTGCTAGATTCTTACCCCGCTCTGGAGCATACTGAACCCTGATCTAAGAAGAGGAGGAGAGGCAATTTTGGGAAATATTCAGTCTTCCTGCTATTATGAGACAGGTCTGACTCCTTTGAGTTGTTCTGTGCCTCCAACACTGGCTTGTTTGAGATGCTTAAATGAACTCTTTGAAAGTTTGGATTTTTTTCTGCCTGACAGGACACGTGTATCGTTGAGGATCTGCCCTCTGGTTCCTGTTTAATCAACACTGGGCTGTGCCCTAAACTGCAGGTGGCGGGGCTTTGGCCGGGTACGTGCTGACCAGAGTGGCTGAGGGCCAGGGGGCAGCAGCGGTGCCATGGGGCTGGCGCGAGCAGTTCCACGGAGGCAGCACCCCTGGGGCTGGGGGAAAGCCTGGGGGTGAGCGGAGGCGGGGGTGCCTATGGCGGGTGGCCGTCTGCCTTGTCTTGTCTGTCAGACCTGATTAGATGTGGCTGGCGCTTTGCGAAGGCCTCCACGCTGCGAGGGGTGGAGTCTGGCTGGAGGGGCAGAGCTCGGCCCTCCTTCCTTTATGTGCTGCTGAAAAGTAGCCTTTGTTGCAGGGTTTGCGGGCTTTGTCCAATCCTGGAAGCTGTGCCCCTTTCTCTGGGCTTCAGCTCCTGAATGAGGTGAGCAACCCTGGCTTTTCATGTCATATCTTAGCTCTGTCTTGCATCTGCGCTTGGGTATCTCGCTGAGCCCCCAGGGGTCGAGAGAAGTATTTTTCCTGCTAGTTCAGAGTTCTTAATGTGAAAATGTATTTGGCAAGGATCCAGCAAGGTGTTAAGCTACTTTCAGTCTGGAGTTCCCCCCAGGTCCCTCCCTTGCTTCATATATAGCCTTTTGAAAGAGCTAGAAGAACTGGAGACAGAAACTCAAATAAAATCCACTGTTCCAGGGCTTTCTGCAAACATGTTCTTCTCAGCCCAAGTGATCTGCAGTTAGTGGTTTCCCATATGGGTTTCTATCATTAGGTTTTGTCATGATAGTATTAATTTCAAGCAGCATAATAGACTGGACATAAGCAACCTCAGTGGGCTCCATGGACAATGAGCTCAGGTGTGGATCATTGTCCAGCCCCTACAGACTGCATCCCAAAATCTCCCTTCCTAAGAGCCACAAGATGCATAGATCCTGCCAGCCAGCTTGGTGAGTGGGAAGGCAAAAGGTGGATGTTCCAGGAAGCAGCTTGCAGCCCAAAGATAGCTGGGACCCAGTGGTCTTGCCTTAAGAGTGGGATGGAGATGGACTGGACATGCACTAGTGTCCAGGCATAGGCCAGTGCCTTGCTCCCACTGCTTCCCCAGCAGTCCCCATACCACCCCTTGGTGTTAGTCATCATCTACAAGTGAAGAGCCTTCGCCTGCGTGGAGCATAAAACCAAGCACTAGATCTTTAAGCCATTCCTCAGCTCCCTGCTGGCCATTCACTCTGTCACCAGGACAGCACCAGAAGCGCTGCTGCAGCCTCTGGAGAGCAGACAGGCTTGCCACCACCAGATCAGGCTGTCCAGGGCCCCATCCATCCTAGCCTTAGGCACCTCCAGGGGTGGGATGTCCACTTCTCTGGGCAGCCTGGGCAACAATCGACTTTGCTATATTTACTATGTGTTTTCATAGTTTAGATTAGACTAATTTTCAGAGCATAGTATCTGGAGAACCAGCTATCTGTCTTTAGGCAACAGATCTTCAATAGGAGCTGACCCTCTCCTGTGGTGCCTTGGGGAACAATGACAGACCCAGAGAATTCTTCTCTGCAGACTAAGGTTTTCATTGCCATGGGCATGCACAAAGCTTTGGCACTGCAGGAGTTAAATAGCTTGCATGGGGTGGAGGATTTTTCAGCCAAACTCGAACTGATTGCACCTGGTTTGTTCAACCTGTGTGTAAATGACACCATGGTCTTCCCACCCCCACCCCAGCAAATGCCACAGGGGCTGCCAAGGACTACGTGCAGGCAGGGCTGTGTGAGCAGGTGTAGGGCCTGCAGCGGTAGGAGGCTCCTTGCTGGGCTGGGAGCAGCCGCGCTGGTCACACGTAGGCTGCAATCGCCGTAAGTCACTGAGGTGACAGTGAGTCGAAGTAAAAAGTCCCCACTGTTAACACCTCAGCCTCTTGTTGAACATACTTGTCAGTTACTGTCAGGGTGCAGTAGGCTCCGTTCCTCCTGAGGAGAAAAACTGCGAACTTTGCTAAGCCTTGCTCAGGCAGCTTGCTGGGGCCATGTGGCTCTGCCTGCTGCCTCTGTGCAAAGCACAGGGCTGTGGGCTCCAGCCAGGCGGGGCTGCGGCCAGGCCGGCTCCTGCCCATGCTGGGCGAATTGCTCCTGGGACAGGCTGGAGCACTGCTCACTGAGGGCACTGCTCACGCTGCTCTGTGTCACCATTGCTTTCCCATCGTGGGGAGATGATGAAAGATTTGCAGCTGCAGAGCTGGGACTCAGAATTTAAATGTACTGATTTAGAATCTTTGTGAATTCAGAGGAATTCTTATTGAATTCCTTACAGGAAATCCTTACAGGAAACCAGGCTGGAAGTGTGTGAAACTGCTTCACTTCATGTGGGTGCCTCATGCAGCTCTGGAAATGATCACTATCGTGCATTAGAGAGAGGATTAAATTATTCCCATCTTTCTCTCCTCCCACACTGACTCCAGGCAGTCCTTCCTTTTCCAGGCCACGCACACAGACAATGAATGTCACCAGCTGATCCAGCTCTGGCGTAGCCCATGCGTTTTGACTTGTTGCTGGAGGTACTGCTTATTTCTTGTTTTGTGTTCACCATTAAGACCTAGCCTAAATCTCTGGGTGTAAACAATGCCACTCTGCTGATTTTAGTAAAGTTTTACCCAGCTACAGTGCAAAGATACTGGCCCAGAGCTCCTGAAAGCTGACCTGCATTTGGTGGGGGTTTTTTTGGCTTTCTATAAAGGCTCTGAAATGAGGCTGGGGAGATTCCATGTTGTGGCCCAGCTGGCGTGTGCAGCCACAAATAATAATTAATTGACTCTTTAAGGAGTCTTGCAAACTTTTTTTTTTTGTCTGTCTGTCTTAAGCTCCTTTTAATTAACTTCAGTCATGTCCCAACACATCATCTTGGCTGAATCATGAACCTCACTGTGCCAGTTTTTCGCATTCCTGAAATACACAGGCCGCCAGTGTTGCGAATGCAGCTCAAAGGCAGTGGCTCAGAGGAAGTTGGGCAGCTCTCCTGGAACTCTGAAATTTTCAGGAACTGTTGTGAAATAGAGAGGCTGAGCGGACCAGCCTTCCACTTCCACCTCCTCCCTTGCTGCCCAGCTCCCAGCAGTGTTTCTGTCTTGCACTTTATGCGCTGACGCAAGGAGCAGCAATTGTAGCAGGCACCTGTGTACAAGCAGCTTTGTCCCTTTAGAAGGCACCTTCATTCGGGTTACAGTGCTTGGGGCACGCAGCCTTTTTTTCCTTCAAGAGTTTGTTTCTGCGTCACACTTCTTATTGCAAAGGGTCAACTTTCATGATTGTAGGGCTTGTTAACAAGATACTCAGGTATACTTAGTCACCAAAAATTTTCATGTGGCAACATGTTTTGTGCTTCTTTACTAGAAAGCTTCAAGTCTGGTCTGAGGATTGTAAGGATTGTTTCCATCTTTTCAGAAATTTGTGGTTTGAGACTGTCTCCTTATTGCTTTATAACCTGGCCGTTCTCTCACTATTGGCTGGTAGAAATAATTCCCATGTTTTTATTGATGTAAAGTTGTATCAATGCCTGTTGTCCCTTGGTCTGTTTGTTGTGTTTTGAGCCAGAGAATTCTGCACTTAGTAAGCCCAACTCAATCTTAGTATCCATTTAATAGTATGTTTAATTTACTGAAAAAAAGGCAAATCTTACTGTCACCTTTTGACGTTTATTTAGAGAGCGCAGCTTTTATAATGAAATGGTCCAACCAGAACAAAACAGATGTGTTATATTTGGTAGTTTAAAGCTGAAACTCAGTGAATACAGGTGAGAAAGAAGGTGCGGCGTTACAGTGGTGAGGATCTTCGTCCATTTGAATAAGTTACCACTGAGTTCTTAATTCCTAACTGTTTTTAAAATCATATTTGGAAGCGCAGTCTAGAAGAAATAAGCATATTTAAGAAAATAGTTGTGTCAGTGTTCTCTGTACTGAAGTCTAGAGGGTTGCAATCTATTTTCTGCCTTAGATGAGTAGGAAACAGCACCATGACAGCAGGTTCAGGTGGTGTGCCCCAGGCTGCAGGTGAGGAGCCAGGAGTTGCCCAGAGAACTCTTTCAGCAATACTCGTGTTTCCACAGCAGCTCAGGGATTGTTGCTCTTGCCTCAGACAGAGGTGGCATATTGCACTTCTGTGGCATATTGGTGAGTTTTGAATAAGTAGGAGGAAGATAAATATTATAGCTAATTAAAAACAAACAGAGAAAAAAAAAAATGCCTCAGCCTTTTGGGAAAAGGATAGGAAAATCAGGAAAGATGATTACAAACAAGCACCAGGTATGAGCATGGAAGCCATGCCTGGATTACTGGGGGCAGACAAATGGTCTGAAGATGTAGACCCATTGTAAAAGGAGAAGAAGCAAGAGCAGCATTGGATGACAAGAGAGTAAAACAAAAACACTGATGAAGAATCCACATAATTCACATGAACATCAAGCCAATTCCTACTGCATCTGGTATGTGACACTTCGCTGTGTATACAGACTCTGATCAAGCAGCAGCAGCAGCAGTCACTAATATGATGGAGAAGTTGTTTATGTTGGGGAAAAAACTTTATAAAGTCAGTAGCAGAATAACTTACAATGAGAAACAGGGAGCTTCATGAGCTGTTAAGGGACACACTCAATTCTGTTGCCTCTTCAGGATGCAAATGTCTGCTGACATGCAAAGGATTTGGGTCTTCCCAGTTCCAACCATCAGGAAAGACCAGATAGGCTGCTGTGGGTAAGTTAAGGAATACGTTTCCTGTGAAATACTTTTGTTCTAACTATGTGGCTTTGAGGAATGTGTTAGTAACAATTTCCCAATTGATTGTCATAGGAAGAACACTGCATTTATCTGAGCAGCGCCAGATGCAAGGCAGTGCACACTCCAGAGAGCTGCAACTAATGAGTGGGTTGGACTCCAAAAGAGGTGCATGTAAAATGCTGGCATATCAGAAGTGCAGGACTGTCTTAACAGTGATTGATTTAAAAAAAAAAAACAAAAAAGAAAGAAAAAAAACCTCATGGATGTTATGGTGTTTTTCCAGAAATTATTCCACTCAGGAATAGTAAACACTGGTTTCTAAAGCTCCTTACTGGGCACCTCTCCTGGAAGAAATGCTGCAACAGCAGAACTAAAATGTGTTTTCAGAGAGGGCTAGACTTGGCCGTGACCCATTGAAAACCTGTTCAATTCACTGAGTGAGGTGCAAGAAGAAAAAAAGGAAAACTGAGTCACTTGTTGCTAGAAATGATGAAAACAGCTATCAGGGCATGCTCAATGGATCCATGTGTAGGCATCATGCTTTTTCTATGAGTAGGTCAAGGCTTCAGGAAATCTCTGAGGAGATTTAAACAAATTGTCATGATGATGATGTATTATTTTCAGCTATGGATTTCTTTCAGCCCTCCTTTGCTTAGGCAAACTATCATTTTTCAAGTGCTGATAGTAAGGCTGTTTATCCTAAGTATCTGCTGTTAGGATTCATATATGTGTTTATGAGTAGAAATGTAGTTTTGTAGCAGCTTTAATACTACCTATCCCTGCTTTATCAAAGTCAGTGCATTTGGTTAATACAGCTCTCTTTCACGACTGGTAAAGATGTGATCCCAGCCTCACACTCATGTAGAAAGAGAAAAGGAACCTTTGAAAAGAAAAGCTTCGGGATTACTTAACCTGAAAAGTAAAGCAGTGAGAGAAACAGAAAATGACTCAGATAGCACTAGTCAGAAACTGTGGCCTGCAGGTGAGCCAGTAGTTGTCTTCAGAGGTTTGACCAGGCAGCTACAGGCTTGCTGACCTCTTCTAGCTAGTCAAATAAATGTATAAAATATTTATTGACTTCTCTCTATTCCCAATGACTTTTGCTCCCATTGGAATTTTTCAGCACTGTGTGTCGATGTGACAGAACAGAACAGACTGAGGAGCTCTGCTTCCCAGTGTTATTTTGTGTGCTTCCACAGTGAAAGGGTGGTTCTCAGCTTTCTGCATAGATATGTACCAGGCATTTTCAGCCTACGTTTCCAGTTCCAATGGACTTCAAAAGAGGAAACTACTCCCATTAATGTTTTGCATGATAACAAGTTAGACGAGCATCATTTTTGGATCCAGTTTGTGGAAGACTGCTTACTGCCAGTGCCAAGTGGGCGTCATAGTTGAGACTATCAAATGATGTCTGCTGTGTTAAATGCTTTGTTGGATTTCCTGCTTGGAAAGTGATGCATGTGCCAGACAAGCAGTATTTTCTGTTTTGGCATTAAAGCAATCTTGGCACACAGTGCAAGCTGTTTACTTTAAAAGCTTTATTTTAAATATAGTTTTGGAATGCAGAACACACTTAAAATGTCTGCAGATGAACAGCAGTGGAGAGGACAGCAAAGCATCCTTTTTTTTTACTCTTGTGTCCCTTAGAAATACTTCAGTATGCTTTGTTTATGGGAGCTGCTTCTGATTTGTGTGTAATTTTTCATGCATTGTCTCTTGCTGGGTTGGACAGACAGTAGAGAACATGTAACTGGAAGATAGCTAAAACTGAGAGCATAGAAGAACATAATGGACAGCAAAATTTAAATTCCTTCTAGTATTCCTTGATTTTCCTGTGATATATCATTGGTGGAAGGACAACATGCTCCATTTTGGTGAGCAGTCAACAGAAATAATCTGTGCCAGGATATGGAAGGGCACTCTTCCTAGAAGGACACTGCAGAGCCAGTGGACAGCTGACATGCAGTGCCATTGTTTTTCACCTAGCAAAAAAGCTTCAGAATGGCAAGCATGATGCCAGAATACAAAACACTTAATTTATCAAAGCCATAAGTAAGAAACGCTGTGTTTTTAGTTTTAGAAGTAACTTTTGTACATTTATGACTTTTTCCACATTAAACATCATTTATGACTTGGAAATTATTCAGGCAAGAGGCATGTGGTTTCTGCTCCTGAATATCAGCAGCAGGTTTGCTAGGTTGAGTCTCTATTTTATGTTGACTTTTTTTGGCTTTTCATTTATCTTTTGGGTGGACCTTCGTGGAGCAAGCTGCCTCAAGGAGAATCCATAGCCTTCTTTCTAAAGAGAAGACTACGTGCTCTGCTTAACGTGAAGAAGATGGCATCGATAGAGGGAATTTGATTTTGGAAGCCAGACGTGTGCAAAGCAGACTTGTGAAAAAGTGTGTTTTCTGAGATGTTCGTTCATCAGAGCAGTTGCTGGAATAAGTTGAGAAGTAGGAATTTCACACCTGGTTTTTGAGACACTAGTCGATAGGTTTTTCCATATGCAATGTGAGAAGTTATGGAGTAGCTGTTGAATTTTCAGTTAATCCTATTCCTGCAAATAAATGGTAAACGGTTGATGCAAGATCTTGGTTTATGACCTAGGAACTCTGTTTTACAATTTCTACTGAGACTTCAAGGGCCTTGTTTTGCAGGCCCTTCTATGCATAAGTGCAATGTTTGATGTGGATGGAATTACATATTCTCCGTGTGTATCAAAGCAGAGGAAACGGTATGGATTGGGTCTGATTTTGTCCCTTTAGCAGTTTATATTCTGGCATTAATTCTTTAGCCAGCCAGGCAGGACAGATTTAGAAATGAATGCCAACATTTTTGCTTTTCTGTATTCAGTATTCTGTCCTGGAAGAGCAATGCTCCTTCCCCTGTCCAAGCACTATGCAGGGGCCCAGTTCTGCTCAATGCTGCATCCCATTACTCCATAGAGTTACTCATGACAAATACATGCTGCTTTTTGGGGGGTAGTGATGGTGCAGCTATATTTTTACCTTTGTTGCCTTTTTTATGTTTAATTATTGCATTACCAAGTGTGTTTAACCATTTGTCTGTGCTGAGTGACAACAGTGCAAAATTTAAGGAGAGAAAAATGATTTTGGTTTTGTTTGCTCACTTGGCTAGATGTGCCTACTTTGTATCCCAGCTGCTTTTGCAAGTCTAATATGCCTCTTTCCAGAACCAGGCTCTCTTTCCTGGAACCCTGTCCCAGGGCTCAAAGCGATTATCTCTGGCCTCCCACAGTAGAGTGGCCTGTAGGAGCAGCTTGTCACTCCCTCTGTCACCAAGTCAGGACAGTGAGCTTACACTTGGTTGTGCAACCCTCCTAGCTCGATGAAGTGTGTAATATGTGACAGTTTAATAATGGGAAGAGATGATGAAAGCAAAGAAATAGGCACGGATGGGAAGAGATATCTGAGGGCTGCCAGGGCAGCTGTTTGAGATCTCTGAATCAGATGGAGAGGGAACTCCACCACCCTCAGTTTCCCAACTCTCAAACAAGCCATCTCCCATGTGCAAAGCAAAACGAGCTCCACCCCAGCCCTACCATGTTAGCCGAGCTCTGATTAATATGTGGCAAATTCCAAAGGTAGCCCTGTCAGTCTTGCTGACATTCCCACTGGTAATATGAACCACGAAAGTGTTCCCGTTCTTCTGATTAATATCAAAATAATTCTGCTCGATTAGATCATTACCGAGAGGAAATGTAGGGAAAACATAAATATTCTGCGGAAAATGCAGACTTCAGACAAGAGGCAAAACTGCAAGTTTCCATGGTTTGTAAAATTTTTCACCTGATAGGAGAAATAAGACCTGTGATTGTCTGCTGCTCTCCAACAACCCTCCCAAGAACATGCTTATCTCAGCCTTCCTTCTTTGTTTGTAGCTCACTCATCGTGTTGGAATGAGCAGCTCTAAGCTAATCAAGTGCATGCATCTTTGAAGTGTTAGAGACTTTGAATGGAAGACCCAAAGGCAGAGACGCATGTAACTGTTTCCTTGACAAGTCTGGCAAAGTAAAATTAGTGCAGTTTCAGATCTTGGCACATCACTGGGGCACTGAGAGTGGAGGGAGAAGCAGTTTCTTTAAATCAACCCTACCATGTATTCCTGTGGCATTCTCTGCTGAGGCAGAAAGCCTGGTGTTTGCCTTAAGGTATGAGAAGAGGATCTGGGAAGTTAGATGAGAAGAGCAGAAAGAGCCTGAAGCTCTTAAACAAGAAGAATGAGGGAGAAATGTGATAGCATCTTGAAGCAGTAAAGGGCTTGAGGGGCAGTGCAAGTAATACAAGGATAATGGGTATAATTTATTCTCCATATCCAGGGCATAAGGGACAAAATGTCAAGATTTTTAACTACAGTATGACTTAGGACTAAGGCTAATGAAGCCCTGGCACAAAGTGTAACAGTCACTATGGGGTGTATGAAGGCAATCTTTAAAACAGGATGTAAAAATTTCAGTCCAGGACTGTAGACTGAGCTAACTTGCCTTGGAGCAAGGAGAAGGTACCTTTCTGTCCACAGTTTCTGTGCATCCCTGCACCAGTGGGAGTTAATATGACAATGCAGTTTCTGCTACGAGATATGGTTTAGTAGCTTGTGGTAGTAATGATGGGAGAACAGTTGGACTAGATGATCTTGTAGGTCCTTTCCGAGCATGTGATTCTGTGATTCTATGAAAGCTAGCCTGTAGCAAGAAGCTCCCCTTGCTTTCCCTCACTTAGATTCTAACTTACAGAGGAAGACAAGAGACAACAGAGACGTATTTTATCCTGTGGTTTTCTTGTCTCTAAACCTTCTCAGAGCATGGGATGCACCATCTGCTGTATGGCTATTCACACCCAAAGTTTGACATCAATTTCAAAGTTAGTTTTGGGTCCAGCTCCCCTCTGCAGAGAATGCTTTGTACCAGGATTGGCCTCTATGTTATGGTAAACGCTGTTCATTCTTCTCAGTCAATAGCCTTTCTAGAAGATCTGTGCACAGAGTAGTCTGAAGCCTAGTATGATATAGGCCAGTAGGGATCAGTGTATTAGCTAAGAACCAATATATTAGTTTAGCAAAAAGAATCAGTGAGCGTGAATTCTAAAACTTTCAATTTCAACTTGCTTGGTGTGTGAACAGCCTTGTTTTCTCGTATCACTTGTTGCCAGTATCAGTGTGTGTGAAGGTATCAACAACACATCTTCTTAACATGGCACAGCTCTTGAGGAGAGAGAGTGATACTGATTTTGGAGAAGTGTAAGAGAAGTGACAAAAATAATGAAAGATCTTAAACCAGAGCAATTTGGGTATCAGTTGCTGTACAAGAAACATCTTTAATCCAATGAAGGACTTTCAGCCCTGGTCTGACACATCCACAGGGAATTTCCCATCAGATATACCTTATTTCTCTACTGTTTGTGCCATGTGCCCCATCTTAGACCACAGATAACTCTTCTAGGCATGCTCTGGGTGAGGACGGGGGACTGGATCCTACTGGTAAAGCAGGCAGTTGAGGAGATGAAGCTGCTTGCTTTGAAATGTCTTCTCCAGAGCCTCCCTGGCTTCAAAATGGTGCTGGGAATTCACTGGCAGTTGAGCAAGGATTTTCAGGCTTTTACTGGGTTCTAAATGTGGAAACTGAAATCCCTGAGAAGTGTCCAAATCCCTGTGTGGCTCCAGGTTATAGTATGTTTTCAGACTCTCTCTCGTTTCTCCCTTCAGTGGAAGGCACTGGCTTCAGCAGTGTTCTGCCTTCTTCAGCCTGCCCTTTAGAAGAGGGCTTCTCAAGTGTGAGCTAATATCATCCTATCCTGAATAGTTGAAACTCTGTAACATGCTGAGAGACCCAGTCCTGGCATTTTGTTGTATTCTAGCCCGCAACCTTTCCTTTTCTGAGAAACCTAACCACTTTGTCTCCTTTATTTTTTCCTTCTCAGCTCTCTAGACACGTCTGCTGCCATGAGATGCCTCAGCCAAGGATTTTGAGCCAAGATATGAGTGAAATGGTTTAACCAGATGTGTGCCCATGTCTGCAAAATAGAATTTTAAGATGCTGAAATTTAAAAGCTTGCCATCATCTCCCCTGCCTCCCAGCAGCAAGGTAAATAATGGGTGGGACAGCAGCATATCCATTAAAACACCTTTTTTCAAGGGAGAGGATAGGAGGTTATAATCTGACTGTAAAAATTTGCTCCAGGCTGAAAACTTGGCAAACAAAAGCTTAGCTTAGAAGTGATTAAAAAGGAAACAATGAAAAAAGAATAAAATAAACCAGGGCAGTCATTTTGGGTGGAGATGAGGGCCTAGAGCTTAGAGATCATTCTTTAGTGAGGGAGGAGAAGGAATGGCTCAAGTTGTATTTGGCTCTAAGCCCTACTATAAGTAAGCGTTTCAGAGCCAGGAGAACATACTGCAGCATCTGAATACATGTGCAATCCCTGGCCTCTCCCTTCACCCATTTATCAGAGGAAAGTTGAGCCCTCCCATATTCTTAAAAGCACAGGGGATGCAGATATGGTGGCAGTAGCTGGATTCTTCCTACTGTTACTTTCTGAGTGTGGATTTCCCTGTAACTTAAATTGTAAAAGCAAATAAAGAAACTGAGATTCAGCTTGCCTAGAGAAGAAGAGGTGAATATGTTACTTTCAGCACTGTGGAGCTTCTCAGACCTCTCTCGCTCACTTCTGTGAGTCACACCTGATGCTCGGGATCCATTCTTTGCTTCTGCTTTTAGCATCACACAGAGCCACTCCTGAACAAAAGGATGATCCTTTGAAGCCGCTTAATGTGGGCTGACTTCTGCACGATTCCAGTTACAGTTCCAGAGCTAAGGAAGAAGAAGGAAAGCTGGCTGGATGCATAGCAGCAGAAACCATGAGCACAGAATGAGCCTCTAGAGGGAAAACTTTTCCAAAGTATTTTCTAATGTGCACACCACATATGTTTGGCAGCATGGTTTGCACAGACCTTAGGGAACAAACATAAGGCCCAGCCAGTAACCAGTTGTCTTTCTTCATCTCAGGACCCCTGGGCCTCTCCAGTCAGTGTGCCCACACATAATTATGTTGTTGGCTCCTCCTGCAGCAGTGTCATTGTGTATCAAAACTTCATACTTAGAGATTTTCTAAACTTGATTGGATAAAGCCTATAGCAGCCTGATACAAGTTTGCTAACTCTCCTTACTGCTATGCACACTTCTAAAACAGCTATCCCCTCAGCTACCTTTTGGAATGCTTTGGCTGTAGCAGGCACCAAGACACAAAAAGCTAAATGAATGACCAAAGGTGTATAGATATAAAAGACCCTTTCTGAAATTTTCTTAACCAACCCATGTTTCATAAATGTTTTGTTCCATCAGCATAAGGGCAGTCCTAGTTTAGATGGAATGTTACCTGTCTGTTCCCAAACAGGCCTCCTTCATAGGGCAGCACAGCTTGAACTTTTTTGGCTTTTGTAACAGGCTTCATCATTTACTTGTACATATTTTCATATGTGTTTGCAGATCCTTTATTTAAGTACCCAAGTACTGTCTGAAGTACTTAGTGCTCTCCAACAGCTGATACTTTGCTTTTTGTACAAGAAATGCACTTTAATTCTGTCCTTTCTCAATCCTTAAATGAGGCAGGTGGAAAAAGCCAATAAAGGAACATATAGGACTAGGTCTATTGGTTAAGAAGGCTTGGAGAAGTTTTGCCTTTTGCTACTACCTAGCCAGATAACATTGCAGTATTAAGAGATCTCTTATCTGTGCTGGTGTACTGCATAACTTGAGATCAGGCTGTGAAAACACTGTCTTTCTGAATGTCTCCGTAGGATCAACTCTAGTGAGGAGTGGAAGAAAACACTTGTTAAAGATCTTGTTAAAGAGCAAGAAGCAGCCTGGCCTTTCAGTCTGCTCTTGTATTTCAGTGCTGACTGTATTGTCTGTATTTCCTTTTCAGGGAAGACTGAAATCACTGAGAATGGAATCCAGTCCATCTTCTGGCTCTCCAAATGCAGCAACAGCATTTTATGGACTGATCTTCTACAGCTTCCTCTGAGCACTAGAATTTCCAGGTGCATGTTTTCAGAGCACAAGCAACCCCAGGAAAGCTGCTTTTC
Organism: Meleagris gallopavo; assembly: GCF_905368555.1. Lineage (NCBI taxonomy): Eukaryota > Metazoa > Chordata > Aves > Galliformes > Phasianidae > Meleagris > Meleagris gallopavo. Next base: position 259,979 of record NC_139420.1, read on the forward strand.
AAAAGGTATGTCATCTCTTGTTTAAACCAAAAGAACTGAAAAGTGAACTGTGAAAAAATGGAAAAGAAAAAAAAAAAAAAGGCCTTTGGCATCAAAACAAAACAGTTTTATTCTTTTCTATAAATTTCTTTAACTTGCCTAATACAAAACAAAGTGGAACTGTAACAATGAATTGAGAAGATGTGGATGGTAAAAGCAAGGTACTGGCATTGGAGGTAAGGTAAAATCAGATCCCAGCGGAAAGAAGTTGGGGGAAGTTTAACAAGTTTGCTTTATGTGCCACTGTGTCATGCTTCCTTTTGTTGCTCAAGAATGTTGTCCCACTGGTTCCTAGGGTGTAAAAGGGCCACGCTACTGGGAAGATGTGTCCCACAGACCACCATATGTGAGCCACTGTTGGGCTGATTCTGACAGAAGGAGTAATCCTTCTGAAAGCTGTTGTTTTACTTTTATTGCAGTTGTACTACGGATCAGAAACTGACTGGGGCTTTGTGGTCAGAAGTCTTCTGTTCTAAAGTATTTTGCAGAACAGTACTGTGCAGTGCAAAAGCATAATGGGGGGTAGGTAGGCACTTGAACTCAATAAAGGGAAATTAAAATGCCTCTGTAGAAAGTGTTCACAGTGGTCAGGAGGTTTGGAAAATACCTTTAAAGGAGTTTAGGAGAACAAGCTAAATGATCTCTAATATAATGGAGTTCCCTCTCACCTTTGCTGCTTCCAAAGGAATGAAACAGGACAAGAGCACTCATAAACTGTTGTGCATATGCACACAAAGCAAAGCACAGGAGAAGCTTGACATACCTGACAGGAAGGGGTGAGTGCACAAGGAGCGTGTGACAAGTTCTGGCACATGTATATCTCACCAGTGTGATCAGTGCCTTGAAGCCAGCCAGGTCAGAATTTGCACCATGAACTGACATTTCTCCTTCCTTTGTACACATCCTAACTGGCTGTTGCACAATCTGGTGTGAATGGCACCCTCTGCTCAGAAGAGACCCAAGACTGGAAAAGCAGGCTGCATCTTTCTGTCTGTTGGGCAGGACTGGAACTTACTGCTAGAGGCATCTGAGCCTGCTGCTTTTTCTTCCCTTCCCCCATTTACCACCCAGGCCCCACTACTGAAACAAAGACTCCCACAAAAGCAAAGAAATAGCTCTAGCAGAAGATTCCCTAGTTGCTTCCCACATGTCAACTACTGCTGCCGCAGTCTGTGGCTTGTGTGATGACAGCACTGATTCAATTAACTGATTTTTGAATCCTTCCTTTCATAGCCCTTGTGTAGACAGGCAAACTAGTCAGAATGGCCAGGAACAGATCAAGTGTAAATTTTATAAAGAAAAGGAGGTAGAATACTGCTTCCCTTCTCCTTTTCTATATGTTGCCTCTGCCTATTTGCAATCTGGCAGTTTTGCGGGAGTGCCAGCTGTTTTGTCTTAGAAGTGGTTGTTAACTCCTTCCAGAAAGAAAGTGCTCAGCCATCTGCACTATTTGTCCTACTCTTGTTGACCTCAAATCCTCTTCCAGAGCAAATCTTTGTGAGCTCCACGGCTGCTCTTCGTAACTTCCCCTTCAACCCATTCCAGCCTAAAGACATGCAAAACCTGATACTTTACAGGCCTTTATAGTAAAGGACTACACATCACATGTAAAGTCAAAGTATGATTTTACAGTATGATTCCCATAACAGTTATAACTCTGACCTTTTTGCACACATATTATTTTTAGTTAATATAGCTGGTGTTAACTTTAATGCCTTTCCTTTAACCCTTCCCTTGGTGCTGGAACAGCTGCCCGGAGAGGTTGTGGATGCCCCATTCCTGGACGTGTTCAAGGCCAGGTTGGATGGGGCCCTGGGCAGCCTGGTCTAGTATTAAAAGGGGAGGTTGGTGGCCCTGCATGTGGCGGGAGGTTGGAGATTCATGATTCTTGAGGTCCCTTTCAACCCTGGCCATTCTGTGATTCTTCAGGAAGCTAGCTAATTTCCAGGTTAATATGAGCTGGCTAATTTCCAGCGTTTTGGGGAGACAGCCAAGATGAGCAATTCCAAGGTGTTTCTGGCTGCCGGTGTTCCTAAGTGGAGCACATCTGGATCTGTGCTTCATCCCAGGCCTCCTCCCATTGTCTGTCACCCCCACCATCCTCTGCCTGCACTGTTAGCTAAGTGTCTGTAATGGCAGGGCTTCAAGTTATCAAGCTGCAACCACATGTCACGTTACCATCAACCAAGATGCTTGTGGGGCCTAACCTAGTCAGGCAGGGCTGGTGTCATGATAAGATAAAGCCACCTTGGTCTAGTTGTGAATGAGTAACACGTAGCAAAAAAAGTGATACCGTCACCTATATACCACTCACTATTAATGAAATGTGGGTCTAGGTAGGAAAAGACTGTGGCAGGCAGGCAGAAGAGGAAAAGGGAGGGGGGAGTTCAATTACCATGACGCAGAGAAAGTAAACCCTGCGTTCATGCTTGTGTCAGTAGCCTGTCTGTGTGCTGACCCCAGGCTCACCTGAGCCTTGGCAAAGCTCCCCTTTGTTCTGTGCTGGCTTTCAGAATAGTTATCCCATAGCCACTCTGTGACTTGTTCCACCCAGACAGCCTGCCCATGATTGCTTCATGAAGCAAGACCCAGGAATCAAAAACAGGGCATGCTTGCTGAGCAGAGATGGAAAACAGCTGTGCTGGAAAAAAGGAGGGGTTTTCTGGCTGAGCAGTGGAAAATACAGATCAAGGCCTGGTTGTGCAATCTTCTCTGCCTGGGCTTTGGCTGCTGTTGTGGCACAGGGACCTGCTAGAGTTAGCAAAAGATTTGTGCCAGGCAATGGAATAGCAAGCACCTCTCATGACTGGAAGGCTGGAAACCCAGAGCTTAGTCCAAAATGTTTCAGAGTTGACTGAGAGGTGACAAGTGCCATTTGGTAATTCTGTCCTCTCCACTCTGCTGCAATCAGCCTTGTCCAGCCAGGCCCAGATGGTGGTTGAGTGGCCAGGATGGTTACAGTAAAAGCACACAGATTGTAGGGCTACAGGAAGACAACACTGCCCAGGTAGGAGCTCAGTTCCTGCCTAGTGCTCATAAAATGCTCACATGTGGCCACAGTGAGGGATGTGGTTAGATAGTCCAGCCAGGTTCCTGCATATGAATCTTCCATACCCATCCTGGGGTGTGGGTGCATACCAAACAAGACAGTGCACACATGTGTTGTGCAGGGAAGTTCAACAAACACTAAGCTAGCAGCTGCTTTGCCATCACCATCAGCTGAAGTCAAGGGAAGGCAATACCATATGTTCACTAGCCTTAACTGCTTGTTGCTTTGAGTCAGGCTCCTGAAAGAGTTCTTGATTTGTATTAAATTCAGAATCTCAAACCAAAAGTAAATGAGCCTATAGCTTTAATGTGACATTTGGGTCTGAAGCTAGGAGAAAGAAGTGTGGGACTCTATTGATTTATTTATTTTCAATTGTTTAAACCTAATTGTGTACAAGAAGGAGAGGATGGACAAGAACACAGAGGGAGATTTAGGCCCTTTAGCCAGATTATCAAAGACCTTGGTACTACCTACCAAGAGAGCCCTGCAACACCTCTCTTCTCCCAGTTCTCCTCTCTGTAACTAAGGAAAAAACTAAGGGAAGAGGTAAAATGATGAGAAGGCAAAAAGCAAAGTAAGCTGCCAGAACCTCTAATCACCTCCTGGGTTGATACATACCAGCTACACTGGCCTTTCTTCTTAGCACCTGGGATAGGAAAAGTCAGTATGATGAATATTTTTCACCATCTAGTGATTCCATTGCAGCCATGGAATCACCGTAATCGACAGAGCACTGGTACAGGTTGTGGAGTCCACTTCTATGGAGACGCATGTCCGTGCAACCTACTGTGGGGAACCTGCTTTAGCAGGGAGGTTGGACTCGATGATCTCTTGAAGTCCCTTCCAATCCCTGCAATTCTGTGATTTTGTAATTGCAGGGAGATCATGCTTTTTTAGAACTGGCTTTGCGTACAGAACTGAAACATGGGGATTCAGACCTTGTTCTACAGCACTTTTCAATTGTGCTCAACAGTAAGACACAGCACAGATTTGGAGGAAAAAAACCACCACCAACAAAAACATCACTGCTACAAGAGACCGTGAAGGGAAAGGATGAAAATGTGATATGGTGACCTGCAGAAGGGAGGAAACAGCAGAACTGAGGCAAAGGCAGTGCATAGGGAAGCAGTTTTATCCCAGATAGCAAACTTTAGAATATTTCTGGCCCTCTGTGCCAAGTTTTTGAATCAAGGAACTTCAAGGTATTGGGTAGAATGGGTGACAGCCTCAGATGTTACACAATCTTAAGGAAACCAACACCAGGAAGTAGTACCATGGCCAGAAGCAGGCTGTTACCTGCTGACAACATGCAGGCATGGATGAAAACAGCATTAAGTTTGCAATTTCCAAATGAATGCAACCACTGCATTTTTTGAGTTTTAGGCATTTTTCTTCCTGCCATAAATGATCATAGTCCTGAGCAGGGGGCTGAAGACACCAGATGGAAGGAGTGAGGGACCTATCAGCTCTGCTGACAGCAGTCAATCTCTCCAGTGGGAATCCCTTCACTCGGATTCTCAGCGTGCAGTGTATAGACATCTGCTGGAGGTGGCCCTCATTGGCAAGAATCTTGCCTTTGCTTAGATCCTTCTCTCATGCCCCTGTATGAAAAGGGTCTAAGAGTATATCTAAGATATTTTGAGAACAAGTCCTCTCTCAGAGAATTAGAAAAATGACATGTTTAGATTTTGTTCCTGCAGCACTTTTAGAAAGTACTCTGTAGACAAAGAACAATGACTTTTGCAAGGGCAAATGATTAATTTTAGCTATTACAGGTAAAATCAATTTGTTTAAACCTGGGCAACTTTGTGATCCAGAAATACAAAAGCCAGACAGATTCACAAAATTAATAGTTAGTAATAGCTTCAGCACTCTTAGAGCTGTTGAGGCTTTGGCATTGCTTGCAGATAAAACCCTGGTTCTTCAAAGTTTATTTTCAAAACAAGACAGGATGGAGGCATATTTTAGAAATAATTTGCAAAGTGAGGTGTTAGTCTTTTGTCTTATGCTGACCTGAAATTGCTCTTTATTTTAAAAAGATGTCCCTCTGTTTTAACTTCTTAATATGAAGTCAGTCATCACAGTTCTTATGAAACAAACATTCTTCATCTGTACATACTCAGCAGTCATAACTGGATTTCAATATTGGTGAAACAAAATTTAATCTAACAAAAAATTGTAAGTTTTGTTCCCATAGAAGAATTTGAATTTTGAGGAAATTAATTTCCCTTTGAAAAAAGCAAAAACAAGCCTATCATTCAAAGTTTTACCCGATGACTGTTTGCTCTTCAAGAGGGAGAAAGGCAGTGGAGAGAAAGCAAGTGTGTGTTTGTGAGAAAATAAGTAAGTCCTACCAATAAATGGTTGCAATGAAAGCAGAGGAAAGAGAATATAAATTCCCAGGCATTCCAAGCATATCTGCTATCCTTTACATCTTGCTCTGGGCACATCATTTGTACATATCTCAGTGTTCCACCACAGAGTTTTGGATTGTTGTCACATGAGACAACTCATACTATGAGATGAAAAGGAGCTGACCACAGCAACGAAAGCGAAATAGAACATGCAATCTATTAAATATGCTGGAAACCACTCATGCCACAGAGAAATGGGGGCCAGGAAGCAAAAACTTCCAGAAGAAATTAAGCAGAAAAAAAAAAAAAAAAGAAAGAGAAAATGGTCATTGGTCGCTGGAAGAAGAGTACAGGCTGGTTACCACATCTGAGCTGTTGAAAAACAGCCGCTGGCTTTCTGTAGCTCTTCAACTGTTTTTTTGTTCATTTTAGTCCTTCTCTTTAACCTTGCTGGGTAAAACACATCTCCAAGGACAAATAAAAATGATTTTCTTACCAGTGCTGCTGACTGTGCAGCCTGTCAGAAAACTGACCAAACTTGAAACTCCCTCAGTCAGTCACTTTAAAATATAGTCAGCATTGTGTTTAAAAAATAAATAAATAAATAAAAAATAACAAAACACATGAATTCAACAGCTGGATCACTCTGCAGCCTATTAATGCTCTGGGAGAAACAGCAAAACTCTTGTGATGAGTTGTGTGACAAAGGGAAATGTTGCATAATGCTAGACTTGGTTCTTACATTATGGTGCAGATACTTAGTTGTTTTCATTAAATATATATTATATTGAAAGGTCTTGAGATCCAGAATGATAGCCTGGTAACTGGAAGATGCTGTTAAGAATCCAGACCAAGGAAAGGTTTATTAATTTTGCTAGGTTCACACTTAACCTGTCCAAAGAAAAATGTTTGGTTCTTAATCAACTCTTTGAAAGGGTAGATAACAGCAGGACAAGGGGAAATGGTTTGAAGTTGAGGGAGGGAAGATTTAGGTTGGATGTCAGGGGGAAGTTCTTTACTATGAGAGTGGTGAGGTGCTGGAACGGCTGCCCAGGGAGGCTGTGGATGCCCCGTCCATCCCTGGAGGTGCTCAAGGCCAGGTTGGATGGGGCCCCGGGCAGCCTGGGCTGGTATTAAATGAGGAGGTTGGTGGCCCTGCATGTGGCAGGGGGTTGGAGATTCGTGATCCTTGAGGTCTCTTCCAACCCTGACCATTCTATGATTCTGATTAATATTTGAGAGGTTGAAATCTGCAGTGAGTGCTTTTGTCATTACTTACAATCATCTTCCCTGGAAGCACTTCCCTTTTTTTTTTTTTTTTTTTTTTTTAACTGTACCACATGTAAACAAAGAACCATAGTTTCTTTTAGGAAACTTTTCTGCTTCAGATGCTTCTCTGATCCTCAAAGATGTGCTGATGGAGTTAGACTTACAGCCCAAATCGGCTGAAGGCATCTGCAGATCTGTAGGTACATCTACCGTCTACTGTCCCTGACAAACATTGCTTTTAAACTGTGATCAGGACATGAGAAGAATAAAGCAGGAGAAGCTATTCAAAAACAGCCTCGACTTACTGAGGATCATAAGAAAGGATAATGGAGGTATTTCACCTTTGCCTGCATGTTTACTGTATGCCAGCCTGTCTAGTTGTTCATCCTTTCTTACATTCTAACAAGCACAGATTTTGGCTTGTGAAAAGTAGGTGCCTGAAATGAAAAGCTGTGTGTGGCTATTTAAACTTAGTATGTTTGTGGGAAGGGTTGTGCTTTGTGATATAGCTCGTTCAAATCCCTGAGCAAGAATAAATGAGGGAGGAGAAAACATAGACACAGTCAGATAAAGCAAAAAATGTAATTTTTCAATCAAGCTTTTAATGAAAAGGTCATAAAATAACAGTTTCTCATCACTGTACATTAAGACTGCAAATTTCTGAATGCTGAGATCATATTATACTTTCTGTATCTTTTTATATGACACTTGAGTTGAAGCCACAACTACATGTGGCTCTGACCTGAATTCAAGCTCTTGAAGGAAATGAACAGAACACTGCAGCAGGAGTGTCGGCCTTTCCCTTATCCTCCCTTCTTCTTCCCTTCCCCAGGAAACATCCAGGGCACCTAGACTGACTGATAGTTAAGGCTTAAAATTAAAAAAAAAAAAAAAAAATTAAAAAAAAAAATAGAGTGAGAGAGATGGTACATCCCTCTTTTAATTGCATTTAAAATGTGAAAATAAAACAGGAGAAAATATCCAGCCAGCCACATTAAGCTCCTGTCCTCATTAGGAAAGTTATCCTCAGCCAGTTAGAACGCTTGTGGAAGTTGGAACAGCTGTCCTAGGTGCTTCAATTGATAACTTGTGAAGGAGAAGTCTAAAAAACATCCCACCCTTCAGGAAAAGCAAGCACTACAAAGCATGGCCCCTAAGTGCCAGCAAATTTTGTTGCATGAAATATTGTTTCAAACCCTCCCTCCACATGGCATCCTGCAGGGTCTGTTCCGTTCAGTAAACGCTGATCTGCTGATCTATACGTGTTCAACACAAGGCTTCACAATGCATAGGAAAACTAGAGGAAAGGGGAAAGAAGAGGATGATTACAATAAGAGGAAAGATAAGCTTGCCTGTTTGTCTCCTGCACTAAAATCAGGGCAATAAGGTACCATGGGACTTAGTGCAAAACAAACTCAGGAAAGGTACTTCCAGAATTTCTTTTCAAGACTATGGCCAGTTCTTGAGTACAAGAGTAAGCTTATGAAAAAAAAGTTTTGCAGTATTTAAGAAACTTTGTTCATGCTGAGAAAATCATTAAATTCAAATAAAAATAAGAAAAAATGCTGAAGTCCACTTAAATCCTCCAGGATCACAGAAATCAACAAATATCCCCTTTCTTTATACTAATTTTTAAGACTGTTGCAGGTCCATAATTGCTAATTCTACCAGTACTGGAATGAGAGGCTTGTGAAGTACAGCTTTTCCTAGGGACTCTAGTGACCTTACGGTTAGGAATCTGATGCTTCCATATTGTTTATGAGGCCCATCACAAGATGGCACAGATGCTGTTGAGTTTGGCACAAAGCTTCCTCTAGCTATCTCAGGCGTTGACTCCCTACTTTTGAGAGCCTTATTGCTTCCATGGTAAACAGTAAGTGGAGGATGAGAGGGAGTTTTAAAAAGAAGCTATATTCTGACCTTCAGGCAGGACATTAGACTCATCTCAGTCACAAGCTGCAACTGGAAGCACGCAACTGTTCCTCTGATGACTTTTACATTCTCCAAATTTTGCCAACATTCACCTCAAAATTCATTTGGTTGCACTGAGTGCACTGGATGTTTCCCCTGGTCAAGACCCATACTCCTGCTTTTCAGAACTGAAGCAACAAGGTAAAATACTGCTAACCCAGACTGAACCTGCACTGCTTGAAAACAATGCTTTCTACACACACAACAAAGAGGAAAATAAAAACAAAAACAAAATAGGAATCTTAGAAAGAGTGACACTGTAACTGGAAACATTTAAATACAGCAAAACATAAATTCCTCTTCTATGCAAAGCTACAAAAGTCCAGTCTTTGTATTGTCTTCACAGGTTATGGTTTATGGCTATGCTGAGAGTCTCTGAGATTCTTTTTTTTTTTTTTTTTTTAAATATATTTTTTTTTCATTTTTTTGAAATCCTGTAGAGTAGATCCTGCAGACACATCTTTGCGTTTGCAACTTTCTGAATTACATTGCAAAACTGTGCATACAGAATCTGAGAAATAAATACATTCATTACTGCACATACATCTTGATACAAAAACAACACTGTCAAATAGTGTTTGCACCATCTTTGTTAGATATTAAGACCAGGCAAAATTAATATTTCATTTTCCATCAGCCCCCCCATCAAATGTTTGAGGTGGCTTTGGTGTAGAAGGTAAAAGCTACAAAGGGTCAAGACTAACGATGGAGAGGTTTTCTAAAAAAAATCCTTTTTTTTTTTTGGCTTCAGCAATATTTTTGCAAACCATCTTCATTGGTCATCGTTAGACTCTTCTAACATGCAAATCTAGCTTAAGTTTCACCTAGAAAACCTTTTGGTTTTTGGTTGGTCTCTTTGCACGTGACTGCAAGGTATGGAGTGAATCACTCCAGCTGTTTAATTAAAAGGTGGCTCAGATAGTCAGAACAGCATAGCTCAGGCCCCAGGGCAGCTCTGGGTAGAAGAAGGGAGCTACGTGCCTACACTCGTGCCCTCACCCCAGACCAGTAAAGCTTCCCTGGCCACCACTGCATTTCACAGGGAGATGCCGCCTCTGCGCAGCCCCTGCTGACACAGAGCGTGGCACAGAGTTGTGCATACTCTTCCACATCAGCAGCCACAGAGCCTCACAGAAGCTGCGTGTCAATAGCTCTTTGGTGTTTTCTGTGATCTTTGTGGCTCCTGCTAACTTCCCCAAATGCACAGAACTGGGCTTTCATTTATTTTTGCCAGGAATTTGGTTTTGAAGTCTTGCAGTAAGGGCTGCAAAAGAGCTAAACCTAGTTCAGCCATTGTAGCCCCAGGGAGACGAGCTGGGTACAGCAGCTCCCTCATTTCTGACAACATTCTTCTCTGATCCCCAGAACTTCTCCCATCCCTCTACCCTCTCCTAGGGCTTCTCTATCCTCCCGCTCAAGCTCCTCTGAGGAAGAAGTTGGCTGTTCCCCATGGCTGTAGGCCGTGGGCCTGAGTAGCTGGGCCTGCACAGTATGAGGGCTTGGGCCTTGCCCAGCAGCATCCCTCGTGGGCTGGAGACAAAAAGTCCTAAACCTACGTGCCGTAGTTCTGACTGCTCTCCCTCCCCACCCTCACTGAGCAGTGTTGGAATGCAGGCTGGCTCGCAGTTCCCCCCTCCCAATTTGGGGAATCTGCAGTAGCCTTCAGAAGAGAAACCAATGGAAAAAGCAAAGATTAATTTTGACTGGCCCCTAGATCTGTTGAGGTCTGAAACTGTAAAAGTTTATGTAAACAATGAGATAAATATATTAGTACTTTTCTGAGCCAAGTGAGGTTCCATACTCATTCAAATGTGCTTTGGTTTAAAAAATAGTTTTGTGAATTTGGGTATGAGCTTCTTTTTTATACAACTTTCACTATTTTATCTTTTTTTTTTCCTGTTACTCCGAAAACATTCTGGAACTAAGTGACTAAAGCATATGCTTAAGCTGCCAGGCCTCTTTTTTTTTCTTTTTTTTTTTTTCTTTTTTCTTTTTTTTTCTCTTTAAATGTTTTATTCCTCTTGAGGCTCTCTGTGTATCTTGAAAAAAAAAAAAAAAAAAAAAGCAACTCCCTCCCCCCACCCTAAAACTCTTAAAATCTTAAATATGAAACTAGTGTTTTGCTTTCTCATTAAAATACAGAAAAATGTTTGATACAATACTATGTCGTACAAATGCAGTTGAGTGTTCAGGCCCCAAGCAGGCCTTAAACAGTCCCTGAAGTTTTGAGTATTATTAGTTATTCATTATTACTGTCACAATTTGGAAAATGTTTATACTCAATCTACGGAACACAACTTTACACAGCTACTTGAAAAAAGAACAAAATTTCCTTTTGTACAATACTCTTGCTGTACACAGACTTTATGTCGTATTGTTTAAGTGCTGGGGGAGAGGGATAAAGTAAAAAAGCCATTCTGGGGGAAAAAAAAAAAAAAAAGCATTGGGTCCTGAAATTTTAAAATGATTCTCAAGACTTAAGAAAGAAATGAAGAGGGGACCTAGAAGGGAAAGGAGAGGCTACATCACTCACATGCATGCTTGTAAAAATGAATTAAACGAGGGGGAGCAGATTGGTTGCCCACTTTGGATCTGACCGTGCTTCCCTGAGCTGTGGGTGCTCCATGCCTTGGCTCAGCAGCCCCAGCTCCAGCTGCATCCCAGGGCCTCTGCACAGCTGCCCTCCCACTTACCCCATCACCACAACAAACTGTGGGGCTATGAGCAAAGGGGGGGGAAATGATGCCCAAAACCTACTGCAGAGGCAGAGCTTACTGCCAGCTGCATGTTTCTCACTAAGAGAGCTAAAGATTATTGTGAAAATCGGGACTTGGTGGGTTCTGAGCCAGCCAGCAGAAAAGGAGGCTCTGCTGTGGCAGCAGCCAGAGCCAGCATGAGCTTTCAGGCTGCTGGAGGGAAAGTGAAGGCAGCGTGGAAGTGCCTTGGAACTAATTTTGTATGGCTGTCCTTACGCCCTCCTGGGACTTAATTTGAGAAGAAGGTAGATGGCAAGGCCTTCCCTCTTTTCCCCATAGATGATTCTGGGGATGTTCTTAGGGAGGGGGCTGGCAGGAACTGAGGGAAGAAAAATTCAATATAAATTCTAATGTGGAAGTGCTAAAGACACTAAAGACACACCTAGCCCCCCAAAAGAAAACAGCGTGCCTCAGCACGACGAGAAATGAAAAGTCCGTGCTCCCCTCATGCCCCAAGTCACAGTGGGGCCGGAGCAGGCAGACAATAGCAGGAGCAAACAGCACAGCCGAGCGGGCAGGAGAGGGGCAGCGTGTTCCCTGTAATGTGACACCAGGCCAGGGCGCAGCTTGGTTAGTCTATTGCTTGGAGCCTGGATTCCAGTTTCCTCAGTTCATTCAATTGACCCAAAAACTTCTTTTGGACTAGTCCATCTTAACAAAAAAAAAAAAAAAAAAAAAAAGCAAAAAAAAAAAAGCTTATATTATATTTCTTTGTTTTAGACAAACATGCTCACTTTTTTTCTTTTTCTTTCTTTCTTTCTTTTTTGGTCAAAACTTAAAAAAAAAAGTTTTATTTTTTAAAAAAGATAAAATGTGAGGTTTGGTAAACACTATGCAGAGACTATACTGGTTTGAGTGGGAAAAAAAAAAAAGAGAGAAAAAATACAAGTGTAAACTTTTCTCAATTCAGAAGGGATGATTCTACTGGCTGTGAATTTTTACCACCACAGTCACGGGAGGCTTGAAATAAGCCATAGCTTTCCACAAGGTCACGCCAACAAAGTCAAGGGGGCCAAGAATTGGTGGGCTGAGTTCTCTGTCTCTTCTCCTAAACCAATAGCAGCTGTTGGCTGTGATGTCTTATGCAGATGTTGCAAGAACATTTTGTTTCTTTTTCTTTTCATTTTTCTTTCTTTGTGTGCATGTGTTAAACTGTGTAAAAAGGAGGATATGAAACACTTTGGTTTGCTTTTTCCTCCTCTCCTCCACCTTATTGCACTCTGGATTCTAGTAAATTATAGACTGCTATGCCCTCACCCTCTGTCATGCCAGGTGTTTACAGACTGACCCAGATGTGCTGGGGGAGTGGAAGATGAGGGGGGCATTTTCCTCTCCCCGTAGTGTCCAGATTCAATAAACAAAGCTGGAAAGGGCCCAGAAAGCTCAGAGAAGTTTTCTTCTTTTATCTAGAAGTGACTACAAACAGCCAAGAGACTGCGAGCAAGCCAGGCCGAGCAGCCAGCACAGCTTCTGGCTCAGCATATTTTTTGCTTTGTCTTTGGCCAAGCTTTGCTTTAACATTTCTCTAGCTGACTTTTGATGGAAGGACAGGGTGGTAAAAATCCCTTAATTTAATTTAGCTTCTACTTTTATACATTTAATTACTTACAATAAGAGAAAAAAAAAATGCCTAATCTTTCACTAACCATCTTATTGTTCTCATGAATTCAAGAGGTAGCAAAGGTAACAAGTCTGTACACACAGACTTGTTCTTTAGTGAGGGAGGAAAGCTAAAAACATACACACACACAAAAAAAAAAAAAAAACAATAATAAAAAAGTACCTAAGGAACTTGTAGCAAGTCCAGCCTACATCAAACCCCCTCCCTACCCACCCACCATAGAATTAACCTCAGACCTTCCAGTTCAAACATTCACATAAACGTTACAATGGTTTTTCCTTTAATAAAAGTACCTCTAAGCAAAGAATATTCATATGAAACTACTAGAAAAGTAAAGACGACCCCCTGCTCACTGAAAAATTCTCAGGGCATCCAGTCCCTGTTCAGTCATGGGTAAGGCTGAAGAGGTTTGCATGTTTTGTGGGAAAGGGTGATGTGTGGTTACTTGTGCCAAGGATGAAAATTAAAACCAAATGAGCAAGGAATGGCAAGGAAAGCATCATCAGCTCTTTAAGCAAAGCACCCTGGCACTGCATGCCTAGGTAGATGGCTGTCCCCACCAAGGCCAGCCCAGCAGGGTGGGTGGTGGGTTCCAACACTGCTTTGGCTTTACCACAGCATCCAAAAGGGCTGTCAACCCTGCAAGATGGTCCACAGACACAGCTTTCGTGTTTGTGAAGGCAATGCAATGTTTTTTTTCACAGATGTATGCTATTTTCTTTTGAATGGCAAGAAATACCCTACTGAGTTTGATTTTAAGAGAGGGCATGACTAGGGCCACAGCATCGCATAGGAAAGAGGCAGGGAGGCTGGATCCAGCAGAGATGAAAGTTCCCTGTGGTCCTCCTTCTTGCTTCAGGTTACCAAAATGACAGTGAAGTCAGTGCACGTGGAAAGAAGTGACATTTCATGCTAGATCACCAAGATTTTGAGGGAGAGTTGGACTAAATGCATCAGCTTGGCTGTGGACCTATTTTTTTTTTTTTTTTTAATGGAAAACAACTTTTTAAAAAAATGTTAAAGCTACATTTGTTTAGGCCTCCCATGACTGAATAGAGTATGAGGAGTTGCCCCCTTTTTTGTTTGTTTGTTTGTTTTTGTTTTTTTAAAGCAGCAAGTCTTACAGAAAGGTAAATCACTGCGGATGGGCTTGAAGCTCATTCTGGAGTCTTTGGCTTATGTGGGAGAGGTATGCATTCGCAGGTGGCTGATCAGATTGCGCTGCTGGGTGAATTTCCCACCACACAGTTGACATTCGTAGGGTTTTTCTCCTGAGTGGACACGCATATGCTCTGTCAGTCGGTACTGCCGGGTAAAGCGCATCCCGCATTCCTCGCACGCAAAGGGCTTGAGCCCCAGGTGGCTGCGCATGTGCCGTGTCATGGTGCCCCGCTGTGTGAACATCTTGCCGCAGATGTTGCAAGGGAAAGGCCGCGTCAGCCAGTGAGTCTTCTCATGCTGTCGCAGTGTCGCTGGATCCTTGTAGCTCTTCTCACACACAGAGCACTTGAACGGCCGGGACTCTGCAGAGTAGGACTGGTTGGCGTTGGACAAATCCTCGGCTTCATCCTTACCACCATATGTGCCTTCCTCCTTGATGTAAAGGTCTTCCTCGGTGTGTGTCTCCACGTGGGCATTCAGTTGCTCAGAGCTGGGGAAGCCTTTGCCACAGGGAATGCAGACATACAGGTTGTCACCATACGCCACTGGCTCAAACCCCTCCTGTCGGTAGACGTAGTTGGCACTGGTATGCCCACCACTCTCGCTCTCACTCTGGCCGCTGTCATCACTGTTCTCCTTACCATTTTCTACCTCCTCCTTACACGAGTAGGGCAGGTCTGCGCCATAAGCCCCAGCCAGGCTCCGCTCCACAGACTTGGACAAGGGCCCCAGCAAGATCCCGTTGGGCAGCCCTTCGCCTTCATCCCTGTCTTTGCCTCCGTCCTTTCGGTCAAAGGCATTATCTTTCTTGATCCACTCCTTCTTACGGGACGAATGCCGGAGGCCCTTGCGCTGGCTGCTCTCTGTCAGCGAGTGGTGGCACTCCTCGCTCAGATCCATCTCCATGGGGTCACTGCTGTCCGCTATGCTGTGAGGGGCTCCAACTCCAGACTCGTCAAACGATGAGGCACTGTTGGCTGCAGGGGCTGAGGCAGATTGAGGAGAGCCATGCTGGCTTTCGCTGTGCTGCGTGTCATCGTGGGAGGCTGCAACTGGGAGTGATGGACTTTTTTTGGACAAATCGAGGCCTAGTTCCTGGTCACCAGTGCTCCCATTTGCACTACCACCCCCACCACAATTCTTACTGGCTCCCCTGCTTAAGGAGTGACAGTTCTCTTGATTGGAGCTGCTGATAAAGACCTCATCATCAGAGAGCTTTCCCTTTGACAGCTCCTTCCCATGCGAGCCCTTCAACCCCTCATTTGACCCTGAATAGCGAGCTTGAATGACAGAAGCAGCGGAAAGTCTCTGACTCCTGGCAGATCTCCCAACACCAAGGCCACTGGCCTTGCTGGAGAAGGACTTGCTGTTCCGCTTTAGCTTCTTTCTGCAGAGAGCTGCCAGATCATGCAGTTGGAGGTAGCTTGCTGCGGTGAGGAGAGCACTGAAGTTCTGTTCACCAGGCTGGTCAGTCGTTAAGAGCTTACCAGTATAAATAAAGTCCAAAATCTGACGGAACACGGTGGGGTTCACCATGTCCGTGTCTAAGTTAATCAGGTTGTCATGCAGGACAAGGGATTTGAAATACATGCTGCTGGCTGCCAGGATGTTCTTATGGGCACGAAACAGGGCATTTTCTACCACAATGATCACATCACAGAGGAAACCTTTGGCTCGTTGCTGGTTCAGCTGCAGTAGCAGTTGTTTGGCATGATTTGGCAGTTCCATCTCCACCTTCTCGTCCTTTCACCTTCACTTTACCACCTGCAAAACAGGATGATGGGAAGTGTGAACCTGCTGTTTCCACTCAAACAAGTCTACATTTAATAGACTGGCTTAACAGTGTGCAGTCTCTGTTCAACTTGACATTGACTAAGGAGCTCTGGGTATGATCCAGCCTTGCAAGCTGTGATCCTTCCTGGATTACGGAGAGAAGTATTACTCACTCTAAGATTTCAAGTCTCAAAAATCAGATTTTTACAAAATAATTCATTGTTGGCTGGAATTGCTATTCAAAAGACACTAGTTAGAAAACAATAGTTAGGTATAGGGAAAAGCTTTTTGCCTTTCCTAACACAAATCTGAAGGGGGAATAAGGAGAAAGATAAAAAGAAAAGGAAAAAAACCATCTATCTCTCTGCCGTTTGAGCGTGTAAAATAACTAGCATAAGCTTCACCTTCCCTGCTTTAACGTGTAGTTTGTTTCTTGGCTTTAATATGTTGAAGTCTTACAACATACTAAACCCCAGCAGCTCTGGGGTTGAGAAAATGACATTTAGCAACTAAATCCAGTGGAGATTGAATTAATCACACAGAGGTGTCAATGGGAAATCTCCTTACGAAAGGCTGTTTTAAAAATCACCCGCCAGGCAATGTCCATATCCTAATCCACTAACGTTAAGTGCTAGAATCAACCCTGGACTGCCTGAAATTCAGGATGCTGAGCTAGCTAAATGCCACCAAGTATATTTAACAATCTGAAACTGTTTTCTCAAGTTAATTCCTCTCTTAGTTTTCAAAGATTTTTGTCTAAATAAATAGAATTCAAGTAACCTATCTCAAATCGCAGTCTCTCTACCCTGAAATACTGGTAAGAGAGTAAGATTGTGTTTACCTCTGTGTAGTTCATGTTTTTCACTAATGGTATGTACAGTGTAAATTATTTTAGATATTGACTTATATTGATGGCCCTTATTAAACAGCTGGTTTGAGGAGGATCTAAACTAACTGCCACCTGCAAATTTGGTAGATATGAGAACATACAGAAATTAGAATTTAAAATTGGGGCTGCATTCAGAAATCCAAGATTAATTTTGTTTCTTTTGTTGTTGTTGATATTTTTGTTTGAAAGTGTCAGCTACTACTTGTAATAAATCTGTTAATTTAAAATTTGTTTAAAGTAATTTCTGAGCTTCAAACATAAAATAGCTACCTTCTGCTTTCCCCTTCTCCCTTTCTTTGCCAGTTCATCTTATTATTGAAACAGATTTCTCCTTTTGAAGGAGGGGCAGGCCCTACATCCATAGAAATGAAGATTATTCTCTTAAAATCATCTTGACTTAATGCTTTTTTTTCTTGTGTGCTCCATTCTGTCACATCAGATTTCAAATGATAAAGCATTAGGCTGATCTAGGCTTATCTACTCTCTGGGTCAAGTATGTGTACCCAAGAAAAAGAAATAATGAGTGATACCTCCATAGTTTTTTAAAAAAAGAAAGCCTCCTTCATACCTTACTTATATTCTTACTTAATGGTGATGAATAAAAAGTTCTCATTTTGCAGAAAGGTGCTAAATTTACATCATCTGTTTCTGTACAGCAAAAGGATTTTTCTTTACGAAAGAAGCAACCAAAAAGTAAACTATTTTTCTTCCCAAACTGCTGACTCGCTAGAATGGCACTTCTGCAGTTACCGAATGAGCTGCCAAGCAGGTGCCAGCCTTCTTCCACGGGACACATTTCTTCAGTTGACCAGCCTGCAATTTGCCTTTGCATTTGGTAGAATTTTGTGGCCCCTGTTCTGTGCACACAGATCACAGTGGCTTTTCACCTTGATCCACAGCTAAAATGACTGTTCTGCTTTTCTGTTCCGTTCCTATCCATTTCACAATGGATCGGATCCACAACAAATGGTGGATTCACTTCCCAAGATGGCTGGCTTTAAAAAGGGTCCCAGCCAAAGAAGAAAATACAGGCTTGCCGTGGTTTTAGGCAATTATGTCTTCTCTCTCTATAGCGTTTCTGTCATAGAAATTCATTCTGCTGCTTCTTGAAAACATAAAGGAATTACCACCAGTGAACAGTGTTGAGCGCTTTATAACCAAGTTTTGCTGGAGATGGTTACATCAGAGCTACAGTGCACAGGCAGTGCCTCTGGCTGTAGTAGTTTGCTTCCAGAACTGCCAATTAAAAGGAAGAAGTTACAAGAGAGGCTCCAAATGCCCACTTTTATCTGACCAGGCCTGTAAAAGCACGCACTTCTGGGTCACCAAGATATATTCATAGGGAAGAACAAAAACTTGGCTTGCAACATAACACTCTGTCTCTAGATATGAATGCATCCTGCTCAGCAGTAGCAAGAGACCACCTATTACTGCACTGCAACTATAACAGTGCTTCTCCTTGCATATAATATGCAAAATCCCTCAATGTAATTTTTAAGTGTTCCATAAAGAAAAATGCAGGAAGAGAAAGGAAAGATCATAGCCAGCATTTTTTTCCTGAACAGACTAATTAAAAAAATATGCGTTCCTGAAATAGAAGTGAGCTTGTTTCCCATTCGTATGGCACTTGAAGCAGAGGTCTAGAAATTTCTGCAGACATGTTTGTCTAAGCCTTTGCAAAAAGTGAAGGCTTGTTGCAGCTACAAATGGGAACCCTTCTGCCTTAAATGATCTTGAAAGGAGGTAATGAGGTGATGAGCCTGCAGGGAAAGCCCTCAAAGCAGACCCAGAACTACATTTTGCTTTTTACTGAACTCTATAAGGAAGATAATGTTATTATTAAAACGCAGTATGTTCTGCAGCAGAAAAATTAGCACAGTACATGTTGTTTAAATTACCTATACTTATCTCACATGTCAAATTTTACAAAAGTAAAATTTCAGTAGGACAGAAGTATGAGATAGGTTATTACCCATAGTAGATTTTAAATGCAGCGGTCAAGTTTAAGCAGTACAACACTATCTGTTGAATTTGAATTTGTTAGCTGAAGTCTAACATGGATTTAGCAACTTCAACAAGATGAATATAATAGAACAGGGCAGGCAAAACCTTCAGCCAAGTTTAGATCTCCATATATAAAAGTTTGTCAGGAATTGCCCACTGAGGGTTTTTACCAGGTCAGCAACGCGGGTCAGAGAACACACCTTTGACTGACATACCTTTGTTGGCATACCTGGCTTATGTATCTTGTACAGTCCTGGACACAAATAAATTTATTCCAGATGTTTTCCAGAGTTGACCAATTATAAACCCTTCTTTAGCAGTGATGCATTTTGTGAGTAGGGGAATGCTGGAAGTCTTGTTAGCAAAAGGACAAGCATGCATTATTCCTTGACCTCTGGCATTCCTAAGTTCTCACTTCTAGTGGAAAGCGTGGGATCAAAGATAACTACAAGGTTAAGTCCCGTATAAAACTGAGCAGATCTTCCCAAACAAATGGCAGGTGCAGCCTTACAAAGGTCTTCCTATCCATCAGTTTGCAGAGAATGGTTCTTAACAAACCTTGAAGATGTGCACAACATTATCACCAGTATTAACAACAAAGGCCCCCAAAAGACCCTGAAAAATCACGCTGTTTATATTTTGTGTATTTCAGTATAATTTTTAGGAACCCTTCCTTTTTTGTTTTCTGCAAGAAGATTTTAAAAAAAAAAAAAAAAAAAAAGCACAAATTCCCCATTCAGAGGGAGTTCTCTGATAAAACAAAAAACAACAACAAAAACCAAGAATATATATATATTTCACTGAGGGTCACAGTCTTTCAGTATTGAATTTGGTGTGCAAAATTTCACTCCTTTGTATTTAAACAGGGTCACAGAAGACTTTGATCAAATAGCCTTAAAAGTGGTTTTTCAGATTTAGGTTGCTTCCCAGTCATTCAAGACATAGTTTTCAAAGCAGAACTTGCTTAAGTATTCTTGTGCAAGTAAGGAAGAAAGCAAGACTGAGGCTCTCCACTACTCCACCATATCCATGTCACTGCGACACAGCACATGCAAAGATATGAAAAATACAGAGCACAAATCACAGATTACAGCAATGCTGCAAGCAAATGCCACACATTGAACAAAGCTACACAAGCTAAAAGCATTTTCACAAGCAATAATGCCCAAGGAGCTGGGTAACTCTGAGCTACTGTGCCCAGGTTTGAGCATGCAGTCATCAAGTGCGCATGGAGTGCATGCAGAACACACCAACAGCTCCAGGAGCTTTGCTGCTCTCACTACAAAGCAGGAAAAACATAATTTGCTCTCAATTTCTGTAAAGAGTTTGGAAATCGCTGAAAAGTAGGTTGCCAACGTACAGGAGAATAGGAATCCCTTCACTCCCTGTAAATAGTATAAAATCTACATATTCATTACAGAATTGAGTCTCTTTAATATTCCTAAATCTTTTCCTAAAAGTAATTCCTGAATAAATGCTAAATGTGTTATCTTAGCAGCCTCTAGTAGGAGATGCTGTTTGATTTCACCCGCGTTACAGATTTTAGCATCTGAATACTGTTCACTTTTAAGAAGCAACAACAGCGAAGCAAAGAATCAATCAAAAACATTTAAGGAATCACTCATTTCATGGAGAGGATTTATGGATGAACGAGAAGGCTATATAGCAAGCACCTGAACAGTGAACTAACAGTACTGCAGATAAAAACCAGCAAACAAATTAGATGTGATGTATCAAATTAGATGCCAGTAAAGCATTAGCCTAGCATGCATGTTATAATATATCTAGGAAAAAATAGGGTCCTGCTTACTTATGACTCTTCCTTGCTAAGCAGTTCTGCTGCACCAAGTAGTGAGTACATGCAGTAGTGAGCATGGGGAAGAACAAGACAAACAAAACCAACTGCTTTCTTTGTTGCTTTTTCCCACCAAGTTACTTCCAGCCCGAAAAATGCTGTGTCCAGCTGCTATCGTATCTAGGTGAAACTGAAACATGGATTCTTCACCCTCCAGTTTCAGAGGAACTAACTTCTTTAGAGAACTGGAAAATCCTAGCGGGAAGGGCTTTCCTACTGTTGGCTGGCTCATCTGATCTTTCTTTCCTCACGTCCATAGAGAACTTACTTCCTTGATTTTCCCAAGGTATTGGTGAGGTGGTCTTTCAGGGCTGCTAACCTTCCCCCCAGGAGCTGCAGTTGGCAGGTCATTAGCCCATACCTTGTGAATGTATTCACATTCCAGAGCAGCAGAGGCAGACAGAGGAATGCATGAACTGTGTTAGCTCAAACCGTTCTCTATCCCCTTTGAGAAGGCAGAGAGCAGAACATTGAAGCAGAGGCAAGAACATGCACTTTTTCATCATTCGCAGTAGAACAGCAAAAGCTCTTTGAGGTGGTCTCAAGCAGAAAACTGGATGCAGCACCCTTGTTTTTCACACTAGAGTATCTCACACTTCAAAATAGGTAGGACCAACATGTCAAGTTACAGGGAGAGGTCTGCAGAACTGGGGAAGGGAGAGAAAGCAACATGCAGGAGAAAGCAGGATGCACAGCTGCTGTTGCTAGTGTGGACATGGAAAGGAGAAGAATGGAGGATTATTTCACAGAGGATACCATATCAGCAAACATAAAGTGGTCCTTATCTCATTTGTTACATTCCATTTAGTGCCAGATAGAACTGCCGTCCTGTCTCCCTCAAGCAATTTGCAGAATTCAGGGCCGCAGAAATGGTGTAGTTTGGCTATTGGTCACAAGCACCTCTTTGGTACCTTTGTGGTGCAATGTTTGGACATTTTGTACATGGGCAATACATGCTCGACTGCTTCCAGCTTCTGACCCAAAAAGGAGAGAAGACAGAGCCAGATGATGTCCCTAGTCCCTTCTTTTTCCTGTCCTAGAATAACAAGCAGAGCCTGACATGGCTAGTTCCTTCCCCGCTGCATGGCAAACTGTATAATCAATGGAGATGTCCATGGGTGAAGAGGATAGAGGCCCTGTGTGCATGAAAGCACTAACGTCAGGAGAGCAAAGTGATTTCCAGTCATTGCAAGGCTGTAGCAAAGCAGGAACACCTTGCTATAAAAGCCAAGACTATGAGCAGTAGAATGCAGATTAACCACTTGGTTGCCGCTTACCATGCCAGGTACATTGGGCTAAAGGCACCTCCATCCAGTGCTGCCCGACGTGCCAGGTACATCCCATGATGTTCCATTGAAATCACAACAGGCCATCAATAGAACGTGGCTGCACGGATGCAGAATGGAGAACCAGGCGCTGTTAAATGCAATTAAAAAACGGCAATCAAAATTGAAACATACATTTTAAAATGGCCATCTGCCTTAAAAATGTAACTACTAAAACAACCTCCCCTCCACCCATCTCCCCCAAGCTGATCTGTGACAGAAAGAGCGGAAGGCTTCTGCAGTTTTCCTGATGACTTGCTCTGTCCACCTCCATGCAGGACTCCAATGGCACTGAGCTTCAGGGGTACCAGGGAACAGCAGATCCCAGGCTATCTGCACCAGCTTCCCCACTGCCCAGAAATACAGGCAGGTAATATCACCATTAGAAATGCTTCTGTAATGGAAAAAAAATAAATAAAATGGTGCGAGAGCTTCATGGTCTTGTTACCCACATACAGGCAATGGTAGTACTTAAATGCTGATCTTTTACGTTGTTCCCTTTTCCCTGTTCCCCTTCCCAAGCTATTTAAATCCTTCTCTCATAACATCTGTGATGTTACGGCAGGGATCCAGGCTGAGTCCTTTGGCCTTTGTTAGATCTGTGGAGCAAGGAGGGAGGAAGGAAAAGAGAATATTGAACCCTCCTGTTTATAATGATGCTTCACTAATAACTTTATTATCCATTCTTGGAGACTGGAAATGATGTTGATTTGTAGTGGACTGCAGCTCATACAAGAGTCATGAAACTTAAGATGTATAATTCCACCCTTCCCTGCCCGAAAGAAGAACAGCATCTTTTCATGCCAAAAAAAGCACATCCCACTGATGCACTCAGCTTATTAAACCTAGGGTATTCTCTGCAGTGCATATTGTCCTCTTCCAAGAGTCTCTGCAGTCAGCTCTGGCTTGGTTATCAAGGACATTCTCAGGAAAGATGCTAAGCACAGGCCTCTCTTTACAATTGTTGCTGCTCTAAGTGGGTAAAAAACCCAAACCACCAGAAGTAACTTGCAGCCTCACAGGGATTTAAGAGAGGACTTCAGACCCTTTTGCATAGCTCATGTCGCACTGATGGCCGCATGTACCCATCTGTGCTACTGCAGATAGAAATCTTACATTTAAAAAGTTAGAAGAATATTGATTACCATTTCAACCTTAAAAGATAAAAGGCTGAGTGGAAAAGACTGACAGTAATGAATCTTATCTGTATGAGAGTGAATGTAAAGGACAGCAGTGGCTTGGCAAATAGAAAGTGTTTTCATGAAAAGGACACCGAATGAGGAGGTCTTCATTCTTCTTGGACATCTGCTGGGCTCAGACACATCCCATCATTCCTATCTGCATACTTATTCTCACAGTTCTGCTATTTAATCCCTTCCATAATGAACGAATAGGGCTTTCATACTCAGATTGTCCTGTTTTGACTGCTCTGTACCGTAGATTTTTAAATCTTGTCAATACAATGAAGAAGTGAAAGCCCTTCCTGACCTGGGCTGTTCTGAACCAAGAGCATTTGCTGAACTACAGACCAGAGCTCCCACTCTCCAAGTGCTCACACCTTGCATAAAAGCAACACATTGCTGGCTGCACTTGCAGCGTCAGGGCTCTGCAAAACACTCAGCAATATTGGCAGTACTCAGTTTAAGGAAGACTGAATGCTGCATGAAGGTATTTATTGGACTGGTTTTGAGACAGTAGCTCTAGTGCAGATTTACACCCAGATTACAGTAATTCTTGCTACTGTGAAGCAAGAAACTCTTCTCTATGGTTGTGTTTTCCCTCTAGGGCAGAGATTAGCAGAGAACTGCTTAATACAGAGGTGTTTTCTGCTGCTAGAGCAACAGGCTGCAGTCAGAAATGAAACTTCCTGCAATTCTTAAACATAGCTTTTGTATATTATGCATTTATTTTCACTGTTGACACAAAGACAACCAAAATGTTTTACGTGGGAGGAGAAAGGAAAAGCACAGACATTGGAGATGTTGTCAGGCAAAGCCAGGCACTAAAATTTCTGGCAAATCTGCAGAGTACAGTTGATCTTAGCATAGTAGTGGCACAAAACACATACAGGCTCAGAAGCAGTAGATGTTGGGTGCTCCTGCAGCCCTGCAACAACTGACAAGGCCCAGCCCTGGCTTGATACTGCGTTACAAGTGGGACAGGCATACCTGATGCTGATCTAATGACTCCTTATTCCAATAAAATACCCACATATTCGGTAAAGTAGCTCAGTCCACATAAGAGGAATAGTATCTGTACCCACTCAGCAGGTACAGGTCCTGTGGTATGCAAAATTCCTGTTTCCCACCTACCTTTGAGCATTGGTGCATAGAATTCTCCCTTCACAATGCAAGAATTTAGGATGTGATTAAAGGACTATTGCTGCCTCCCAGCTAATCCTTGAGAGTTTTAGGCGGAATCTACACCCCAGTGAATTATGTGGAATGAGAAGATGCTAAAGGTCCTAAACCTTGGGATCTGTTCCTCAGTGTGATAGGCCAGGGTTCGCAGGTGGTGCATGGGGTGGTAGCTTTGTGCTGGACATTGTGTTGGGAGCAAGAGCACTGTGTTGAAGGAACGCCATGGCCCTTTTCTAGCTGAGACTGTCTTACAGCAACCTTCCAGTTGCAGCACAGCTTTAGGGCTCTGAGTCACCACAGATACAAGCTGATAGCTGGGTTGTGAAATGCAGCAATTCTGGAACAAGTGCACAGTTCTTTCAACTGTCCCTGTGACTGGAGAGGGATATCCAGGACAGGGATGAGATAGATAGCTAGGAGCATTAAATCCACCAGCTATTGTGACTCAGACCCATCAACAGGGTTTGTTAGAGCAAACAAGGCCTCACAGCATTGGAAGGAATGGGAGAGTCTGATAAAGATCCTCCCAATTGGCCTACTTATTTTTATTTCTTGTGTGGACTAAGCAATTTTTTCTGCAGTTAGAAGCAGTCTGTGCAGGAGCATCTGCATGCTGCTAATGTTGGGAACTTGTTGCAGTAGATTACACTAAGCTCCAGGCCAAGGGGTGCAGGGAGGACATGGACACTAAAAGCCTTGAACCAAAATGTTATCTCTCTTGCCATATGCCAGATGCCAGTGAGCTCAGAAACTTTGCCATCTCATTTTTTCTACAAGACCAAATTTCATTCACTTTTTTCATCTGTGCCCGTGGATGCAGCAGCAGCAGTTCTCCTTAACACAAATAATCAATGCCTTAAATATGGCACCTTTTGCACTTTATCCACCTTTTATTTCTCTCTTTTTTTTTTTCTTTTTGTCCCAAGAACTGATTATGTGCTCCAGCCTCTACTTCCAGATAAATATTTGCCCCTAAGCACTAACCTGCCCTCAGATTCTTCCTGCTTACTTCACTCCTGCGAAGTTTTTCAAGCAAATTAGTTTAAGAATTGGCCCTGGTAGTGTCAAGACCCTGCCCAGCACCCTTCCAAATTGGATGCCTAACTTACCATCCTGAATCTCATACATGGGGTGCTTTGTGACCACATTGTGTTTCTGCCACTCTGAGCTTGCCAAATTGAGAGGATGCCAGAAAGCCACTGTTGCTTGTAAAAGCAGAAGACCTTACAGGCTCAAGGTCTTGCAAACTCTCAGCTTTGCAGCCAAATCCATCCAAGATGAAGATATCCTAAGGGGAAAGTAGGGCTTATGGTGAGATACTTGAATGTTTTGTGTAATTTTACACACATTCATGTTTCCTTGGCTTCCTCTTCAGATGTTAGTGGTGGCTCAAATTCTCATTTCATCTGTCATTCCTCTCTCATCTTCACTTGAGACTACAGACTTCTTTTAAACTCCACTTACTAGCTGCAAGGAGGTCACTCTACTGAGCTTCCAAAGTCCCCCTCTTCTCAGAAAGGCTCCCATGCACAGCAGTGGTCCAGGACAGCAGATATCTCAGGCACGTTTGGCCAGCCTTCTCCGTCAGAGGATTTGTCAGCTTCAGTGATTACAACTCCAGGCGTTACAAAAGGAGGTCCAGCATTATGGGATGTTGAAAACTTGGAAACAATGCAAAGTGTCTTTCCTTCTCTATGCAGTATTCTTGTCAGTGTCAAGAATTTTCTGGCAGTTCTCAAAACACACAAATTGTAGGTTCTTATCATAAATCAGGACTCAAGACATGTCTCCATTAAAAAAAAAAAAAGTGAAAGGGGAGGGGCAAATCAGAGAAGAAGGTAATTCTGGCCAAGGATTTGGTTTTGAAAAGGAGATTGGCAGCCTGTGCGTGTACTTTTACCATGTGATCTGGAAGCTCCTCAGGACAGGACCCCCTGAGCACATAATACTGAACCATACACGCACCTCACAGCAAAAGAACCAGCAGCTTTCTCATTAATTCCAGACTGCTCAGCTTCTAACTCAATGCTGCCACGCTGCCAGAAGGCAAGACTATAACAAATTAACACCATTCACAATTCGTTGAAGTTGCTGTTCCATTGTTTATTTAAAACACACAAACACACACACACTCACAAGCTGGCTCTCTGCTGCC
The DNA here is from genome assembly GCF_905368555.1 of Meleagris gallopavo. Lineage (NCBI taxonomy): Eukaryota > Metazoa > Chordata > Aves > Galliformes > Phasianidae > Meleagris > Meleagris gallopavo. Next base: position 286,560 of record NC_139420.1, read on the forward strand.
ATCATCCAAACTCAAGATTTGTAGTCACAGAGACACATGCAAAGGAAGTGGATTAAACTCATACAGAGCAGCAGTCACTGCACTGGAACTCTGATTAGGTGTTGCTCTTTCACTGCAAGCAAAGCAAAAGAATACCCACACTGTTCCAGCCTTGAAGACAAAGCTGTAAAAATCTTATTTTAGCACTTGACTAGAAAAGTTACAAAAAAGAAAGAGCCCCAGGTTTGAAAGGACTCGAGCACAAATATGGGTTGGGCGGAGAATGGCTTGAGAGTAACCTTGGGAAGCATTTAGGAGTATCAACTGATGAAAGACTCAACATGAGCTGGCAGTGTGTGCTTGCAGCCCAGAAGGCCAACCATATCCTGGGTTGCATCAAGAGATGTGTGACCAGCAGATTGAGGGAAGTGATTCTGTGCCTCTGCTCTGCTCTTGTGAGACCCCACCTGGAGTACTACATCCTATTCTGGGGACTCCAAAATAAGAAGGACACGGAGCTGCTGGAGCAGGTCCAGAGAAGGGTCACAAAAATGATCGGAGGGCTGGAGCACCTCCTCTGCGAAGACAGGCTGAGAGAGCTGAGGCTCTTCAGCCTGGAGAAGAGAAGGTTCAGACCTTATAGCAGGAGGTCTTTCCAGTACCTGAAGGGGCCCTCCAGGAAAGCTGGGGGGGCACTTCTTGTAAGGGCATGTCGTGAACGGATGAGGGGAAAGGGCTTTCAACTGGAAGAGGGTAGATTTAGACTAGATATTAGGAAGAAATTCTTTACTATGAGTGTGATGAGACACTGCAACAGGTTGCCTGGTGATGTTGTGGATGCTCCCCTCCCTGGAAGCATTCAAGGCCAGGCTGGATGGGGCTGTGAGCAACCTGGGCTGAAGGGAGGCGTCCCTGCCTATAGCAGGGGGTTGGAACTAGGTGATCTTAAAGACTCCTTCCAACCAAACCATTCTATGATTCTTTGACCCAACACTAATGAAACTCATGCTATTTATGAACATCCAAGGGACAGTCTGTACCCCTTATCATCACACAAGATGATAACTGCATTAAAATAGGAAACTTGTCTTACTTCATAAAGCACTAAGTTTACAAAGGATAATATTCGTGATAGTAAATAGTTGTCAGAGTAAAGCAAAGAGGTGGCTGTAAGACCAGGCAAAGTACTGCTGTTCCCATTTCTGAACTCTGGGTAGTAATACTGTAGGATGAGACCAGTTCTTCTGACATGGTTTACTCTGATGCATCAGTCTGTTTTTATTTTAAGAGATTATCTGGGAGGTGTGTTATGCTTTTATTCACGCTGGAGAAATTAATATTTTATCATGAGATGATCATGATAAGGATGATGTTAAAAGCTGTAGGAGAGTCTTATCCTCCCACCAAATACAGTCTAGTTTGCCAGCATGTATGTGTGTGTCACTAATGATTCCTTTACACAGCATTTGTATCTGTAGGCACTTACTGTATGCAGAGCACCTCAATATCTGATGCACTGCTCACATACTCTATAGAGACAAATTCTCTTTCATTTCTGTTGATTTATACTACATTAAGCCCTGGCATGCTGCAAGTTAGTTTAAAGCATAGTAAAGTTGGCATAATCATTTGAAACCCTTACTTGCTGTCTTTTTTCTCTGCTCATTTTAAAAGCGTTTTCAGGTTTATGATCACTCTAACATTGTGCATCCTCTGGCTTCTGTGTCACACCCTGAATGATAGCTGCACATCCAAAGCATCTCTATTAGCTCGGTGTGAACACAGCTGTGTTTCTGGATAGGTGAATGATAGACTCCAGTTACCTCTAACAGGCAAAAATAGTTAAGAAACAACTGGATTTTGTACTGAGATTGAGACAGAATCACAGAATAGCCAGGGTTGGAAGAGACCTCAAGGATCACGAATCTCCAACCCCCTGCCACATGCAGGGCCACCAACCTCCTCATTTAATACCAGCCCAGGCTGCCCGGGGCCCCATCCAACCTGGCCTTGAGCACCTCCAGGGATGGACGGGGCATCCACAGCCTCTCTGGGCAGCCGTTCCAGCATCTCACCACTCCCATAGGAAAGAACTTCCCCCTGACATCCAACCTAAATCTTCCCTCCCTCAACTTCAAACCATTTCCCCTTGTCCTGCTGTTATCTACCCTTTCAATGAGTTGATTCCCCTCCTGTTTGTAGGCTCCCTTTAGGTACTGAAGGCTGCAATGAGGTCACCCCGCAGCCTTCTCTTCTCGGCATGGAACTGTGGATCCAGAACGTTCACATTGGAAAAATTTTACAGATTTTAAACCCATGATTTATCAAAATGTTGAAATACTTAGGTTTAATTATTTCAAAAGCTATTTATTTCACAAATGTCACGTAAGGAAATTGCTATGTCATTTGTGCATTTATTTCCTGTCAGAAACAAGTCTAAAAGAGAACCACAGACTGGATCACCTTCCTTCTTTCAGCACTATTAAAACCTTCTCATTTGGTAATTATTCTCCTCAAGATAGGTGTGAGGGACTGGAAAGCTGGAGAAGATTATATTCATAACAGATAACCTTGGGAGAAACAGGAGGTACCAGAGAAACAGGCATGAGGGGTGAAGTTGTGACAGTACTGAAACTATCAGGAGACACAGGTGTACAAAGTGTCTGTTCCAGAGAGCTCTGAGAATACAAATGTGGCCACACCTCGTGCAATATTTAGGCTTGATTGGCAGGTCTCATAGGCACTCAGATGAGAATTCACAAGGAGAATTCACATATTTAAAACCTTGAGCAAGAGTTTTAAAAAAACTCTAGAAGGCTATTTTAAAAGTTTGCTAGATCACTTCCCACAGAGCTCTCCCCTATCAGCAAGAAATTGGTCAAGGAAGAAACAAAACAACAACAACAAGCAAACAAAAACCTCACAAACAGATCCAAAGCAGCAAAACCAAAACAGCCAGAGGGACTGCAACCTCCCTTACACAGATGCAACAACTCAGCAGTTTAACAGCTCCATAAATATGATCGGGATCTGGCTGAAGGAGTAAAGCATGTGCAAACTACTGCTAACAGCCACAACAAACACTGATTCTAGAACTTAGACTGGAAGGAAAAAAATGTATATCATTATCGCTTTCAGCAGAATCCACTAACATAACCAGCATCAAGACTCCCATGTGAAGCTAGAAGTGTGCTTAGTGTGGATATGTTTGGAATAAAACCTTTCTTCTGGCACTCTGCTTTCCCAAACACCTGTATTCAATCTCATGCCCCTGGATGCACATTACTCAGCCATATTCAATTATTTCTTGGAGAAGGGCTAAATAAATCGTAGCACTGTTATGCCATAGTGCAGGTGCTCCAAAACATGCACCTCCTGAGGCTCTTGAACTTGACAAGACATATGTTTCATCTTCCTCATATGACGCGGTGCATTTTGATGCCATCTACTCTCTCTGACTCATCAGGTCAACTAATCTGGGATTAACCTGTTCCCTTCATGCATTTTCTTGGCAGACACCGTGGTAGTTGTTTTTTTTTTAGCAACAGGAAATGCAACCCCCAAATCCAAAAGTAAACAGTAGTCATCTCCTGTAAAGAACTTGAATTTGTAGCATTGATGGCATTCTTCTTACTGTAGGGATCCTCCACTGTAGAATACTGTGGAATACATCTGTTGTCTAAGAGACTGTTCTTCTGTTGGCTTTCTGTCTCTGCTACCTCAGCGTAAGAAGACTCACATAAAAACCCTTTTCAAGTTGTGCAGAGGAGAAATAGCCAGGCACTTGCCCATAGAAAAGAAACTATATAGTAATTTATCAAATTTATGTAATATAGCCCAGCTGCATGTGAGAATGCTGGCCCTTGCAGAGATAGTTCCAGAACTATGTATTTGCTTTCAAACAGACAAGGTGATTTGGTACAACCACCACATCCTTTGAAAAGGTTGGTTTTGACATGCTGGGAAAGGACTTGGATTTTCCAGCCCTTCTCTAAGTAGAAGGCAATTCAGTGAACATACCTAAGACCCTGCAGCAGACAGCACTCTAACATTTGTTTTCATTATATTCTAACCGTCACACAACTTTCTATTATTTGCAGTAGCTAGAAAGTGATGATTAATTTTTTGTGCATTTATAAAAACAGAGGAAAGGTCAAGAAAGCACTGTTACACATGATTTGTTCATTCTTTAGCAGCAGTCTTTGAAAGTGCTGGCCCTGGATTACTGCTCATATTTTCCTGTTAATCTTGAACCAAAAAAAATCAAATATGGGTATCAGGTTTGGTGGGATTTCAAACAAAAAGTGTATGAAACTAAGTTTTGCTAACTTTTTTCTAAGTATGTTTATTATTACTTTCATAAAACTTCCATATGATTTTTAGAAGCTATATGAAGCATACCAGAACTTCAGAAAGAAGCCCCAACTTAGAGCATCTCTCACATGAAAGGAAGGATGGTTATTACAGTACACATTTTTCTTTGACTGAATTTTATTTTCCTCATATGAAAAAGCTTTTTTGTTCATTTGTTTTTTCATTAATCTTACTATTCATAGGAATGACTGAGGGGGGTCGGAGATTCATGATCCTTGAGGTCCCTTCCAACCGGGCCATTCTGTGATTCTGTGATTCTGTTTGCATTGCCCAGTCAGATGCAAAGATACCAATGCTGGCACGCTTAGCTGTTCTGGTGATCCTTGGAGGGAGTCTTCAGTCATCAGAACTGTATGTGTGCAGGGCTCTCCTACTTGTAAGTCTCTCTCTCCAGTGGCACATGTATTTTTATTTTTTTCTAATATGTGATCTAGGTTAGTGCTCGTAAACGCAAAGGATTAACAGCTACAACCCAGCACAGGAATCTGGGCACGCTCTGCTCTCACACCCTGCTGACACCATCAGCTCCAAACCCACACTGCTCCCACTCACACACAGCTAGCAGTGGTCAGCACTGAGGGGCTGTGTGTTGTCACCTCTTCTTCCGAGAGGCCCACAGAGCTTTTGGTCCATTGACACCTGAGCCATCAGGGTGCAGGGCTGAATCCTGTGTTGGGCATGCATTTTGAGATGATGCACTTCTCTGTCACTGCCCTCCTCAACAGACATCAGCGCTTTGTGCTTTTTCTTTTTTTAAAGCCAGCATTAACATTGCAAGTAGAGAAGACAAGTGCATTATTTCTGATTTTGCAGGTCAGGGAAAAAAATAAAAAATATAGGACAGAGAAATAGATCCATAGCTACAGATGATGAGGGATCCAGATCTGTTATAGGCCATCCAAAGCGGAGATGCCAGTGAAGAGGTTAGGTCTTGCCCTCCTCCTCCATTGAGCCTGGGCTTGCTCTGCCTTACAGCCTCACGGCACAATGTGCTGCAGCTAAGCATGCAGGAAAGCACAGCCAAGGACCAGGAACACTTATCTGAGCTGGTTGTAAAACCAAATCCTCTTTGTTGGAGATCGCAGTAGTAACTGAGGATTCTGCTTAAACTCCAAAACACCCTCCACTATCCAGAAAGGCTGCTGGTGGAATATGGTGGTGAGACAGAGGAGCATTGAAGACAAGAAAGTCGGTGAAAATTTTTGCTAGTTCTGTATGGTGCCTGTGCAGTGAGAAAATGGAACAGAGCAGCACTCTGGAACGGAAGGGACATGGAAGGACTCCTGCCTGCCTGCCTCCAGAGACTGGAGTTGTCCTCTGACACCCGTCAGAAGTGAGATCAATGCCTAACAACACGAGATGCTTCCCCTTCATAGTGATCATCATTTCTAGATGCTTAATATTTGTTGCCCTCCTTCCTTGGAACTTTCTAACAGCCCAGCAAGAATGGAAGTTTGGAGGTTCTCCCAAAAGTCCTCAAAATGCATCAGAAACCCTGCTGCAGGGCTGCAGGATGTTGTCTCAGCAGATTCAGTGGATAACAAGAGGTCTTAAATAAAATGTAATACTCTTTTCTGCCCAGACTTGCCAGAAGATCTTAATGCAAATAGAACTCCAGGAAAATTAGGGTGGACTCTAGTAAGTAGCTGCCTCTCCCTCAGGGCTTTTTTTTTTTTTTTTCTTCAATCCAGCCTGATGAAATTCATTACAGTTGCATTTAAACTGTGATTTAAATTTTCCAAAGCAGGCAGGGCAGGTTTGAAAGCCTGATATATCAGAATTTATGCCTTTCCTGAAGAACTAAGGTAAATAGCAGAGCCCTTCCAAAGGGATGCCTGATTGGTCCTCTCAGCCCTTTGACAAGTTTGCTGTCAGACAAGGCCACTGGATTGCTGGCAAGTGCAGCAGGCTCGTTCCTTGAAACCTAACAGCCCTACATTCAAGCATGCCAGTACTTTCCTTGGAGGTATTTACAGTTTACTTTTTAGTGCTACTTTAGGTTCAAAGGGGGTAGTAAAGCCCCATTAAGCCATTTACATCAAACTGGTTAGTTAATTATCCTGTTGCAGGCTTTAAATTAGCAATTTATAACCCCTTCACTAGAGATGCTAGTATTTGGAAACAACTGAGCAGGGACAATTTGCAGTGGGGTGCAGGAACCAAAAACAAAAAGAAATTGAATAAATCTCTGTTTTAGTTGGAAGTTGATTAAATGTTTGAGAATCCAGTAGGAACAGGGGTGGGAGAGAGCCCAACATCACCAGCTAGCAAGGCTAGGGAGGCCGCATCTTGCTTAGGGCTGTGTCTGTGCAGCAGAATTCAGTAATGTGCGGAGTTAAAGAGCTAGACCAAGTCTTGGGGGGGCACCACACCGAGCTGTGGATGAGTCTTCCCTTACAATGGGATATTCTGCTTCATAGTGTCATAGTCATAGGTATTTTTGCATTAATCCATACAAAAATGTGCCTACACAAGACTGAAACCAGTATCTGCCCCCAGGGAAGGAAATGCATTTCAGACTTTGGGGATGGCAAAATTGAACACTAGCACATGGGGACTAAAACCATGGGTTTTAGTCAGCAGTTCTGCTCATCTGTGCAGACAGGATGGCCATAGGCACACTGCAGGCACCTTTCAGATAAGGATTAACAAGATTCCAGATGTACATTCCCATGCCATGAGAGTCAATGTCCTGCTCACAGTGAGGCTGTCCCATAGGCCAGGTGAGGCTGGAGCCAAGGAATCCCCAGTCCCAGGGCCTCCTCTCTTGCTGACAACATTTCATTTATGAAAAGGAGAATTTGATGTCCCCTCAGGGTCTGGTTATTCCAGCTCACCTTCCTCAGAATTCAGAGCTTTTACAGAAAAGATTAAGGTAACTGCCAAAACTAACCAAGTTCCAAAACAAAACATGCCTTTCACTCTATCTTCCATATTTCCACCAGCCACTGTTAGTTCAAAACCTGCTGGCATACTGGATGTTTACTGGCAACTTTGATTTAAAACGAAGATGTTAGGGAAAGGCCCTCCAGTTGCTGCTATTTTCACACAACCATCTACTGGGTACGGGAGAAATCTTGGCCCCAATCCTAGATGCTGTCCCGTATCAACAAGCACTTCAAACACCAAGGGCTAGAATACGTGGAAAGAAGTGGCATAGAGGGTGGGACCAGGGCAAACTGGGAGATTCCACAGTGACATCCAAAAAAGCAGATAAAAAGAAGTCTGAGAGAAAAAAAAATCGTTCTACTTGAAAGACAAAAAAAACAATAGCTATAATCAAGTCGTATGGCAAACTCTGCAGCTTTTTTTCTTCATCTTAGTACATCCCCTTTACAATGGCAAACAAAAACAAACCAAAAAAGAACCCACAAAAAAAAACAACTGCCAAACAACTGCCAAATTAACTTTAAAAAGAGATAAAAATCTAGGCAGTTGAATTTCTTTATACTGCACAGCTCTGGGACCTATTTTGCATTTGCTCACTTTTTCATCTCTATCAAATGTGGCCATTTCACAGTTTTGGGGATGGGGATGTAATGGGAGAGAAGAAAGAGAAAGACAGTCAGAGGTTTCAAAGCAAAGGGACAAAATATTTTTGTACAAAATTTGCTAAGTTTATATCAATTTTATGTGTTTTACTGCTCCAAATTGCATGACAGAAATCTTACAATAAAAATACAAGTAAAAGCAACATGAAATCTAAATCATCTAAAGGACTGAAAAACCCAGCCCCACACATAGACGACATTCTCCAAATTCTCTGCCCTTTCTTGGGAGTGGTTACACCCAAATCATCACTCAGTCCAGAAGCTGTTCTCTCATGCTAATCACTCTGGAATTGCACACTAAGGTAAAATAGTTCAGATGCAAACACTATCCTGGCCCTTGAAACAGCCCAGTGCTAACAGGCCACAGGAGTGCAGGATATTAGGGACTTATAAAATAATGTGAGCTGGGGAGGAAGAAGAAAGAAAAGCCCTTCTGTGGATGAAATGGAAGTCCTTCCTGCTCCACCAAAACCTCCCATTTCCTAAGCACGCAGTGCCCAGGACTGTGCCTAGAACAGGTGTGTCCCCTTAAATACCTCGCATGTCACACTTGTGTCTCATGGACACAGTCCTAGGGGATTATATTAGTACCAGTGCATACCAGCTGGAGCTGCCCCCGGCGGTGTCCTGTAACTCCTTGCATGGGGGGAGCTGCTCTCCATGCCGTGGAGCCCCTGCCACATAGCTTTCTGCAGACAGACAGCAGCCCTGCAATGCAGCCTCCAGCATTCATGCTCCAGTGGCTGAATCAGTTCAGAGGTGAGCGAAGGACCTCCTGCGAGAGCAGTGACGAGGCACTGCCAAGGGAGAGGAGGGCTCCAGGAATTCTTTTCTTCCCTTCATCTGCACTTATTACTAGCAATTTTTCAACTGATTTATGCCATACAGACACTCTTAAAAGTCTTCTTTAACTAAAAAAAAAAAGATACATGGCTAACAGAGAGAAGTCCATTCAGCCATTCCCAAGCAGAAAATGCTGACGGCGCACGACAGATGTGGCTAGTGCAGGATGAAGGAAGGACAAAGGAGAGTGAGCCTCATACATCTCTTCAGGTCAGTGTGGGAAGAGGCACCCCTGGGCAATTTCTACCTAATTCTTCATTGAGCCTTAGAGGATACTAGCTGCTGGCCTGACCAGTTGAAAAATCCAACACAGAAGTTTTTAGGACAGCAAATGCATTAATGGCATTCCCTATATCACATCTCAGTGACTGGCACAGGTACTGAAAAGAGAAAAAGATAGCTGATTTTGCTATAGCTCTGCATCACAATGCAAAGGTATTCTTCAGCATGAAGAACTGCTCCCCTGACACCTATCTCCTCATGAAGGGCATCTTGCCCTTGACAAGAAGACTGAACAAGGCTGGAGGCAGGAAGCTGTTGGCTAGCAGTTGGGCACATAGGTAGAGGGCTGCAGAGCGCTGCAGGATCCTCCTGTCTTATTCCTCCTTAATTTTCCAGCAAGTGATTCTTATATTCAGGGAACAGCTTTTAGGAGAGAGCACCTGAGTTATTCCAGATTTCCAGGTTTGAGCGCACATCAGGTTTGTCTGTTCATCTCTATGACGAATGGCCCCAGGCATTCTGAGCCGCTGGCAGCAATCACAGAATCACAGAATCATAGGGGTTGGAACGGACCTCCAGAGATCATCGAGTCCAACCCCCTGCCAAAGCAGGTTCCCTACACCAGGTGGCACAAGTCGGTGCCCAGGCGAGTCCTGAATGTCTCCAGAGAAGGAGACTCCACAACCTCCCTGGGCAGCCTGTTCCAGCGCTCCATCACCTCACCTAAAGAAGTTTGTGCATTTGTGCAGAACCTCCCATGCTGCAGTTTCTGGCCATTTCCCCTTGTCCTATCTCCACACACTGCAGAAAACAGTCTGGCCTCGCCATTCTGCCCCCTACACCTTAGGTATTTACAGACCTGGATCAGGTCCCCTCTCAGTCGTCTTTTCTCAAGGCTGAACAGACCCAGTTCACTCAGCCTTTCTCCATAGGGGAGATGCTCCAGGCCCTTCACCATCTTTGTGGCCCTCCGCTGGACTCTTTCCAAGAGATCCCTGTCTTTTTTGTACTGGGGAGGTGGCACCAAAAAACACGTTTTTCTGATGTAGGTAGGAGGTGACAGAGGTAACTTTTTCAGGCCACTTCTGTTCTGTAACTCTTTGGAGCGCTGGGTTTTGCAGAGGGTTTGATGCACCCAGCTCATTGGTCCAGCACAGACTGGAAGCAAAGAGTGATTCTTGTGTGTTCTGTTCAGCCTGCTGTTCAACCCTGTTCAAATGAATCCCAGAATAAGGCCATTCCATGATTCACTCTTCTCGGATAAGCAGGACCTGAAACCCCCTAAATCCGTCTGTCCCTAGTAAAATGTACAGTTCTCACTAGTGCTATTCCTCATTTTCAGGAGGTCTCAAGTCCATAGCCATAAAAGTCTGCATTAAAAGGCAGACTTTAACCATTTATTCCACCAGGTCTTTGAATACGAGGCAGACATGTTACAAATGCTGCCTCATGTTCTCAGACAAGAGGAGTCTATGTGTTGAGCAGCTTGTTATAACCACAATTTAACATTTCCCTATTTTCTTTCTACTTTGCAACTGTATCATTAGTGACTTCCCGGGCAGTGAGCAGCCAGTCTGGTAGGAGCACTTAATTCTACACGTTTGTCGTGAGATATTACATTGTCGTGTCTTTCATGAGCAACTTGAGACCAAACTACAAGGGCAGATCTGTGTCACCAACAGACAAATGGAGGTCCAACTGTATTTTATAATTGCACAATATACGGGACATACACTTTGAGAAATGTTCATAGTTAATGATGAATCTTATATGGAAACAAAGAATTAAGAAGCTGAAAAAGGCCCCTCATTTACTACAGGAGTGCAATAATTCATTTTACTACAGGTAAAAATGTCAGAATTTGGGAAAACTAGAAGGTAGCAGTACTTGCATTTTCTATGAAGGCTCAGGAAGTTTGAATTTCTCGGTGAAACAAAACAGCTGGTCTCAAGCAGGAGTAGCTGAGAGCTGTCCACACAGACCTCCGTCCAATGCTCAGCTCCCACTCTTGTCAGTACTTGCAGGCTTTTAATCCAGCAGAGGTTCTTCACCAACCTGAACTTTATTTCGTGACATGCCTTGCCTATCGGGGGGCATAAAATCCTAGACAGTGTCCCCTTAAATGAAACGCTTGCCTTACGTAATTGAAGAAGTTTTACAGAAGAAAATGGCAAACATCTCACTACTAGTAAGAAGAAAATTAGCTATGCTAGTGCATAGCAATGATTAAGCAAATAGCTCTCCTTTTTTGAGGAACCAGATAAGTCAGATGATTTTTTTTCTTGATATATGTAAGCAAATCATTGGAAAATTTTACACAGTTTTAAAAAGCAGAATTTCAGAATTCAAATAAATTACAAGCTATTTCACCATTGGACTGTCTGCCTCTAAGTTCATAATTGATTTTAATTTTCTGAAGTTACAGTACTAACATGTGACCAGGAGTAAAATCAGAAGAACCTCCCTTGGGCTCTCCTGCAGTTTGTCTCAAGCACACAGCAGACAGGAGCATGAGGCCAGGTGCACTCATCTCCAGAGACAGCTCACACACCTTCAGAAGTATGTAAAGCGTGACAAATTTGAAACTCAGTTGCCCATTTTTAATTTTTGGGGGTGGCAACGGAGATGAGAGAAGCAGGAAGAGGAGAAAAGGGGGACCAAAGTGTCACTGACTGAATGCATGAACACAGAGGGAGTTCTCTGTATCTGTCACAGAGCAGCAGATACAGGAAAATCAAGGCAGTGCCGTGCCAGCAGTTAATGTGCTTTTACTTGGGCTTTTTTTCAAATAGCATTAAGTGATGGGGGAAGGGTGGATTTAAATCAAAGTAATTTAAAGCTACCGATTTTAATCTTGTTTTACATTCACACTCTTGTTATTTTCATAAAGGATGATCAGTGACTGGTAACTGCTAAGCCATATGATTTGCAACTAAATATAGTCTGCTCTCTGTTTGGTATTAGTTTATGCTAACCAGAGGGCCACACGAGCTCCAGCTGAAACATGCATTCTGTTTCACAGGTACCTATCCAACTGGCATTTTCCTTCTTTTTTATTATTTTAATAAATGGCCAGTGACATTTATTAGACATTTTATTTTTCACATTTGAATCACACTGCTTGAAACTTCAAAAAATAACCATCCATTGAGAATTTTCTGACTTCATTTCCTTATCTGCCGTACTGAGTGTTTGTCAGAACACGTTTAACATTTAAAGCAAACTGATTTATTAAAGTGAGCTGCAGCTGAGGATTTAAAACTGAATTCTTATTTCCTCATGCTTCAAAATTTAGAGCTAGCTGATATTTGCTTCTCTTCATCCCTAGTCCTTATTCACCAACTTAGAAAAGGAAAACAAGCATCCCAAGTTCTTTGGTCTCTTAACTTTTAATGAAATCCTTTACGACATTGAAGAGACAGAAATGAAAAGAAGTATCTCAGCAAAAGCAGATTAAAAAGTCCATACATGTAATGTGTCCCTGCCATTGCATAAATGTCAAAGCAAACAACCGTTTGTTCCCGAAGTCAGAAGACACCAATTCTATGAGGAAGGCTTTGTCCAGCAGTTGTCAGTATGTGAAATAAGTGCAAACTTCACCTGACTGTCCCCTGCCTGCTCGAGTGCTATCAGTGACTCACTGTCAGAACATGAAATGGACCTCAGGTACATTTGAGCTGCTAAGATCCCTGTTGCACTTCAGCTGATCCAGCAGCCCTCTCACCATGAGAGAAGTCTTACATGTGTCCCAGCCTGGCTCTGAGAGGTGGAGCTCATCCACAACCACAGACTGGCCGTCCAGTAACCCGCCTACTGGAATATCAGCAGGAGAAGCAGTGGATTAGGATTGGACACGGTGCCCTGGTCCTACATCATGCTGGACGGCTCTCATAGATGCAGCTTGGCCACTGAGAGATCTTCCTATCTCCCAACCACATTGCTGGATTTCAAGTGGTGGCTAGAGAGCAAGCATGCAGGAGTTGTTGAATTCTTATGGATTTTTGAAAATGGGAAGTCCTGATGCGCTGAAGGAGTGAAGCCTCTTTGTTCCTCTGTATAAATATCAGTTATTTTGCTGGTGTAGGGGTAGAAGTAAGCAGAGGTAATACAACTGCATGTCCTTGCCTTAACATAGCCTGGTAAGAGCACCATTTCCCTTCCCTAATGAAATGTCTTGTCCAATATTAAAAGAAAAGAATCTTTCAGTAGCATTTCAGCCACCTCAAAGGACAATTTAAAAAATAATGTAGGGATCTGATGTTTAAAGAAGCTTTCCCAGCAATTACTTGTTAATGGCATCCAGAGGCTGCAAATAAGGAGCTGGACCCGTCATCCCAAGCAATTTATAGTAGCAATACATGGAACAAGGCAGAGGATTTGAAGGCGAGGAGAATGCTGGGAGCAGGAAAAGGGGAGAGACTTAAAAACCACAAGTATGACTGCTAAGTTTATCCAACAATTAAACATTGGAATAAAAGCCAGTGCCATGCTCCAAAGCCCTCTGGAAATACAAACTTGAAAAAAAAAAAAGACTCATTACTTCCTTTTTGCCCAACCAGATCAGACAAAGCAGTTTTCCTGCAGCCTGGTGTAGTGCCCAAGCTGTTCGCTGTCTCGCTGGTACCCCGATTCCCCCAGGTACCTGGATGTGTCAGGCAATGACAGCTGACAGCTACAAAATTTTGCCCCAGAGATGCCTGGCATGCAGACTCAGAAGGGCTCCGTGAGATGCAAAAGAAATCACAGAACTCCCCAGAGTAGACAAAGCTCAATAGAAGAAAGAAACTCTTGCTGTTTTGTGTTAAAGAGTGCCTTGTGGCCCTCTTCCAGGGAGCCAGGTTGCACTGTGTTAAGGTGCATCACTCAGCTTGTGCTGCACTCTGCACTCACTGGGGCAGAGGAATGCCATGCTGCAGTGTGCACCCAGGTTCAAGTGGAAGCATTCCAAGCTGCTGCGTTTCTGACAGTTCTCCAACTGCTCTACCATGCTGTAGATCTTTACATTACATTGCTTTCCCTGCCAAGAGGTACTGCTGTATTACAGTACAGTTATTTAGCAAAATACAGAACTGATTTTTTCACCTCCAAAATACCAACTGTTGCCACTGTGGTCACAACTATATGCCCTGCTCTGTATTAGACTTTCCTGCTTTTATGCATATACAAGAGATTTTAGGATATCCTTCCCAACTCACTGCTCCTTTTCTTTGCTGTGCTCCCCAAAGCATCTTCAGCTTCCAGCCAAAGGTGTCACTGCTACAGGAGTCCACATGGCATCTCATTAGGTACAGAGTCAGGGAACCTGATCAACTGTAGCAGCAAACACAAGGATGGGAAAAATAACTAGAAACATTGTAGAGACTCACTGTTTCGTTAACCAGACAGCTTTCTGTTAAGTCCGAAATTGCACGAAGTAAGCAAGCTGCAGAGACATTTCATAACACAGAGAGATTTTTAAGGTATCAGGAGGCATTTGGCTGCTAATTCTCTTCATTTTGGTGTGCTTTTCAGCACTGTTAGGCTGCAAGACAAAACTAGTTCACTGCACTGCAGTGTAGCTAGTTTCCCTTCTACTTTTTAACTATAAAAATAGCCATATTATAATAGAGCAAAGGATTCACTTTCTGTTCTTCAGGAGGAGCTAGAATAGTGTCAGAAAAATGCATTTTGATGAGGTAGAGTATAGGCAGCCTTTTCCCTTCTTAAACCCTCTGCAATTGTTAAAGATTTGCTGATCCCGAAGTTGCATCCTGGCCATCACTTTTAATAAGAATTTATCTGTCCTTCATCGATTTTTGCATCCATTTACACTTCTGCTGTCCATAACACCCTTTGACAATGAGTTTCACACGATAACTACTGCTTGAAAGCATGTGCTGTGTTTGCCTGCTCTGATTCAGCTTAGTTAAGACAACACAAGAACAGCATAGAATCACTCTCCTTCCCCACACAGTTCACAAAAGCTGCAATGAAACAGCTGCAATTTGTATAGTAAGTCATCTCTTTTCTGTGGTGAAGAAAGAAATCTTGTTGCCTGACCTGAGATTCATCCTTGACAATCTCTGGATCCTTTACTACCTTTGAGATGTGGCAATCAGAATTGAATAGTGTGTAAAATATTAGCGCGTCGTGAATTTAGACAGCAGCATACTGGTAGTTTCTATTTGGTTTACCAGGTGGGGTAAACACCAGAGAGTTTGCTGATGGCTCACAGAGTGCAGTATTTCCTCCCAGCTGGCCTTCAGCCTCTGTAAGAATGTTTTGGGGGATTCACTTCAGAGGGAGCTCTAAAGCACTCTGCTGAGATGGCAAGGGAAAATTTGCATCCCCCAGCAACTGCTACCACAGATCTCTTAGCTTTTTACCAAACTCGAGACAGCTAAAAAAAAAAAAAAAAAAGGAGCTTTTTTTTTTTTGTATGTGTGGGTATCCTTTTATTTTTTAAATATGCGGGGCCTCAAGTAGGAAGAAGGAACTTGGAAAATAATGTACGGTCATGAAGAGGAGAATGGCATTCCGGAACTGTCGTGGAAGAAACAGTTTGCCATGATCTGTCTAAGGATGCACACCAAGATCCTTCCTCACTTCCCTCAGCTCACATGAAGCTTTCTTTGTCTAATTTAAAGAATTACGCTTTTATCCAGACGTGAATTTTCTAGAATCGCCCCCAGCCACCACATGCTCTCCACTTGTCACTACCTCTGGTTTGATTTGCAGACCAAAGCCTGCACATGGGGTGCTCACTGGGGGACCCTCTCTTGGGAGAGAACAGCACAGCACAGAGCCAGTTCTGACTGAGCTCCTTCTGTCACCGCTGGCCAGCACCAACTGACTCAACCAGCGCTTTACTGTATTCAGCTCCGTAGCCTGTGGAAGAACATGTCCTCCTAAAACATTCCCTAGTTTTGCCCGTTATCGGGTCTCTTCATCTTGCACTTACTTAATTCTTTGCTATTTATGTGCAAATTGAATGTATTTTTTTCACTCAGGTCCCTACCTGATTTTGTCACTCTATTAGTTGACCTTCTTGTGTAAGACCTTCCAACAAACCTTGCCTTCCTTACCTTGCTAAAAAATAAATAGTAACAAAAAAGGTGATAAGGCTGTTACTGTTTTTTTTCTAGTTTAAGTTCATCTTTGATGCCACTTAGCAGGTTATTTAATCAATGTCCACTTAACCAGCAAAGTAAAGCTCCTCCTATACTGTCAAATATCTACCAAAAAAATCAACAAAGGACGCTCCACCCCCATGCTCCCCCACTTCCTGGTCTGCAGTTGCTCAGTACTATGGCTACCCTAGGCTTAGGGCTGCACAAGCAGCAGCAGAAGGCATACACCCTCTTGCATGTTGGGAGGTAACTCTGGTCCCTTCTCTTCCATCTCCTGTTCCTCCGTGAGATCATTTCCAAGTTCCCCACAAGGAGACTTTTCTCCCATATTACTTGGAAGAAACAAAACTCAGGGCTTTTTTCAAAGCCCTGCTATCTCCACTTCCTCACTCCTGGAAGTCTTCCCAAAAGCATGCCAGTTTGCAAATCCTTGAAGCTCACAG
Organism: Meleagris gallopavo; assembly: GCF_905368555.1. Lineage (NCBI taxonomy): Eukaryota > Metazoa > Chordata > Aves > Galliformes > Phasianidae > Meleagris > Meleagris gallopavo. The sequence goes on from NC_139420.1 coordinate 303,081, forward strand.
CTCCTTTCTCCATTTGTGCGCTCAAGAAGCCCCTCAAACCAGAAAAACAGTAGTACATAATTCCCTCTAGCAGGCAGGGAGAAAAACTGATGCATTAAAATCTACTTCCCAACTGAGGAAATGTTCTTAAGCTCATCCCAGCAAATATCCAAGCCATTAGAAGTTTCCTGGGCATCCCCTTTCTAATGAGTGCCCTGCAAAAATCAGTCAGACTTGGCACGGTGATGCACAATTCACTGCACAACTTCATGAGTCTCTGCTAATCCCACGAGGCATGCTTCCCCAAATATAGCTGCTCCATATAATTGCTTGGCTTATCTCCCTTCTCTTCTACCATGGATCCTAAAGCCCTTAAAATTAATGACAGATACGCTTGCAGATCAAAATCTTGTGTAATGTTGTGTTCATCACTTGTTCACAACAGCACTGTCAGTCACAGTGCTCAGATGCAATTTCTCTGTGCTTCTTAGTAGCTGCTCAGATGCTGCCAAATTAGCAAATGCTGGGAGAAACATCAGAGAAGTTTTTTTTTAACCCTATTTTAGAATTTCTGGGAGGCATTTTAACACACCATGAGAAAGATAATAGAAAGCAAAGTTATATCTCTCTCTCTGAGGCAAGCCCTGGTTGCTGCCTGGCAGGCACAAATGGTAATACACTAGGCCCCATGATCTATCCACAGGGTTTGGCAGAAAGTAGTATCCAAGGTACCTATCCTGGCAACATCTACATGCAAGTAGCAGAGCACTTTGCAGGCAAAAAGGTCCTTCCCCAAGGCTGTTTAAAATATGCATATTCCTGAGTAGCATTGAAGATAGCAGCAATGGTGATTCATTAAGATAATGATTTAAGTAGGAGGCTTAAGAAAGCCAGGGTGGATTAACATCCAAAGGTTCTCCATTCCATCCCACCACCTGCCCTTTGAAGAGAAAGGACAAATTCCAAAAGTCAGGAGAGCTATGAATTAACAGCAACTATATCACAACTACAATGCACTGAATTACAGAAGTACCACCTCTGCTCCAGCCCATCCTTTTTGGCAGGGTCAAGCACGAAATGTTATGGTAAAGGAAAATTTCCTTTGGCTTTAAAAATTATTGGGTTTTACTTTTTTTTTTTTTAATATTATTTATTGTTTTATTAGTATAAGTAATCCTCAAAAAAGACAGTTGTGTTGTTGTTGTTGTTGTTGGTTTTTTTGAACTAAAATAATTTTCTGTCCACCTTAAAAAAATAAGTTTTCCTCTGACAAATTGGACATTTTTTCCCCACAATTGAATAATGAAATTGGTTTGGTAGACTGATTGCTCTCCACATAATACTGTAAGTATCCACAATGAAAAAAGGCGTACAGGTCCTTCCCACACCCCAGTATTTAATCCAGTTGTGATAAACTGAAGTTGTTATATACTGAAATACGCTTTCTGTCCATGACATGGGGTTAGTGCTCAGACTGACAGGTAGCAAATACTTCACCCTGCTAAGGGAGAGGCCTTTGTACAATGCTTTTAATAGAATACTTTCTGTTGCCTTCTGGAGAGATGCACAGTTTTGCTGTCAAAACTGTTCAAAATCAGTTTTGCTACTCTCTTGCTCACTCATTTTTGCAACAGGGCATCCCAGTGTATATTGCCCCACTCACCGCTAGCTGTGCTTGGTCTGAACATCTTCTAGGCACTCTATCCCATGCTGATTCAGTACAGAATAGCTTCCTAGAATGCAATCATAGAAAGAGTAAGGGTTTGTCTTAAAAAAGGATCATTCCAGAACAGCTATTCCTTATTAATCATTCTCAATCACCTCTCAGATTAGGATGATGAAGTTAATTGGGAACATCTTGTCCATTCAGACTTACAACTTACCTTGGTTTGAATCAATGACCCTGTTTAGATGTGGCCTTAGTTAGTACATCATCATGCAATCATAGTGATGGATTCATCAATGAAAATAGACTAGCAGTTGCAACAGAAGTAGAGTTGCTGTATGGACTCAACTATTTGTTGTAACTCAGGCAGGTGATAGTTGTTCTTATAATGTTAGATCTCATCAGTTCTTGCATGTGACATTTTGTACCTTACAAGTCTCTGGATCTGCTTTGTTCAATTATTCCTTAAATATGTGGAGACTTTAACACCAGCGAAGATTTGAGATCCGTAGCTTCTTTGTTTATTAAGTTCTTAGCTTGCAAGATTTCTCATCCAAAAGGGCTGAGAAAGTACCTGGCACATCCTGGATGCTTATTGAATACATTAAATAAATCAAACCGTTTTATGATAAAATTCCACTCCCCCACACCAAACAGATGTAAGTGCAAGTCAAAGAAGGTTGAAAATTGTACTACATTGATTTTGCTGCAGTTTTCCCCAAAGGAAAAAAACCTGTACATAGCTTGAGACAAAAACATGGAAAATTTCAGTTGTCACGAACAACTGGAAAGAGAAATGGAGGAAAGACAGAAGTCAAAACCAAACTTCACAAGCAGACTGCATAATTTATGTACTCTCTAGTGTTTTGCATTACAGGCGTTCCTGGACTTAAACATAAAGTGTTTTCCTTGGGTTCATCACATTTACAGAGAAGAGTGCCAGGTAGCTTAATGCTGGAAGCTTCCAGCTTACTCAGGGGAAATCACAGATCCGTGGAGAAGGCTCCTTGCTTGATTTCAGATTCTGAGATGCTGGAGAAGATAAGACTCAACCTAGAAAGGATGACTGACACAAGACTGGGCATAATGTTACTTAAAGGTATACGTGGGTATACATTATACATGGTATACCTTTAGCACAAAAATCCAAGAAAAATCTTGTTCATCTGCCATATCACCCAGACCATTTCTTGTACCTCTGTAATTCCCTGTTCATCTCTCACCTCCCATGTTCACACTGACAAAGCTGCTCCATCCTATGCACTGGGAATCAAGGATCCTTTGTCAAAACCTAACAGGTGATCCAGCCTGCAATACTTGGTCATGATATCTGGGTAACTTTCTCTCTGCCCTTGCATACATGCAATCTTAGTCCACGTATGTAATGTTTTATAAGGAACTTTTATGGGTTCTTTTTTTCCATAGGTGAAAAAGTAAGGAAAGAAGAGAAAGGAAGGGAAAAGGACAATTATAAATATACACAAGACAGATCAGGAAAAACAATGAAACAACTGAAACCACTTCCAGTCTCTCTGTCCAACAAACTCTTCACTCTTATGGTCTCTGGCAACATTTCACAGTAAGTCCGTAAGATGTTCACCTGCTCCTGAAGCTATAAGAAACAAACAGTGAAACAGGAACAAAAAAGTTCCCACCTGTGACCAGCGTAATCCCCCAGCAGCACATCACAGAGAGAAAACATTTTTATTGTTAAAGCTGACGAAAACCAAATGCACATACACACACACACACAGCTCCACTGCTGTGCACTACTAGCACCCTCCCCATTTTCTATATGCATCTAATATCAGGAGATTTATATTCAGGTCAAAAGCTCATGCTGGCAGGAAAGTACTTTGGAGAAGAGAGGGGAAGAAAAGAAAAAAAAAAGCCTACAGTTTCTTGGCTTGTGACCAGCAGGCTGGATGCATTCTATGGAACTAGGCCAAAGTGTTAGTTATTATATTCAGGAGAACATCTGAATCCCAGCTCAAGGGAGCCGAGTTTGTGGCTCTCATTTGTGCTGTATATCAGTTGAATATCAAACCACGTTTTCTGCCTTCTGAATAATGAAGCTTAATAGTTTGGGACTCCCATATGGTCTATTGTTAAAGTATTTCCAAACATTGGCTGCTTCTTTATTTCTGAAGGAAAGATTTCTCTTTGCTCTTCAGGCTTTACTTTTTTAAAAAGATGCTTGTTAATAAAAGCTGAATATGTTCATTTTCTAAATATTTCCAACGATATAAGAAGGGCTGAAAAATGAGGGAATAAGGAAAACCAAATACATATTTGAAATTGGGTTGGTTTTTTTTTTAATGTCACGTGCAAATGTTTGTTTTAGTCAGAAGCAGCTGGTACCACCGGGCTCTGCTGCTCAGAACAGTGGATGCAGGAGCTTTCAGGAGCCATGGGCTGTTCAAACAAAGAAGGACCACACAGGCTCAAACCATTCACAAAAGGACCCAGGCTGATTATTTGACTGTTACTTACAGGGAAGCTTGACCAGTAATGTAGGCAGTAAATACTGGAGAAACCTGTTCTGTGCATAACATGGGTTCGTCTTTTCACAAGTCCTGCTCTATAATTAGCTACTCATTCCAGGAAGGCATTGCTGATGGACAGAGATATCAATTTGGCATACTTAAAAAAAAAGTTAAGAACCTTGTCAAATAATAAAACCATCAGCATAATAAACACTGCAGTGTGTTAGGAATAGGAACCGGTGTTTCTTCCCAGTCTGTTCCATTTGCAAAAGGATTTAGTTGCAGAGAGACTATCTAGCTTGCAAGGGCTGTGGTGCCCCAAGCAGCGCTCGCCATCCGGCACCGCTTCCCCGCAGCTCTACCAGTGTGGAAGGGCTTGGCTGCTTCGTAAAGCAGAATTGAAACTGCATGGCACTGCAGGATGGTTGCCAGGCTGAGCTCGGGTCTCTGCCTCTAGCCCTCACTGCAGGGAGCTCTCAGTATAGCAGCGGCTGCATTTCTGCTGGTCGCTCAGCAGAACTGAAGGTGCTGTGCTAGGCACTGGCCAATAGTGAAACACCAGAAGAATGCAGCAGTTCCTACAGCCCAGGCAGCTAAGCAGAAACTCTTGCTCTCTCCTTTTTCTTCTGTTATAGCCCATGTTGCAGCTTCTCGTTCCCATCTCCTGCTGTCTGCCCACTCCCCCTCCCCATCATCTATCTGCTCACCATCACCTTCCCTGCTCCAATGTGCAAATCTTCAGAGTCAGCTGTACTAACCCTGAAAATAGTTGCTCATATGCATCAGCTGCCTTCTCCCTGGACAGGAAGAAATTCATTCCAGTATTTCAGCATTTGCTCTCATCCCAAATCAGAGAGAAAAACTGAAATTAGAGACTCATTGTAGATTAAACTTCACAAGTTAAAAAAAAGAAAGAAAGAGAAACCTATTCATGAACTCATGAACTTTAGTGCATTTTGTCTCCATTTGAAATGGAATATTTTAACTTTACTGAAACCAGTGTTGGCTCATTTTGGTTTGGTGGCCTGACCCGAGAAATTTTGTTCTGAGTCAGTACGCTTGAACTGTATTTATTCCCACCACTGTGCACAGCCTCACTGGCATTGCAGTTTGACAGCCTGATAACCCTGCTTGCACCTCTGGCTCAGTCTCCCTGGAAGGCAATTGCCGTAGCACAGAGGTGCCCCATGGTTCCAGAGACAGCCGTAGTGGCATGTGGGAAGGCGAAAGCTTGGAGTCCAGAAGAGGACAGGTCTGTCAGACCACTGCTCTCTGAGCAGCTGTGCACTGCTACGAATAGAGCACAAGTTTTTGCAGATTCTGAGTGAAACCTTTTAGACCAGCTGAAGAAAAGCAGAATAAAGAGGTATTCCCATTCAGTTAGCGAAGACCTAGTAGTGTAATATTTCTGTTAAGCAGCATGTTTATTAATTCCACTGATGAATAGAAGTCTAGAATTAGATTTTTCTGTGAAAAAAAACCACCTGCTATTTCAAAGAAACTGTATTTTTTTTTCCCCTGAAAAAGCCACCCCAAAGGAAAACTCAAATCAAACTACAGCAATATCTGCACCCCTCTGCCTCATACACAGCTCCTGCAGTGACCCAAGGACTGCAGGGTGGAGTTCATCAACCAAGTGTAACGTCTAGTTCAAACAGGGATTGAAGTAGAGGTTTTGCAACAGATGTCTGAATCTTGCTGCTTCTAGCTGAGGAGTGGGCATGGTTCTTACACCAGTTAGGCAGAAACAAGTGCTGATGGAGCTGAAGGCTTTGAATTCTGCCCCAGATGTTCGGAGTGCCTCCCACTCGTACACCAAACAAAGGGAAAGGATTCACTGTGAGGTGAAGTGTGCATTCACAGAAAGTTAATTTAGCAGTTTTGCTGCAGAATCTATAGCGATTGTCTTGTAATGTATTTTTACTCTAGGTTGGTGTATCTGTGAGAAGGCTGAGTGCGTGTGCATCTGTGGCTTTGATTTACTTTTTGAGAAAAGAGAAGCACTTTGCTGGTAGTTTCAGCATTGGAAATTGCAAGAAACCTCTTTTTAAAACACAGAACCTTCTGACTGTTTTATAGTTAAGTGGAATCATAACCAAATAAAGATTTAGCCCAACAGTGATCTGCCCTCAAAGACATTAATCTGTCACTCCTAATAGAAGGGGAACAGGGAGACAAACCTTTTCTCTGAAAGATTCAAACAGATGGTGCGTGGCTGTGGTGGGAACTCGCTCAAAGTTGCCCCGTAACAGGGATAGCTGTGCAACCAAAGAAGCTGGACTCCAGCGTGAGAAGTGTCTGTCGTGCTTTACTTGTGTTTTAAAAGCTCTTTGTGATCATATCTCATCACTTCTGTGGTTGATACATCCAATCAGCTTTCCACTCACTTCTTCTCCCCCTTTTATGCCAGTAAGATCGAATCTTGTAATTTTCACAGCTTCTCAAAGTAATTCTTTTGGGAAATCAGCAGAAGATAAACAAATGCATTATGACAACACGTTAAAGCTCATTTTCTATCAAGACTTCAAGCATAATCTCATTTGTCTGGGCTTCTGGTGTTCTTTTGTACCACACACGTTAGCGTGTGTTTCTCTTCTTTCCTTCTTGTGACTTATGTGGGAAATAAAGGGTTTCTTTTCTCTCTTCTCCTCCCAAACCTCAATCCCAACTCTCTCTTTTCTAGTTTAATCAGTGGAGTTCTCTCCTTCCTCTTAAGCACCATGTTTCTCCGGACACAGGTGAAAAACATTTCTGGATCATTTTGCTCAGGGTCTTTTTTGTCCAAAGAAGCAACAAATGGCTTCTGGGACACTTTGCTTTGTTTCCTCTCCTGGAAGAAAGCCAAAGATTACTCAACTCTCTTTTCCTAAGATCTGCCACTGAGCACACTAACCTATCCCCATTTTCCACCCACACTGAAGGAGCTGTGAGATTTCCAAACTTGTGTGAAGAGCTTAGCCCTAAATTCAGCTTGTTGTCCTACAAGAGACCAGCCGTGAAACTAACACCAATGCTTAAGAGTTTTCATGATATCTCAAAGCAGGTGAAGACCATTATTGTCAGATTCCTAGCATGCAACAAGACTAGTAGGGAGCACTGAGAGATACGAGGTAGCAAGAGACCAAATTCACTCACGGTTGCAGTCCACAAGAGCATACTGAAGTCAGACAGCAGTAAACTTAGCCACTGGTTTTCCAGACCAGCCAGAGGAGGCCTGGTGTTGGAAGGCCTGAGATAATCCCCAGATTACCCCTCAGCACGGGTAGTGGGAGAAAATATCACTTTGCATGGTGAAGCCAAGGAGTATGCTTTGATTTCATGAACCATTTCATTCCCCTCTCTATTTTTGATATATTAAGAACCAGAATGAGCATTTTATTTTGTGCTACAACAGCAACATACCACAGCACTGTGCAATAACAGGAGAGGGAGAGAATGAAGAAAAAAATCCAGGTGGTAGACACTGCTCCAGCCACTGCACAAAATGAAGGCTTGAGTGCACATTTTTGCCTGATTGCATAGCTGTCTCTGCTACCCATCTAATCTGCTTAGAAAACTGGTTTTGAAGGATATGGTTCAGACATACCATACCACTTGCACAGGGGGTGGAGAAGGGGGTGATGAGGGGAAAAAAAAAGTGCTGCAGCTGCAAAAGATAAAATAGAGACAACTAATTTTCTCAGAGGTTGCAACACAACCTCTCCCCCTCCTCCACATGCAGTCACTGCACTGGCAGGATAAGCTGGAGATTCTCCAACGTAAGCAAGAAGGCACAACAAGGTGTGCAGGCCCTTCCCCACCCCGATACCCACAGCCCTTGGGGGTACCACAGAAAGCAAAGGCTGACAACCAGCCGAGTGGTGACATTCCTCCACCTGCTCGTTTCAGTTGCATTACCATTTTTAAGGGAGGGCACGTGAGAAATGCTTTTCACTAGATGTTATGCCTAGACAACAATGAACACAAGGAAACTGCAAAGTCCTGTTGTACGAATTGGTGGCTGGGTTCTGAACTTTCATTGTGTGATCCAATTTCCCCTGTCATCCAAGCCATTTGCAAACTCCATGCATACGCTCATTTAAGCCATGTGCCCTGAAATTGAAACAGCTGAAGGGGATGGGAGGGGCAGGGAGAGAAGGGAACCACTGAATTTCTGGTGACAGTGTCTAAAATACACATTTGCAAAAGGAACTCTCATTTTAGGTACTCATTTAGCAAAACAACTGTTGCTGATAGGCAAGAGGTACAGTTTCAAATGACCAGCAGACAAAAAATAGGCCAAATAAATAACTGCAGTCTAAAGGGAGTGGGTGGGTGTGCTCCAACAAAAGTAACGGAAAACACATGGATTACCAATGGGCAACCCAAAGTCAAGATTAGTAGACCCTGATTTCAGTTACACTGCAGCAGTGATATTACCTGGCAGAAGCAAAACTGAAATCAGAGTCTGACCCAGGACGTCAGGGTGGCAGCTGCTTTGGGAATTTCAATTTAGATTGCTTTATTTCAGTAGTTTGAGCTGCCTTTGCAGAATGGCTAGCAGCTTTGGCCTGTTGGCACATGATCTCTAAGGGTGTCTTTTAAATGGAATTGGACTTCTTTGGGGTGGCAATGAGGGAAAGGAGGTGGGGATTGTTTATTATGAAGGCAGACAGCATGATAAGTTTATTGGCACGTTTTGTCTCTTTTGACAAAGGTATGTTGTCCTTTATTTTCTTGCCAGTACATATGCTTACCCTCTCCTTTGTGCTCTCCGACATGTAGACTCATCCTCTCTTTGAAAGTATCAGAAATGCCAGTTGTGGTCTTTGTGGGGACTTTGAGGTTGCATTGTGCGAGTGCTTACTCCCTGACTGAAGTGAAATACAAGGGTTTTTTCCATACATATAAATAATTTTTCAGCTTTCCAGAATAATAATTGCTTACGGAAATTAAACATCTGCAAGCAATAAAATCCCCATACAAACAAGAAGACAGTTTCAGTCTGACTAAAATGCTTTCTTTGTTAATTGCTAAGAATACCACTTTCTTGTCATTTACAATGGTAATTTCATTAGTTCTCTAATTACCAAAATATTTTAATTCTTTCTTTTTCATGACAGAAAGGAATAGGTCCAATTCCCATCTCCACATCAACTCATTTGGTTTACCACTTGGTTCTGCAGGACCAAATGAGAAGCAGGCTGTTACATCTAGCCAGAGCAGAGATCAACTGTGTGGGCAGCAGAGTCCACCTGCAGACCTTCTCTCCCTTTATTACCCGCAGTCTCCCCAGGACTCTGCCAAATTTTCTAAGTACTGTGCTATGGAGCACAGCTGCTGTGGCAACTAGGTACTGCAAGTGCAAAGAAGGGCTGAAATGCTGATAACATGAGAATGCTTAGAATAGCTGATGTTAGGGGGAAAGAAGGGGGACACCAGCTGAATATGCATCACACAGTGAAACAAGTCAGCTGGGAAAAAGCCCACATATGATTGCTTGGGGACATAGAACTAAAAGGGCTTTTGCTGTTTTGAGAATTGCAGATCATCTCTCTCTCTCTGCAACTTGGTACAAAAACATGGGGAACAAAATTTTTTAAATGTAGTATTTTATCATACAGGAAAAGCACTAGTCATTTGCAGGTATGTTTTCTACATTCAAGAATCTAAGAAGTTAGTCGCAGTACTTGTCCTCTACCCACTGAAGGGAAGAAAGGCCAAGCCCATCTCACTCAAGGTCAAATAGCAAGTTCAGCAGATAACGATGACAAGGACTTGTTTACATCTAAATCTCATTCAACAGATCTACCCATTAGATGGAAGAGATGTTAAACAGCTCCATGCATCAAAAATTACTAGTGCCCTGCCAAGCTGACTTGATATAGAGCTGAGAACTTACACATCTCCTTCCTCTGACCCCCACTCCACTCTTCCCACTCCGGTGTCATTCCAAAGCCCATGTGATGACATTTTCCTAATCAGCAATTAAATAGTTAATGCTTACATTACAGCAGATGGAACAGGAGTTGCTGCGGGGAAGGTATGCAGAGGGAAGGAGGAGAAAAGAGAAAGCAAAGAGGAAAAAGCAGGCACAGAAACAATCCTGAAGCAAAGCAGTTTTCCTATTAAAAGGAGTGATTGGTTGACTAGACAACGTAACCCTTAAGACTTAGTCTAGACTAGGATAAAATGCTATATTGTTGAACGTGTTTGAAAGGTACAGCGTAAGCAAGGCTCACAGCCTTTAAGCATGTGGTAGCCAAGGTAGATGCTAATTAGGACATGTTCACTAACACATCTTAATGTTCCACTCTCAAATCGTTGCCTGAGAACTCAAGACTATGCAAAGCAAAGGTCTCTGACGTTGTCCCAGTGATTGTAACTGCAACTGTATGACATATGACACGGTGCAAAGAAATCAGGATGCCAAGGAATATCCTATTATTTTCCATATGATTGTTGAATGTCCATCAACATTTCCATTGTAAAATATTCAATCTATATTGTACTGAACAACACGCTATGATACTTTTCCTCTAAAAATCTAATCAAAGCTCTAAATGCCAATAGGAAAAGAGACTCCAGACTAACAGCATACACTCTTGTGAAACTTCTTTTGCTCAGTGTTTGCTCAGGTAGATTTGGGAAGGAGGGGTGGGGGAAAGAAAAGAGGGCAAAGAAAAGTGTGCCCAGGGCCTTAGCAACACTATCATTTTGACAATCCATTGCCAGATTCATAATTGAAAACAAGTCCCACTTCATTAGGGGAGCCAGATGCATCCACAGAGAACTTGTTCAGAGACATGCTACAATAAATACCAGGAGAATTACGAATGCTGTAGCTTCTTCTTAACCCTTCAAGCAGTATTTTGGGAACCGCCTGTCAATTTGAAAGACTGATCGTTTTCCTCTTGGCTTGTTTTAGGCTCTAGGTGTGCCCCTAACCAAATAGGCTTACCACTTAAAAGCTTAATTGCACCTGTGGCTTAAACCTTATCCCAGACAGTATTTGGGAGCATTTGGATTTGGGCGTTTCAGGTGTGGGACTGGAGCCTGCTTTCACAAACAGAGCTAGACAAGTCAGAGTAGGAGCCCATGGTGCATGCAGACTACACCAGGCAGCAAGGGATGAGGAAAGGAGAAATGCTTTTTCCATTTTGATCACATTTATCTGTATTTACATTTCCCAAGTTGGGTTTGAGTAATGTCCACCTCCTTGTTTGTAACTGAGGGCAGGTTTCGCAGTCTCAGATTTCTTTTCCTCAGCATAAAAGATCAAAGTTTGAGCCACTTGTGCAACTTAGGTGTTTACAGTGAACTGGTTTAATCGCGTGTCAAGCCCTCCCTCCATTATCAAAGTCACGCTCAGCCAAGCTCTTTCCTTCCATATGCACCAGGAAGAGAGCGCCCATGTCAGGCTTGGATTATAACCCCCCCCCCCATCTCTTCTGTCTGTCCTTACACTGGAACTAAAACACAGCATGCCAGCAAAGGGTCTAACGCATTCCCTTGTCTGCATGGCCGGCAAGTCATTCCCAGGCTGTGTGTTTAAAAAAGCTTTTATAAAGCGACCAAATACAGTGTGAAGAACCAAAAAGAAAGAGTAAGTTCCCTTCCCTCACTCTTTTTGTATTGCCAAGGTACTACAGATACATGTGCATCTTACTGCCCCAGGAAATACAAATAAATACAGCATAATAGGAGTCCATGCTTGCAAGTTTCGTCTTTCCTCATTCGCTCTATCCTCATGAAAGGACATACAAACTCACTGGGTCTCAGTTTTGTGAAAAATTGAGTTAAATCTCAGGGATTTGTGAAATAGTTTTAATTAATAATCGCAAAGCGCACATCTTCAGATGGAAGGCATCATATAAATATTAATGAGCACTGCCTATTGGCAGTGTGTGTGTCCCTGAGGAATCATAAGCATCATGGATGGATCAAAGAGGGCATGTAGCTCTGAGAGACAGGGTGGTGGGAGTTGCCTCTGTGTTTAACTATTTGTTAAAGTAGATTCTCAAGACTGTTGTGGATATTCCCTATCAAGTTACAGCAGCTTTCAATTAAAATTACATTTTATCCTTGGGCAAAGTTCCACAATGTACCTTTTAATATTAGCAGGGCACATTTTCAGTCATGTAGATCTTTCTTGTATGTACATATACCAATAGATCTTTGTAAATAGGGGTCAAACCAACTGGGAAATGGAGATTTTCACTCAATTCTGATCTAAATAAATCCCCCTTACCTAGCTTCATTACAAAACGATTTCCTGCCCTAATGGCAGTGCCTTGGCAAGAAGTGGTATGGGGATGTGGCAGCTGTTTCCTTCGTGATGTTAATGAGATGGGGATAATCTGGCAACACTTCAGCAGAACCTGCATGGTAAGGGTGCTGCTTCTGTTTTCCTAAGCATCTCCCAAGCACACCGAGCACAAAGCACGGCTCTGGATGGGCTCGGGGAGGACGCAGTGCTGGGTGATCTGGCGCAGCCCCATGGCGTGAGTCCCATTGGCTGCGGAGGCGTGACCAGGCCCCGCAGGAGCAGAAGGAAGCACGGCCTCCTCAGAAATGCCGGATGGCCGTGGGCCTCTGCACTGTTTTCCAAAGAGGTGCTCATGTTTGTTTCTCTTAAGGGTTCAGTAAAAGGGGCTTGTTCCTGGGGACAGTGGTGGGGAAGGGGGAACAGTTGCTTTGTTCATTTTTGAGTTTGTTTGTTTGTTTGCTTGTTTGTTTGTTTTTGAAACATTAGAAGACAACAGGGAGCAGGAGCTAAGGATCCTGAGGATAATTTAGTCTCATTGGCTGACTTCTCACCTCTCTCAGCCTAGTGAGACTTCACAGACACTTTCTGCCCACTGTGCAGCAGCCAGGGCTTCCTGGAAGCTTTGCCAGCTGGAGATGTGGCCAGCCAGAGGGTCCTGCCTGCTCTGTGAGGCCTGCATGCAGCTCAGTTTCTCAGCAGGCGAACACCAATGGTCCCGAGCGCAGCTGATCCCAGCTAGGTCTCCACAGCTTCTGCTTTTCACAGTTGCTGCTAAAGCTATGCTGTGGCTACCTCTGGATTTGTCTACCCTGGGGCCACTGGAACACATTTCTCAGTACTGGTAACGAGAACAAAAATTGAACAGCAACAGTACCCTGGGGCTGGTTGTAATTTTGTTCCTGAACCGCTCAGAGGGAGTGCAGCAACCAGATAGCAGGATGGGGTTAAGGATACTTAACATTTACTTGTCAAAAAGGGGAGGAATTTGGAAGATGCCCATGGCAGACAACATCTTGATATCCAAGGGGAAGAAAAAAAAAAAGCTCCCAAAATGAATTTCCTCTTGGATGCAGTAAAGACTGGATGCTCACAACATAAGCTGAGTGGTCACCAAAACAACAGCCTATAAACACTTGGATCTACTTGCTATGTTCTGCTAAAAGATAAGATAGAAAATAGAACTGTATATTGACACCAAGTATCGTAGATCTTGCCACAGTGCCAGCAATCTTTAGGCAAGGAACTGTGAACCGAAACCAGAGGGACAGATTAATTTCTTCCTCAGCCACTCTAGGGATTAAATAGTGTTTTTGTAGGAAACTCAGGCACCAGGTCTAGTAAATACATCTCCATAAACTCTAGCCTGAAAGAATTGCTTTGGAAAAGGTCATACCACCTCCTGTTCCCAGAATTAAGTTAATTAGCACTTGTTCCTCTCTGTATAAATTCAGGGATCCTCCCACAAAGGAGGCACACAACCAAATCATTAGAAGATGTACATATGCTGTCTTAAGCAAATAGGTTTATTTGTAATATCACTGAAATTACTTTTGGTCATCCCTATAGAAAAACATTCCATTGGAAGGAAAGCACACTGGGAGATTAGAATAACCAATGCTTTGTCAGGTAGAATGAGCACAGTACTGCTCAGTAGGTGTGCTGATATTTTTGTTTCTCTGTCTGGATGACTTTTATCAGGTAGAGCATCAGCCTTTCATGCAGAAGGAAATATTTGAACTATAGAAATTTTCGCTTATTGATTTTGAAATATTTGCGGTGCTTTTTCCCTTCTGACACACTTTGTTTTTCTTATTCAATCCAGGCATTTCTGCTGCATACATTACTGAAGTATTTCATTTCCTCTCCATGTGACCAGCTACGTGCATTGAGAGAAAGTAAATCCAGGTAAGACCTGCTATCAGTTATATCTGGGTGCAACTGAAGTTTGATCAGCAATGAAGGTCAATACACTGCTCTGTATTTTCTGTCCACAAAAAAAGTTACACAGTTCACTGACTGAAAGAAGAAAAAAAAAGCCTAGCCTACTCTGTGGTTCTTTGGCACAGAAACATTGTCGTAGATGCCTGCCACAATACTCACTGCTGGTTTGCAACAGTTGTTTAAAGACAGAAACTCAAACCCAAGTGTTTAATTACAGACATGTCGAGCATAATATAACTTCAGCATAGCATAAACTACGCAGGATGCTAAACCCTACTTCTTAAGCTGGGAGCTTTTCTGACAGCCATGATTGCTTGTGCTGAAAACAGCCTTGAACCTGCTAAGCAAGAAATCAGGGAGGATAGGCTCCAGTTCCCTGAGCAGAACTCCGCTTTGCAGCCCCATAAAAAGGGTCCAAAGACTATTTGTGTCAACTCCCTAAACCACAAACCACAGCTAGCCCTCCCTCTGAAGCAGTTGCACACTGCTCCTTGCAAAGCTGAAGCAAGATATTTTAGCACACAGATCACCTTCTCTGGGGGCCCACCCATCCTTTTGAGTCTCTTTCCATTCCTTATCAAAGACTTTCAGACCTTCTGCCTAGGAAGCACCAGAAAGTGGGGCATGTTTGCCTCCACATTTGGCACCCTTCTGTTTCACTGTTGCCCTGTTCTCCTGACCAGGGTGCAGCTTACCCACCCAGACTGGTTTCTCTGATACCAAGAGTGGGGTAATACATAGAGAATTACATCTGAAAAATGACAAAGTGGCAATTTTGGCATTTGAAACAGAATGGCAATTCAGGGTATTTCAGTATTTCAGTATTTCAGCTTTAAACTTCAAAATAAACAAAGCAAATCTGAACTGTAGCAAACAAATAGCTTATGGGCAGCTCAGACTTGTCCTACGCTTTCAGGGCAGCCATTTCCCATAAATGCTCATCGTTTCAAACATGGGGAAAGGGGGAAAGGAGACAAAACAAATTGAGTCAACTGCTTACTGTCTTTCTGATTCAGAGTCCTCAGCAGATGTAAGACAGAAAACAGTTCTGTGAAAAAGTTCCTTTTTATGTATCTGGGACAGCCCCCAAAATTTTTACCAGAGGAGAAGAGGACAAGAACTAAACTGCAAAGTCGTCCACACCCTAGCAGGAATTCAGTCATTTTTCACCTCCCACAGGTATCATTAGCATGCTACTGGGAGCAGAAAAAAAGCAGCTGAGATCAAACACAAGCTAGTAACAAAGCTCTTCCTCTTGTCATCCTGCAATGGGCCAGAATTTCTGGATGCAGCTAGCCTTCTTCTGAAAGGCTGGGTTAATTCAGAGTCCCTTTCTAAAAGAAGTGCCACACTACAAACATGCTACAGCTGTGGCACAGAAAGTGCAGAAGGCAGGAAGTCTGACGTTCACACCAACCTCGGCCCCTTCACTCACACCTCTTTTCAAATGTGCTTTAGCACATGGAGCCCACATTTTCACATTCTCGGAACTAACTTCATCTATCACATTGCAAGCTGAAGAGAATTTTTAAAATTGTACAAATCCCTCTTTTCAAATTCAAAGAATCACTCTACTGAGATAAACTTTTTAATTATAAAGATTACAATCTGTTCACCTCTGATTTTTTTGTAGTAAGTTGCTAAACTCTTTTTTTAAATAATCTAATTTTTACAAACTAAAATACAAATGGAAACACCATACCAACTGTTGTCACAGTCTAAAAATGTCCGGATTTTCAAACTTAAGTCCACCCCTGTATAAAAGGGCCACACACATGTAGGTGTCAATCAGATGCTGTGGCAAAACAGAGGGACTCAGGCTGAGATTTCAGAGTAGTGCAGACTTTCCTGGACAGAAACAGAGTGCCCATACTCACCCATCTGGAAGCATTTCTGCATTTTAAATTTCAGACTCTTGAATTTGATCTGAAAGGCAACTTGCTTGATTTCTGCATCTCCTGTTTTGTAATGCTGACGATACAAGTGGGAGAAGAGGGAAATAAAGACAAGCACAATATATACAGGGCTACACCGTATTCATACCTAATAATATGATTGGGACTGCCTTTGCAGACAACTCAGGAGGTCAGTTCTGTGGCAGGAAATTCTGTAGCCAACACTGTGCATTTTTATTCCATTCTTTTAAGGAAACTATCTCCATTCCCCTCTTTTCAGCAGCAGGATTAAAATAAAAATAATAATAATAAAAAAAAAGTATTTGTAGGAAATGGCTAGCAAATGGGTAGAAAAGTCTGGAGATTGCTCAGCAGAAGAAAGCCACAGGCAGAAATCAGCCATGGCAAGTAAATGAGGACAACAAAACACAGCATTGTCCAGCATTTGGACACTCAGCGAAAGGCTGATGATTGGGTGGAAAGAGCCAACCCACATGGTACTGCAAGGTCTCGAGTACTATTCTGAATCAGGTAAGCTAATATATCTCCTGTACCTGTTCTAAACCACGTAGTAATACATGGTCTCTGTTTATTTTGTTTTCTTGTTTTCCCTTCTGGCTGCCCTCTTCAGAATAGCATCTATCTTGGAGAATATCTATTTTCTTTTAGTTTCTGAAAAAGGACCCCAAACATGTGGCAGGGGCACACAGATTTGGAAGCCTTTGCATGTTTATCTTTACTGATAAGCCTGCAATCTTTGCTGCAAGCACATCAGCTTGTGTCTGCAGCATAACTTTATTCTAGTCAATGCCTTCCTAAGAACAGGCTTCCTCAGAACTGGGCAATGTGTTTAACCTTTTAGTGGCTGATATAAACAGGCTCTAGTGTCGAAAACCTATTTTCCCTCCTCAGAGATGTACGATGTTTTCACACATCTTTGAAAAACAAGCAAGCAATCAAGACTGGCCTGCTCTGAGTCAGCAGCAGTGCAGATTACAGATACTACCAGGGAAATTTAAACCCAAAAGAGCTCCATCTTCCCAGAACCCTGTGGTTCTGTGCAGATCAAAAGTACTGTCTGTTTAACATACAGAGATGCAACTATCTAAATTGCGAATTGAATATACGAAAATTCATTAAGATGACAGGACTTGTTGAAATTATATTGTCTTATTAATTGGAGACTGTCAACTGGAGATATTTGGATTTATAGAACTGGAGAATCAACCATAATTCTAAAACATCTGATCTTATTCTAGTAGGTCGAATAAATGTGTTCATACAGCTTTGTTAACACTTGTTTTCTCAATTTACACACATATATGCATGCCAAGGACAAACATCCAGAAAGTCAGCAGGGATTTACCAAAGCTGAGATGTGTAGAGCTTGGACAGTCTAAAAATCACAAACAAGTGGCTTTTCTCTAGCAGCAGGATCCACTTCCACTTATTTCCTCCCACTTGCTCTTTCCCCACCTCCTTCCTGCATCCCTGAGTCAATCTCCACCAGGCAAGTTTCAGTTAAGCATTTGCTTTGCCAGAGGTGTTTGTAAATCAGGTTTTCAAGTTTATTTATAGTACACACGCACAGTGTCTTCATCATTTCAGGCATGAAAAGCCAGGTAGAAGGAACACGAATTCATTAACTGATCCATAGAAAACTACCTCCCCTGTATTTGTCTTCTTCTGTAATCCAGCTCAAATTTGGACTGAAAGAAAATATTTTTTCTTTTATCTCCTCCTTATTATTCATAACATACATGATCACTCTACTGAATTTCCAAGTGAAAAATTCTAGGAGAAGCCAACTTTTGGCAAAAATAGCAGTCCATGAGACAATACAAGCATTCTATGCACAATATCCCAACAGTTGGAAAATAGTGCAGTAAATAGAACTGAGTGAAATTTGCAGGCAGAGTTCACATGGTACAGCATTCCTTGCATGACCCAGCTGAACAGTTTGTCTTCTCATAAGAAAAGTGTAACATGACCACAAGATGATTTCCAAGCAGAAAAGCATGCGTGTATAGAAGCAAATCCCTGAGCCCAATTCCAACCCAAGAAAATAATTTTGCTGAAGGTTTGACTTTTCCATCTAATTGCATCTCAAGTCAGGTTTTACTGTATAAACTTTGCTATTGCAGAGAGATGCTTCTCATTTTGCTTCTCATTCTGTATCTGGCCTGGATAATAAACATCCGGTAGCCAGGCCTTTCAAATCAAAGAGTATATCTGTGGTCAGTTTAAACATGAGTTTGACTTTCCCTATTCTTAAATAATGGAAGTTGCTGAAAAATTTTCCTCAGCTTCAAGTCAAAACAGCAAGTACTCAGAGTAATGGCCCAGAAACTTCAGCATTAGGAGGCGGCACAGAGGGGTTCTTGAAGACGAAAAGGATGTGCTAGACAGTTTGCTAATACCCAGAAATTCTCCCGGAAGAAGCTAGCTGCACACCCAAATGCCTCGGGACAGGGCTGAGTCCATCCCTCTTTCCACAAAAACAGCTTTCTAAAGAAAGACTTCTTCACACGCAGGACTTAAGAAACTTAATTCAGATTAACTAAAGTTGTGAAGTTAAAGCGAATTAGCTAAACCCCATTATATCTCTGTATAGGAACACTCATTCAATATTAAAAGGAACTTTAATTTTATTTAGTTTTATTGGATTAGAAGCATTTTAATTCTAAGTAAGAGTGTCCATGCAGAGATGAATGAGCTGAACAAAGAATAAAGTTACTTTTTATGTTGGAGTTCAGTGTGGCATAGGAATTGTTATGCTGAAATGACTGACAATGCATCCCAGACACAACTATGCAACAGTTTGCTTATGGACCTGGATGTAGGTTCAACTTATGCCATTTCCATGGCCTAAATCTACCCCTCTACCAGAAAGGATTGTTCTCAAGTTTTAGAAGCAATGTTGTGGTGTTTGTAAGTAATTTGGTTTGTTTCCAGCTTACCTGAGCAATACAGACCTCTTACAGCTTCATGCAGCGCCATACAACACTGCAACTCAGCTGCACGGACAGAGCAGTTTTTCATCAAAAGTACTCAGCAAAGATCATTTCACAGAAGAGAAATAGCAAGTCATGGTAAAGTCATATCTGTACAATGATACCAGTCACATAGATGGACTATAGAGGTCCAGCTAGCAAAAGGGATACTGATCAACTGCTCTTCTGCTCTGGTGCTTACAAGGGAGGAGTAGGGAAGAATACAGTCACACTTCACTGAACAGGATAAATCCTATAATTCGGTAATACCACCTGAAATAGTCTCTCAGCATCCCCTCTGGGAAAATCTACTGAAAGACCAAGCACATTTACTACATTCACTAGGCGTTGCATGCACGGAAGATATGAGACAACACAGGACCATGCACAGTGCAGAAAGACTTCTGTTCAGACAGAAGTGGAAAGAACCAAGAGGATAGAGGTATGTAACATTGAGTTCTACAGAAAAAGTGCACAGAAAAACACAATTTATACTGGGAAGGGAAGGGAAGAGATAAGGGAAGGAAAAGGGATGGGGCACGATGAGAAAAACGGGGAGGGGAGGGGAGGGGAGGGGAGGGGAGGGGAGGGGAGGGGAGGGGAGGGGAGGGGAGAAGAGAAGAGAAGAGAAGAGAAGAGAAGAGAAGAGAAGAGAAGAGAAGAGAAGAGAAGAGAAGAGAAGAGAAGAGAAGAGAAGAGAAGAGAAGAGAAGAGAAGAGAAGAGAAGAGAAGAGAAGAGATGAATGACAGCTGCCTGGAATGATTGCTGGTCTGTAGACAACAATGTCAGTGATGCACTGAGGAGCAATACCACACCTCATCTTCCCTGACCCACAGAAAGTTCAAGACAGAGCCACTGGAGTACAGTGGTGCAGCTGACCTGTGGGGCTCCTCAATCCCCAGTTCAAGATTCAGGGAGTCAGGAGTCAGCAAGAATGGATTAACTGCAAATATGTTGTACATGAAGGAAATTACCCAGCTAACGTATAACATTCATGTAAAGGCTAAAAACTCTTTTGCCTTAGGGCATAAGCCAACCACTAACTTCCTTTTTGGGCAAATTATTCCTTGGTTGTTTGTTTTAGAAGTTGTGCCTTTCCCTCAAGCATCTGGTGCTTACCTCTCTTGGAGAGAGGATGCCAGACTAGATAGACAGATCATGGCTTCTTTCTGGTATGGCAATTACTGCATTCCACCCTGGAAGGGGGAGAACACACTGAGGAAAGCAGGGAATGTTAGATGGCAAGTTCCAGAAACACACAGCTCCATTAAATAGCTTTTCCTCTCCAACTGGCCCTGCACTCTCACGACAGCACTACACTGGAAGCACACAGCAACAGGGCATGGCCCTTTATGTCTTCAGAGAGTTCTGTGTGCAGGGTTCAGCTCTCATCCTGGTCTTCATGCATACAAGAAGCAGGATGTTCTCATATACGTAAATGTTTTACTAAACAAGGGGCCAGAGCAAAACTGGTCTGCAGCCCAAGTTAATATAGAATGTAACATTTTAAAAAACGGACCTCACTAGACACTATTGTGCCTCCACATCAGGCTAGATCACTCACTGTTCTGTATAATTTGTGCTAAAAAGAGTCCATCAGAGTTTACCTACGAAACCTATTCTGTGCAACCTCTGAGTAAGCCATCACATTTCCAGTAAAATAGTATAATAAATGCTTGTATCAGGCTATAACTAGAGGCTTGAGATAGCATATATACTTGAAATGGGCATTTTGCAAGGTCCATTCTTCCTAGAATGTGTATGAGCCAGAAGGCTCCCAAGTCCCTCAAGACAACTGTAGTCTGGGAAAACTTAGACCCACCATTCTGACAGAGAGACAATAATTCTCTCTGTCGATTTTGGCTTTCTGTCAGTTTAACCTTCAAATCCAGGTCTCTCAAACTGTGTGTTAGCAAGAATTGCTGATAGATGTCTATGCAGATTAGCTGCCCAAGCACTATCTCACTTGTAACCTACTTCATGGATAGTCTTCTTGAAAGCAGCAGCAGCTGTTGCTGCTGATGCTGCATTTATCAACTGGAGCCCTCATTTCTTCACTGCCAATCTGCTGCACAGAAGGCAGAGCTAAACAGACAAGACACAAATAGCCAACAGGGAAGACCTTGCCACACTAAATAACAACAACAAAAAAAAAAAAACAGGAAGCCCAAAGCCTACACCTACCTATTGAATTTATGCTGGTTTTTAGAAGCAGCAGAAGAGTGTGGTTAAGGTACAGATGAATGACTTACCTAAGTTTAGACAAGTGTTATCTAAATAATGCTATTTTAGCTTACTAAAATAACAAATACGAGAATTGATTTAATAACTTAATGTTGGCTTTGGACAGTAGAGGTCTGCATCAGTGGACCAAAATGCTAATTCTATAATCTTATCGAATCACTGTATAATAATAGAGCTTTTCTATGTATTGATAGAATGGGGTTTGGCTCTGCATCAGAAAATAATCCCTGAAAGACAGAAGAGATACTGTTTAGCAGGAACTTTTCATGACTGGCTGCATAGTTGTTATTTTCTTTCCTTTTCAAAATATTACTCAGTATCATCTTAAGGTATCACATGACAAGAAATTTCTTTTAATAATCTTTTATTTTGTGTTATTTAAACTCTCTTTATGTTTCTGAGAGGTGGTCAATACAGTACTCCGTAAGACTTAATTAAGAGGGAAGTAACTACTGGTGCATATGCAAATCTGTTCATTATAAGCCTCCATGAAAGTTTTTTTTCATCAAAGTACAAGCAAAATAACTTACTGATTTTAATTGGCAAGTACTTTGTATTCATATGGTATCTTTCATCTACAGACTTCAAAGTATCTGACAGGAGGCAGGCAGTTGCTTCTCCATCAGTCCAAGGAAGAAGCCAAAGGACAAACTGGCAAGGTCTCCAGGACAAGGTAAAACCATTAGCAGAAATCTAAATTAACTGATTCTCAGACCTTAAAAATAAACTGCATGGCTGGCAGTACAAGTTACCTTTGCACCAGAGGGCAAAAATACCACTCACCCACACCAAGGATTCTTTAAGAATTTAAATCACATTCATTGGAAACTAAATAAACATGGAACAAAGTACTCTTCTCTAAACAGAGAAAGGATGAAGATCTGAAACCATTCCAAATCTTAAGCTCTGTAGTGCATCAAGAAGAACTCCTTGAATGAGCCTGCGAAAGCACAGATCGTCATTCATGAGGAGAGGAATGGAAATCCTGCTTCATAACGTAGCAAGTGTTTAAATAAATTTGTTCAGATGAAGATCTCTCCTCTCAGGAGGAAATATAAAACTATAAGAAAGGTCATGGAAATCATTTCAAAACTGGCATGTTAAGAGAGCTTTGTTCCAACCCTTTACCATGTTCTTGTAATTGAAGAAATGCTGACTGAATAGAGCACTCAATTGGTCAGCAGAAATTCCTTTTAAGCATGAATATAGAAGGAAAAAAAATCCCTGGACAGTGCTGTTTTAAAAGAAACTCATGGATTCCTGTAAGTTTCAAAACAAACAAACAAACAAAATTGATGCTGAGGCAATCTCTGGAGTAAGCAGTCTTTTAACATTTAGACTGCAAAAGAAATATTTTAAAATACACTCCTTAGATATGAGAACTCCCATGGCCTACAGAGGTGAATAATATTAGAGGCTAGTAAAGTTTATTTTTCTTGAAGTTTTCACTTCAAATAAAGCTTTGTTTTAAAATATATAAGGGCAACTGTTAGTGCATTGAGGTCCTGGTTATTAGCCAGCTAGAGCCTATGAATTATGTTTAGTGAGAAGTTTATTGGCTCAGTAAACACCATTCCAGTTCCCCTCACCCCTGAACTGTGGAAGCCAAATCAAGAGATATTCAATGCCATGTTACTGCTAGAACCAGAGCAGCCATTATCTGATTACAAGCATTTTATTTTTTGTGAAAAATTTGCTATTGCATCATTTAATTCAAGGAGGTCTTTAAATTTACTAAGGCAACACACAGAAAGTAAGTAACTGTTTGCTCCTGCTTACCACCATCTGGAGCAGGAATATTTGTTTCTGTCTCATCACTTTCTTAGTGCAGGCACTACAATAAATGCAATCCCTCAAATGCTTGGTAAGACAGGAGTCTGGCAGGAATTTCAAACTAACAAGATTAGAGTAGACAACCACAAGACCTTTCTGAAAAGCCATCCTATGGACCCAGGGCTGAGTATGGGTTGGTAAGAAGTTATTCATTTAATCTCGATATAACTTTGTCTCAAGGGAGACACACAAAAAGTGGATCTATGCTGTGCAAGTGAATGATGTTGCTTTTTGTAAGATAAACAGTCCAGAACAGCTTACAACATCACACCTTAATCAGAAGGCTGGCTGCAGCTGAGGTAAGATGCACGTGCAAGCCCAAAAGCCCAGAATTAGGGCAGACTCGTATGACATTAGCACCGTCTTGTTTCACCCTTTTTGTGGGGAGCACCAGGGAACCAAAACAGAAGGCAAGCATCCCCAGAATTAGCAAGTCTGACAGGTAGCTGCATAAAACCAGAGGCAGCTTCTGTTTGCATGGCTGTCATTGTCCTGGGCACAAAGCTGTCTTATCTGGTTACCTTCCACTGCCATGAGCTAAAGACATGCATATTGAGAGTAAGCAGTGATTAGTCAGTGTGCAGTAACTTGCTAGTGTGCTTGTTGTTCCAGTTCCCTGGAGTACCTAACATATACCATAAGACTACACAGGGATTGTGTCAGTCCTTGAGGCAAGGAAAGTTAATTTAGTTGGAATAATAAGGATGGAAAAGAGAGTGCTATGATAACAGTAGCCTGTTCTGGTAGCAAAGTAAACTGGAATACAAGGAATTTAGGTTCTCTTCCTAGTCCTTTCCATCTCTCACACAACCTTGGCTTTTTAATGCAACTCTTCACGGCTCTGCTTCCTTTCTCATTTTTTGCCTATCCTGTCCTCTTTCAGGGAAGAGATGGTATTGCACAGCACCTAGTGAAAGCTTTGCAGTCCCTAAACTGAACAGCGCTTTTGTATAAAGTTTTTGTTATAGACCAGTTTTATGTGTACCACTAACTACAAAATCTCATATTCTTACATAAATGGTTCTTCTGATGCCCTGAGAATCATAATGCCAAAATCTGTCCATCTGAGAAGGAAGGACCTGTGCAATATATTTAATACATCTTTGATGTCCAGGCAATCTCACAAGGACATGCCAAGGCCATATTATCACATCCATAATGAAGCACCTCTAGGGAGAAGGCACAGTTAAAATCTTTCTACCCCAGTGGTGGTGAAAGACAAGATACCCTTCTCTTTAAACTTAACCCTCTCCCTTCCAAAGAATGCCTGGAATTTCTACTATTTTCCAGCAGAGACTGGAAGGCAAAGACTTGGCATAGAGCAAGACAGATAAGAGCAGTTGCCTTCATAGATTTTAACTCCACCTAATTGCTTAGGGCATGTGATGTTTAGAGAAAAAAACATAGACATCTGTCAGAGAGACTTCAAATCACTAGTATAATTTCAAGGAAACAATGTCTAGTTTACATGTGGCTGCAGTATATAAAACACATCTGTAAAAACTATAGTATAATTCAACTGGTGCAGGTTTAATTTCCAACGCAATGATACTGTTTTCCCTCTCAAAGACTGCCATTTAGGATCACTAAAATGTTGAATAAAGTCTTAGCTGTCTTCTGAGACACATGGTTAAGGTTTATTGCTATTGGAAGCCTCTCTAAGCAAGACACATTTAAACACCATGTTTTGCAAAAGCGCTTATATTATCTTGCGTGGTAAATTCAAGTCCTTTTACCAGTTTAAAAGTTGGGTTGGGACAGTTTGCTTACATTTGGAGTTCTTTTCCAAAACTAATGCTATGTGGGATTGAGTTGTAGATATAAGACAACTGGAGAAACTGCTATTATCTGCTTTGCATCGCGCACGTACCAGCTATAGTTTTCCTCCTAAGCTTTGTTCACATGTACAACCCACTTCTACACCAGTTGCACATTCAGCATGCTAACTATATTATTCTTGGCCATCCTGTTAAACTCCCAGTATAAGTTAAATGCACAGTAGATGTGACCGAGATGGATTCCCAACAGTTTCTAGATGGCTACAGATGATAGTTGGGCAAGGGTGGAAATTTAGATATGTAGTCATGAAGCTGAGAGCTTTTCTATTCAAATAGGGTGTTGGCTGGTACTATCTCTGTCACTTATCTGGTGAAACTAGATTACCAAAATGTACTGTGCTTAGGGCTACATCAGACTGTCACTTGGAAGTTCCAGTTAATATTACATACAGCTGCCAGATTGCTTAGCTAAATTTCACACCGAGATCACACGGAACAACTGTGATGTTGATGTACTGTTTGTTTCACATTGCCATTCAAGGAGATATATTTGCATTATTAATACCTTGTATGACTTGAGTGATGGCTATTTCAGAGACTGTGTATTTCACTCTATACTGACAGGCAGCTGTTAGCAGTATCCTAACCCTGCAGTGGACAATTTTAAGTCTCTCTGATCTGCAAGTTTGGGTGGCGCAATATCTGCTTAGGATTCTCACACAGAGCTAGGACACAGCATAAATTATTTTGTGCCTCTTGAAAGAAGAGAGAAAGAAAGGAAGAAAAAATTAATCCCGAAAGCATAACAGAAATTTGTGGAAAGCTAAGCTTATTGACAGAACTGACCTGCAAGGAGCAGAACATTAACAAAGAATGATGATCTTTAGTTAGATCTCAGAGTGTTCCTCTAGGCACATAATATCATGTTTTCTTAATGCAAGCCACTTAGGAGCAACAATCAGTGAAATAAATTAAGTACAGTAAAAATACTGGGTTTAGGATAAAAATGTGGTTCCTACCTATAGGCTTGTAAGGAAAACTCAGCACTTCTCATAGGTAAATTCTGAATTTTCATCCCCTTGTTCACAAGCCAGGCAGAATAAAAATATCCACCTACATTAAACCAAAGGGAGCCACTCGTAACCCAGACACAACCGCAATAGAATTCTTGACAGTCACTGGCTTAATAGAACACTGCTTTGTGGTTATACCCACCGCTAGGATTTCACATTGCAAGTTCTAGCACACATAATTTATTCCAGGCCATACATCAAGTATGGTTATTAAAATTTAGGATGGCATTTGAGATTGAAACTTTCTTTTGCAGGGTGTATAGAAGGAACACAGTCGGGACTGTGGATGCATGAGTATATGAGTACATAAACACAAACTTGTAGCCATCACCGAAGAGAAACAGTTAGTCTTTAAGAAGGGAAAAAAAGTTGTAAAAATAATCAATTCCATTAAACAGCTCCATAAATCAATTCCACAAAAATCAATGGGTAGCTACATCTATGAAGTGCCAGGTACCTCCCACACATCAGGTGCAACTGCCCGTGACAGCGGCCCTGCAGCAGCCCTGTCTGCTGGGGATTCAGACAGGGCTGGAGCAAGAGCCCCTCATTGCCCATGCTTCTCTACTGCACTCTGTCCCCTCCCGAAGGGAAGCTGTCTTATGTATAGACATAGAAGAGGTGGCAGAGGGACTGCCCCATTTGGGATGTAAGGCCCAACAACCACCAGCACACAGTAAGTGGCATACTGGCTAAACAAATTACTTCTTTTAAGTATCAGTCTTGACTGTTCAGTGACTCCCCAGTGAGTGTGCCATGCCACTGTCCTCTCACTTTCAAAGTGTAGTTTGGTTCCATTTTCAAATTTATAGGCAGTGTGTGCCCCTGCAATGACTGGAGAAACCCTTGGGGCTTTCATTTTGCACTGGCAGCTCCCAGATGACTTTAGAAACAAACCCCCTGAGGCCATGTGGCAGAGAAGGCATGAAGGCACAGAATATTCTGGCTTTGTTAAAACTTGCAGAAAAATGCATGTCCTCTGTCTTCCCTTCAAGTGTTCCACGTGTGCTGTCATGTCTCTGGGCCTGTTATAGACACACACTATTTAAGAAATTCAGGCATAGCATTTTAGCAACAGAAAAGCTTGATGAGTTGGCATCTGCTACTCAGCACTAAGTACTAGAACCTATTTTTTCCTGTTGTAGCTGAACACCAAGCATAAATGAATTCAGTTATTCCACACAGCGACATTTGTGTCTGGTATTATTCTCCAATATTTATATTAGAGAAAGAGTGCACATGTGGGCATACAATAAGTAATAATGTAGTGAGAAGAGTTGGTGCTATCCGTGGCAGGAAATGAGACTGCATGACTTTTCTCCATCTTTGTGACCCAACTGCAGCAGAGACTAATCTCATCTGCACATTGCATCTTGGCTGTTGAGCCTGATCTTAGCAATGAGCACTCTTAACCTACTCATTTCAGTAGGATTTAGAGTATTTGGTATCAAACCCTCCATTAGTCACAAGTTCCCCTCAGACATAAGGGCATGTAGTCCTGGAGAAAAAGACTTTGACATAGGCTGGAGGTTCGATGCTGAGAACAAGCAGGAGTTGTACAAGCAGAAGCTTCAGTCTAACCACTGGTATCTAGCAAGACAAAGCAGCAACACATCCAAGTTCATCACTTCTAAAATTTTCCTTAGAACTTTATCATATGACTCTTCTGCTCCAGAATCAAACATTGAAAAGTACACTGAAGGAAACAGAAGAACACATTCAACAGAATTGCCAGAAGATTTTCCTGCATGTCACAGAATCACAGAATTGTAGGGGTTGGATCATGTAGTCCAACCTCCCTGCTAAAACAAGTTCTCGACAGTAGGTTACATAGGAAGGCATCTGGGTGGGTTCTGAATATGTCCAGAGAAGGATACTCCACCACCTCTCTGGGCAGCTTGTTCCAGTGTCCTGTAACCCTCACAGTTAAGAAGATTTTTCTTATGTTCAGATGGAACTTCCTGCATTCGAGTTTGTGCCCATTGCTCCTTGTCCTGTCGCTGGGAACCACTGAAAAGAGCATGACCCCATCCTCCTGACCCCTTCCCTTTAGATATTTATAAGTATTGATCAGACCCTCCCTTGGTCTTTTCTTCTCCAGGCTGAACAGTCCCAGGTCTCAGCCTTTCCTCATATGGGAGATACTCCAGGCCCCCAGTCATCTCTGTGACCCTCTGCTGGACTCCGAAAGTTCCCCGTCTTTCTTGAACTGAGGAGCCCAGAACTGGACACAGTATTCTGGCTGTGGCCTCACCAGGGCACAGCAGAGGGAGAGGATCACCTCCCTTGACCTGCTGGCCATGCTCTTCTTGACGTGCCCCAGGATACCACTGGCCTTCTTGGCACACTGCTAGCTCATGGTTAACCTGTTGTCCACCTGGTCACCCACGTCCTTTTCCACAGAGTTCACAGTAGATGTTCTTCACTTTCTATCTCTCTAAAAGCGTCTACAGTGATGCTTTCTTATTTACTGAGATCTCAGTTTGGTACAGTTTAGGAAAAAATAATTGTCCCAAGTTTCCTGCAAGTGTTGTAATAGACAGATGTTTGCAGAGTTTTTGGACACAGATCACATTCTAAAGGGAGTCTTTGTACATGAACAGATGCTACATCAGCACTCGCATGGATGTAGCTTGAGTCTATTTTGGTGACTATGAATTTCTGGAGTAGCTTCAAGCAAGGAGATGTCCTTCATAAATATAACAGCCCAGAACCTGGTGCAAAGTCTGTATGGAAAGAGATAGAGAAAACCGGTAGGAATGGGCATGCACCAGAGAATTAACTGATTACAGTGATAGGCAAATATGTAGAAATGGTGGAATAAAGCAAGTATGTGCACAACTGAGAATTCTCAAGGAAGTAAAGAATCCAGCAAGTTATAAAACCAAAGCATAAATTGAAGTAAGCAGGCTCTATGGACTAAGAGTTGAAGCCAGGACTGGGATCTAAAGCATCAGCTTGCATTTAAAGACCATCATGGTTAGCCATACACGAATTGCAAAATAGATAAACAATATGGGTGGAAATAAGATTAGTCTAGGGAAATAGAGGAAGGATTGTAAGGAATTTTATTATCAAAATCCTGCTCCTCAATTCTTCTATACTCAAGGAAAAAGAAAAAAAAAAAACATCTTAAACCCTTTTTCCTGCCTCTATGGGGCTAAAAAGTTAACACCATATTTCATAGCAGTTTACATGAAACAGGATTGCTGTGCTGACTTGTTCTTAAAGAGAAAATGCATTCTAAAATCTCGACTGGGAAGGAGGTAATTTTTTTTTTCTACCAAATCCTCTAACAAGAAGCTGAAGGATGATTCCTCTGTAAGACTGGGGGGATGAAGAGAATGTAAAAGCTTGTTGCCCTCAGTAGGTCTGATGTACTCTCCCACTTGGATTTTTTTGTTCAGTCATTTACTGTAGAGATCAACTTCCTATGAATAATCGTCCTTCCCTACTCATATGAAGCATTTACTCTACCTCCAGAGAAACCAAAAGAAAAGCTTGGTTTATTCCTTAAACATTAAGCTTTTTAAATAAGCCAGAATAGGCTTTACAAAGAAGATCTAAAGAATAACTTCTTAATGCTAGCTAACAAACTGCTTCGGTACAAAAGGGAAGATTCAAACCCCTATGCAAGCCAGCATCCCAGCCACCAGCTTTCTCTGGCACGGGAGTACCAGAGTCTGTCTGGGACTTTCACACGGGGAGCACCGAGGCCATGAGCTCGTGACACACATCCCACTAGACTCATAAGGTCTTGCTCATTTTCTCTTTGAGAACTCTGACCTCACAGCAAGTGAATCTGAGAAGAAAATACATTAATCAGGCATTCACTCAGTCAAGGTTTTTAACCCACGGATCTGAATCAGCTCTCTCACCTCCCACTTCTTTCCAGATATAATTAGTCAGTATCTGCCCTTGCAGCTCGCCTGCTGCCTGGGAGGTGGTGTGGGGAACACGGAATGAACAGCCACAGCCCCCTTGCCCAACGTCACATGCTGTCCTGCTGCCTGTTTTCCTAAGGCTGCAGAACAGTGGAAACAGCTTCCGGAACACAACCTTGCAGAAGCAGACATCCCCTCATTACAGGTGGGAAGGGAAGGGAAGGAGCGGAGAGCAGCTCCTCATGCAGCCTCCTTCTTCCCTGAAGCAGCCCAGGCAGGTTCAGGCCTATCCCAGCCACACCTCTCCCCATTTAGACCCAAGCCGTGCCAGCTCCACACACCTGTTGGAGGCTTCCCCACATTTTAAAGGAATCCCCAGAAGGAGATTTGCAGGTGCTCCACTCCCTTCAAATTGTTCAGGCAACAAATCAACTTCGGGAGGTGGATCCGTAGTACTCAGTGTGGCCCTCTGACCTTTTCCAAAATGTTCTCAGCCCATCAGGCTGACAGAACTGAACATGATAGTCACCCATTTTCAAAGAAGCATGTGCTTTTTTAACTGAGTTAGGTTTTGGTTTTTCGTTTGATTTTTTTTCTTTTTTTTTTCCCTGGAGAAACTTTGCAAAGGCATCACTAGCATACCTACAGGAGTTCTGCAATTCTAGATTATGGGCGATTAAGAATATCAACAAATAAGCAGGCATACAAGTCAGGGTTGGAAGCAGGCTTTTACCTATCACCATCCTCACCAGGCGCTTGAAAAATAAATAACCCCCCCAAGCAGTTCTACTTTACCCAGCAGCTATAAGGCTCTAGCCCTGTGCCTCAGGCTGAGTTGTGCAAGCTCTTACTGCAGCAGTCACGTTGGGTTCAAGCAAAGTGCCTAAGTAAGCATTTGCAGAATCTGACTCCCACCCACCCAGTCAGTTATCTGTACGGCACCTATTTGTGCCTTGTATTGCGAGCTTCTTAGCTGGGGACGTGGTCTGGAAGTGTATTGTCAGCTGCAATGTGCTTTATCTTCATTAAATCTAATTTTTGGTGCCAAGTGTAGCATTACCTTTACAATTACATCTATTAGAGGAAGTTTTCCCTTAGGATCTGATCTGACCAACAACCACTTTGCACTGCGTATTATTTTATTTGAAAACCACCATATTCATATTACTTCTCCACTTCTTTAATTTCAAGTATTTTGTTGAAAAATTATAACTCAATTATGGAAATCCTACACCTCGGCACTACAGTGACTTCCTTTCAGATGCTTACATCTTTTCTTCCTTGAAAAATTTAAAAGAAAACTGGGAACCAAAACCAAAATAAAAGCAACAAACATGGCCGACCCATCTCCAGTAGTGTGAGGTGAGCAGGGCCAGATTGCCATCCCTGGGCCTCTGGGAATGTTCCTGCTGGGCACCCTAATGGAGACAAGGCAGAGGGGTAGGACAGCAGCATAGCACAGCATGGAGTGGTTCATATGGAAAAAAAATCTGTAACTTCCCCTGAAGCCCTGCATCCTGCATGTCACAAAGGACAGCTGCTACCTTCTCAGTCAGAAAAACGTGACCCCAGCCAGTCAGTCTGCAGACCTAATGCTGGCAGATAGCCTCCCATGCACCACTTTTGATGGTCACAGCTATTGTGACGAAGCAGCTCCCTGACCATCTTGGAAAGGGCCATGTTGGTTTGGCCCCAGTAAGGCTCAGGGTAAGTGTTGGGTGGGTTTTTTTTGTGTGTGTATGGTTTTTGTTTTGTTTTTTTTAAACACACAGCTTTGGTTTGCTTGTTTGTTTTTGTTTTTTGCTTTTTGATGAGGATGCAACCCAAGCTACATAGAGGTAGCACAGGTCCATGTGTAACCACAGAGGAAGCGAGCACAAATAGGCAAATATTCTGAATAATGTCAGAGTAGACACACATGGAAACGTGCTTGGACTCACCTGGACTCTTTTTCCTTTTTCTTGTCCAATCAGTTCAGGGCTGGGGAACATCCCAAGCCTCTGGTGTATGGTATTAGATGCTCTGGATATTAGGTATAAAACTACTGATAAGTCTCTTGAGATGGTACAGCTGGTGTCACATAGCCCATGTTCCATTTCAAGTGAACTTCCCAAAATTTGGAATGGAGCAAGATATTTTGTTTGTTCATTAGAAGCAAGAGAAACTGGGATGCTTTATCAGTCATTTGTGTTTACTGAGAGTGTGTCTACTTGTTTGGCCATGGGTATTGTTCTGCTAGGAAAGATGCAGCTCAATGCAGCTTTGAGAAAGTCATAAAAAAGGTATCAAAAAAGCTGGACATGTCATTGTTACGTGAAGATACCAGAGACTGAACTGTAGAGCACAGTTTACTAATTAGGTAAGCACTGTGAGATACTAGAGTGGAAAGGATCTTTTTGCTGATTAGGCAAGTATTTTAATTCCTTATTCCAATGATCCCTGTTCTGGCAGGATCCTTAAAATATATTTGCCTCCCGTGACTGTCTTCTGTTGTTAGTTATACACCATAGAGCTTTTAAATAACAGCATGGTTTAACAGCATACTGTTTTTCTGTGCTTTTTGTTCCACTTACAAGTCACTGAATGATTAGTGCAGCATTCAGTATGAAATCCTCCTGCACCATTAGCAGGGTAAAATATTAGACCATAGTGACTACTACAGTTATTCACTGTTTGTTAAACGCTGATGGAAATTCAGCCCGTCTTCAAACTGTCGTGCCTTTACACATAACAATGGAAAGGTACAAAGGGATGAGACTATTTTTCCAGAACCAAACAGCAAACCAGTGGCAAACATACTGAAGCCCTTGTTTTAGTCCTTGTAATACAGATCATCAGAATTAAGATAATGGTGAATAGTTCTCTCAATTACAGCCATCACTTAAAATTAACAACCAGAAACTGGAAGGTCTAGCAAAACTGGGACAAGACAGCTGCCTGCAGCTCCTAAAACGAAGCCCACACTTGGGGAAATACTGGAGACATTCCCTCTCTAGAGACACCACCCATAATAACAGGCCAACACCTCTGCATCTTGGAAGGGTATGCAGAACTGCATACATTAAGCTACTCTGAGTTCACTTATGAATACTGCCAGCTTGTAAACAGCAGAGTCAGTTTTGCTGCCAATATAATTTTTACCTCTAGCAAACGGAAGTGCTTTTCCAAGAATTTCCAGCACTGTGGCATCATGCTGTACACTGGCACTGCACCATGCAACTCAAGGAGGAAAGAAAAAAAAATAATAAAAGCTGCTGCTCAGCGCATCCTGAAAGTGATTATGTAGAGGGATTTATTTACTTCCAGGAAGAGACTGGTGGTGCAGAACAGACCTTTGAAAAAATACCAGTGTTAATTGCAGGGGAATGTTATAGCTGGCATGTTTTCATTTTTGTGACAATTTTGAAAGCATTGCTGGAAAAAGTACAGTGAGAAAGAGAAATGTAGCTTATTGGAAGGACTGGAGAGCTATCTTCTTTATTCTTTGTCCTCCATGGTTACCGCATAACACTATAGTATTACCCCTTTGGCAACTTTACTATTTTGAAGCTCAATTAGAATTAAGTGTAAGATGACAGCATTTACAGTCCCTAGTAAGGTCAGGGTCCAATCGTACAAACATTTAAATATGATGTGCATTTATAAGATAAATACACACAACAAACCAAGGACATTGTATCCTCCATTCTTTAAACATGAAGAAGACTTAAGTTGTTTAACTTCCTTTATGACCATAGCATGGAAAATTTAAATAAGTGATACAAACCGAACCCCAAGTTCCTTAGTCCACAGCTCACTCAGAAGAATTAAATGCATGCACACGTTCATCCACTGTTGTGTACAATTCATGCATACATGTTCAGTTCATAACAGTAAGTACTTAAAACAAATTTTCAGGGTAAAACATTTCCCAAGTCTTAAGCTACTTCACTTTTAAAGACTCTCAGCCAAATACCAGTTTGCTGCCATCTGTAGAACTACAAGACAGCTATCATTCTCATGCCAAAATTCCTTTTATTTAGCATTTTGGTACTTCAGTCCTGGCACACTTCTTTAACATTTTTTAGTGGATTCTCTGCCAGATACAACTTTGGTAGATACTTTTCCTACCTAGGACATCCATGTTTTTCTTTGAAGACTGAGCATGATCATGTCATTAATGTCACATTATCAAAGAGCATCTGAACTTCCAAGAAAATGGACTCAGAGCCTTTTTAAAGGACTTGAGAAGTTTGATGCAAAAAGCTCCACACAAGAACCATTCTGAATACATTATAAGGATGAACAGAAACTAAGAACAACAAAGCAATTCCCCCTTCCAGGGCTAGAGAAAAAAACATTAAGTAAAAACAGCATAAGTTCAAGTCTGGTATAATTTCAAACCTTCTCCTAAACAGCTCATGTTTAAAACAATGCCAGCTTTCTGCACACACACACACACACTGTGTTTCCTACTGAAGTCCAAACCTAAGCAGAGAAAGCCACTACTCTATTTTTTTTTTTTTTCATCAAATTCTGGTCACTTAAGCTTTTGCATCAGAACCTTCTTGCTGAGGGACAGAGAGGATGGTTTTGTTCAGCTGTAGTTCAATAACTTGTTCTTCCAGAGTGGAGGAAGCAAGTGAGATTTGGGAAAGGGTAGGAAAGCCAACTTCATTCCAAACTGAAACTAATTGTTAGAAACTAATAACTGCTAGTACTAAGTTCATAAAAAAAGCATAGCTAGAAAATAATAAATTTCCTTTTGTTCAAAGAAAATGTCATTTGTTTTGCATTTAAAATAGCTGATTAAGAACCACAGATTAAGTGAGATAAGGAGGAATCCTAGGAGGTCATCAAAAAGTATTTTGATTAAAAAAGCATTTTCCATATATTGTTTTTATTTAGCACATCAAAATACTCAGTTTTAGCATCAATTGAAATCAGTGCTATATGAGAAGTTGCTTGATACATTTATCAGAAACAGCACAGTAAAATAATTTTGCTTTTAGTTTGCATCTCAAGTCGTTACCTTGTCCTGTCTAACAGGAAAAATGCCAAATTTACTAATTTTATTTTAAGCTATATATCAACATGTTTTAATAGATACAAACCAGAAAGATCCTACCACACAGGCAAGCAAGCAGGCTTTAAAACAAGATTTCTTGTGGGCTAATTTCAATTCCTAGCTTAAACTGGCAACTCAAATTGTCAATTGTGTTCTGTTCTTTGTTGGACAGAGAAGACTTCCCAACTGTCAGACTGGCTGGTGGCATCTTGACAGCTATGGAATTGTAATAATTGGAGTCCTATATTACAGTGTCTCTTATGGGTCTCCTGGAAAACTGAATCCACACACTGAACACTTTCTTACACAACAGGAAGTGAGTTCACATTTAGGGGGAGGAAATCTGTTGTACACCCTTGTCATCTTAAGCCAGTTCTTGAATAAATGGGACTAGCCCAATATCAAGAACATATTGACACTGCTTGCCCTATGAGGCTTCTTTTCCAGTCATTGTCATGGCTCTCATTTCAAACCCATGACAAAAGACCGATTTGAAGATAATTTTATCTTGCATATTGTTTGGTTCAGCGAGGGAAGGGAGAGTATAGGGCAAACTGATATATTATTGAAAGCTACCCCTCTGCCTTTACCCAAGAGACTGAAGGACAGCTAAAGCCTCCGACCAGCACAATGAAGCAAAATGTTTTCTGCCTCCCATCCAAAACCTGAATGAGGACACCACTGGCATCTTTATTCATTCAGTAACTAAAACTGCAAGAACACGAAGTTACTGTTCTTAGTTCCAGCATAGATCTCTCAGGATGTTTTACAAAATAAGCAAGTATATCCCATTCTCAAGGCCATTTTTATCAGGAAAGCAGCCCCTGGTGACTGTTTTGAGCAGGAATCTCCTTGCACTTCTATGAACTCTCCATACTGTCTGCTGAAGATTGGGGCCTTTTGTATCCCTGCTTAGGTGTCTGTGCATGTTAAAGTGTGTTTTCTGGAGCAGAACTGAGCAGTTTTGTCCTTTCTACATTAGAAGGAAAGCCCATGCTGAAGGACATCCATTGCTGAAAACCATTCCCCACAGCATGCCCATTTCCAAATATCCTATTGAAGTTTCCAGTTTATAAGATCATTCTTTCACCCTTTCATACCCCATGCATGTAAGAAAACGTGATACAGTTCATATGTGATCCTGGATAGACTAGATTCCCCACCTCTTTCCATTAAATAAAATCAGTAATTAGAATCCATGTTCAGGATTTGTGATTAGAAGGATCACTCTCTGCCTTGCCCTGATCAGACAATACAGGCACTAGGAAAGCATGAGAGCTGTCATTTCAATAATGCAAAAACGCTGTTGCTTCCACTCCAGAACAGCTGACTTGAAGTGCATGCTAGGCTGTGCTTATTAACAAAATGAGAAATTTGATATATAGAAAGAAAACACTATGTGAGGATTAATCCTGGATTGCAGTGTGTGGCCAGCACTGGGCCGTCATCCAAACACAGATGCAGAACAAAACTTCTCCCACCTGTCAACAGAGGTACAGCTATTGCAATGTTGTAGTCTCCCTCTTACAGATACTGTAACAATCCCTTTTATATTAGCTTAAAATGCAGGATTGACCTCACCATTTTGTTTCTTCCTTGTTTCATGGGAGCCAGCACTGGAGGGTGAATTTTCTTTCCAGGAATTACTAACAAGACACATGAGTAACTTACAAGTTTGGACAGCTAGCTGGTAATACTTGTGCACTTCAAGGAAAGAAACCCAGCTTCAAATTGGCATTCTCTCGGAAGCTGGAGATGCTAACAAGAAAATTCAACTCTCAGGATCTTTTTTTTTTTTTTTTTTTTTTTTAAACATTGTTTCTGCTGCTTTTGAGAGGAGTAAGCATACTGCCATAGCTGATTAAAAAACAAAAACAAAAAACAAACAAAAAAAAACCACTAGACAAGCCAATACAGCTGCTTTGCCTTAGAGCTACAGCACAGCAGTCTGAAATAGCTATTGCAATACATTGTCCTTGCTCCTGAGACTACAGCAAGATAAAGACCTATTTAATCTGCTGTAGTGGTTTAATCACTGATGTTCAATCCACACCAAAGCAAAATAGAAGTCATCTTTATTTTTAAAAGATATCCGCTTGGTTATGGTTGGGTCGGGACTCCGTTGCTGCAATTCCACAGCTGAGCCCTGTTAATTTTTCTCCCAGTCCAGCAGGGTGGGTATGCCCGCTGATGCTGAAAGAGTCCTCCTTCCCACTGAGCTTTGCCTGTCACTGTACAGCAGATGTAGTGCCTATGTCACAGATGTGTTCTGTTCTCTTCCATTCTAAGAGCACATTTGCTGCTATAAGAAATGCCACTTTGTGGTAAAATTCTTCCACTGATACTGTCAGGAACTGCAGCTTTGTTCAAACACTTCATCCGTCTGAATTGTGCAGAGGACCAGAAGACTGGCTTTCTGTAGATGAAACATGACAACCTCGCCATACCAATACCTTCTGTCTTTCAAGCTATGATACATTCCTCAGCCTGAATTAGAAGGTTGAACACTGCGCTCAGCACACATAACACTTCTGATATGAAGGTAGATGTGCTTCAGTTTTCAAATATTATCTTGTTTCACTACATTTATCACCGAAGGTAACAGGAGCTCAAAAATAACCATGTGCTATACAAGGAATGCAGGGCATAGTTTATGTTTGACAGTTCTTAATTACTGTGGGCTGTAAAGATGCTGGAAATCATGAAGCCCAGTTGCAAGAACTACTGTTCACCTCAAGTTTTATACTGTGACCATAGATTTTGGGTTATAGTGGCTGTTTTAGAGAGTTTCAATGACACAACCAAACCAACTAGCATTGGGTTCTGTTCTAGTTGTTCTAAACAGTTAACCAGAAAAACTGGAAGATGTACGCTCCTAGAATAAGGCCTCCAACCTTCTCTTTCTCTTTCCCCCACCCCTTGTCATACATTGTCTTCTGCCAAACAATTTGGCACCGACACAACCATATGCAATCAGCTACGTCTTTATGCACTAAAGATTTAGAGCTCACACAGGTCCTTGGAAGAAGCCTTCCCCCCAAACATTGAAAAATCACCCCTTTTATGTATGTGCATCTCATCTGCATTTCACATAATTAGGAAGCATCATGTAAGAAAAACCTGGAGCGTCAGATTCTCCCATTCCTCCTGCTTGCACCCCTCCAGCCACGTGAGTCTGCCATGATTAAGTGATGCATTTTCAATGCGAAAGAACAAACCATTGATGTATGGCTCCCTTACCCGTGTTAGAGTGGAAAGTAACAAATGCAAGAGGCTGCTTATTCCTAATGCTGATCTCCTCCGGAGCTAAAATGATATGTCAGTAGCAGGTGGCAAGTTTGAAGAACCATCCCCTCCCCTCCTTTTTTTTTTTTTCTTCTCCCCCTAAATAAATATAACAAAGGGCACACAGAATTGACCTGATGGGTCAACCATCAAAAGTTAAACTGATTTAAATAATTAGACTTACAATGTCAGGCACCACTGCAAATAATTGCTCCCACTGCTTTTAGGATTAGATTGCTATTGAATAGGTGCAAAAAGGAAGCCACTTGCAGTTGTGGAAATAAGTCAATTTTCTTTTTATGTGTCATTTTCTCCGTGTATATTTCCTGTTAAATCCTAAGGAGCAATTTACAGCTTTCTCTTCAGAGCTGCTGTAGCACATACAATGGTTCTGAGTCATAAAAAAAATAGTAATAAGTCATCTTGAAATACTGATGTTTATACACTGTATTTATCAAGCACAGCGAACATCTGCTCATAGTTCTGACATTTTCCAATGAAAGTTACTATTGCGTATTGTTTTCCCCTTTAATTTGTGGAAAAACATGGAAGCCATTCAAATATAAACAGCATTCCACAATAAATTTAAACCAGCGTTGGTCAAAGGACGGTTTATTACCAGAATGCACTTTCGATGATCTTACTGCTCCCAGGTTTATTCTAACTACGCAACATCTAGGGAGATTTCGGTAGCTGCCTGCTTCGACGCTCGCTGCCATACATCATTCATTCATTTTATGGAGAGGCACACCCTCGCCCAGCTCGCGGCTATCGACCCCGAAGTCGCGCTCCTCCCGGCACATGGCACCGAGTTTGCGGCGGGTTCCGCAGGGCAGCGGGCACGGAGCGGCGGCGGGGCCGGGCGCAGCGCAGCTGGCGGCCGCGATAACGGGCAGCGGGGGGGACGTGCCGAGAGCCGCCCGCCCACCGCCGTGCCCGCTTCCACCTGGGCCGCGGCCAAGCAGAAGTCAATAATTCACTTCTCCCGCCCTATACAAAAGGGGCCGGGAGCAGGCAGGGGGCTGCGGGCACCGCGGCGCTCCCCGGGTCGCCCCCCACACCCTCCGACTTTGCTTTCCTTTTACGTGCAGGCAGACAGACAAAAAGCCGAGCTGGCACCGCCGGGAGATGCGGAGCGCGGCCGGGTACGCACCGCTCTTGCACACGGGACCGGGCAGCCCGCCCGGCTTTTGCACTACAGCGGTGCGCGCTTCGCAGCGATATTACCAGCTTGCGCATAGAGCACTCATTATTTTACATTTATACATGCGCATATACATATCTATATTTTTTTGTTTGTTTCTTGAGCGGGGCGGACGGCGCTGCTCCGGCATGGCGGGGTCGAGGCCATGCATTTCCTCCGGGGGCACAAAGCCGGGGGCAGGGTCCTGCCAGCCCCTTGCCGCGGGAGGATGCGCGCTGCCGCCTCCGAGCGCTGAGCCCAGACGGAGCTCTAACAAAAGCCGGAGAGCCGCGGCCGCAGGCAGGGCGAAAGGAGCTGGCTGCTCCGTCATCCCGAAGGGCCGAGGAGGGCAAGAGGGAGCCGGGGCAAAAGTTCACCGCGGTCCCCGTTGGGGTGCCCGGTGGGGCAGGGGCTGGCAGTGTGCCCGGGGGCTGCCGGCCTGGCTCGGCGCCTCTCAGCCCCGCGGAGGGACGGAGGAGGGGGAAGGAGGCGATGCGAGTCCCGGGAGCCACTTCCCTGCCCTCTCCTCCACAATACGGCCGGATCCCCGGCACAAACACGCCCCCCCGACACCCCGAGGCTCTGCTCCGACCCTTCGGAAGAAAAAAAATAGAAAAATTACGGCTCACTTGCAGACGGTGAATGGAGATGGAGAGACGGCTGCTCCGGGGCTGCCGCTCGCTCCCACGCCGGCCGGCCCCAGCGGGCAGCAGCTGCGGCCCCCGCCCCGAGCCCGGCACCGCGAGGAAGGGGCAGCGCACACCCGTGTGCGCGCACACACACACGCACACACAGAGAAATATCACGACAGGAGAGGGAAAGTTTCTAGCTGCTGCAGCCGAATAGCCCGCATTTGCGATCCCCAGACCCGCACGGTGGCAGAGGCGCCGCACGCACGCCCCGGCCCCAAAGCAACGGGGCAGCGCGAGGGGAAGGGGCCCCGGGGCACGGAAAGAGGGCGAGGGGAGAGCAAAAATACATATATCCCATTTTGTTTTCCCCGGGACCTGCCGCCGGTGCTGGGCTCGGCTACCGAAGGGCAGGAAGAGAGGGGCCACCACGGCGGCTCTCCCGAGCGGCCCCGTGAAGATGGGCAAATAAACAGGGCTGCAAATAAAGAGCGGGCAGAAGGGCTGGGCTGCAGCGAGCCCCGCAGCGCCCGAGCGGGACGCGCGGCCCATCGCCCCCCCCGCCCCGCGTTACCTTCTTAGTGCATCTGGAGCAGCGGCTCTGCTTCCCCTGCCCCTCTCCTCTCCCTCTCCTGTCCTCTCGGTTTATACCAGCCTGTTCCTCATCTCACAGCCTTCCTCCCAGCGCCATCTTGCAAGCTTGTGACGTTGGGAGCCGCTCACCCCTGACCCACATTTGAATAGAAGCCAAAATGAAAAAAAGAAGAGGAGAGAGAGAGAGGGGAGAGAGAGAAAGAGGGGGAAGAAGAAAAAGAAAGAACGGAATGAGGAGAGGCAGGGAAAGCAGCAAAGTAAGTGCTGTGCCAGTGTGGAACAGCATCGGCTCCCACTCCCTTGCCAGCTATTTAATAATAAGCAATTTCCTGCTTTTGCGATAAATGTTGCCGCTGTGGGAGCAGGCTATTCCCACCGACTGACACGGGCTCCCCCACCCCGAGCTGCCCCTTCCCTGTGCCCACACAGCCCAAGCACGACCACCGGCACCCAGCAGCCCCGCCGAGCTTTTGAGTGATGAAAAAGGCATTTGTGAAGATTATCTCCCCCATCACTGATGAGGTCTCGAGTGCATGTTAAGGGGCATCGTATAGATTATAACTTGTACATATATTGGAATCTTAAATGAGCCTCATACACAAATTAAGAAAACACGTTGGTGTATAATGCAATTTGCATATTGGCTTTTTATCACTCTTGTCTGTTTGTTAAGGACTGACTGCGCTTTGTGCCATCCATGGCACAGGTGAAGACATGGCCTTTACATTTGTGGAATCAGTGCGAATCTGAAGTTTTGTTTTGACTTTTTTTAATGCACCTATTAGGACTATGTTGAGGGGAAACGCTATTTGAATTTTGTGTCCCTCCTTCTGCAAAGACATTCATTTAAGCACTTTAAGCACTTCAGTAATCACACTGAGCAAGCAGGGGCTATTCAGATGCCCGCACGAATCATGTGCAGAGCTTGCCAGACCAAGCTGCTGTTTGGTAAAATGCGAAGTGATCTGAGATCATTTCAATTTACTGACCATTTCCACAAAGTACATCTGTGCAGAAACCTGGGTTGTATCTTCATTCTGTTTCCCCCTGGCAATGTTATACAGAGAGTAGCTAGTTCATCTGCAGTAACAGTAGCAATGAATGTAAACATTTTTATTGAAATTATGCAGAGTTCTTCCTTTGTCCCATGTAAAAATCACTGTATTAGCTGCAAGCTAATAGCTAATAGCTCGTTTTTTCTGTGCCATCACTGCCAGATATGATCAAAACTCTCTGTAGCCGGAGCAAGGTGATTACTTGGTGAAGCGAGCCTACCATTTAACACATCCTTAAGAATTCCCTAATAGCTTCAACACCAGTGACCAGTGACTCTCAGCCACTTTCTGTGCAGATCCCTGCAACTTGCATGCACTTTAGCTGTGTCCCAGCTGCATCGTAAGCTCTCTGTCTCCGATAGTAAAGGTATTTGCTAGTTGCTCTTCCAGAGTTCAAAGTTGCTTTTTTTTTTTCCCAGAAGATGGCTTGTCCAGCCTTACCAAAGTGGCTCGAGGAGCAAATAAAGATAAGGTAGATCACAGCAGCTGTATCAGAAAGGTCTGGACTGGTGGTTTGTTCACAGTACACCCAATAAAGAGAAGAACACTTTAACAGTGGTGAGAACAGCAAACCTGACTGTCAGCACAAGACCCAGTGAAGTAGATAAGGAAAAATTCAAGACTCTTCCCCCACTGGGAAAGTTAATTTAAGATTGGTGGTGCTGCTCCCAGCTGTGTTTTAAAGCTAAGTAGCCTTGCAAATAGCCAGAGAGGTGTAGGTAGCCATTTGCTTCATGCTGCATGAGAGGAATGGGTAAGCAAATACACAGAAGTCCTTGTGCTATGTTATCTAAACAGGGGAAAATGAATCCTGGAGTTATTTCAGGCAGGTTTAGGCAGTTGGGTTTAGAAGGACCTGCTTTTGTAAATCTGCGTGTCATTTCGAGACCTCAACAAAGCGCCCGCCTGCCCTCACTCTTCCTTCCTTCCTTCCTTGGAAGCTCGCCGCCCTAGGAACAGAGTCAGCAGAACAGCCTGTGTGCCCCTGCCAGTTCACAGGCACACATCTCAGTTCAAACCCACTTTGATCAGATATTAGAACAGAGGTGCCAGGCTCAGTACAGCAATGGCTTAACGCACGAGCGTTTCAATCTGTCTGCCAACTTTGTTATACAGATCATAACCTCTGAGAGTGAACAGTGGAAAGGTGGGAAGATGAGGAGAAACATCCTAAAATCTCACCGCAAGATTTCTCACAGCTGGTGTGCATAAAAGCTTTACTTGTATTTCAATCCCTCCAAGGTTTGGGGGCAATCAGTTCCAAGCATCCCTAAGGAAATTGAGAGAGAAACACATTCTCAATGGAGACCAAAAAAAAAAAAAAAAAAAAAAAAAAAAAAGGGCAGAAATTAGGTGTCTGGCACCTGGAAATAATATGGTAGGATGTAACACTGTGTTCAGTTTCATGTGTGCATGATAATTATAAGGCTGAAGAAAAATTAATGAGAAAGCTAGACCTGGAGTTGTCACTGGAAGCATGGACATCTGGGGAGAATCTGATGAGCCAAGTAGGAGCATAGCCACACCTACCTGGAAAACATCTACAGGTATGCAAGGGAGATACTGTGATACTGCAGTGTCTTCAAGCAACTTCATCCGGGGAGCTTGCCATCTGACAGAGAGTATTACACCCTCAGCTCCCAAG
This sequence comes from Meleagris gallopavo, assembly GCF_905368555.1. Lineage (NCBI taxonomy): Eukaryota > Metazoa > Chordata > Aves > Galliformes > Phasianidae > Meleagris > Meleagris gallopavo. Next base: position 346,540 of record NC_139420.1, read on the forward strand.
AAATCACACCCACGTGGGCACGCCTGGTACTGGGTGAGACCTGTGCCCATGGATGTGAGAAGCAGACTTGCTGCTTCGTAAAAGACCAGGCTGAAGTGAGGTGGGGGCACACAAAGTGTGGCCAGGATGGTTTGAGCCATGGATACTTAGAAGAAAGGCACTTCTGTTTTCATCCGTGCCTAACTTGGTTTCCAAATTTGGCTTGATCGTGTTATTTTTTAACATTTACTTTGGAAAGGGCACAGTGGGGATGCTGCAGTTGTGCTGGGTGCTCTGCAGATAGGAACAAAAGCTTCAGCTTCCTCCCGCATGCATTAGTGGACACATTTTTATGTACCATCTTCATGTATCACCCCTCAGTATCTACTCAGAAACAGCTTTTTAATGCTGCTTTCAGGCAGAAAAGTTTAATTACACTTCACACACCTTCACAGAGTTATTGTTGGGAAAATACTGGTACTCAAATTAAGCTGATCACAGAAACCCAAAGGAATTTTAGGGCTTTGTTTTAATTGTTTTTGACCAACGGATGGATTCAGGAGTACCTCTGGTCTCCTGGAGCTAAGCTAATAGCGAGTTGATACTCCTCGTAACATAGGAAGAGGACATGAGTCGAATCGGTAGTGCCAAGTCAGTGCTGTGGATAAGGAATTCAGTAATCTGAGCAAAGAAACTGCCACCGCAGAAAGCAAATAGAGCAACGAGCAAAGGGTGGCCGTGTGCCCCGGCGGCGCCGCAGTGCCACCTGCCTTCGGGCCGGCCGGTGGATGGCCAGTGCCACCTAGCAGGCGGAGCGGCGGCTTGCAGAGGGAGCTGCGGGGTGGAGGTGGGCGGAGAGGTTGGAGCGAAAAGGAGGAAACCGTGATCCGAGGAACTCGGCAAAACTCAGGGCAGAGAACGGCAGCGGTCCGTGTCTGAAAGCAGAGTGAAGGTGAAGGCAGCCGTTCTGCTTTTCCAAATGCAAAAGGGGTTTTGCTCCGCTGATAATCACAGAATCACAGAATCACAGAATGGCCAGAGTTGGAAGGGACCTCAAGGATCATGAATCTCCAACCCCTCTGCCACGTGCAGGGCCACCACGCTCCACATTCAATACTAGATAAACCGAGTTTCTTAGCAGTAGTTTGCAGATGTTGCCCCTGCAGCGGGGCAGTCCCGACTGCCTGAAAATGCAGGGCACCAGGCATCAGATAAGAGCCAAACCAGGCATCAGATAAGAGTCAAACCAGGCATCCTTTGAGGCATTTCAGTGATCCAAGTGAAGCTTTGGAATTCTGCTTGAACAGGAACAAAGCAATTGGTACAGGTCATGAGATGAACTTGTTTTGCTCCCTCCTCAATAGAAATGTCTCTCTGCAGTTAGACCTGTGTCTGAAAGGTCTTCTCCAGCATGTTTCAAAGCGTCAGTGGAGGAGAACAAAATTTTATGCTGTTGCATTTTGGAGATAGAATCATAGAATCCTTAGAGTTGGAAGGTACCTCTGAAGGCCATCTAGTCCAACTGCCCTGCAATGCACAGGGATGCCACAGATCTTGTTTCATAGCTGCAGATGCTCCTGTGTATGAACATACTGTCTGCAGCAAAGCCTCCATACAGTGCTTGGTGAGATGATTCCCCAATGTTTTTCTGTGGTCTTTTGGCTGCAGATAGTGGATGGGCACAGAGAATATTACATTCTCACCTATCTATAATAATACTTTAATTCCTCCTACCATCTCCTGTTCTTACTAATTCAAAACTTGATAGTACACAAATTCTGCAATGAGTCCTTCCACCATTTTATTCTAATGCAGCTGAAAATCAAACTGCAGTCTTTCAGGAAACTTGCAGGTAATGAAGGAAAATTAGGATCTGTAAATGTAATCTGAAACCTGAGTGTCAAAAATAACACAAAGGTCCCCAAAGCAGAGTTAGAGCTATGCTGCGACTTGTCACAGATTCACTTAGCTCTGTACTGGTTTGCATTTTAAAAGTTCTTTTCAAAATCACGGGGTTAGAAACTCAGTAACAAACAGAACCAAACTAAAGCAATACAGAAAACCCACAGCACGGAAGTTAATGCTGTGAAAAAAGAGGCTGGTGATGTAGTGCCTGTACAAGTTACTCTTTGGTACTCTTCTGCTTCTGTTGTATTTTTAGTGATAGAAAGTTTTAATTTTCTTGAAAGAGAAGGAACATACAACATTTTTATTGCTACATGCTGAAGCTCTTTGCCAGGCATTCTGGCATGCACAGGGCTGATGCAAGGTTTTTTGCAACTCTAATCAGATAAAAACATTGCCTCTATTATAACAAGATCTTTGATTTCTGTTGGCCCATGAATTTCATTGCTAAATATGTTTGCTCTGTACCTACCTACAAAACATCTGTATTTAACTATGTCTCCCCGTTAGTTAATGTAATCCATGCAATCACATAATTTCACTACGCTGTGGGAGAGAAATAAAAACTAAGGAAAACAGCAGAGGAACAAAAACATTGCGTTTTGTGTTTAGCACAGAGTGAGGTTTGGCAATCAGTAACACTGAAATAGGTGTCAAAAGGAAATTAAAAGAGAAAGGAAACATTTATTCAGCCATGTAAATAAACTGGGAACAAAAAAAGAACTGGTGCTACTATGAAGTGTGTGAACAAGTAGAAGATTAAAGATACGAGGACCGCTCCAAAAGTAATGCCTCCTATTTCATTATGTTGGTCCACAACATCAGAGGCGGCTGTTGGTGGCATGGCAGCAGAGGTTGAAGCTTCCCACCAATCTCCCGTGATGTTTTGTTGCTGTGTGACAGATGGCAGCAGGGCGGCACTGGCAGAATGGCGTCTGACATGGAGTGTGTGTGGAGCAAAGGTGTGGAACTGAATTATTCCACATGGAAAAAACGGCACCCACTGACATTCATTGATGCTTGCTGAATGGTGATGGAGACCCAGCAGTGGCTGTGACACACTGAGGGTGAGTTTCAGCTGTAGTGGCAGTGGCAGTGGGACACCTCCACTGGTGCAGATTGTTACAAACGCAGCCCGCAGGCTTTTCTTCATCTCTGTCAAAAACGCATTCCTAACAGTAGTATTTTCTGTTGGAAAAATGTGTCTTGTAGCAGAAAATTTGCTCTATTAAATCTGAAAGAGTTCAACATTTTCAAATGAGAAAGAACAGACAGTTTCCACCCTAGAACTCCAAAGAAACAAGTACCAGATTGATAACAAAGATTTAAAATACATTTTTGAGTTGAGGAGGTAGTTCTTGCATGTTTTGGAAGTAATGTACTTTCTTCAGTTTGAAAAATAACAGTAAATGATCTAAATAGTCACTGAGCTAATTAGCTGACTTAGGAAGTTTTGAAGGAAAATGCAGTTACCAAAAAAATAATAAAATAAAAGAAAGAAAAGAAAAGAAAAGAAAAGAAAAGAAAAGAAAAGAAAAGAAAGTGCAAGAAAAGAAAAGAAAAGAAAGTGCAAGAAAAGAAAAGAAAAGAAAGTGCAAGAGAAGATAAATGGGATAATATGCAACCACAAAGCTGTTTTTGCCAGGTATACTGAACTATTTCTTTACTGAGATAACTGATTTTCTTAGGCAAAAGGAAATGTAGTAGATCTAATCTGTGTGGATTTTGGTCTAGCATATGATAAGACACCACATGGGAAGTTATTAATTAAGATGAAGAAGATGGGGATTAGTACAAAAAGAGTAAAATGCATAGGGAATTTTCTGAGGGAGAAGTGCCAGTAGATTACTATTGGGATAGAGAGATTACTTGTGATTCAAGACTGAACTTGTTTGATTTTATAATGATCTATTGTCATTTAAGATGGAGAGTGCTAAAGACATTTTCTGATGCTATGAAGCAAAAAAAAGGAAAAGCTAAATGCATTGGTTTGTCAGTGATTGACTGGAAGCCATCAGCAGAGGAGGCAGTAACAGAAGTGACGAATGCTGAGGCTCATCCAACAGCAGCAGAGAGGCATTGCTGCCTTTGTACCAGGCACTGCTGGGCCTTTGTGCCTGCTGTGTGTCCCCAGCACAGGGTTAAGATGGGAATGGATCTGTCAGGAAGACCTGGGAAATCATGAGAGATGCTGGCTTTATAAGGAGAATAGAGCTGAAAAGTGCAACTTCTTCACAGACAAATGCTGATCCACAGGTGTGAGATAAGTTCAGTATGTGCTGGTAGTGGCTGGGAATTTCTCAGGTGCTAGGATCTTTTCCAGTCTTACATTGTAGTGTTACAGGAAGGAAAATGTTTATCACCCAAAAGCGTGTGTAATTTTTACTAGCTGTGGTCCCATTTTTATTTTCTTTAGTTTATGTATAAGGACATACATGTGCAGACAGACACACATTCATAAATACCCATTTGAGTGAAGTTTTGGTTGTATCTCTGACTGGGTAACAAAGATACACTAAGCTTTATTTTGTATTGTTTGTAATAATCACAGAACTTGTTAAAATGCTGTATTTCTGAGTATTTCTGGTGTTGACTTTCAAGCTACATGTAGTTTAAAAATCTCTTCATTAGATACCAATAATGGGGAAACTACCAAACAACCCAAATTTGGTTGCACAAGGAATCTTCTTGTGCTCTCAGTCTATGCACTCTGGATGGCAGTGTGTACGCTGTGGAGAAGGAATTAATGTTGCAGGCTGGAAGAATGACTTACTGTCAGATGGAGGTAAATCACACAATATGGGTGAGTAAGCAGTTCCAATAATAATGGTGCTTATAGAAGGAAAATATAACAGAGTAAACTCTACAGGTTGCCAGATCAGTGCTGAAGCACAGCTTTGTTGCCAGTTGGCAACCAGGGGACAGCAAGATTGATTTTATCTGAACGCGTCTGAGCTTACATGTTTACCACTGCTACTGGGAGTGCTTCTCCAGCAGTGGCACTTAAGCAGAAGCAGAGGCTTGAATTAGCATGCTTTGGGCAGTGAAGATCTAACTAACAGTCATCTTTCCCTCTCTCCCCAACTTGACGTTTTCTCAGTTGCATCTTGGTGGACTGTCACTGCTGAGACAAGCTCACAGTAACATGCTCCTCTCCAGCACAGAACCTGTCTGAAAAAAAAACACAGCAGAATTGTCTTGGAGCAGCTTGTCAGTGTGAGCTCCCCCAGCTGGCACTGCCTCCTGTAACATAGAAACTCAGGAAGGCTCCAGGTTTGGTCAGTTCACTACACTGACTTTAGCATGGTGGAGAAGATAATCACAAGATAGAAGGGCAACAAAAAGGTCGATTTACATATAAAGTGGAGAGCAGAAAATCCGGACTTGTAGCCCATCTGAAGGTCATTCCTTAAAGCCAATGGAAGTGCAAATATATCTTTCGCTGTTTATGTTACACAGTAGAAATTACATGCACCAGACAAAAAGGATGTTACCTGTGGCTGTCAATTACAGGTTGGTGCCATCTCCATCTTTACATGAGCACACATGGATGTGTACAAACCATATGCTGGTGGCCCCATTTGTGGTGTGTGCACACACACCACGCACACAGGGGTACAGTCCCCACAGGGTGCTGCTGCTGCCCTGCTCTCCTATTTGCAAATAGATAAAGGCTGGCATGGAAGGGCCTGTGGGCACTTGGCAGCACTCTGTAGCTGCTGGTATCAAAGGTCACTGAGCGCTAAAAAATAAATATGTTCCAGTGCCAGCAGGGCGCTGGGGAGCACAGATTTTTCTGCTTCTCTGCCATCAGAGAGACATTTTTTTTACTTTGGTATCAGTGTGGACTGTATTTACTGTGATTTTTTTGTGTACTAATGAAAAGATAGGGAACGTATTTTGCTTTACATGGTAGGAGATCTGCCTTACTCTAGCATATGCAATGCTGTTTACACAGAAGGTGGCTTTTCTGTGCACCTGAGCTGCAAAGAAAAGAAATTCACTGTGTTCTGGGACTTAGGATTCTTTTTATTATTTTTCAAAAGTGTTTGATTTCTCCTTCTTAAAAAATGCTTTTCTGCCCCAGCTTTACTGGGGCTGGTGTGAATGAGAAATAATGACAACAGAGTCACTGGAATTATGTGGGCGAAAGGAAGAGGAGAATCCAGACTGATGCCCAACATTGCTGAACAAGACTATAAATGGTGTTGGTCACAGAATCACAGGATCACCAAGGTTGGAAAAGACCTTCAAGATCATCCAGTCCAACCATCCCCCCATCACCAATAGTACTCACTAAACCATGTCCCTCAACACAAAATCCAAACGTTCCTTGAACACCTCCAGGGTCAGTGACTCCACCGCCTCCCTGGGCAGCCCATTCCAGTGCCTGGCCATTCTTTCAGAAAAATAGTATTTCCTAACGTCCAGCCTGAATCTCCTCTGGCGCAGTTTGAAGCCATTCCCTCTAGTTCTATCACTGGTTAAAAGAGAGAAGAGGCCGACCCCCCCAGCTCTCTACAACCTCCCTTCACGTAGATTATATAGAGAGAGCAATAAGGTTTTCCTGAGCCTCCTCTTCTCCAGACTGAACAATCCCAGCTCCTTCAGCCGCTCCTCATCAGGCCTGTGCTCCAGACCCCTCACCAGCTTTGTTGCCCTTCTTTGAACCTGCTCCAGGGCCTCCATGTCTTTCTTGCAGCGAGGAGCCCAAAACTGGACACAGTAACTCGAGGTGCGGCCTCACCACAGCTCAGGAGGACAATCCCTGCCCTGTGCCTGCTGGCAACACTGTTTCTGATGCAAGCCAGGAAGCCATTGGTCTTCTTGGCCACCCGGGCACACTGCTGGCTCATATTCAGATTCGGCTCAGTTCAGATTCGTCTCCTGTGATTCACAGTGACGGCCCTGGGAAGCCTGGCCAGCCATTTCATCTCATGCAATGCAAGGTGACTCTAGCTGAGAGCACAAAGAGCAAGAGATTGGTGTTTCTATCAGGAAAGGGCAGAAGACTGGTTATGAGGGTTTGGATACAGATAGCAATTTGGTTTCATTGCTCTGTATCAACATGGATGGCTGAGCAGACTTTTTTGTGGATTTCTAGATACGGTAGCGATTCAGTGACTATATGGGAATGCAGACACTCTGCTTCTTGTTTCTCTTTTTATTATTTGTGTGGCTTTTTTCCATTTGTTTCTATGAAGGCACATTATCTCTAGCAGTGTTCTCATGCTGTTTTAGCTTAAAAATAATGCATGTAAAAAGCAGCACACCAGAAACAGACGAGAATGGAGCTGCAGGTGCTGTTCTATTCCCTCTGGTCACAGCATCATTTACAGCAGCTTTTAGCCTGCCCTAACCAGTGATGGGTGACACAGATGGGTGGTGTGGTGTAGGACAGAGAACTATGAATGTCACTGACTGAGAAAACCAAAGATGGCATTGAGTCTTCTGTGCTTCTTCCTTATCTGTTCTTGTGCATAGCCATCATTACATCTGCTATGAAGCACTTGTCTTAGGATAAGATCACTGAGGAAGCTGTGGCAAGAGAACCCCGACAGTTTCTGGATGCTGCAGATTTTCTTGGCACTTCTTCTGATTACAGCCCTGAATATGCAACAGAAACCACATTTTCCTGCTCCGTTATGGCTACTGAAGTTTCCCCGGTGTGTGTTCCCAGCTACCAAAATTTCAGTCTCCTTCTCAGAACATGTAACACTGAGCAGTAGGAGAGGTCCAGGTGATACAACAAGGAATTTGCTTGTTTTGTTCCTGCGATTGCATGGCGGATTTGTATTGCTTTCAGCAGCTTTCCTGGCTCTGCTTGGAACAAAGTGTGACTTCTGTGGGACACAAATGTTTCCAGTGGCACCGGATAGACACTTCTGTGGCCATCTTAAAATTACAGTAAGCATAAACAGTTCATCTGTTACTTTTGTTTTTCTGCTGAAAAAGCAAGAATGGGATAAAAATGGGATAAAAAGCAAAATGAGCTGATAACCCACATGTGTATTGCTGTTGCTGCTTTAAATATTTTGTTCTTAATTAAGAATTAGAGGTTTATATACACACATCTACAGCGGAGACCCCTGAGTGATTCCAAGATGAGGGTAAGCTGTAGGGTTTTTTTCAGCTAGTTGGGTTGAAATTGCTTACCACTTGAATAGCATCTGCAACAGCGTAAGGCACGGAAGCAATTTTTCTTTTGTAAGAAGATGAAAAAGAAATAAAAAAGGAGTCAAAGAATAAGCAGGCTGAATGGGCCATTAGCACCAAACTCTAAAGATGTAGAAGTCAAATAGGATAGAAGGGCGCCATAAATTTTTACAACTCCTTGGAGAAAAACACCACGATTATTAAAACATGAAACCTTGCTTTTCTAAAATGCTTAAAAGATTAATATAGAAATGTCATACTGTGGCTGCTGGAGGGATTATCCTTAATGGGAATGTTAGAAGTTATTTTAATGTAAAGCAAACATAGCCACTGAAGAAAGATCAAAAGTAAAGCAAATTCAGGGCACTTAGTTTCAGGAAAATGAAGTTTGTCAAGAAACTATTTCTACTTTATTAATTAGAACGAGCAAATATTGCTCCATAAATATTGCATATATGTGGCATAGAAAGTGATGACCTCATCTAATTAGTCATTACCTAATCCAATCACTAGCACAGAAGCACAGCTTAGGTCTCTTTTATGAAAATTTTTGTTCTCTTTCTGCCTGGAGAAAAAAAGTGTGTGTTCCTGTGAAGTTGTGTGTGTGTGTCACCTGGTGGACCGCGATCCTCCGCCGTGTGGGCACAGGAAGGTCGTGCAGCACGGTGCCAAATGCTCACAGACTTTGTGGTCTTTTCCATGGAAAAGTAAATTCCGTGGAAGAGTAAATTCAGCAGCTTTTTGGTTTTTTTTCAATCCAGCATTGTTACTTTTTGTTGTAAACTCACCTCGGAGCTACGCACTGCTTTAGCCTCAGTGTGCACCTTTGAAGTCTAAAGGAATATTTCGTGTTGTTAATTCAGAGCAAGAAACAGAATTTCCTTTGCAGCCCGGAATAGCAGTTAATTGGCTGCCTGTCCCTGTCTGGTCCCTGCTGCAGTTCCTGAGTCTGTGGTGCCCTCAGTTAGCAGCCTGAGCCTATCAGCTCCAGAAGCACTAATTGGTTTACAGATTGCACTGCCGTCAACTTTTTTTTTTCTGCCAACATGAAGCACAAAACCACACCGCACCATGCAGCGGTCTTCACACATTGCTGCCCTTGTTTCCCTGTGAAGGAGTTGGCCGTACCGAACACAGGTTCTTTTAATGCTCGGATCTAAAAAGTTCCATCGTGTCCCAGTCTGCCAACTTTTGTAAAAAAAAAACTTGCCTGGAGAGTAAAAAAGTGCGAAATCACTCCCTGAGGTGCAAAAGTTCATTGATTCAAATGCATGGTGTCACACATGAAGCAAGATATTTCTTGCAAATAATTGCAAATATTTGTAGGGAGGTTTTGCTCAGCTTCTCAAATACGCTGCCTCTTTTGCTTGCCTTATCCTGAGCATAGAAATAGATTCCACTGAAATTAATGCCATTTTTTACCTGCTTGAAAACACAGAAAGAGCCTGCAACTTCTCTATTTTCAAAATAGTTCATTTTCATAACTGACTTGATAACAAGTTTATTGAATGTTACAGCATTGTACAGTGCATGAAGATACCCCACAAGCCAGTACCTGTGCTTTGCAGCTGTGTTGCTTAACATCCACCTCTTCGTGCAGCTTCAACAGCCATGGCAATGACTCTTCCTGAATCTGGAGCAAAACAAGTTGGTCTTTATGTTGTATTTCTTGATGTTGCTCTGGCAAATGAGCTAGTGTCAGTATTCTTCATTTTCCCCCAGCCTTTTCTGATTTCCTTACGTCTTAGCAGATGCCACTCCATGTCAGGAGAGAGGTTTCTTTGCATCTGTCCAGTACCCAGAGTCAGGAACATCTGTGCTGCCATGTGGCATAGAATAATGGGTCTCCTCAAAATCACAGGAGGTGTAACTGGTGTGAAGGTGGGCAGTCATTTGAGTAATCACATCTAACATAGCATGAACTGGGAAGTTTCTTAATAGTGGAAGTTATCTAAAGCAATTGAGCTTTGAAGTATTTTCCATACAGGGATATACAGTTTCTAGCATGGAAGACGGGACTGACTCTACCTGCAATAGAGCATTGTTTCTGTTGTATGTGTTCATGGAGGATCACAGGTAGTTACTGATTCAGGCAAGGAACAGCTTACAGCCAAAGCAAGGATGTGGGAGTGGCAACCAAGAAAAGTGGCCCCTGAAATTCTCAGTTCTCTTGACACACTGTGCAGATCTTGACCAAATGTATCCTCATCAATCCTGGACTCATCAATCCATCGGGTAGATACTGGCTGTACACCAGACTAGATCTGAAGGAATGTTTTAAGGAATTGAATGGAGGTGCCATCTCTCAGAAATCACGTGCGCCCTGTGTACCACCTGCTGGAACTGAACCATGTGTAATTGGCAGTGTTGCATTTGCACAGCAGTTGGATGGCAGGAGTCAGTGGTCTGGCAGTTGGATGTGCAGGAGCTAGCACAGTGATGTGTTCTAAATGCAGGAAGAGGCTTTCTCCTTCCATCACATTCCCGCAGAATCTGCACATAGCATGCAGATAGCGGCTGGTGATCAGGCATTTGCTGGAGAAGTGCACACAGCAAGTATGAAATGCATTTTATAAACATTATTTTATATTAAAGACATAACACAGTGTGTGGATGCAGTTCCAGGCGCAGTTCCAGGCACAGTTCCGTGTAAGATCTTATTTACCCTTTAAATGTGAGCATTCTTGAAACCCACTCTTTTCTTATATGTGAGTGGTTTTCAGTTTCACATGGGGGACTGGTAAGGTGGATGTCTGGAAACAAGGAGCAAATCAGTGACCTCGTGTGCTGCAACCTCCAAGAGCCCCGTGGAGAATACAAACACAGCTAACCAGATACAGTGAGATATAACAGAGGGAGCTGCGTGTAGATATGCAGCGAGTGAGCCAGCAAGCGGTAATACAGGGACCTTGGGAAATCTATTAAAAGGGGGAGGATCTCTCATTTTCTTGCTCACGCCTTTTCATCAAGAAATGAAGGGGCACATGTAGAGGCTGGGTAGCCTAGGAGAGAAGTGAGCTGGACCAAAAATGACAGCCAGAGCTTGCAGTCTGCTCTCTGGCCTGTGTCAGCGCAGCAGCAGCACAGCAGCAGAGCAGGAGCAGAGCAGCAGCAGCACAGCAGCACAGCCATCTCCTGACATCTTGTGGCTCTGCTGCAGAGTACAGCGACCCCTTCCCCCTGCAGCCTCAGTCAGTGTGTCAGCTGGAGCCGACCTTGGCATTAACCACAAACACTGGAGATCCGTATATATAGCCACATTACTCTCACAAATGCAAGGCCAATTCTTTTTCCCTCCTGTGCAAGAATGAGTGTGTTGTGAGTGAGCCCGTGTTTTCACAAGTGCTTGTGTATCAGGCTCAGGGTGATTTACAGCAGAGGAACCCGAATTGGCATTGAGCACAGATAAACATAAACTAAGTCCCTGGTTCTGCATTGGTTATCCTCCCTGTAGCAGGTGGAACAAAACCCAGACCCAAGCCCAGGTTTGCTGTTATCTCTCCCAGCCCCACATGTCCACGAGTGCTCAGATCCACGCCTGCTTTCAGCGCAGTGATTCTCTTTGCGTCTTTGCTGGAGAATCACTACTTTCAGTTGCAGTGCTCACCATGTATGATCTCCAGGGGAAAGGACGGGAATTTTAAGTATTCCGTAAGGTATATTTATTTTTGCACATAGATATTGTTTTTTTTAAAAACATGGCTACTAAGAATATTAAGTGTACACACATACACACATCCATGCAATGCAGTCCCAACCCCTGTCACCTGAAAAGTGTTGCCTGTTCTTGAAGACTCTTTTGTCTCCTCCTCCAAGTACCTGTGGCTGACTGGAATTAACCTCAATTCGTTTCAGAACTGGGAAAAAGATGAACCACAGTGAATTTTTTAAACAGAAATCAAGTTGTTTTCTGAATGCTAGGTCCTGTCGAATCTCCTCCGGTTCCTCATCATACCAGGCTCTTGCTCTGGCTGGAATCACTGTGGCAGGGCAGAAGACAGCAGGGATGGAGCTGGAGCTTTCAAATGCCACCCACCAGAGATTGGTGGAAGGAAGTGAGCAGTCTTTGCTGTTGGAATGGCAGAGGAAAGAGATGGAGCCATCTGGCTGGGAAACCCTTCAGGGAGCTGAAAGGTCATTTTCTTCTGTGTCTGTGGAGTCCCACTAGACCTGCACCTCAGGGAAGCAGGCATCCTGCTTTGCTTACCATAGCAACCTTCTGCTTTACCATATACCCATCTGCAGATGTACAGACACGCATATCCGCAACAAAGCCCATGATGGGAAATTCAAGGTATTAAAAAAATCCAGCTTCTGAAGAAGTGTGGAATGGGTGAAGTGGCACTAAAACATGGGAGGTTTTTCCCAATCCTCACTATTTTTTCAGTGCACCTAGGGCTTGTAATTTAAGATAAATACCAAACAAAGAACAAAAGACTTTCTTGCTCTTCATATGATGTCTTTGAATTTGTCATGGTCTCAACTGAAAATAAAAGTGGTTTTAATGTGCAGGTGCTATATTCTGTAATGAAACTTGCACTACCATCTTGTAAGATAAATTGCCCCTGAATATGTGTTACCGAAATTATTGCTACGGTTCTTGTAGCAGAGACTGCAGGACACACATACCATTTCCAGTTCAGCTCTTTCAGCCTCTTTGTTAAAGTCTGCTGCTGGTATACAATTGACTGGCTGTGGCTTGTGGCTGCTCTGTGAAGAGAAGCTATAAGCTGAAAGTGATACCAAGTGTTATATACAATGGGGAAACAAGTCACAAAATAGGAGGTATCAAAACCTAAAAAATCCTCTTTTAAATATATATAATTAATATGTGCACGTGTAATGCATGCACGCAGATGCACACATACGCAGATGTGTTTCCTTCAGCATAAGAGAATAAATTTTGGAAAACAGAATAGTTTCAACGCAGTATTTTGCTGCTGAAAACCAAAGTCATCTGTTCCTCTTGAATGCTAACTGGGGAAGGCAGCTGCAATCTGAGCTTCTCTGCCTGGCCAGCTGGTTGCTTAATGCAGCAAATAGGAGGAGGTGGGTTACCCCTCTGGTTGGTCTCGGGAGCGGTCACTGGAGCCTTGAGATGACATGAGCTGTGGTTCACAGAAGCTGCTGGGCTGACATTATCATTATTACAGATTTTGTTAAGCAAGACTGAGCAGAGGCTGGAAACTCAGCACTAGGTAACTGCAGTTCCATACACTTACTCAGTGCCCCTGTATGGGAAGAAATGTACCACTTTTTCTATACTTTCCATTTACTTCTCTCAGTTGTCTTTGAATGATCATAACTGTCAGCTCACTGTGAGCGGTACTCATTTGCACAGACCAGAAGTATAGGATCGTGGTTAGGAACAGGGAGCACCGAGCAGGCTGGGTACAACTCCTTATAGCTGCGGAGCGTGTTTAGAGGATTTCCTGCACTTGGTGTGTAAAAGGGAGAGAAGCGTTACCTTGCTTCAGCAGCTGCATGCAGCAAACTGGCACAATGGCATGTATAGGGGGCTCATTTGAATGAGTAACAAGAAGAAAGAGATGGGAGGGAAATGTGATTTATACCCATTTCATTATTTTCAATGACAAAACGCTACATATAAGCGGGCTGCAGCTGGATTTCTGGGTGGTGCAGCCCGTGGACTGCCCTGTGTGATACCTGCGGGGACTGAGCCCCTCGTGGCAGTGCAGTAACAGCAGTGGGTGACCTATCTGCCACCACTCTGAACTGGTCCCAGTGGTTTCTGTTTGCATCATTTCCAAACCTCAGTGCAAGAGCCATATGGCCCTTAACCAGCCATGTGGAAAAACAGTGTGAAGTACACACATGCAGCGTGTCTGGAAGCATAGCCATATCTTTCTCCAAAGAATTTCTTTAGGTTACACAAAAGGAATAGGCAGAAACCCATGGTTTTTCCTTTGGTGGTTCTCCCTCTGTTCTGCTTGGCTTCTCGGCTTTCAATAGATCCCAAGGTCAGGATGTTATTTGTTGCTAGGCCAAAGTGGCAGCCTCCCACCCTAACAATGCCACTATCTTCATATCTTCGCGGCTATGGGGGCCACATTGTGATGCTTTGGCAGTGTTGCTAGGGAGGTTGCTAGGTTAGATTGATGTCACTATGTGGGTTATAAATTGCCTTTACCCTCCTGGCCCTAACTTGCTCCCATAACACAATGATGTAGTAGATGGCATCGAAGTGTTCAGATGATGCATTGGAGCAGCATCTTCAGACCCTGAACCTGGCAGCAAACACATGGCGTATCTTGTCAGCAAAGGAACCCACTTGTAATCTAGAGAAGAAAATAACTGCTTTGGAAAGTACAACTTAAATAAAAATGCATTCATTCATGTCCAGAAATAAACTAAACTTGGGTGAAAAATTACTGACATGCACTCATGCACCAAAACCAAGCTTTCCCTTAGCACAGGCTATGCACACCCAGCTGTTCAGAAGAGGGAAGTTTTATAAATGTGGAAGTGAGAGCTGGGAAAACGAGGTGAGCTGAACTGAGGAGTTCCCAGCTTTGACCAATGCATGTCAGAACCGCAACTCGACCAAAATATACGCAGCGCCTTTGTTATTACCTCTGTTTCTTCTAGCACAGAACTGCCATGCCACATAGTGAAATTATTTGCATGTTTCTGGTTTGTGTTCCCAAGGGTCACTTTTATCCTGCTTGATGCAAAGAAATACTAATGGCTTAAGAATCATTTAAATCATTTTTCAGTATATTAATATATACAAAACTTAGAAATACTCTGTTCAAGTATCTGTATCTGTAGGATATTGATGCACTTGTGTGTGTGTGCATGTGTGTATGCATTTCATTTCATTTGAAAATGAATAAATAAAAATAGATAAACGTGCGTGCCCTCAGAGCTGTTGTGGTTTAATAAGTAAATACATCATTAGGGAGTCTTTTCCTTATGCATGATATCGATATTCGGGGCTGTAGCTCCGCACCTCTCATTAGTGATAATGAAATTTATTTGGCTAAATCCACATGCACTTTGTTGAATGTACACCTTAGTATATTTGTAATTATTTTTTAAAGACTACCTTCATTTCAAGACAGACCAGAACACAGCTCCTGCAGTGCCGTGTGTGTCCATAGGGTGTATACATATTTATAAATGTTTTCAGAATGCATATTATATTTTGCCAACAGAGCATAACATCTCCGCTGGGTGGAAACATATATTAAAGAAGGCAACAAAAATCCAGTGGAAATGTCTTTGAAAAAACAGTTAATACACATGAGATACAGCTGCCTTTTAAAGATTAATTTCTTGCCCATTTTCAATGTGTTTTTTATTATCAGAAGCCACTGGACCATATTACAGAAAGTCCTGCTCTGTAATGCCTTTTGCGCTTCTTGGGCCTGATCCTGTCATGTAAAAGTCAGTGATTTTCCTTCCAGACTGAACACCATTGCAAGCCCCAAACTGGACTTAGGCTGTCACAGGGTTAATGCCTGTCCTCCTTCATTGTCACTGTAGCAAGCAGTGCTCCTTGTGCGTGTGTCCCTGCTATCAAGAGGTGAAAGATAGAGATCTGCACCTTTGCTTAAATGTGGCTTGTAATGCTATAAACACAAGCATGACTTTGTAAAGGTAAGTCATAAACACGGGTGTGAATAGTTGCATAAATTAAATATGTAAAAGATTTTATAAAGATGGGGTCATACTTTTAAAATGAGATCTTAATGAAGGTGCACTAGTTTGGACTGTATTGCTTATAATTTCTTTTGGTTGTTGATTTCCACAAATATTTTAAAATTAAGTAAGGACCTTGGCAGCGCAGATACCTCATTATTCCTTCTGCTGGCTTTTGCCTGTTTTTTTCCCAACACACACAGAGTTTATCTCAGTGCCATACACTCCTCTGTTTCAACATGGGAGTGGGCAAAATGAAGAAGTCCGCAACGCTGCAAACTCTGCAAATCCTGAGCTCTCTGCCTTCTGACCTCCAAACAGCAAAGCCTCCAATAGGCAAAGGATTTGTAGAGTCCATTTTAGTGTGCAGTGTGTTCAAAGGTGACCGGAGATACTGATGGAAGCCTTTGTCTGGTGATATAGTGTCTGCATTAACAGTGAAATTTGCATTTCTTGGGAAGTGTTAAAACCTAATACATAAATGCTGGTGTTTTTTTTTAATGTGCTCCTGGGGCTTTTTCTTCTTTGCAGAATTAAGTGCAAGGGGAATTTTTACAGCCGACTTGTAAATTCCTGACAAGAGGAGTTTATAATAGATGTGTTGACATAACCTCAGCTACAGTGACAACTGAAGCTGGTTTGTTAGGAAAACAGCAAATAATTTTCTCACAGGACAGCAGGAGTTGGGCAGAGAACATGAGGCTGCTAAATTTTTTTTTCCTGAGAATCCCCAGAGGCCACTGTGTGAGACAGCATGTGAAATGAAGCTGAAGCGAATCGCAGAGCAGGCAGGGGAAGAAATGCTCTGGAATTTGTTCGTTTTCATGAAGGAGAAGGTGCATCTATCCACTTCTAAATGTTTTACAAGCCCATCTCCGAGGTAATCACGAGGAGCTGATAGCAAGTCAGTGCTCACTTTGGTCTTACCACTGGTTCCTGCCTTGCTTTGTCCTGCAGCAGCCAGGAGTGAATCCTTGCCCAGGAGCAGGGAGCATCCCTTTGTCTGCCATGTCTGTGTCTCTTACAAGCTACTTCTGCTCCTCTGTACCACTGCTGCTTGGTCAAAAAGGAAAGCATTGTAGCTACGTATGTACAAAGGAGAGCAGAGACTTCTCCAGGTGATGAGTGAAAGAGCCGTAAGGCTGGCAGAGTGCTTGAGAAGTTATCTAATCTGGCATCATCAGTTTGTTTACCGGAAGACTGCCCTCGTTTGTTGTTTATTCCCGTTCCATTGCAGAGTGCCATCACAATGGTTTAAGCATAAAAGTTGTATTTTACTCTTTACGCTGGGAAAGACCAATGTTGAGCAGATGTTATAACACAAAATTAAAGCCACATCTACTTGTTCTTTAACATAGGCATGAGTTCCTTTGCCCTGATCAGTTTCATCCTGACACCCTTTGTTTCTGTAGATGTTTATGGGTGTTTACTTGTTAGTCCACTCTGCTGAAATGTAATGGAATCAAAACATGATTCCACCACACACATCTCACAGACTGTGGAGTTGGAGATCTCCCAGAAAAATTACCAGCTCCATCCTGATCCCAAAAACATTGCTTCCTTTATTAATCACCCAAAATATCATGATGTCAGCTGTAGTTTTCTTTTCTCCATTCATGTGGAAGGTCATAGAAAGTTCTTCTATCCAAACAAACCTACAGTGCAAATAACAACAGCAATTATTGCTCTGTACTTAAAAGCATAGTTATTGGGAAGAACAGTTAGAAAGAGGACCTGTAAGGGAGGTAATTACAGAAGAAAATACCAATCAAAGATCACACTTTTTCATGATTAATTTCTGTGTGCCTGAGCAGAGGATTGCATTCATCTACCTCTCCTTGGCTGAGCCTGCTGAAATGTGCAAGGTAATGCACTGCCACAGCTGCTCCACAGGCAGCAGAACTTTAATATAGTTTTGTAATGATGCTGTTATGTGATCATCTTCTTCGTATTAACTGATTCATGTCCTGTACATCCAGGAAGCACTGAGCATTTTATTAGAGCTGATGAATGTACATTGACCGCTCAAACACAGTATATTCACAAAGACATGCGTTAATGTTGTTGTGCTCTGCTTCAGATAACTGAGAAATAGGGGTAAAAGGGCAAATAGGCAGTGTCCTGATCAACTTACCAAGTAGTCGATAATGCTCATTATTCCAATCCATATTATGGTCACCAAAGCTTTAATTTGATAGGAATAACCAAGAGAAGACTGAAAAAGTGTCAGATAATTTCTGAGTCGTAGAGCATAAAAACAAACCTGTGTTATTTCATACCTGAAATAAGAACTTAGAGCTGAAATTGCCATACTTCTTCTTGATATGTTTAATATATGACACAAAAGGAGAAAATTCTCCGTAGCTGTTTACATTACAAATGCGATAAGATCCTTTATCTCTGGAAGCAAATGGAGAAGCATCTTGTGATTTCAGCTTTGGAGGACTGCTTCTTACTGATGAGTAGGACACTGCAGTGTCCATAATAACTCCAGTGTCTGGAATGACTCCAGTGGTTTAAGTCTGGTAGAGCAACAGAGAGCAAGTTTTAAGAGGCAAGTGAAGTTCTGCTAATTCAGAAAATGGCATTTTATCCAGGAGTAATAGAAATTGAGAGAAGTTACTGAAATAACGTCACACATCTGTGTGTGTGCCCAGTTGCACGTTTCTGCACTGTAGAATGAGAGCAGTGAAGGCACGTCTTCGCTCATTAATTTACCTCAGCTTTCTCTCCAGTACAGGATCCAAACCAATGAAGAAGGCAGTGAGCTGTGGATTGTCACCAACTGGCTGTACATGGAAGTTAGGCTGAGTTTTCCTCTCCGTGAGCCAGCTGCAAGGGGCAGAGCTGGACTGAGAAATCCAGATGGGAAATGTCCCACGTGGCAAAATCCTGAACCTGGTCTGGTCAGGGAGAAAAATCCATTCCTAACTGTACTTTCATTATGTCTGGCTTTTTTCATTTAAATGTTCCCTTGGTACCTCCTACTTTTCCCTCTAATTGTGTTGATGCAAAGGGGGAAAAGCAGTAACATTTTGTGCATATGACCAGCAGCCAGTTCCTTCTTGAAAACCCCCACAAAGGATGAAGTACTCTGAATGCTTCCTAAATCCACCACCCTAGTTTGAAAAAGATTTACACCGAGATTCACAGATATAATTTATCTGGACAAACTAATAAAAGTGCAGTGTATCACATGCACACATAAGCACAGCCTCCCTTTGTGTGCTCCCACGGAGTGAACCCCCCACCACACGCACAACCCCCACCGTGAGAGTTGCACTTTATAGATTCAAGGACAGCTCTCTCCAAGAGGAGCAGAGATGTTGCCAAGATACCAGATGCGGTTCTATTCAAGACCACTCATAGGAGCAATTCAAGATGAAATCAAATTAGATGTGTTGGTTATACATAGCGCAGCCTGCTCGGGATACTAAATGACAGAGTTTGCCAATAATTAAGTGAAATCTCAGAGATGATGAGTCCCCAGAGCTCTCTAGGTTATGTCGGCCTAATTCTAAGTGTCATCATTATAGCAGCAGAGCAAAATACTCTACATAGGCCACCGAGATGGAATTTTTACTGTGAATATTAGTTTTTCATAGCCAGTGCTACGGGGCAGCAGTGAGCTTCATTACATGTCTTCTGCTATTATACTTGCTTAACCTTTCCCTCTTATAAAGCTCCTGAAACCTGATTCCTGCTTAATAATTGATAGTTAGCACTTACTGTCTCTAGCGGTATTTGTATTCAAAGCACTTTACAAAGAGCTCATTAATCTCTCCAAGCCCTCTCCCATCGAGGTGTCCAGCATAATTACTCTAGTTCTGCAGAAGGGGAAACTGAGGCAGAAAGGTTATGACTTATCCTGGGGCTAGAGGACAGTGTTACAGCTGCCACTGATAGAACTGGCTGAATTTGTGTTGTCAGGAAGCAGATAATTCTCAAATTCACTTCGGTGTTGGAGGTGCAGGAAGCCTCCCTAAAACTGCAGAACTGCTGAGCACACTGTGAGCACCAAGAGGAGGCTGGAAGGTTCCACAGATGACTGGGAAAAGTGCCACCTCCTGGTGGCACTTCAGCTTCACTGGCAGCCTTACTTGAGACCCCCAAGATGGGCCCCCCACGGGTGCCGCTGCCTCTTTCCATCCTTGTAGCCAGGGCTGGACAGATCTGCTCAAGGAGCACAGTGGCCCGCTTTGCACAAGGATTCAGAGCATGACAACGGCCTTTCATGGACAACAGTGGCATGGAAAGGACCAGACCAACAGCACTGCAGAGCCTCCGCCGGCCCCATCTGGCCATGTCTTCCTTCTCCCTGTGGAGTGACACAGGCAGCCCTGCTCCCACTGCTCAAGCAACACGTGGGCAGCAGAATGCAAAACAGCATCTCCAAGATGGCCAGGAGGAAGCTGTGAAATGGATAAAAGGTTCTGATAAAGATCTTGGATAGATACGGTCATTTTGCTAAAAGATTCAAGCGTCAGAGGCTTTTAATTAAAGACTGGAGTGCTCGAAGCTGTCTTACCAAAGAGGTAATAAAATTATTGACTCGATCACTAATAAAAGCAACCAAAGCAAAGAGTTTAAATGATTTCCACAGACTGTTCTCCAGGTGAAGGTTATAGTTAGAGAGTTAGGAGTGCAGCTAAGCCAAGTGAGGTCAAGCACGTTGGGCCTTAAGGCCTCTGCCTGCTTTTCAGCTTCCTTTTGTTCTTATAATTCAATTATAAAGACACCTCCCCCTCAAGAACCATTTAACTGTCTTGTAAAATGGTTTGTAAACATTATTATTTATCTGTAAATTGTCTCCTAAAAGCAGCTTTCAGCATTTCAGGCAGTGTGGATTGTGAGCAGGCTTCCCCATGCCTTTAGTTCCCACTTGTACACTGCACGTACATGGCATGCACCAGAGATCTCCCACAGCATCCCCTACCTATGCAAAATTTGATGGCTGTAGGTGGCAGCTGGTGGAACAGTGGGATGGGAGCTGGGCCTGCAGTGCTCTGCCTCGCAGTCACCATTGTTCCTTCAGTTTTCCCAGGTTTTCTTTATCCCATTTCTAAGTGGGGCAAAAAGAGGGAAACTGTGTGTGTGCCCACTTTCCTGACACTGAGTCCAGATATCCCAACTCCTTGTGTCATAAATGAGCGGGAAGTTCTGCTGGCCTGCAGATGCCCGTACAGGTTCACATAATTAAACACTTCTAAGGTATAGGGATTTTTTTTTTTTTTTTTTTTTTTTTTTTTTGGCAGACATATAGTTGTAAAACAGGAACAGGTAGAAGTTGGTACTGGCTTCCAAATGCAAAAATTCTGCAGCATGCAGTCCTGCTGTTCGCAGCAATCCACTGACCAAAAGGAAAACACCCATAATTTGGAGACCTTGTAGGGCTGGGTCTCGTGGCGCAATCTTTCAGTCTGGGTAAAAAGGCAAAAAAAGTTATTTTCTCCTTTCAAGAAAGAGAGAATTTGAAGAATGAAACCATTCCTCATTCACAATTGTGTGTAATTGCCCATGGAAGAAGATAGATGTCCAGAAGGATTAATAAACTTCTAATCAGTTTAAGCAAAAAACTCCGTATCATGGCTTTAGGGTCTTAAAAATGACTTAAGGGTCTCGGATTCCTGTCTGCATCATGAGGGCCTTGATACCTTTGTAAATCAAGCCCAGAGCGGCAGCATTCAGAAGTGAGAGTCAGAGCGTCATAGCCAGCAGCATTCCCATTTGGAAATGAAGCTTGCCAGGTGTCACGTGAAGTCCCAGGTAACAGATCAGTGCTTGGAGATGGGCCATGGAGCACAGTGCCTGGGATTCGTCTCTGCAGTCGTGGGGCCCATAGATTCACTTGTATGTGTCTAAACCAGCTGCAAACCTGGTAGCACTTGCTTGGTGGCAAGGGGGATTTCAGCTGAGAAAGTGCTTTTATTACTGTAAAAAATTAATGCAAAATGTCAAATATTTCACACCCAAGCCGATACTGGCAAAAAGCCAGTAATAGCCTGGTTTCGCTTGGGGTGTGAATATGTTTGATCATCTGTAATTCAAAACCTTTGATTTCAAAGGAAAGAGAGTGTTGCAACAGACTTTGTAGTGATAAATATCATCTGTGCCACTGCTCTCCCAAAAGGGGTTTCCCACAGTTCTGTAGTAATGTACAGTTCAAAAGGCCATGCTGAGATTTATAGAGCGATATATTCAAAAAACGGCATACAAATCACTTTGCTCAGCTAACGTGGGTTTGACTTGCAGCCTTTGCAGCTCTGCAGGACTGAAGAAGTAGCCACAGGTCCGGGTTGCCAGCTGGCCCTCGTAATCAGTGCATGTGTGGTAGTTGTGGTCACTCAGACCTGTACCAGCCCTTAATCTAGCAGTTCCTCAGCTGTGTTGCTGGAGAGTCTGTAAGCATTGAAAAGTACTTGACCAGGAGATCTGGTCAGTTTGGAGGAAAGGATAGAATTTGATTTAAACCAAGAGAATCCAAGCAGCTGGTGATAGCAGTGAATTTGGTCCTCTGTGTGGATTTATGGTTGTGACAAACTGCTCTTGCACTCTTCAGAGAGCATCCCGATTTCCTCCTGCTGCATTTTAAGCCTCACTCAAGTTCTAACCTACTGTTAAGGCAGTAGTTTTTCCTTGTGGATTTCTACTGGATGCCCCAAAATTATTTATCTGAAGACAGAAGGAAAATCTCTACTAATTTTATTAGGAACACTCTTGGACCCTTAAAGAAGGAAACTCATACCATAAGATATGTTCTGTGATAGTCTTAACAAGTTTGTGTTTGAAGGCTCTAGATGAGGCCCCACCTGTGAACAAGTCCTGAAGTCACTGCCCAGTGTCCACTTAGAGATTTAGATATATGCAGTATCTGTCCATAATACAAAGCCTTCCTATCCAATTTTCAGTGTGCACCCTGAAGGACCTTGAGGTACAGGAGTTTGGGAGCCATGTGGAAACATTAGATTTGTTAAGTGGATTGGAATTACCAGCAGTAAGATTCAATACCAAATGTGGGACTTTTCAAGCATCTGTAAACAAAAGTATGCACCACAGATTTTCTATCTGTAGATCTTCAGAGATTGGATCAGCCTGCAGAAGAGCAGCAGAAATTTTGTTATTGAAGAGCTTTCCAATAATTTCATTCATAAAAGACAAGACATCAAACAAGGCTTCACAATCTCTGACCCTTAAGATGATGGAGCCTGCCAAGAACTTTCTTTGACCCATCATAATGCTCTAGTAAACAATCTTCTCTGGACTGCCTTCCTCAATGAACTGTGTGTAGCACACAGCTGGAATGATGCTGAGCCTGCCTGAGGTCAGTACACATGGAGATTTGCTAACTCTTAGTCATTTCATTAACTTTAAAATGAAGAATGATTTTTCCTCTTGGTTACTTGCTGCAATAATTCAGTTCTCCGTGACATAAATGCACGGGAATGTGGTGCATGGGTAGCTGGCTGGCATGAAGGGCTGTTGTCTATTACAGACTTAACGTATCTACAGAAAGGGACATACAGAAATACAGAGGAATTCCTCTGCTGGGCTTAGTGCCTGTGAGAGTTCAGCCAGGTTATTGTATCTGGTTCTGGATTCTGCAGATTGAAAAGAACAAAACTGAGGAGAGGAGAGAGCAAGAGGGAGAACTGGAGTGTTAAAATGTTAGAAAACACGACCCCTCTGAACACTTGAGGTCATTAACAAATTAAAAATGAAACTTCTTGCAAAATCTACTGACATTCTTACCCAGAGTGTCTGTGTTTTCCAGAGCTGTCTGTACTAAAAGCTATTCAGACAAATGCCAAAAATTTAACAGTACAGGACAAATCATATTGGGTGCAGATGCACAACAATTAAAACAAATTTGCTGTCGCTGCAAGCAATTAGGATGAATTCTGGTCTGAAGTTGCAAGGCCCCTGGATTTCAATGAGATGATAATAATTTAATCCATGTGATTGCTTCTGTCTTGTTCTTTGATGTTGCTGTGATCGCCTATTCTACTTTAGTCCAAAATAACTGAGACAAAAAGGAAAAGTCACATATGTTTTTATTAAAAAAGGGCAATACAGGATGTTAAAAAAATGTTTAATCAAAGGTGGTACCATTTGAAATGCTAAGCAGATACTGGAGAGGTGACAAATTCAAGTTCGTACTCAGTGTTTTTATGTAAGATCTTTCAAGTTTTCATTTGCCAGACACTTGTTTAATTTTTTTAATGTATTCAGTTAGTCATATTCAGTTCTCTTTTATGTCCACTTCTCGTGAATCCCTTGACAGATGGTCTTCTATAAGCACATCCCTTTGGGGAAAGTAAATTTTAAGTCATAATAAGAACATAAGACCTGCCATGCTGGATCAGAGCAAAGGTCTGTCCAGTCTGTCCAGTCCGTGTGCCGATTGCGGCAGTAGCCCAGAGTATATGCTAGGTTTTAATGGTCACGG
This sequence comes from Meleagris gallopavo, assembly GCF_905368555.1. Taxonomy (NCBI): domain Eukaryota; kingdom Metazoa; phylum Chordata; class Aves; order Galliformes; family Phasianidae; genus Meleagris; species Meleagris gallopavo. The sequence goes on from NC_139420.1 coordinate 370,691, forward strand.
ATTTGATCTTTCAGTGAGTACTGAGCAGAAAATGAAAAGGAATTCCAAGAGCAGACAACCAGAAGAAAAAGCAAGATTTCTCCCTGTGCCTCAGATGTAACTCGAGGTCTCTGTCCCCCCAGCAGTACATAGCAATACATACCACGAGCATGCTTTCCCTCGCAGGGCTCTGAGGTACTGAAGCTTGCGTACCGACGGCAGTTACGTTCTGAGGCCCCACCACATACAGCTACTCTGCAGGACTGCCTTCAGATCTTATGAAGAAGGGAATTTATTAGATTTTATTAGAAGGGAAGTGTATAATCAAACTCTAGCAATGTGAAAAGAACTTGTTGGAGAAGGATGAGAAGAAGACAAGCAAGTTGTCTGAACACTTAGAGATTTGGATTTGCGCAAAGTAACCGTCAATAGCTGACACATCTTTCTGTTATTTGCAGCAGCTCTGTATTTTTCCACTGAGATTGTACTTAAAAGTGCTCAGGATTTATGTCATCTTCTTAATTGCTGCTGTTTCAATTAAATTTTGTCATAGCAGCCCACCTGGAGACCCAAAAGGAATTTGAACAGGTTGTGAGCGAATTAAATAATTGTGGGAATTATAAAGTTTACCCCTACAGGCCATTGCAGGAAAAACTGCATACAGGGTGCATGTTTTTGTAACCTTAGTGCTTCTGGGAAACTTCAGAAAAAAAGGAGTTTCCCTGACAAAAGTCTGTAGGGATCACTGATAATTTGTTGATCAGCATTAGGTTCATTAGATCCATGTGCTTCATTATCTGATTAATTCAGAGGCAGGTTTGTAATCAGTGATGAAACGTTTAAGATTCTTCTGCTCTGGCCTCCACAACCTTCTGCAGCTCATTAGATAAGCTCATCGGATTGAATTTTCCACCATGCTGTTTATTGTAGCTCTAATGGAAGAGAGTCACTTCAAAATTACACACTTGGTAGGTAATTTCTAAAAGCCACGAGCTGTGGAATCGCTGTTCTCTCATTGCCTTGCTATAGAAAGGTAAATTGTGGTGATTTATGTTAAAATTTGCAGAGCTGTTTTGCAACATAACATGTAATGAAATGCTACTGAAAATATTGTTTTTTTTGTCTTTGCTATTCTTCTTGTCACCTGCCTGCTCTTTCAGAGTTGTTGTGTGGTGTGTGATGAGCTGAATTTAATACTCATACTTTCCCATCTTTGTGATTTGTTTTTGTTTGATTTTTGTGTTGTTTTTGCTTGTTTGTTTGTTTAGAGCATTAAGTGCTTTCTTCTCATGCTCTTATCTTGGGATGAATAATGATAGTAAAAATACCAAGACAAATTTTCAGTCCTCATGTTTCACAGATTGGTTGCTATAACCCACGTAGTGCTGAAGGGCATGGTTTTGGTTATACAGTGGGGAACCAGTCAGCTGGCATGCCCTGAATGTGCCAGCCTCAGGCTAGATCCTTCTTTGGGGATTTGTCTTTAGTCACACTCATTTCATGAATAAGCAGCAAGCTGCATAATGCCAGCTCTGCTTCCTCCACCTCTGTGGATGTGACAGCTTGAGTAGGAAGCGCCACGTGCACCCGGGTCATGGGAGTGAAATGTGCTGCTCAGGAAAAGGTCAGGGGTAAAAGTCATAGCAAAATATATCCCCTTAAAGTGGGTGGCACTCTCGCTTCTCGTTGCTTAAAATAATATTGGGGTTTTTGAAATACTGAAATCTATTAAAACTAAGCTGGTCTTCTGTGACATCATTCCACAGAGTCTACTCCACTGAAGGTGCGTGGAGATAACTGAGCTCAGAACACAGGAATGCTGTAAGCAGTGCTTGTGAAGTGCAACGACCGGTGCCCAGACTGTGTCTAACACAGTATTTCTTGGAGGAAATGCTTCTCAAGTGACACATCGTGGTTTCGGGTGAATTTTGCAGGGTTAACGTGGGCTGCTCTGTCTGTCAGTGCTCCCCTCCACCGGCAGTGCTGCCTACCTGATGTCTGTAGGGCTGAATTTACCCGAGCCCATGTGTAGGAGCTCCCTTTCATTACTCTCAAAATCCACCGCCAAACAATACCATCTTTGTCCTTCAGCCGTCCAGTGTTTCAGTGAGTTTGCAAGCCCCTTGCAGGTGGTGAGATTCAGGACAACTGTACGGAGTTGCAGTCATATGTCACAAGAAAGGCAGTATTTCACCTGTTGCTGCGTTGCTCTCTGTTTCATCCGGCTCAGCACCGCTCGCTGTGAGCTCCATCCCATGACCCGGGTTTGCCCTCCCAGTGGCAGGCAGCCCAGCTCAGCACTGGGGGCCTGGCTCGCTTTCCTGTTAGTTGCTGCAGGCTGATATCTGGCCTGGAGATCCACATGGATAGGGCTGATCCAGGCTTTCAGCAGCTATACAGCACCCACACAGCCGTCCCCCAAGCTGTCCTCCACCCTTCTCCACCTGGCCCGAACTTCAGAACGCATGCTTGCTCTACGCCACTGGATTATTCCATTGTTGTTGTTCTTTCCCAAACTAGTAGCTATACATCTGGAGAAACAGATTTTTGATAGCTTCCTCAGCGCTTTCTACACTGCTTGAGTTCACATCGTCTTTACTAAAAGTTTGCTGTGGTAAAAAGATTCTCTATGCTTTATCTTAAAATAGAGATCCAATTATTGTTCAAATTTCTGCAACTGTGAGAAATATAAGAAGTGATGTAACACAGGAATGAAGAACAAGGCTTTTGATTAGAGTTCCCCTTAAAAAGTACGCTTGTAAGTAGCACTAAGACCCACTTGGGACAGAAGTGATATTTAATGCAGAGGTCCCTCCCACGCAGGGTGCTCGTTCCATGGGCTCTGCTGCCCTCTCATGGCTTCATCACCAGGTTCTGAACTCGGTCATTTGAAGTGGCTTGCTTTTTGCGGGGGTAACGCTACGTTAGTGGCATGTGTTCTATGGTTTGGATTGGTTTTCCTGTTTGATTTTCTTCCTGGTTTGGTTTTATTCGTTACAGAAGTGTAGGACATTACTGAAGTACTCTTTTGTCTGGCTTTTCTTTTTTCTCCTCCAATCATGGAATAAATTGATTATGGTAGAGAAAGGGGTTGTGGACTACTTCTGAGGCATCTAACCAACTCAGAAAAGCAGCTTCATATCAACAGTAAGCTTAAGGTTTTTGTGTTCTCTTTTTAAATTAGCTATGAAATGAACTGTTTAGTTGCTCTTGAAGATGAACGTAACCCCTGCTGATCGTATGTAGCTCCCTAAAGTGTGTTCTAAATGAGTTAGAATCACTTTGAAATCTGAGTTTTGTCTATTCTGTAAATCAGCATGTCTAGGAATCCCAGATGCAAGGATGTCAGACCAAGACAGAAGTCCATCTAGCTCAGTGCCCTGCCCGTGGCAGCAGCTTATGCCCTATCTGGGGGCAGTGTGCAGATGAGGTCATTCACCTCATCCTTCCAAGCATCCGTAATTACATCTGGGCGTCAATTGGAGATGTTTGGTGAGGATTATTCCCTGCTTATTCTTTTTTATTTCTGTTTATGGACCTGTCACCCATCTCAATTAGTTCATTTTTTAACTTGCTGAGTTTTGCCTTTTCTACAGCTCATGGTAGGGAGCTCCAGAAGAGAAAGGTACTGCTTTGGCAGTACTGATTTCCTGTTAGTTTCACTGTATGTGGCTTAGTTCTGTGTGCCCCTTAGCTGCTGCCTTTATGATTTTTGTAAGCTCAATCCCATTCTTTCTCAGCCTCCACCTCTGCAGGTAGAAGAGCTCTGGCCATTTCAGCCTCTCTTAATATGGCAGATGTTCCATTCCCTTGATCGCTGCCCTTCTCTTTACCACTTCTTATTCTGTTGCATTTTTTCTTGATGTGTAGACCCATACTTTGTATTCAAGTTGTTGGCATGATCAGGTTTAATATACCAACAATTTTTTCTTTTTCTTAGTTCCTCCTATTCAGATTTCCTGATATGTTTTGTCTCTTTTCAGCAGTCTGTATGGGAACTGTTGAGTCATAGCCTGAAGCACTGATGGAACACCTGGGAAAGGACCCAGTCAGCCCTGAGAGTACAGGTGAAGGCAATAAACCTGTGTGACCAGAAGGGGTGGAGCCTGGCTGCACCTCTCTTAGACCTCATTTGAGGGCTGACCCCCACTGGGGAAGGTTCTCTGCTTGGAGATCCCTTCTTTGTGGCGTTTCCTCTGTGAGCCAAGATCTTGGGAGGTGAGTGAGCACTTCCCTTTTTTCTTTGTAACACCCCTTCCATTGTGCTCGTCCCTTTGTCATGTCACCTCCTGTATCACCATTCCATTGTGTTGATCTGTATGATTGTTACGAGTCCATTTCATGACAGAAGTTATGCACGGAGATTTTTTTATTTTATTTATTTATTTATTAAGTCTTCAAGGGTCAGGCTATTTTGTTATTCACCTGTTTGGAAAGTTTGTTTATGCCTTTTTTCTTTTTTTTGAACAGTTATGGTCCTAAAATGGTGATAGAAAATGATCTTTAGAAGAGAGCAGGCATAGATGTGATGTCTTCAAGGGACTGGCAAGCCCTACAAAATAAACACCAAAATGTGTATTTTAGATGCTCTCCATTGTCAAATAAAATAATGGATGCAACCTGGAAACAACAACAAAGTTCAAAAATGCAGAAAGGTCTGCAAAACTTTGTATAACTAGCAGCCTGTGTCCTGTCACTAACAAGGAGGTAAGAGTTACAATTGAAATTCTGTCTGAAAGTAAACTCTTTTTGCTTTGATATCAGACAGTATTTCATTACTACTAGTGAATTATATCCAGGAGAAATGCAGCAGTGTGACTGTGGCTGCACAGCCCTTGCTAATAAATAAGGCACTGCTCATCAGTGCTGGCAGCAGGTATGCGAGCTGTGTGCAATTGTGTAGACTTCCTTCAACACCTTGCAGTAAGAAAGGATGTCAGCATCAGGTGATAACTTGTGAGGACAGCTGTACCCAGTAGTGATTTCTTAAGAGCCGGCTGGGCTATTGTTAGTTTAGTGTGGGCGGTGTTTTTTCTTGTCGAAGGAAGTGTGGATTATCTTAGTAATTATCCCAGGTACTTCTGACATTCTCTTACAAGCTATAAAAACCATGGATTAAAATTACAGATCGTAATTCAGGTTTCCCTGCAGTTCTTTTAGTAGTACCTTTTGTGCATATGTCAGTGCAGATATGGGTGAGAGCTTGAATGAGTTCTCTGAGACATATGGTGGTCCTGGAAAACTGTACAGCTGAAGGAAGATGAGATGGAAAAAAAGTGGATAGAATTCTGACAAATGCATAAATACAGATAATAGCTGAAGCAGCTCATTTTTCATATCTGTGGGTATCTGTAAAATAATCTTAAAAAACCATGGTATCAGACATAAGTATTTCTGAACTTCAGCAGCACATAATCTGAAGTAGCCCTCTTAGTCAACTCAGTTCTTCAGTACACATCACAAGTCCTCAGCCTCTGCCACTCCTGTTCTCACACTGGGTGCATCTGATTGACATGTGGAGCTCCCCAGCTGCCACACACTGCGTATGTTACACCTCTCCTGCGATCAGGATGATAGAATAAGATCACAACGCTAAATAGTTATGATGATACAGTCTCAAAGATGTTTACAGTTTCGCAACACCCGTGTGAAGAGGTGAGCATTAAGCTGGCTTCTATGTATGCTGTGTATTTCTTCTCAAATGTTGAGATTTGGAGCAATAAGCACTATTGTAGACGTAAAATCTTGATTATCAAATAGCTGTTCAGGGAGTTGTATGGGAACTGTTGAGTCACAGCCTGAAGCACTGATTGAGCACCTGAGGAAAGGACCCGCTCAGCCCTGGGAGCACAGGTGAAGGCAATTCAGCTGTGGGACAGGAAGGGGCACAGCCTGGCTGCAGCTCCTAGACAGCAGTTAAGGGCCGAGTGCCACTGGGGAAGGATCTCTGGTTGGAGATTCCTCCTTGGTGAAGCTTTTCCCGTGAACCTGGAATCTCCTGATACAGGTGAGCGATCTTCTCCTTACAGCGCCTTTCTGTCTTGCTGGTCCTTCTGTCGTTCGCCTCTGTGAAGCACCGTCCCCATCCCACGGATCTGTCCAGAGTGATACTAATGGTACAGTGATCCTTGTTCTTCATAACCGATAGCTTCTGTTGCATCTCCACAAGTTTTTGAAAGCCTCTTACGATACTTCATTATTTTACATTTACTTTGTTTTTTCACGTTCCGTGTCTGTAAGGCTTATTTTAAAACACAGAACTTTTTCGGATGATAGCGGTAACTTCGCTGCGGAGCAGCGCCGGCCCAGCGAGGACAGCGGCGAACGGCGCAGGGAGCGATTCCGGCCCTGACACGGCGTCCGACGGCGTTTCGGATGCGAAGCGGCAGCTGAAGGCCAGAGGATTCCAGCGCAGCGCTGCGGGTGCCCCGGGGCGGCCGCGTGAGGCGCCCGGCCACCGCGACGGCCGGCTGGCGGGGATCGGAGCCCAGCCGTGAGCTCGGCGGGCCGGGGCTGAGGGCACGGCCGGGGCCGCCCCCCGCTCTCTCTCTCTTCCAAGGAGCGCTCCGAGAACGCACGGCCCCGCTCGTGCCCGGACAATGGGCGAAGCCCGCGGCCGTGCCCGCGCTCGCCCCGCCCTCCGCCCCGCCCGCCGCAGGAAGCGCGGCGCCGAGCGCCCTGCCCGCCGCCATGCATTGTGGGGCGGCGGCAGCAGAGCCAAGATGGCGGCCAGCAGGAGGCTGATGAAGGTAACAGCGGCGCCGCGTCGGGAAGGGCCGCGGGACGGGCGGCCCCCGCCTCCCCATCGCCCTCGGCGCTCCTACGGGACCGGGCTTCTCGCCTCCCCCCGCCGCGGGCCGCTCGAGCGGCCCCTTCCCGTCTCCGGCCCGGAGCGGCCGTGCGGGAGCGGTCGGCGCTTGGGCCTCGGCCGTGAGGGGCCGCGCCGCCTTCCCGGCCCCGCGCCGCGCTCGGGCAGCGCGCCTCGGCCGCCGCTCTCCGCGCGGGGCGGCCCGGGAGGGGTTCGGAGGGCGCCGCGAGGCCGTGCGGAGCGGGTCGGCCCCCTCCCTCGGGGGGCTCCCGCGGTGACTAAGCAAAGAGGAAGGGCTGAGGGGGAAGGAAACGGCGCGGCCGGGACGCCCCGCGCCCGGCCCATCCCCGGGGCGGTGTGACGGCCGGGCTCCGGCGGGCCGCGCTCGGCCGGGCAGGGGAGAGCGGGAGCGGCCCGAGCCCTCTGCGTCCCTCGGCCGGGGGGTTCCGCTGCCCCCGCAGTGGGGGGGATGGGGGTGGGGGGTTCGGCGCCGCAGTTTGGGTTGGGGACCGCCGCGCCCGCGTGAGTCAGAGGCTTATCGAGGTGAAGCATCGGCCCGGGTTCAGAAGTTGCCTCGCTCACCCCGGGCGCGGTGACGGTTTTGTCTTCACTGCAATGTAGTGAGACAGAGGGAGATTCTTATGTGCGGACAGCCTTGAGTGTGAGTTTCCACGAAGACTGTGCGTTTAGTTTAAAATACCGTTTGGGGTGAAAATTGGTACATAACTATGCTGTCAACCTTCTCCTTCAATAGCAGATCTAGAGGTGCCCTTAAGGTTGTGAGCCCCCGCTAGGGTTGGGGTTCTGCAGGGGGCTGTAGGTTGTTTGAGGTTACGTTTCCATGGCTGATCGCATCCATGTGCATGTGAGCAGTCGCTTTTGAGGAAACCCATAGCTCAGCATTGCTTTCGCAAGACTCATTTTGTCACTTTAATTGTGCCGTGTAGGCATCAAAAATTAAGTAGTAAATATATTACATGCAGAGTCATTCAGATATGTATTAGATCAGCAAGCGTGAGGCCTTGGTTCTACTGAAGGCTCCTGAGGAGTTTGGTTTTTATTTTGTTTCTGGTAGCTGTTATTTTTTGATCAGAGTTGGAGAGACATCAGCACATCTGCTGCTTTGTATTTGAATTAGGTTCTTTCCTTCAGATAGGATAGGTGTAGCTTCTTGCAAGTCGGCTTTAATGCCTGCTCTGTTGTTCAAAAGCACATCAATATTTTTTTCTTAGAGGAAAAATATCTAACTCAATGTCAAACTATTTAGTGCAGAACGTGAAAATGTGAGTGGCAAGAAAGTTTGTCCTTAAATTTACAGAGCCCTTGTGCTTTTCAGCCCCTCACGCAGTCCCCTGTGCTCCTAAAGCATCATACAGTGCCTTGGTCTTCCATGAAATACCATAGAAATGGTTTTGACGATGTGACCTTTTCTAGAAAAACAGCGGCAGTTTCTTTTCAGAGGGAGTGGTGCAGGAAGGAAGAAGACATTGATAACTTCCCTCTTACGTTTTTACTTTCATTTTTATTGCCTTCTGTTTATGGACTGTGCACGTCATGTGCTTTTTTTTTTATGCAACTCCAACAGCTGTGAGACGCTTTATCGCAGAACTTGTACAGGCTGTTCAACAAGCAGCTTCATTTGTTCGTTTTGTGGCATCGGATCAGCCTGTTGTGCTTTAAGTTTGCCATTCATCTGGGTAGGAACGGACCAGAGTTCTTATAACTCGCATATACCAGCCTGATACTGCTGTTTAGGTTATAAAGTGGAAATTCACTGATCGCAAGTCTTTCACTGTCAGAATTTTGCTCTATGGAAGAGCCTGTGGGATTCCTTTCTCAGGGCCATAGGATGATGGGTGATTCTATGTGTCACTCTATCCAAAACAAACAAACAAAAAAAAACTAACCAAGCTAATAATAAGGTACAATAAGCTTTAATTGGGTTGATCTCTTCCAACCCAATTAGTTCTCTTCTTTGGGGGGCTGAACATCAACTTTGTCTTTGCTAGCTGAGAATGAATCTTTTATAGGTCACATAAAATAAAGGCATTTCCATTTCCGTAAGGTCTTGCCAACATTTTGAAGTGCTGTAATCTTTCCTGAGTACGTGTCACATATCATAGTCACTCATGAGTCACGATGCCACAGAGACTGGGTGAAGTTGATTCATAATAACATGCAGCCTGCCTACAGACAATGGAGATGTTATTGTAGTTGCCACCTTTCAGGTGGAAGTGGGTTTCCTTTTCAGATTGTGGACTCTTCAGTTTGCAAACCTCCTCGTGAAAGAAGCACTGAAACTTTGCTATCATACAGTTCAGTTTTAACATTTAAGTCAGGTTATAACGTGCTTAAGATTGCCTTGTTATTGCACTCTGTGTGCAAATGGCCTATCTTAGGCCAAGGCCCTAATTTATGGCCTCTCTTAGCAGGGCTTTATGTGATGGTCTGGTCTAACTGTTTTCTCTTCTGTTTGTTCAAGTCTTTCCGGGAGTACACCCAGGTTAGTAAAAATGTGAAATGTTCTTAGCTAATGAATTGTGCTACAGCAGCATTTGAGGTGGAGTTTTGATCTCTGAGCCACCGTTACGCCTCTTCAAAGAGCCACAGCTGTCGGATCTCCACTGTTTGTGGAATATGAGAGGTGGGAATAAGGCAGCCTGCACCGAGGGTGTGTTGTTATGGGTTATCCCTTGTAGGATGGGATTGAGAACAGGGCAAACGCAGCATAGTTCAGTTTAAGAAAGCAGCTCATTCTTTGCTTTTGGGGAGCTGCTTTGCTTCGTGACTGTTTCTCGTGAGAAGCAACTTTTCCCCAAACACACACGATGGGCAGTACGTCTGCAGGAGACGTGAGAGATTTCACTGAAGAGCTTGCAATTTCCACTCACTAACATGAAACAAGCTGTTTTCTGGAGTTGAATGATCTGTGGGGAGGCAGAGCATAGCTGCAAAGGGGAGGCTGTCGGGGTGCTGACTGTCACGGTACCCACTTGTGTCAGCAGTGTGTGGTGCTCAGGCACAGACAGCACTCGCTTTCAGGTGGGGCTGAGCTGTCGTGGGTCTGCAGCTACTTCCTCCAGTGCTCATCTGCAGTATGATCTAGCTGAGGTCTGTGCTTTTGCTTCCTGGCTTTTAGGTGTTACAAGTATTTATAGCATTAAGAATTGAAAACAGATTTAAAGAGTAGGTAGTGATTCTTTAAATCTCTGTTCTCAATCTGCCTCCATGATTGCATAGTCAGACATATATGCCACCATTGAACTCAGTGGTAAAACCCAGGGCTGCCCTGCTGCAGGTGGCCTGCAGAGTGCTGCAATCTCCTGAACAGCAAAGCCGTCCCAGGAAAGGTGTTGGAAGCAACTCTGTGTGTCCAAGCACCGCTTCTCAGTAATAAGGGATGGAAGGCCTTGTGCCTCGTGGTTGTTCGCATGTGAGTGAGAGCACTGATTCCTTCTTCGAAAATGAAAATTGAGAAAAAGGTTTATAATCAAAACTGTAAGAGAACACTTCTGAATAAAAACCAGATGTAAACATTTTGTCAAAAAGTAGAATTAATAAATAAAAAAGCATGTGAGCATATGGAACTGCAGTGTCGCAGCCTCTTGGTTTCAGAAACTCTGTAACAGCTCCTAAACGAGCTGGAATCTGGTTTGTTTTCTTTTTTGGTTTTGTTTGTTTTGTTTCTTTGTTTTTAGCATTTCTCAGCAGTATGCGAGATTCAGAGAGTCAAGTTGGAGCTCCTTATCGGTGTCTTGGAGCCTATTTAGCTTTGTCACACATCTTTTAGGTAATGTATGAACAGATAAACAAATTGTAAATGTTAGGTAAGCAAAGCGTGCAGTCATTTCAGTAGACCTTTGTTTTCCTTTATGAATTTAATAGCATCTGCAGCTTAATGCAGAACTTCCTGAAGTCAATGAACTTAACCATTTCAGTCTTCACTGCATTTTCCTATCCAGTTTGTTTCTTTTTAGCCAAGTCCCCACACTTCAAAGATGTGTAAGCAAAACAGTTCCAGGATTGTGCTGGACACCTGGTGGTTGGTGGCTTTGTTTTTTTTTTTTTTTTTGTTTTAGCCTTCAGTGAATTTTGAGGAGCTGGGAGTTCTAAAAGTTACTATAATCTATGGATCTAAGTGTGAATCTGGTATTTCAGCTTTCTTCTAAAAGGCAAGTAGATTTTACTCAATGGTCTCTAGGGTCTCTTCCAACCCAAGGCATTCTATGATTTTAAGGTGATGTCACTTCATTTTCTATTTCAATCACTTGATTTTCAATAGCATACAATCACTTGTGCTGTTGAAAGCCAAAAACTGAAACTTTATGTATTGGCTATATATGAGAAAGGTAGCAGGTGCATGCAGGCCTGCTGCCAGCGCTCTTCCCAAAGGCCGGACGTCACCCCTGGAACAAGGCTTTCTCCTTCCCACGTGCTGGGCAGAATGTTGTCTGAACGCACCCACGCTGCGGCGACGTCCGGAGGGAGAAACGAGCAAACACCTCTGTAAGTGGGGGAGCAAAGCAGCCAGGTTGTGTGCGGTGCTGATAGCAGTGGGAAGTTAAAGATGGCTTAAACTCTTCTGCAGCATTCTAACCTTTGGTTGTGCTGCTTCTGTGCGCCTTTAATGATGGTGCTTGACAAAGGGGTGGAGGACAGAAGAGGAATTATTCTATTCACTGCCTGCCTAGACTATTAGGATTTAATTTAAAATAAACATCCAGACTATATTCTTATACCCCATGAAGTAGTTTCTGACCCTTTAAGCTTAGCTCTCATCAGTGAAGCATTAACTTCTAATCTAATGCCGTCTGGTGACATTTAGTAGTTCGTTCACTTCTAACTATGACTATATCCTTGAGTTGTCTGCTGCTGTAGTTCTGAGGTTATTTAGTCTTTATTGTGAGTTCCCACCCCTTTTTACTCCTGAGTGCTTAATCTCCTATCACTCCTGGTGAATTAGACATAAAAACACTAAAAATACTATTTAGAAATAAGAGTAATACATTGCAAATATGCTTCTAGGATAAGAAAAGCCCCTGCTAGGATAAATTGGCACCTGTCTTAAGCAAGTTATTCAGGTGAGTCATATCTCCACATGAGGAAAAGGACTGCCTGCTTTATCCTCCTGTTCCCCTTTTGGTTACGTGTTGCTCCTGCAGGACCCACGGCAGCAGGGAAGGAGGCACAGAGTCTGGGCCTGACACACTGCAGTCATTGGCTGCTTCTGTCACTACGGGAGTGAACTCCAGGATTGCTCCACGTGTCATTTTGAAAGAAGATGGACAGAGTTTCTGCTGGCTCTTCCCTGTATTGTCTTCCAGGCTGTTTAATTCCTTCTGCCATATGATGGACTTGACAAAAAAAAATAGGGAACAATTTGTTTACTTGCTTGGATTTTTTTTCCTTTTGTGCAGTTCTTATTACAATTTTATAATGATCAGTGCCCTACTTGATTGCATTTCTTAAGTAATAATTCATTTTTTAACCTGCATCTGCTTATGAAATACAGATATTTCATTTTCCGCTAGTGCAAAGACATTCTATCGTTTTATTAGCTTAATAATAGTAATTTTCCAGTCAGTATACTTAAAACATTGAACTCAGGTTTTTCTCTTTTAGAGGCAAGGTATTTGTGTTGCATGTTTATTCATGCATAGTGGTAAACTTAGCCTGATTTGTTCCTGGTGACCGGTGCGTTGTATCTGGTGTGGAATGGGATTTATCCCTTGTGGGACAGCTGCTTTTTGGATGTGGCAGTTGTGTGTGTGGAGAGCTCCATCCTTAGAACAGCTGCAGGAGGGGCCTGAGCTGCTCCCTGCTTTCCAAGCAGGTGCTCTGTGCCTTCAGCACTCAGCAGCTCGAATGCATTCCAGCATTCCTGTGCTGGAAGTTGGTGTTTAATCGTAGTCTCCTGCCCAGGTTTGCAAATGTGGTTGTCTCCAGTGGAGATCTGTGTGCTGGCAGCGTGCACCTCAGCAGTGCTTTTTCCCAGTGTGTGTGGGCACGCAGTCATGTGCTTCAGACTTGGAACCACAGGGAAAGTTTTACGTTTCATGGCAGGAGGCTTGAATTTGAGTTCAGTTACATTGTCTGTGCAGATAAAACTCTTGAAGGGCTGTCATTATTGTGGGAAAAGGTGGAGCCTTGAGGTTTTGCTTTTTTTTTTTTTTTTTGGTCTTACGGCTTCCTGATGAAATAAATACTCAGGGAAACAGCTGCTGCAGTAGGGCTTAGAGTCATTTTAATATAAAAATAGCATAAGTACTTCTTTGGTGATGCCTACATCACTAACCAAGAAAAGATAATTTTACTGGTGATTGATGGGTATAGAAAGATACCTTGTTTGTATTCCTTCTTGTTTCAGAGAGAGTGGCATCTTAGTAAATGCTGTAAGCTCTGATGAATGAAACGAAGGTAGAGCTGTAACAGCTCAAGTTATTGATCTAGATCAGATGAGTATTGCTGAGATATCCATTAGCGTTTGCATCATTTAAGTTGATGTTGCGGGAATTTATTGGTTTGCAGCCGAGAGAATTGGTCTGTTCAGTGACTTGATAAGTTTTTAAAACTATTATGAACTAATTCTTCCAAATCACTGGTTTTCATTTGGGTGAGTCCTATTTTATATACATAATAATCTTATTAACAAAGTATTATTGTATATTTGTGACATCAAAACCCTTTTTGAACAGCTTGTCTCAGGATTTTACTTCTCACAAGGACAACGCTTTGCTTTCTGTGGGTTGCTGCCACTGAAGCCTCAGGCTTCTTTAATGTTAGAGGAGCTCACGCTGACCTCCAGGCGTTTGCTGAAACAGAGCTGAGCGTTGTGCCTCGTGTCACTATTAACTGTTGACTTACTCTGCTTGTTTTCCAGGAGCTTGAAGAAATCCGCAAATGTGGAATGAAAAACTTCCGTAATATCCAGGTTGATGAAGCTAATTTATTGACCTGGCAAGGACTTATTGTTCCTGTGAGTATGGAACGTTCCTTATTTTAATGAGCTTTAAAACATAATCATTTTTTTACCATAAATCCCCAGTTGAGCATTGCTGTTAGCAACTATTAGATAGCTTTTGTACATTGACAAGATTTCTTCATTTTAGGGAAGTTGGCTCTCAGAGTTGTTGCTTTCTGGGCAGTGAAGGGTGCTAATGGATTTAATTCTTGGCCCTCTTAGACTTCTCATATAGCTGCAGGCAAATATTGTAATTTTTCTTTTCACTTCATGTGAATGTCTTGCGTGGTTTTATTAGTGCCTGATAATGTTAGTAGGTGTTTGTTGTAAGCAGTGTGAAGAAAAATCTATGTGTAATTGATAGGGGCTTTAGACAACTCTGAATACCTGGCTGAATGCTGTGTAACTGGGTCTGATCCAGCAAATGGCTGCTCTGGAAAGGCTGCAGACCCAGTGATGGCACTGGGTTGCTTGGGAAAGGTTCTGGAAAGGGGAAGCAGCTGAGTTCTGTAGTTTATCTCAAGCTGAAAGTATAAAATTTACATCATCGTAGGAGAATGCCTGAGTTATGAAATAGTTTATTCACTCCTCAGTAGATTTCGGTGCCTGTTGTTTTCTGGTGGTTTTGGTTAGTTTGGGGTGTTTAGTTTGTAAATTATTCATTTCTAGGGAGAAAATTAAATGTTGGAAAAAGTCTGCAGGGAAAAGGTTTGGATTTCTACAAGTGAGCTCTTTAAAAGAAAGTCCTTAGGCATTAATTGCTTCCAGAAACACTAATGCTGCTGTTTAAAAGCAGAAGTAGAATACTTCTATTAGCAGTATTAGAATAATAATAATAGAAGTAAATGACCACTGTATTGGTCAAATAGAGAGGGACTTGTTACGAAGGGGATAGCAGGAATCTAGTATGTTAAATTCCTTGGTTGCATGGCTCTTCACCTTCCTTTAGTTTGCACTGCTGCGGCTCACGTTCATTTATTATATCAGCTACTTTTAAGTCTGGGTCTTTGCTTCTTCTTTTCCTTGGTGCTACCTAAAAGGTCTCCTGACCAATGTAAATTATTTCAAAAGAAGCTGAAGCATTTTATTTTGGCACTGCTTTCGCTTTCACAGCTGAAGGCCATTCACAGACTTGGGTCGTGTCATCTCTGCTAAGATCTTTGCGAGGCCTTTGATCTTGAAGTGCTGTAGAACAGATTTAATTTACTCGCGTTCTGTGAGCAATTCCCTCGAGTGGTTGAGTCTACTCTTCCTAATAAAGTAAGCAGGATTTGGTGCTAAAATCTGACATAACTGAGAAACGGTGCTTTGCAAGCCACTCCAATACACGTGGTTCGTTGTGCCAGGTTAGCTTTTGGCAATACTTCGAAGTGGTGTACGGGTGGTAAACATGGCTAATAAAGCAAAGCACCAGAATGTTTGCTGCTGCTAAAGTTAGAAATATGTAGGGTACAACAGTTAGAAATATGTAGGGTACAACGTCTACTTATTGCAAGGGAAATAACTACACCAGTAAGGATTTAAGGCCAAGAGGGAATTTTGTTATGAAATCTGCTTATTAGAGCAGTTAATATTTGTGTCATAGCTGTTTTGAAGAGTAGTATAGATTACTGTTGTGAGGAAATGCTATAAACGATGCTTCTTCTGAAGCATAATTTGGGTTTTTTTTTTAGCTGGGATAAAAGGCTTGAAAATATCAAATATAAACTGGATACAAGTGAGGTGTGCTGGTTTTGGTTGTAGTGGTGGTTTCTAGGTATTTTCCCAAGTTCTGAAGTTTTACATGCTGTTCCCAGTTTTGTTCTTGTTGAGAGTTTGAGATACAAGTACAGTGCCATTAGTAATCAGTTATTGATTATTAAACTCTGTAACTAGGCAGTATTTTGGTTTGCTTCTTAATTAAAATATTAAAGATATGAAGGTTAGTATTTTGACAGTGTTTGTGCAGGAGTGCTATGAGAACCTTTATGCATCGTATTTTGTTTTTAGTGTTTGTTCAATTGAGAACCCTGTTGAAGGTGGTTTTTCGACACGTTTTCCCGTTCTAAATTGCAGAATAGGGTATAGCTAAAGTTCTGTATGTTGAAAAAGCACCGTTTGATTTTTTTTTTTTTTTGAATGCCAGTATGAGGCTCCTGGCTGTTGTAAAAGGTGCTGCTGGTTTACACTGAATTTTATTTCACTTTGTCCGTAGCAAACACTTCTGATAAACTTCTGCGGAATAAAAATACGTCAGATGAATGCAAGTCAAGTGTTAGCTATCTGTATTTCAGCATTTGTAATTCAGACTGTCTACCTTGTCAGTATAAGTGTAACAAATTACTGGAAATGAATTTCTTGAATATTCTGTTTTCTGTCTCTTGAAAAGATGAGCAACTGCTTTACGTACATTTTTAGTTAAAATTTATTGGTGAGTTATGGTGAAAAACTGTTCTGAGAGTCAAGCAGAAAATGTGTATCTTAAGCCAGGTCTGATCCTGTAGCATTTCACTGAACGTCCTCACACGTTCTAGCAGGTGATGGAGATAAGAACAAAGCGAACAATGTGAGAAGAGGGCATTAATGTAAATTGCCAGTACAGCCAGAAAGTTATTTGTTAAACTTGAAAAGCTTCTAGGATTGCTTAAGTAAAAAGGGTCTTAAGCTACTCGAGTTATTTCTTCCCTTGACTCAAAAAATCATATGTCACTTCTTAGAAGCACGCAACCAGACTTCCCTATATGGATAAAAACAAAATTGAATGTTATGTGTTGAATAGCATCTTAAAAGAGTGTTCCCCAACCCTAAGTATTTGTAAAAGTTTTTTAACCTCTGGAGTGGAATTGAATGAAGGAAATGGCCTGATAGGTAATGCAGAATAATTATACTTAACGCAAACTGGAAACACTAATTCTTCAAGTGTTTGGGAATGTATTTTGTCCTGGTTATTATTACTTACAGAATGTCATTTTCATCATCTTTAAACGTAGCAGTAGCTTTTTTCCTGCCTTTCTTCTGCAGTTAGCATTTGAAGTAGTAGCAGCGGTCGAAAATCTTTGCCTACTTCACAGTTCTCTCATTGTACTCCATCAAAAATGATCTGATAGCAGTGGGTGCTAAAACTGCATACGAATTCAGAATGTTCTCATCAGCAGATGCAGTGGATATCTATCTTTAGTACAAATTAATGCTCAGCAGATTTTTATGCAGTCAGCACAAAAGGGTTCTCAGAATGCTTATGGGAATGTGACAAATCAAACTGCTTTGCTGTTTGAACCACCATGTTGTGTGAGATACAAAATAAGCAGGTTTAGAGAAACAGATATCCTCATGAGGTTTCCTGTTTGTGTATCAGAAAGGGTTTACAGTGTATTTCAAAATACTGATAAATGCGGGAATAAAAATACTTGTTAGATCTCTGAGCATGGAGTAAATGGGATTGGTTGCTTTCCTACTAGCAGCAATGTCAGCCAGCTTCAGAACAGCAATAGCCTGCCTTTTCCATGGTGAAACAGAAAGGTGATGGAGGTTGTATTGCCTCTTCGTTAGCACATTAGTTTTGATGTTCATAGATGTAGGAATGTGTTTGGAAAAAGTGCCTTTAAAAGAGGTCATTTAGTAGACGGAAGCCTGAACATGCTTTTAGTTGGTGTGTTACAGAATGCTAGATTCCTTATGTTCTGTCATCTCGTTGCAGGACAATCCTCCATATGACAAAGGAGCCTTCAGAATCGAAATCAACTTTCCAGCAGAATATCCATTCAAACCTCCTAAGATTACATTTAAAACAAAGATCTATCACCCTAACATCGATGAAAAGGGGCAGGTTTGTCTGCCAGTAATTAGTGCTGAAAACTGGAAGCCAGCAACCAAAACTGACCAAGGTAGGACTCCTTGTGGAGGAAAAAAAGAGTATTAAGAGACTTTGCGTTGTGTGTTTGAAGCAAACAGCCTTTTAGCTTGTTAGCCGGTCACTGCTTTTCTGGTTTATTCATTTTCCTAAGGTTTGCCTCAAGAATACATGTTGTGAGTAAAGCATGCAGCTCTCTTGGAATGTCATTAGAACATAAAGTAATGACACTGACTTGTGGCATTTCCACCTCCAGGAAACCAACTCTTAATGGCTGAAGAGTTCATTAAGGTTGTGTCCTTGGTATATTTAAATCCAAAATGGAGGAAAAAAATTTATGTTGGTGTTACTGTATGTTTCTTTTTAAACAGTAACTATATATATGTTTGGCTTGTTTGCTTAAAGAAAAAGCAAAATCATGACACAGATTAACTTTTAGCTATTAAAAGATCACTGCTGTGAGGCAAGTGGAGTGTCTTTGGATAAAAATTTAAGTATTTTAAGGAAGTCTCATTAGGTTCTCTGTCAGACTTGAGAGCATGAAATGTCTTGCCTCTCGTTGCTCCTAGTAGTTAGGGGGAAATTTTCACATTTTCTGGCAGGTAACGATAAACTTGATGTTAAATGTTTATTACTGTACATAAAGAGGCTTTACTGAGTGAAAAGGCATTGTTACGGGCTGTATTAGTTTGTTACAGTTTAAAGGTCATGGTAAGAAATGTTCCTACTTGGCCCCCCTTCCTTTCAGGTAAAGGTAGAAAAGAGTGAGAAGACTGCGCTCTGAAAGAAGCTCCCGTGATATTCTAGCATCTTCCAGGGTGATAAGCATTGTAAGCACTTACACTGCAAAACTAGGGAGAATCCAGTTAAACTGGGAGGTGGCAGACTGAAAACAAACCCTGGCTTCTCACGTTCTGTTGTGGCTGTCAGCACTTTGTGTGAGTTCAGGAGGTCGCTGGCTGTAGTAATGGCACAAAGTTAACAGCTTTTGGTATTCTTGTTTTGAAAAACCATAGGGTGCTGCTTTATATTGCTCTGGAGAGTCCATTACCTCAAGTAGAAAACTATTAACTTTGCTGTTCAGGGAAATGCATCTTTGGTGTTTTCGCTGTCTGTAGACTTGCTGAGTTCTGTATATACTTCAGTAGGTGGATTTGAGAACTCATGATGATTGTAACCAAGCTACCATTACTGGTCATAAGAATGTGTACATAAGGAAAAACAGCAGTAAGTTTCATGGTGGCATAAAAGACTGGCTGTGTAAATGCAAAGTACACTTGTGAGAATAGTTTCTGTTGAAAGTGGTATGGGAATGCTGATTAAATGGCAACTGTTACAGAAAGATCAATGCGGTGGAGAGGAGATACAGGAGTGTAACAGCAAAGGGACCAGTGCAGATAGGATGGTATTTCAAAGGAAAAGATGCTCGCCCATCTCTGAAGATCTCAGTTCACAGGAAAGACTCCACAAAGGAGGAATCTCCAACCAGAGATCCTTCCCCAGTGGCACTCGGCCCTCAACTGCTGTCTAGGAGCTGCAGCCAGGCTGTGCCCCTTCCTGTCCCACAGCTGAATTGCCTTCACCTGTGCTCCCAGGGCTGAGCGGGTCCTTTCCCCAGGTGCTCAATCAGTGCTTCAGGCTGCGACTCAACAGTTCCCATACAGCTGTGAACAGTGGTATGAAAAGCACCTTACAGTTCTTACTGTACTGCCTCTATACTAAAAACATTTGGTAGTTCAAAATGTCAAGAGTTGTTCCCTACTTATAGGGGAAGTCAGTCACAGAAAAATAAAGCTGAAAAAAATGGTTTCCAAAAGTAGATCAAATTATAACTGAATTACTTAATTTATTGTGAGAGGTATTAGGGGAAAAATGTTCTGTGATAGAAATTCTGGGGCTCTCTTCACTTGATGCATTATAGGTGAAGCTGTCTGTGAAAGTCCTTGCTCAGCCATAAGGAGGGCAGGGTGCTCAGTGCTTGGGAAAATACTGCATTGTGCATTTTGGTCTTTACTCACAGGTAGTTGGTTTTGTTTACAGATGTGATTTCCTGATGTCTTTGCTGTCATTGAACTACGCGTTGGCATATTGCTATAGCTTACTGATGTGGTATCTTACTCTGCTCTTGAAAAGAAACAAGATTTATTGGGATATATTTAAACGCAGTTTAAGTTATTTTTTTTATTGGGAAATTTTTCTTATATTTTGATATATCATTTTTTTTTCCTTTAAATTAACAATCTTAGTCTCTGACAGTGTTCTTACTTCTTTTGACAGTAATCCAGTCCCTCATAGCACTGGTGAATGATCCACAGCCTGAGCATCCCCTGCGGGCTGACCTAGCTGAAGAATACTCTAAGGACCGTAAAAAATTCTGTAAGAATGCTGAAGAGTTTACAAAGAAATATGGTGAAAAGCGACCAGTGGACTAATCTGACACAGCTGATGTCAGCAACGTATGATAGAAGATCGGAGCAGTGCATTTGAGACATCCCGTAAAGCAGGACTCTATGGAAAATTGACAAGTGCCACCTTTTGGTGTTAACTTGTGGCTGTTACTAACTTTCTACAGTTTTCTTAATCAAAAGTGGGCTAGGTAACCTGTAAAGGAGGAATTAAAAATTTAAGATGTTCTAGTTCTGCTTTCTTTGTTTAAAAATCACTGCTTCAATATACTTTAAAGTATGCTGTTTCCTTTTTTTTTTTTTTGTCAGAATTTATCAAAAATATCTTAGACTTATATTCTGCCCTTAAATTGAAAAGGTTGTGGCTGTCATTTCTTACTTCTCCTTGCAGTTACCACTATCCTGAGTTCATTTTAATTCACCATTGAATTTTTGCCCCTCCTCAAACTGATGTCTTAGAAAAAATATCCCACTTCTGGCAGAAAATGATTGAGTGTTTGGCAGTTTTGTTTACTCTTCTCTTCAAACATTGCACTGTGCTCTGTGGGACTTGCTGCAAGTTCCCCTTAACTTCAGTTTGTAACGTTATAAAAAAACAACCCAACTACAATCAGAAATGTCCAGGTCTTATGTAAATCTGGCTGATGTTACCACAAAATGTTTATTAAATGGGGAAATCCAGTTTCTTGTCTGCGTTATTGAATTAGAATATGGCTTATGTCCTGCTTTTGGAAAATGCTGGAAAAGAAGTAGTAGTAAAATGTGATTCCAAACTCCTTTCACTTCTATTCTTAATAAAAGTTAGCATAAGTTGGCTTGGATAACGTGAACAGAACAACAGTGAGAGACCAGTTTAGAAGTTTCAGAAATTGCGGACCAAGAGATACACCAAAACAATAAACTGGTATTGAGTGAAAAAGTTGGTATTCTAGAAATGAATTAATTTCAAATACTAAATGTTAGCACTGCTAGTGAGATTTTTTTCATCCAAATGCATATGATATATGTTCTAGGGAATGGCACTCACGCCACTTCCTTCCCAGTTGCTGTACAGTTATTACTGAAAATAGTACAAGAGTAGGATTAAGCAATAAACTGAATACACTTCACTGCTACTGTTCCTATGTTTTAAAAGTACACGTTAGATCGTTTAATGACTACTTCACCTTACTGTTCTGACTTGGGCAGAGCTGTTTTCCCTTTGCTCCAGGCGCAGCCACGCATGCTGAAGGATGCCCTTTCTGTTCAGAATTGGGCACCCTTTACTGTGTCTCTATTGCTTTTCTTCTGCCTGCGTGTCCTAAGTCTGAAGTGTGATTGTAGCTCCAATCAAACTGCCATACAATCAAACTGCCTTCCCCACCTGTAGAACCTGAGTATGTTACTGAGTAAACAGATTTCCAGAAATCCATAGGTAGCTGGGAGTACATATCATCACTTTGATTTGCAAGAACTTGAATTAGAAAATCCCTCACATCTGGATGGTTGTCTGTGCTCCTAGATTCAGTTTTAATACAGCCTCTACCTTTGCAACCTTGCAGAAGTAGTGCATTAAGCTGTAGGGCTCCTGGTTTTTAATGTATATTTACTATTCCTTCATTTGCCCTTCTTATCTGGCTTTTATTTTGGATTTAGTGTGAACAATGACAGCCCAGTACCTCACCTCTGTTGAAAGTAATTTTTTTTTATTAGTTAGGGAGCTAAGAAATTTCATGTTAAGTGTTCTTAGACGGATTCTTTGGCAGGTAAAT
This sequence comes from Meleagris gallopavo, assembly GCF_905368555.1. Classification (NCBI taxonomy): domain Eukaryota; kingdom Metazoa; phylum Chordata; class Aves; order Galliformes; family Phasianidae; genus Meleagris; species Meleagris gallopavo. Next base: position 392,424 of record NC_139420.1, read on the forward strand.
GAAGTTAAACCACATTCACCTTATTTACGGAAACTTACCTTCCCTAAGTGTTTCCTGGCTTGTGAGAGCACTATTACCAAATTTTTCACATCTTTGTCTTTGGTTGCAGAAAGTTGGTACTGATTTTGTTTTCTTCACACTCACTCAGATTCGTAATAAAATAATGCCAAATTATCTGTTGAATTGAAGTGTGTAACTTCCGCATCAGCCGAGTCACTGTACTTTTTGATCATGTCTGTTCACAATTGAAACGTTCTTTAAATTTGCATTATTTTTATTATTATTTAAAACAACTGTAGCACTAGTTTGCTGCCATCATTACTACTAAACAATATACTTTCTGGTTGTAAGCCTCTCAGGTTAAAGACTGCATTTATTTCAGTGTGGCTTGGATGCCACTGTAAGGAAACTGGAAGAGCTGTGTAACTGAAGGAGCTTCAGCTGATTTGTAGAGGTCTGTAGCAGTGCTGTATGCTAGCTGTTCTCATTTCATTTGTAAAGATCACATAGAAGATGAGCATTACCATCAGTTTTCTTTGTGTGTTTTTCAGAGCTCAGTTTTTAATCATGAAGTGTGTAACATAAGTGATGGCTTTTGTTTGCAGGTGGCCCTCTAAAAGGAAGATAAAGATCAAATACTGTATTGTGTGGTTGAAGTCTGAGGTGCAAAAAAATCAAATCCTTTGTTAACTCAGGAAATCAAGCTCTTGTGCTCTCTGGTTCCCTAAGCCATGCTGAATTCTAAACATGCAGTTGAAAATCCAAAATAAAAACATACTGGTGCAACTACACCCACGAACACTGGTATAGGCTTTCTGCAATTCCATTCTGCTACCCTAATAAAAATTGCTCTCAAAGGTATTGTGGCATGGTTTTATTTTCAAAGAGATTTCATGTTTGTTCCTCGGCTATCCTTGTACAGCGTTGTTTATCACAGCAGTCTGTGCGCGCTTTTAATTTCAACTCCATGGTGAACGTGGAGCTCATAGAGCCCCTGAGAAACCTCCTCTGTGCGTTCCGTGCAAGGGAAGGGTTCCTTATTTAGCAGTCTTTCAGTAGCCACATTTAGAACTCGTTTTAATTTAAAAATTGGGTTTCAGTTCTGTTCATCTGACAACGGAGTATTTATAAAATACCTTTCTTAACAACGTCTGCTCAGGTAAGACTGTTGTTGTGTTCATTTCCATGTTCAGCTAGGAGAAAATCACACAAGCTATGTTACATCCTAATGGTTGTGAACAGAGCAAAGTCGCCAATTATTGTGTTTAAATTAGAGTTTAAAAATACCCATAATGTCACGGTCACACTGCAGAAAAGGCTGAGCTTCAGCATTGGCGCATCGGCTGCACTGCACGTGTGAGGGCACTAGGTGGCACTCGTGTGTCCAGCCGCGCTCTGGCACTTCAGGCACCTGCCGCAGCTCTGAGGGCTGCTGTCTTCCGCGTTTCGTTTCCGCACCGCGTAAACTCCGCCCTCAGACGGCGGTGAGCCGAACTGCAGCACTGAGGGCGCTGCTCACACTGCTCCTGTGAGGACTCGGCTGTTCTGCACAGCACGGGCACAGTGTGGCAAGATAAAAAAAATTGTCCCATGTCAAATCAGCTCTGTTACGATAACTAGGAAAGAGCCTGAGAAAACATTTTACCAAGTGTCCTCGGTGATCTTTTGTGTTCGTACAGAGCAAACATTGCCTCAGGCGCACAGGAGTGGTGGATCACACAGCTCCCCAGACCAGCACACAAAGATGCCCCCAGGAACTTGCCCGTCATTGCTCACAAACTGCTCCAACTTTCACATAAGGCTTCATGCGACTTCCAGGCCACTGGCAGCTCCTGTCAGCTGTGCTGGGAGGTATTACAAAGGCTGGCAACGGTGGTCTGGCTTATGGGGACTTATGGGGACATTAGCAACTGTGTATCCTTGAAGTACAAAGATAGGGATGTATATACGTATATTTACAGATCTTTGAATGAACAAAGCTGAATGTTCCTTGTTTTGTAATGGCTCTGCAGCTCCGGCTTGATTAATGTCTGGAGTTCATGCAGGCGCTCCCAGGACTGAGAGAAATCATCTGGTCCTTCTCCACAGCCACCGATGGGAGGGAGGCTTGGGTACCCTGGGTGCACCATCAGTTCAATTGTTACTGTCCTGTGCTGTGGCACTGGGTGTGCAGGCACCTTGGATGTGAACTCCACAATGGCGGTGTCTATGGCATTCTGGATGGCACTCACAGACATGTTCTTGCCCATGGTACTCAAACCTACATAAATGTCTGGCCACCTGTAGCCAGAGGTGGGAACACAGATATTAATGTTAACGAGGTAGTTAGACAAAAGTGTGTTATGCCCAGTGGATGAGGAATCAAAAGTAAAACCATAACTACAAGACAATAATGCTCTTTCATTCCTTGTCAAAATCAAGATACTGTTTAGAACATCAGCTCTTCAGTCTGGCAGAAAGTCCCAGCACAGCCCCGATACCAACATTTATGTTATTACTCTGATAATGTATGCTGTCACGGCACTGGAATTGTGTGGCATCTGAGAGCTTACAGGTGCACATTATTAGCAGTGAAGGGACAAACAGAGCTGTAACTGAGAAATGCTGCTATCAACTAACATAGTAGGCCAAATAAAAGCCTACGTAAAAGTTACGTTTGTTTAGTAGCAATCGATTCCTCCTCACTCTCAGCAGCAGCAGAAGAGGTGGAGTGCAGCCCACTGCAGCATTTCCATGCAAGAGACAGCCACAGACTTCCACTTGTCAGGGTGTTGCCACAACAGGTATAAAGGCACAGCTCCCTTAGCAGCCATATGAGTTCCATCCTGAGGGCAGCAAGAGGGTCCTGGAGCAGTAGTTTCTCTGCAGTACCAAAGCATGGTCCCTGGGGTGGCATGGGGATCCTTGGAGCATGCAAGATTTCCATCAAATTCTCCTGCACTGCCCCTGGCACAAAGCTTCCCTGAAAGGTTAGCTCATTTCTCCCAATTTCTCACTCTGTGCCCTTTGCTTTCTCAGAAATAGGCTGTCCTAGTACAGTCTGAGTGCTCTGCACAGAAAGAGCACAGTGCCATGCTGGCCTTCTGCTAGTTGAGAGCAAGCAATACTGCCATCCAGCTTATATCAATACACGACTTCATGTAAAAGCCAAGAAGGCAATACTTTTCAGTCAAGCAAGAAAACAAGGAAAAGTAACATCATCCAAGGGCAGGCGAGTGCGCGGATCTCAGCTGAAGAGTTTTTCATCTGTAAAACTAAGACTCACAGGACTCTGACAAGACTGTTTGCTTTAAAGCAGTGATCACTTGCTCTGGCACTGTACGCCCTATGATCTTCTTGCTTCCCCATAACAAATAGTGACTCTTAATTAGCTTATTTCCTGCTACTTAAAACTCTTTCTTCACAAGTCAAGGATGTAAAAAGTTATCTTTCGAAAACATTCCCTAAATCTTACAACTAAAGTTCCAGTGCTTGAAGCACATCTAACGCTTCTAATCAAGTGGCATTACTCTGGCATCTGAAATGGTAAGAGAATGAAAGGTTGAGAAACACCCTGAGAAGAACAATCCATTTCACATGAAAAGTGAGTCATCTCTTTCCAAACAAATCTGCACAGTAACCCATAGTGTCTCCAGAGCTTCTGTACTCTTGCAGAATTCCTTGTAAGCCCCAAATTGGAAAGAGAAATTGGAAGAGATATTTCTCATCGGGAACTGATAACATCTTAAAGTTTCACTCCAAAAAGAATGAGTTATGCCTGTCTTACCTTATTCCATGCTTTGTAAACACATCCACAGTGTTCAGAGAATCTTCTTCTACTCCCACATAGAAGTCCATCAGGGATGGCTCAATCCAGTCACAGTTATGAAGGCCTGGCTCTATTGGGACACGAGTGTATTCAATCCCATATTCCTCTAACACCTCTGCAAATACATGCCTGACCTCTGTAAATAAAAAGAAACTTTAGTCAGGAATTAGATAACCAACTCACATCCCCTGAAAGCTGTTAGCACAGATATCTTTTTCCTTCAGTGTTTTAAATATAAAACTTCATTTGGCTTTTCTGCTGGAATGGTTTTGTTCATCTGGATCAAAGCCCCCTTTTGAAGTGGAAATACCTGAAAGCATTACTCATTCAACATCTGCTGTATGTGCCTTGTCTCCCCTTCAGCACTGAGTGCTTAGTCCAGTAACCATTTCTGAGGTTGGGAGTCTTGTCCTGAAGTGCACCTGAGGTGGCTGTACTGTTGGGAACACATTCTTCACCAAGTCCCTGCCATATTTCTTGAGTCAGCTGTTAACACAGGGAAGTACTGATTTTTTTTTTTTTGCCAAGTTTTCCATCTCTGTACAAACAATGATCTTAGTTGGAAAACTGAGACACTGGTACTTGCCTATGATATACATATGAAAAACAAGCTGAAATCACAGATAAAGTTTGAAATAGAAATACAACCAACAGGACAGCTTTTGTAGCACCCGATCTTCAATCTCAGAGGCTAACTTGTCCAAGGTGGGAACACAACTGCAACTGTAGAGCCTTACACAAATCCTATAAGGTTTATTGCCCAGGGAGCCACGGCAAGAGTGGGGCTTCTCATCTGCTTAGTGCTGGAAAGAAAAGGACTGTTTGCTTACTTGGGAGAACGTGAATGTGCTGGTGTCCATCCATGTGAGGAGGTAGGTGGCCTGTTAGCTCATGGAACAGATCCACCTGGGCCTTTAGCTCCTGCTTCACCTACACAGCAGAAAAGAATTAAAGAAAAGGCTGAGAGCAGGAGGATACAAGGTGGGTGTTGGAGACCTTGCTTGCTAGTACTTGATTTGGCACTGAAAGGCACAAAGTGCTGGACTGCCTGGCATCCTTCCTAAGTACAGGTCTCCTTTCAGCTCTGGCTGAGTGGATGATGCTGCTGCTGTGATTTTTTTTTTAAGCTATGATATTTGAATACCCATTTCCCTTTACTTTGAAAGGCAGTTTTGGTCACTAGAACACACTCATCCTTGCTTAACAGTGCAAAACCAAATATCTGCCTAGAGAATGAAAGCCTCTCAAGATGACACAGAGTCTACTGAGAAGTTCTCTGGCATTTTCCCTTTATTGATCTCCAGGCTCTTCACAGGTATCTGTTTCAATATCTCTTCTGCCTCCTCAGATAAGTAGTTAACAAGCACATTAGTGTATGTTTTAATGAAGCAGGGAGAAGTGAGTTCTCAAAGACTGCATAGTCTTCAGCAGCATTACATGTAGGACACAGAAAGCCAACTTCAGATGCCAAGGCACCACAGCCTAGATTCATCTGTAAGCATGCTCACAGATGCGACCTACAAACAGATGTTCAACTATTATGTGCTGGAATAAGTGTAGGCTGAGCTAGGTCAGGAAAGCAAGTTGCATGTGTGTGATGTTACAATGTGACAGAAAGCAAAGCAATAATAGCAGGGGGCAAAGTCCTGCACTGCAGAGTATTGCATACATCTGAACTCCTTTGGGTTGCCCCTGCCTTCCCACCAGGTGCTCAGTCACCACTTCAGGCCATGACTTAGTGTTTCTGCTACACATGCGGCTTTCTCCTACCTCTGACATATTTAGGAGGCCTTTTGATAGAGCTGTTCTGAATCCCATTTTCCCATGAAAAAATCCAGCTTCACTGAGCAGAGAAGAGTTTGTCTTGAGCATCTCACATACAGGGGAGCCCTCAGAGAGGTTGGCGTGCAGTCCTATGGGGATGTTGTATCTGTAATAGAAATAACATACCTCTTAAACTTTACACCTCTACCTCCCTCACTGCATCAAAAGCATGAGGCTTCTGTGAAAGATCCGGACTAATCCAGATTATTGTGGTCACTAGTACACATCTTTGGATCTTTTCTTTTTTAGAAAGGAAAGCAAAATAGCCCAGAGCAGAATATCTCCAGATAACAAACCTGTCCAGCCTATGGTATTCCCCAACAGTGTTCTCACCCTGGCTCACATGGAGAGAGCAGCCATGACACATCTCAGAATAAATTTTATATCTGTATTAAAAACTATAACTAACTGTATGGTATCAGTATCTGTCCTGAAGTCACTAGCAACTGACAGAAAAATATGCAACCATAACGCTGTAATAAGATGGAAAGCAGGGCAGCAAAGTCTTTAGCTGCAGCAAATGAGAACAAGCCCAAGTGCAGCAGCCATGGATGCAGAAACAAAGGAAAAAAGCTGCTTACATTTGGAAGGCCTCAGGTATGCAGGGATCTCCAGTGAGATACCCTCACCTCCACTGCCAACCCTTACACCATACCCGAGAAGGGGTCGATCCTGGCTCCAACCCTTCCAGTCACTCAGGCACTCAGGTGACTGGAATGTGAAAGTGCAGAGAGCTCCCCTAGGTTGGCCCTGCCTTCCCACCAGCGCTCAGTCACTGCTTCAGGCCATGGCTCAGCATTTCTGCCACTGCAACTCTTTCAGAAAACAATTAATAAACTCTAAAGCTTATACTACTGAAAATGCTGCCTTTATAAAAGATGTTAGTCTTACTCAACAACTTCATCCAAAGTTGTACGTAAGTGCAATCCAGCTGTACCTAAATAGTGCCTAAGGCAGCTATTATGGCAACAGCAAAGGCTACAAGCATGAATATTTTCCGAGTTTAAGGGTAACTTGGTGTGTATGGCAACTACTGAGTCACAGCCTGAAGCACTGATTGAGCACCTGAGGAAAGGACCCGCTCAGCCCTGGGAGCACAGGTGAAGGCAATTCAGCTGTGGGACAGGAAGGGGCGCAGCCTGGCTGCAGCTCCTAGACAGCAGTTAAGGGCCGAGTGCCACTGGGGAAGGATCTCTGGTTGAAGATCCTTCCCTTGTTAAGTCTTTCCCTGGAGTCTAGATCTTCAGAGACAGGTGAGCACTCTTCCTTTTCTCTGTAACACCACTCTATCCATGCTGGTCCTTTTGCTGTTATGCTCCATTGCCTTTCTGCCCTGTCAATCTTTCCAACTGTAGCACCGGTGAAGTGGCTGCAGCTGAAATGGCCTGTAGTGGTCGGGTTCCTGTCTAACCCTGCAGATGATCAAGCAGGGCTGTACAAAGTAGCACTACTCTAGCACAGGGACATCAGTGGTTTAAGTGTGTAGAGACTTGCTAAGGACTCACAAGGGTCCAACCTGTTACTGAGTTGCATTCTGTAATGCTTAAATGAAAAACACAGAGTTCATCTATCTACAGAGCTCCTGTAAGCCACAAGGCTTTGCAGAGTGGTGGTTTCTCCTACAACAAGAACAGGAATTGCAAGTGCTCAGGCTTGTGCTGAGCTTCATTACCACCACCTCTGAAATTCTCTGAGGGTGGACAAAACGATGCTTTGAAACTTCTTCCAAGACACCCTCTCTGACCCAATAAGCTGCTGCTCTGAAGCTGGTTAGTGAGTGCAAAGTTGCTGGGAACTAAAGCCCTGTGGATGGGTTGGACCAGGCCAGGGTAAGTTAGTTCCTTGAGGTTCTAAGACCTTGCAGGATTGAAATTCTTTCCTCCTGGCTCCTCCATGTCTTGTGCTCCAGGACTATGGTTTAGGCACCTGCTCTTTCTCAGGTATGGATAGCTCTGAGAAGAGCTGAAGCAGAACGACATCCCTTTCCTCCCATGACCTGCTGTCCACTTTGAATGAGCCCAAAGGTAGAGGGGGAACTCATTCTTTCAGAAGTCTCAGGTTCTTTATCCTGTTTCTGGGAAGTTCTGACTACGTCAGCTGATTAGCACTACTTGCACCATAGCCACTGCTGTCTGGAAGAAAAGGATGCATGTGCTACCATGAATTAGCAGACAGAAAACTTTCTGTTGAGTACTTGCCTTCTTGTGATGCAGGAGGACAAGAAATGAACAGCTGGGCCCCTCAGCGTTGTCTCCCAAGGGCATCAAATGAACCTCCAGTTGTGCAACGCTGTGAGCAATGCTATTTTCAGGAAAAGGCAAACTCTTCTGACAGGTGTGGGACACCGAGGAGCCAGGCACTGTGCTGCACTGCATTAGAGTTGCTCCTGTGCCTGAGCTGAAACCAGCCTTGCAGCAGGGGAATGTGCAGAATGTGGAAGTGCAGAGAGCTGGCCCTGTTCTCGCTGTAAGGAGAGACTCTGACTGTAACATTAGAGCATGTTTCAGAGCTTTGGTAAACACCAGCTGAGTATCTTAATAGTTTTCTCCTGGAATTAGTCTTGGCTGGTTCGAGTGACTGTTGGTGTGAAGGAATCTGAAGAGGAACTGTTAGTATTTAATGGCTCTGGGATACAGGCACTGAAACCAAAACTCAAAACACAGCATACGAGAAACTTCTAAAGAAGTATTGATCTATGGGAGATACACAGAAGCAAACATGCCAGGAGAGCTTTAAGGACATGAGAAGGTGGACAACTCAGTGGGCACAGCAGGGTTCTGCCTCTAGATCGCATTTTCCTGTATACAAATATGTGCATTTCCTCTGGATGCAGAGTCAGGCAATACTCCTTCCAGCACCACATGCCCAATGGCTCAGTGTTCATCCCAAACAATCCTGACACTGCATGAGTCTCTGAAGCCCTAAGAGCAATGAGATGAAAATGAGAGTAGAACTTCAAGATTATGGTAACACTTGGGCTGCACCTCAGGAGACTGGGATCCAATAATGCTCTGTCCAAAGCCCTGAGGCTTGGCCTTTAAGACTGAACCTGCAGGCTTTCTTCTGCTATCAGATACACTGGACTAGCTCTTTGGAGTACTCTGGAGTGTCTCTCGCCAGAGACATGTAGCTTCTGTAAAAAGTACATGTTCTTTGTACATGTACAAAGAAGTATAGTAAGGCACGCTGTGTTGCAGGAGAGAGGGGACAAAAAGGCAGGGAAAAAAGTCAAGGGAACTTCCCCTACACAAATATACCTCACAGCTGTCCAGATCTTCTCAAAGGCAATAAAATACCTGCTATTTTATTGGCAGAAATGTGATGCCAACTGGAAGCAAAGTTCAGCTATGGTGGGTCTGCCCTCATAACCAATCCTCTGCCTCAGACATTCAGCACAAATTCTGCCTTGTCCAGATTTTGTTGCCAATCAAATCTAACTGTTAGTTGTTCTACCCAACATAAAATTTAAAAGGATGAGCACTGAGATTCAAGGAACAGATTCTGCTATAAGAACTGCCAACACAAAACAATATGGACACAAATCTATGAGGTGGTCTCTAAATTAATTCTATTTGTTGTTTTAAGCGACAATGACCCTTCTACCTCTTTTTTGGAGGCTGCAGTCTAGATGTTTGCAAGCCTCTCCTGCTGTCCTGGAGAATGCACAGATTTGACCACAGATGTGGTGATTGTTGAAAAAGAGTGCTTTTTGGCTGAGAATTTGCTCTTTAAAGTAGAGTTATTTTGCTCTTTATATGTCTTGTAGTTTCCATAGATACAATCAGGAGACGTTACTTGTGAAGCAACCGATGTAGATATGGCCCTAGACAATTCCCCTTCACTCAGTGCAGCTCAGGCAAGCTGAAAGTTTGGACACCTGTGAAATAGAGGAAATACGACCAGATGAACTGCTTCCTTTTCAAGTAGTTGCTTATTTTGCCACACGAGTGCTCTGAACAAATCTCTGCTGAGGCAACAGGCTTTTGTACAGTTGCATTCAGTGGTAAAGGGTCCCCAGGCTGTGTCCCTGAACTGAGTCACTTTAAAATACTGCCAGCTTTGTTGCACACTTCTGAGTTTGGTACATAAGCAGCTGTGCCCCGGCTCCTGACTGGCCACTCTGTTCAGTCCCTATGATCCCTGAAGCTGCTGTAATGACTGTGGGAATTATGTGATTTCCCTAATACCAGACCCTTGGCAATTCTTTGCTCAAGGCTGCATACTCTGGGATAAGCATAGCACTTATTCTTTTCCCTGGTGGGTAAACAGATTCCACCTTCAACATCCTGTTTGTATCCTTATCTGGGAAATCACTGCCTCACTGGGTATCAGACCAAGAGTGATGCAGTTAAGGGCTTCACATAAATATCCAGACATCCTCCTTCAGTAAATATTCAAGTGTCTGAATCCAAACAAAGCCAAGCCATGCTCTATGTGAAGAGCACATAATAGTTTTTCCATGTGGGCACTTGCATGTTTGTTTGTTTATACCCACTGCCCACTTTCACCCTATAGCAGTATTTTGTCTAACTGCATCCTATCAAATACCATCTTGGCTTGCTCTGTTACTGCTAAGGACTTATTCTTGTAGACAGAAACACCCCATATCCTCTGTAGTGTTAAGAACTGGTTCTGTACATTGTGTAAGGCTGTACCTTTATTTTCAATTAAACCTTTGTATCAGTTGAAGATCTACTGTCCATGATCCCACATCATCAAAGAGCGCTGTGCCCTCTGAAATCAATCTGATTTGGGATTCCAGTTTAAGGCCTCAGCACACTATCCTGAATCCAAACACAGTTTGACAGCAGAACTGCCTGTCTGTGATTAAAAGTCAGATAAAGCAGGTGATGAGAAGTACGAGGGACTTCTAGATTAATCAGACATCGACTGGAGGGTCAGAATTAATTCACAATTTACACACACATTTTGCAATTAATGTTGATGGGAAAGGAAGAGAAAAACATACACAGCAATTAAATGCGGTTTTGTTAGATTCTTCTGTTAAATGTACCCAGCTGTTGTGGGGGCTTCAGCTTTTGTGTAGCTGAGATTCAACATTTAAGAAAAGGAGAAGGGAAAACAAAAAACAAAAAAAAAAAAAACAGGAAGGCTGGAGCTGTGCTCTAAAACTTGCCACTATTCAAGTGTTTGGACATAATCACCTAGAAAACGGGAAAAGGGTCCTAACAGTCACAACTGAGCTGGTAAGGGGTGGTAAATAGCTGTAGGTCTCTGTATTTCTGCCATCTCCATATGTGTTTCTACGGAAAAATGAAGACACCTTTTCAATTAACAAAATAACCCTAGTCTATAGATCTCTTCTCTGGAAGAAGCACCAAGAGCAGTGTCTCCAATGGGGGGCTTGATAAATATATGAGATGATAGTACATGGATAACCAGGACATCGCTTCAGTCTTATGCCCCATCAAAAGAAAGCTTTTTGAGTTACTGATAACACAGTAATTCTTTCTTCCTTCTGCTGTTCTCATTGTGCATTGCTCTAGCAATTGTTATCGTTTGTCATCTGACAAAGAATCAGGCCTCTGGTGAAACTACACTTTTGCCTGAAATAACCAGATCCTTTCTTTCAGCGCAGTTGTGGAAATGAATAAGAAAAGCCCAAAATCCAAAGCCTGAATGTTAGGAAAGGTGAAATATTGACTCCTTGGTTCTGCAATTAGTTTGCATTAGAGCTGGTAAAACCACCTGCTGACTACTGTCAAACTTCTGCCAAGTCTTCTAATCAAACTCAGGGCAACAGATGGTATACCCAGAAGCCTATGGGAATTACTGCGAAAATGCAGGAAATAGTAGAATTCCAGAGGAACAGTGTTTCTTCTTGAAGGATGCAGGGAGTCACAAAGTGCTTAAGAAAAACTATCCTGCAAGAAAAGCTGCCTTGTTGCTAATTACCTTTCCCTGCATGCAATTAATCAAAGATGGGAGGAGAGCTCAAAACCTGCAATGACAGGCAGCCACACACAGTTCATCAAGAATTACACATGATCTCGACAAGTCACTGAAACACCAGCACTCTGACAATCCTGGCACCATGTGTGCAAAAGATCACAATGCTGGAATGCACCACAAGAAAGCACAACCTGCTTACTTCAACTGGTGATGGATCCAGCCTCCCAGCTTACGCTGCTGCCTAGTCACAGGCTGAAAGCTCTGCTATGGAGCTCTCTTTCTCTGAAAGAGGCACTGGAATGGGCTGCCCAGGGAGGTGGTGGATCACTGACCCTGGAGGTGTTCAAGAAACGTTTGGATGTTGTGTTGAGGGATGTGGTTTAGAGAGAACTAATGGTGATAGGTGGATGGTTGGACTGGATGATCTTGTAGGTCTTTTCCAACCTTGGTGTTTCTGTGATTCTGTGATGTGTGGTACTTGCTTAGATGGGTGGTTATGGGATAACACAAACATGGGGGAAAAAGAACAGGGCACAGAACACAAAACATTATAAAACTTAAACATTCACAGTGAGATAGGAGACAACACCAAGTAAGGGAAAGAGGGAGTAAGAGTGGTGAGGTAGTAAAGCAGTGAGTCATACTTTTCCCCCTAATTTTCTTGCATCGTAGCATTGCAAGATGAAGATTAAATGTTATTTTTAATAAGTCTGGCCTATATGTCTTAGGGGTGACATGATTTTATTTACATGCTCAGATGTCAGTTTAATATAGGTATGCTAGCACCACCTGATTTGAGGCTTGCATTAGACAAATCCCTTGCCCCACGCCTGCAAACACTTTCCCCGTGCATGGGCAGGATTGAACACAGCTGCAGGAAATTACAGACAAGTGAGGAATTGTAGAACCTGGCTCATTAATCTTCAGTGCTAACAGATGTTTCTAAAGTCATCCAGCTTATATTCTCAGAAATAGATTTAAATATATGTAATTCACATGTACAATTCAAAATTACCCTCCAGAAGAGCAAAACTGCAGCAGCACGTTGCAGCTTCTATTGTCACTCACCATCCAACGTGGCTTTTTTTTTTTTTTTTTAACACCCATATCAGCTGTCAGCACAAGTGTCGTGACCTGGATTCAAAGATGTTTTTTAAACCTCTGATTACACAGCCTACATTCTAGCTATGGAAATGAGGCCAGGTGGATTCTATATTTAAAAGCCTGCTAAAGAACCACAGCTAAAATAGCAGAGCTATTACCAGAGCTTTGAGGCTTAAAGGCTTCATGGTGCCTATATGTCTGAGAGAAGTGCTAGCTTTATCTCCTCGTTTTACATTTCATTCATTTTACTTACTAACAGGATTTTAGGTATCTCAACAGTGTTGTGCCTTGCTCTGCTGCCTTTCTCCTCATCAGCCTAGGGATGGTTCCCCTCCCAGTGTTCGTGTGGCATCTCCAACCTTGCTAACAGAAGACCAATTTGCTGTTAACACCACACTCTTGACTTTCCTGCACCACCCAATGTTCATTTTCACCAGAGAAGCTGCAGGCAATTTCCAAGTACCTTGAAAAGCACAGTAATAAGGTGGAAGAGATGCTCAAGGAGAACAAGGGCACCAGGACTCTCATCACACTGTCCTTTGCAGAAGATGTATCTGAAGCATAAAGTCTCAGTGTTTCTAGTCCTAGCACAGCTCCTCTCCCTTTTCTGTTTTCCTAATTTTTTTCTCAGCCTTACTGCTCTGGGACATGCTCCTACTTCAAAGTCCCTGCCCACCCAGAAGCTAAAAGCATTAGCTGGGTTTTACCTTCTAAACTTTCTATTAAAAGACTTGCTGGACTAGCCCAGGAGAACAACACGTGCTATTTGATTTGCTACGCAGTCGGATGTGCCACAAACCTCTGAAAAACTTATGAGGGAGCAAAGGTACGTACAACACAGAGATGAGGTATTATGGGGGGACGGTGCTGTTTGGTTTTGAGTTCTTTGTTTGATCATGGATTTTCTGCTGTTGTTATGAAGTAGGGAGTCTTATTTGTTTTGATCTTGTTTGTTTCACAAATTGATTTATTGATTTTAAAATGAATAGAAATATTGATTTTATTGTTTAAGATTTTTTGGTTGAAAAAGCCAAGTTTTCTGCTGAGCTTCTGCAGAATTATACCTTTTCCAAATTCTGAAAAAAGCCTGGCTGTCCTCATGTTCAACTTGTTCAAATGCATTGAATTAAATTAGATGTAAAGGTTTGTACATTCGTGTCCCAATGGTTCTAGGGGTAGCATTTTGGTCTGAAAGTGTAGCATGGGCTTTTATTCCAATGGTATGTTTTAGAAGTATGGCAAAAGACAATCGAACAAATTCAAACTATACGAGTAAAACTGTAAGTGGTTTTCTATTACCTTAACAGAATGGGCAATAGAGTGGATAATTCCAGAGGAAGAGCCACATTTGGGGTATGCATTACATGTCAGTGGTTTAAAGATGAAGAACACTAGTAAAGATGCCCAGAATCCAACTTTCTTATGACAGCCTAGATTCTGAAACAGTGTTCATACTGGGGTTACTAAACAGGCAGCTTTACGAGATTATCTTTCTTTGCGATAGCCTGAGCAGGCTGTCCACAAAGGAGCTAAAGAAAGTAGCTTACCTCCTTGCCAGTTTGGCTGCATCTTCTGCAGCACTTCCATTGACCAAAAGGGACACATTAGATACAGCTCCAGCTAGGAAACACTCTACGATGCCTTGGTTTCTCCGAGGGCAGTAGCCAAAGTCATCTCCAGTTACTATTAGCTTTGCTTGAAACATCCTTAGAGGTCATGGCTAGTTTAAAAAAAAAAAAAAAAAAAACAATCAGCAATTTGTAAATTGGAAGCAAGGAGAAAAAGGCAGGTCAAACCCAGCCGTGACACAGCTCTTCGTGGACTCCGGCATCACTTCAGCCTGCCTGCTGTCTCACAGTTTGTGCAGCAGCTGGACTGGTGCGTGGCGCCCAGCTCACACCGTGCCCGCTTCCTGAAAGAAAGCACCACAGCCTCATCTGCAGAAAGGCAGCCTGCCTGCGCTTCGTACTGTGCCGAACTGCACAGAAGGTCAGGGGCTCTGTGCGCGAGTTTAATAGACCGAGGGCGCATCACAGGGTTCAAATTCCCTTTCCCGAGCCTCACCCGCAGGGCCCAGAGCGAGGCGGCAGAACTGCAGAACGCCTGGGGCGTCCCCGAGAGGACGCGGCTCCCCGCCCCCGGGCGGCGCGTACCTCCGCTCCCGACCGCTCCTGAGCCGAGGGCCGCCGCTCCGCAGGGCGCCGGTTCTGCCTGCGGAGCTCCGCACGCGCCTCGCCGCCGCACGTCCCGCCGCTCCTCCGCGGCGCTGCGAGAGCCGGGACCTTCCGCCGGCGGCCCCTGGCGGCCGCGACGACGCAGGAGGGAGCCTGCGGGGAGGCACCGCGCGGCGAGGAGCGGTGCGGGGGGCGGCCCGGGTCGGCCTCGGCGGGTGCGGGGAGGCTCGTGCCGGCGGCTGCAGGTGCTGCGAGTTATTCCGTTACTCTTTGATTGCTCCGGTGCAAAATGAAGCGCCCCAACAATGCCACGAACACGTAGCTCCTCGGTCCGTGATCTCCACCGTACCGCTCGCATCTTTCCCCCACCTTGGCTTGCCGGCGGTGCGAACTCTCCAGTCTTAGAGCTTCGTTTCACCCGACTCGGCTCAGGAAATCCCCACAGATCTCAGCTCCCGACTGGGGAAGGGCAGAGAGAACAGAGTTCTGGGAAGGGCAGCTCCTACCACGTGCTGTCGCTCAGGGTTGGATGTAAGCCAGTTCTCCATCGGGCTGTGTGTAAAATCCTGCTTGTCCTCGCATTCAACTGCCGTTTTTCCTTACTGTAGAAAAATTATTCTTGACGGACCAGAGTGAAAATGAGAAAACGCACTGAGTAGCTCATTAATGTTGAATGGGAGATGTTATCAGCCTGCAGAAGGAAAACATGAAGTTCCAGCAAGGCAGAACACGCCCTCTCTCAGTCTGTAATGTTACTTCAAATTATTCAGCCATTCCCATTATAGCAGAAAAAAATGACAATCTGATGTTTGGAGCAGGGAAAGGGTGACAGTTCAGAAAGCACAGGGATAACACGCATGTGAATTCAGGGTTACCATTAACCACTTCCAAGGAGCAGGAGTGCAAAAGTGGGAGGTCTGCCCCCTTAGCAACTCCCTTCCCATAAGAAAGATTACATGTAATTAATTTTTTTTATGAGAGATATTTAAAAGTATTAGAGAACTTGCTAACTCTGGCAATATCTGCGTTTCACAGCAGTGTACTTCTGTTACAGACGAGTTTTTCGTGTTCTATAAGGGCTTCCAATGCCCCTGGCATTTCTGAGCGGATATTCGTGCGCTGCTACTTGCTTCCTCTTCTAGATGAAGCTCTCATTCACCCATGGCTTCATTTACTGATGAGGGCTATTACTACAACAGATCAAATCAGCGTGGCCCTGAAGTAATGTCATGAATGAATAACAGATACATCTCCCCCTTACCAATGCAAACTCCGGGGTTTTCTGCCTCCTTTCTAATACTACCAATGCTGCTTGACTCTGCACAGGTGAGAGATGATACATATGAATCTTAGACAACGCCTGGCTTCTCAACCTTCTTAACCTTCGTGTGCATTTAACGCTATCAACAGTAACATCCTTCTTAATCACTGAACGAAGTTCCTGGAAGCTTTTCTTATCTGATTTTATTCTCATTTATCCATTAACCCATCCTGTGATTGGACCTTTCCCAAGATCCTGTACTTTGTAGCTCACCCCCTGCACAGTCTTGAGGAAAACAGACTCAATGTGGAACTGAAAGGCAAGGCAGACTTCCTCTGGCTACTCTCTGATCTTCTTTTAAGTAATGGCTGAGGATATTGGACAGCACTTCTGGTGGAACTCTATGAGCCAGGACGTGCATTAAGCACAGGCTGCATCTTCTAGCAACCTTATCTTAGTCACAGAAGCCAGCAAGAACTTTCTCCATCCTTGAGTCATGGTGCTTCACTGGTTTTGAGCTTCAATTTCTTTCCCCAAACTTCCTTTTATTCAGTAGCAGATTTAGAGGCTTCCTGCATTTTACAAAAACCTTTCCTAAATGCAAATACTTCAAGCAAACTGTTTGTTGACATAGAACATGCACATTGTTTTTCTTGTTCCCTCAGCTGCAGTGGGTCAGTTCATTTGGGATTACAATGGTAGCACAGTAGGACTCCATTTTTCTTATCTTTGAACATCATATTTTGTTCAAAGTGTGAAATGTAAAAAACAAGGTGTTTGAGTCAAATGAAGTAAAATCCACTTTAAATGAAAGGATGATAACATTTTATTTTCTAATACATCCTGAAAGATTTAAAAATTACTGCAAAGGCAGTGGCTACTGTAGAAATGTTTAAGTCTTTACATGACTGTAAAGAAGACTATTTTCAGAGGGAGAAAAAGACGTTTTTGTTCACATGGTCACTGCCTGTCCCACAGTCTTGTTTTAGTTAACAGTGAGAGGAGGCCAGTTTCAGCCTCCTTTGCAGCAGAGGTATAGGTCTTCCTATACTTCCAGTTTCTATATGTCCAGTGTCTTCTGCTTAGTTAGCTATTTACCTCATTCTTACATTCTATTTTTGTCTACTGAATGCAGAATTACAAACAGCTGATTTGGGGTGTTTAATCCTCAAACAATGTGGGCTAAGTAATAAGCTGCAATTCTATAAATTTTAGGCAAGCTACATCTTTTGTCATTTTGATTTCTCCTTAGGTAACAGCATCCTGCTGATACTACTACTGCTTACTATTTGTATTATAGCCACGCTTAAAGGTCACAGAAGAGGCCTAGTGTAAGGCATGCCAATGGATACAAATATTTGATCTGGAATGAGGTTATAACTCTCCGTTCATCAGCATGAGTGCAAAAGGAGAAGACAGAAAAAAACACAGCATGTTTACAGGCCTGATTCTCTATTGTTACTCTCTTGTACTCAGTAGTTTGTCCTTACTGCCACCAATGAGAACACAAGGTGCACAAAAAAGTCAATAGGAAAGCTCATGCAGACTTATTTTTGCATCATATCCTAATAAGGTCAGAACTGTGCCCCATATATTTTGCCTGGGGTTAGTGACACTCCAGGAAAGAGAAACCAGGCAATATTATTGCAGTGTTCTTCATAAATCAGAGGCTGTCTACATGCAAAGATGCACTACTTCTTTCTGAGGTGTACATCAATCCCAGGAGTTGTCTGCCATGCTACCTTGGTTGTCAGTCACTGCTATTGTTGCATGCAGCAAACAGAAAACTTAAAGCATTTTATAAAAAGGCCAATATGAAAAGAAGGAAAATCCTTTTCTGTAATACATTTCTTTGGGTTAGTGCTACACGTGCTACATGATCTCCCATTCCTGTACACCAAAATTACATTAAAATCCGCTTTTCAGGGAGGGCCAGGTTGTACTTAGAGGTGCACCTGAGTGGAAATTCTAGGTGCTTTCAGTCCTCGAAAATCAAGTATGTGAAATGACTGCAGGGTTAAGTGTCTGAAAACAGAAGGCACTGTAGTTGCACACCATATACTTCGCTTTTGCAGCGCTGCTGAATTACTGTGTGTGTGTAAAGAAGCAGCACAATGAGATTCCTATCAAATATCTGTCATTTCCATTCCCAACATGCACCATTAGTTAATTTCAGTGGCAAGTTTACCTGCAACTTACAGCATTCTGCTAGAAACAATAGTGGGCCCTATAGCAATGAGGTGGCTGTCAATTGCCATGGGTGTTTGGCATTGATAGGGTTCTTTGTTGGCAACTGTTCTAACCCAATTACGTTTCTAAAGTACAACTGAAAAGCATTGTAGGAAGTACCGTGTAAATAGTATTAAGTGCACTGAGGCTGAGCAACCTCCCAGAAAGACAGACAGGTGCCAGCTAAAGCCCCATATGATTGATTTTCCATGGCTAAAATGGCAACTACAGACATCTGTTTTTGCCATATGTGTAACAAGTGCAAATGTGAGCTCCTGTCTTAGCAAGGTTTCTTAGAATGACAAAGAAATATAGCACTTGGCTATCAATGTAAGATTTTTTATTTTGCGTGTGTGAAGAAACATACTTCTGAGACTACGAAGTTTTACTCCTCAGGTAAACACGCCGGGCTTGTGTGTGTGCACGCAAACGTGAACACATGACTGAGTTTAGGACACAGGCTTCTTTTAAGGTAAGTTTGACATTTAAGTCAGAAATTCTTCTTAGAGCAGATATACAAAACAGGCCAGCATGAAAAAAACCCTAAGCATTCAAGTGAGTGGTAGAAAACAACCTCACAGATTGGTGGTAGAGATAAAGGGTCATCTGAGCATCTTATGATGTTTCTGCTAGCCAGCAGTACTAATGTGTTTTCTAAATCATCCCATGATAGAAAAGAGCAATGTTGCAATCCTGTGCTGTTGCCAATGCAGAGTACAATCCTTACAAATAATTAAATCCCAAGGCAGGTGCTCTTCTACGTGCTACTGCATTGCTAAGAAGGTAAAAAGTTTTTCCTCTGTTAAATGATGCTGATTTTGGGAGCATCACACCAGACTGTTCCTGAGATACGGGTCAATTCAGTGATGAGTTTCAGAGGCAAAAGCTAATGGACTGTGTAGGCGTTCCTGTGTCCTTTGTCCATAGCTGTTTCCTACTGATAAAGGAGGTTGATATTATTTGCAGAGGGGAAAATCCTTCAGTCTCCAGCACCACGCAATGAAGTACAATGCTTTCTTTATCCGGTTTCCTTTTATACAGAATAGGTCCTAATAATCTCCTTATATTAGAAGAATTTTACAAAAGGAACTGAAACACAGCAGTGAACTTTCAGGTGCAAAACCAGACACGATCACCACAGCCAGCCGCACAGCAGTCAGCACTAGCTCTCTGTATGGCACTTACACCCCAGCACGAAAAGCTCTAGCGCAGAGCTGCACTATCACACAATTTGCTCGGTGCTTCCTTGCAAGGCCTGTCACCAGCTATTCTTTCTCTAACAGTCCCGACTACGCGTTCGCTGAGAATGCTGCTGTAACGAACCTGGCAGGCTGTCCTCCAACACCCAATTTTCACCAAGGGGAAGCTCCTCGCGAGAAAAGCGCACGGATTTCCCAGAGCCCTTGGGAGCACCCGGGGGTGATAACGCTCCGTGCCTGGCCACGGCCACAGCAGGGGTTGGGAGCCGCGCGGACAGGTGCCGGGGTGGGCGAAACGAACGGCCCACACAAGCCCGATCCCGGCGCAGGGCCCCGCCCGGCCCGTCGCTGAGGTAAAAGCGTCTCAGCGCGCCCTCGCGTCCCGCCCCGGGAGGCGCCACGCCGCTTTCTCTGATTGGTCGCCTCTTTCCGTCGGCCCAATGAGCTCCTCCTGCCAAGCTCTGAGTTCTCTTGCTCGCGGTCCAATACGAGATGGAGGCCGAGCGGAGGGAGGGCGGCGATTGGTTGACTGCGGTGCTGGCGGGGAGCGATTGGCTGAGCTCGCTGAGGGGCTGCGGAAGCGCGCTCCGCTGTGTGGCGGCGGTGCCGGGTGGGCTGTGTCGCGATGCGGGGTGGCTGCCGCCTCCTTCCTCTGCTGCTCCTGTGCGGGCTGTGTGGCGGGAGGGAGCTGGCGCCGGGCGCCGTAACCTGCGGTTCGGTGCTGAAGCTGCTTAACACCCGCCACAGCGTTCGGTTGCATTCTCACGAGGTCAAATACGGCTCCGGTGAGCAGGATCGGGCTGGGAGGCGCCGCGCTGAGGGGCCAGAAGCAGGGAAGTGGTGGGGGGAGCGCTGAGGTGGCGAGGAAATGGCGGGAGGGGGGCAGGAAATGGCCGCGGGAAGCTGTGAGGGGGCCGGGGAATGAAGTCGGAGGTTGCTCCGATCTGTTGCCGGGGCGGCGGTGGGATTGTGCGGTGGGCTGGAGGGAGAGGGGAGGGGAGGGGAGGGGAGTGGGGCGGGGATGGGGGCGGCTGTGGCCCGGGGCCGGCAAGGCCGTACATATCCTGCGTTTGTGGTGTGAGGGGATGCTTTGCCCTCCCCCTGAGGTGAGATCTGCGCTGTGCCAGCGGCCTCGGTCCCATTCTTCAGTCTGGAGGGTGCGATACCGCGTTCCACGGGAACCGGTAAATGGACTGTGAGAATTAAGTGTGTCTTAGTACTGTCGTGCCTTCGTGTTTAAAGCAGCTTTCCTCAGGTCTTTCAGGACTTCCTGAGCTCCAGAAGTGGGTTGGGTCTCCTGCCATTTAATTCTGTTCTAACAGGAAGTGGGCAACAGTCGGTGACAGGAGTTGAAGCTTCAGATGATGCCAACAGTTACTGGCGGGTTCGTGGGAAGGCTGATGGCAGCTGCCAACGCGGAACGCCGGTGAAATGTGGGCAGGCAATACGACTTACCCATGTAAACACAGGAAAAAACTTACACACCCATCACTTCCCATCACCACTCTCCAATAACCAGGTAAGTTGTTCTGAATCGTAAGTTTTTGTACAAATAGTGCATGACTGATACTAACAATACCTCTTTCCAGATTTCTTGCTTTTGAAGAATCAGGGTTAGATGCCAGCTGCCGTCTCTGGATATGCAAAGTTCATATAGTTGCTTCTCTGCATCATAGAATAATGTGTTAAAGGTCCTGACAGAGACAAAACGTAGTATCTACCAGTATCAGTTTGTCACTAGTTTTTACAAACATATATTGGTTTCTTTATTCTGCACCACTGATACTTTGATGATTGTTTTGAAATGTTTAGCATTTCTACAATATGGGACATTAGCCACTTTTCTTAATATCATGAAGACTGATCTAGAGCCAGACAGTTAACAGTGTGTTAGGACACTTACGATTAACTATATCCAAGTTCCTTGGTGTTCCAGTCCATTAATCTCAATCATCTTCTCTCTGTCTGTATTAGTTCCGTCTGCTTATTTATTTGTCCTCCCTTACCAGAAATAAATGAATCCACTTTCACAATCATCTGTATTTACTATTTTATGTATTTCTAGAGCAGTGTTCCTCTCTGTAACTAGGGTCCAGCCTTATCCTTGAACAAATGATTGTCCAAAATTGAAAGTCTTTCTTAAAATGTAATCCAAATGTGTTGGAAGTTTGTTTTCAGTAGTCATTTTAGTCTTCCATTAGATTAAGTAGATAGGTCATTAGATTCTATTTCGGGAAACCAGACTATTTCTAGAAAGAGTCTGAAAATAGCTGAAACAATAAAAGTCAGTTTTCTGTAAGGTATCTAGTTTATGTACTTATTAAGCAAAATAAATGGTGAAAAAATAGCATTTTAGAAGAATTATTTAAAAACCAGGTGGACTCCTGAAGACTTTTCACCTTTCCTCATTTGCTAGTTTAGACAATTCACTCAAAATTATCATTAATATGAAAATATTCAGCAACTGTCTTTTTTTTTTTTCCTTTGCATTTGCTATATGTTTTCACAGTATCTAAGCAAAAGGAGAATTTAAGTGGTTTCCTAGAGATTGATGGGACTGTGACTTATTATCTTATTGAAGTAAGGTGTGGTTCTGAATACAAACTTTTATTTCATATTCTTAACAAAGAAGTTTGATTTTCAATTGGTATGTTGTCTTTGACACTGTTTGGACTACATAAGCTTGAATTAACATGACCCTAAATTATTAGCTCAATAGGTTCAAACTATTGCAGTTCTATTCTCAAGTTGTTAATCACTTCTATCTGATTTTTAAGTCTGTGCTGAGTCTTAAACAGTTGGAGCTGAACCTGCCACGTTCATGAAAAGACTTGGAGTTTTGGGGGCACATAATGAAATCTGATCACTGACTTTTGTTTTAGCAGGAATTTATTTGTCTTAATGGTTGTCTTTATTTTTTAATGAGCCATTCAGCTGTCTGTCCAACAGTGCAAACCAAAATAGTTGTTGACTTGTAATCTTGGTATAATAAAGTAAAAAAGGAATACAGTTCCTTAATAAGTTAGAATGTTGGGACCTGGTGATTAAAAACTTTTGCAGTGATAACTATGAAGCATCGTGCTACAAAATTAGATATTTACAGTTACAAACTTGTTTTAGTGGGGAATTAGTGTCGTTTCTTTTGAAATTGTTTTGCCAGAAGGATTGCTCTGAACTCTGTGCTTGAGATGTCTTTAATTTCTAATGTATGTTGCAGTCTGTTGGCACTTTGCGCTCAGGTTATGTGTTGGAGTTTGTTGGCAATTTATGTTCAAGTTGTAGTTGCAGAGATTTACTGCTTCTGGATTTGAGAGCTGTTGACAGCAGTGTAACGTTTCTTTCCTCTGCATCCTTGCCTTTAAGTTTTGCTGGCTTTGTGGCTGATATTTTTGTGTGTGCATTAGCAATGTATGCTTATATTTTCACTTCAGGAGGTTTGTGTCTCTAACAGGAAGTAAGTGCCTTTGGTGATGATGGTGAAGGAGATGACCTCGATATATGGATTGTGCAATGCAGTGGGACACACTGGGAGCGGGAGGATGCAGTGCGCTTCAAGCACGTAGGAACTGAGGTGTTCCTTTCCATAACGGGGGAGCAATATGGCCATCCCATTAGAGGTCAACGGGAAGTTCATGGCATGCCCACTGCTAATCATCACAACTATTGGAAAGCAATGGAAGGAGTCTTCATCAAACCCAGTATGGACCTTGCAAAGCATGATGAGCTCTGAATTGCCAGAGGATCCCATAAGATTCATCTTGCTCCAGTGTTCAGAGATGCTAATACTTGGTCTCTTAAAAAGTCCCACCTTACCTAAGTGATTGACTTTCTGTGTTATTGAAGGGCATTAGTTCACTCTAGGAATGCTGCACTTCTGTGAGAATGACATCTGCCAGGCTAAGACATTTTACATTTATTTAAGAAATCCTTTCTAAATCTTCAAGCTTATTTGGTGAAGCTAGATTATACATGTTAGTTCTCATTGTCGTTTGTTTTGTTCATTACTTCTCCAAATTAGAAGAAATGGAAAAACAAAGTAGTACATCTCTGTAGTCCCAGGTACCACAAAACTTTGTATTTTGTAATCTTTTTTTCAATTATAATTAAATATTTGGAAACTTATTTCTAGCTAGTGAGAGAATGCTATTAATGAAGAGATGGAGTAAGTCTAGAAAGGGAAAATATTTCGTGGAAAATGGTGTCTTTTGAATGAGTCAAATTCAGCTATTTCAGCCTTACAGGAAAATATTTCAGTCCATCTGAAAATTGCTTCCAATGTATTTCGTGAGTTTCATTCTGTGTTTATGGAAAAGTTGAAAATACTGTGTATATTGAAGTAAGAAGACAAGTTTTTATTTATTACCTTTCTCCGAAGAAATTTGTGGTCTTTTTTCTGCTGATTGTGATACTGCTACTTCTCAAACGGTAAGACTTTTGCTCTAGGAGCTGGTGCAGAAGGCTACTACTTGTTTAATTAATGTTTGAATTTTATAAACTTTCATGGGATGTGAATAAATTTGTCTTATGTTGTTCTTGCATATCATTGCAAGCTCAATATGAGGGTCCAGGTGAATAAGTAGTGGGACTTACATCCATGTGGGGTTCTTTTATGCGAATCCAGAAGAAATGGAAAAAAGAGTGAATCTTAGAAAATTGTTTGGTCCTGGATTTTTAACAGGGGGGTAATTTCTAGAGTGATAGCGAGGAGTCCTCATTGCATAAGACAGTAACGTCTGTGTTCTTCTGGGGAAAGAGGGGAAAAAAACAAACTCTGGAACACTTATGTTACAGTGTACTACTGGAAATACTGACTGAAGCACCAAGTACCAGACATTTTCTATTTGCTTTAAAGAGAAAAGCTCAGTAAATGAAGTCAGCAAATTCAGGTGTTGTTTTTTTCATCTGTAACTAGTTTACTGATTATACTCCTAATTAGTCAGTTAACGAAGGAGGAAAGTTATGTGCTGCTTTTACATTTCTAGTTACATGCTGTTAGAGAGTGTTAATGAAGTGTAATATGTAATTTCATTTAAATTTGATAAATGTACCTATACACTTACACTGCATGTCCTGATCCCTCACACGCTCCTGCTGCACACAATAGCTTCAGTTTTAATTCAGGGTTTAATACTAGTGAAGATCTTTCATGTTCTGCAGAATAAGATGCCTCTGTTTTGTGATATTCTTCGAAGGAGGTAAGAGTGTTCTTCTGTTAATCTTACGGTACTGAAGGATAAGAGGCATTTTGGAGATGAAACAAGCTTTTACTGCTTTGTATTGGAAGCAAACTTTTCGGTAAGGTTCACTGGTATTCCTGACTAATTGTTATTGAAGTAATAAAGGGTAATTACTTTAAAAAAAAAAAAAAAAAACAGAGCTGTTTAAACGAGCTGCCCTTTCCTTTAATAAAAAGAAGGGCTTTTCTTTTGAAGTTGGTTTATGAGAAACTACAAAAAAAGCAGTAGCACTTACAAAATGAAGAAATAAATTTGGCAATGAGTTCTCTAGTTTTCTTTAACAGAGAGCTAAACACTTTATGCCTAAACCATATGGCCTTAGTTTAGTGTTTGCTGGCATGCTTGTGGAATACTGGTTTAGCTGAGGAAAGGGTAGATCCGTGTGGCTCATCTTGGTCTGTGTGCCACTTGTATTTGCTTCAGTTCCCACTGCAGAAGTTGTGCTGACAGACTCTTGACTAAGCCTAGTTGAAGCACATCTTAGGAAAAGTCTATTACCATCGTCATACAAAAGTTTTGAGTTGTTGTAAGAAATGCAGAAGCTTGTAGTTGTGAAAATTGACAGCTTGTGCAATTGCAAATGTGCATTTCTTTTTATGTAACTTCTAGATTTATAAGACCTTAGTTAGTAATGTTTAATGCCATACTGTATCTTTTTAAACTGAATTACTACGATTTCAAAATCTCAGGTGTTTTGATTTCTTCTGATTGCTTACAGTTAGCTTTCCAATGCACCTCCACAGCTGAGGGCTAGAGGCTTGATCTCTATTTTTGTACTGAGTTTTTTAGTTGCTTCTTTTCTATATGACTTTAATAATCTGACAAAAGGTGTTGAGACTTAGAGTAAGATATGAAATGCTCCGACATGTAGATATGAAGATCTTAAATGTTGTTTTGCTGCCTTTTTTTTTTTTAAGTTGGTAATTAAATTTTATAGTACCTCTTTCCAAAGTTCTCTGTGCACTTAAATGTTAAGTAAAAGCTTTTTGTTCGTTTTGCTTCTGTTGATAGCAAAACAGAGTTCTATCAAGTGATCAACAGATGCATTCTGACTTCTTGCTTATTGTACGATTACAAGCACTCAGTGAGAAGGAGGCATGCCAGCATTGCCCTGATAGACTAGAAAGGCTTTTGGGAAAATCATTAGTGGGATCTTTATTTATAGTTGTTCTCAGTGAGAATAATTGTTGAAGGAAATCTGCTTACTTTAAACTCTACTTCGAAAAATCTGCCAAATACTGCGTTTATTTAACACTGAATTAGATACGTTGTATGTATGTGTCTGTACGAAATGATACAAACAATGCTTCTGGAATTCTTTTTGAGGAATGCTTGTTTGAGCGCAAACACTTTTAGGGTCTGTTTCTTGAGTCTTTTTAAAACTTTGTGTAACTGCTTAGCATACGAACTGAGCACTTGTCATTTACTTTGTCTTTTCAGTATGAATAAGGAGTGCTGACTACTCCGTCCCGCTTAGGAAGCAGTGCGTTAGAGTACCCGTATAAAAACTTGGGTGGGAAGCAGGGCGGTTGTGAGGAAAACAGACGGGCACAAGTCGGAAGAGTCTCCCGTCAACCCCCGGCGCTGCAGCCCGAAAGCCGTGCTGGAAGCGGGTCGGAGCGGCCGCTAGTGAGCGCTGCTGCCCGCCGGCTCCCGGCCGGCCGCGGTGGATCGTGGCTGGGCTCCTCGGCGGGTTTGTGCTCCTCGGAGGAACGAGTGCCAGCCGGCTGCCCCGCCACGGCTCGCCTTAGCTGCGCCCTACCGTGTCCGGTGCTGCTGTTATTTCAAAGAGAAACAAAGTATTAGCGTAGGCTGAAGAGAGATGCTTTAGGCGTTTCTGTTCGCTATCTTTCTGTGGGATCCATAAAGCTCTGCCAAGGTTGAAGTGTGTTTGTTTAAGGTAGACGTTTAAGGCAATTAGCTGTATATTAAAAGTAGGTACGGATTTCCGTTTCAGTAGGGGGGAATGAAGGACACAAAAGGATTATTAATGGGAGGAGGAAAGAGTTCGCTGCCTGTATACGACAGTCCCATTGCGTTTTCTGAGATCTCGAAAGCAAAAGCTAAAAATAAAACGATCCGTTTCCAGCTGGTGCAAGATGCATTTCACATAAGCGGTAATATTACATGAATGCATCTTGGCCCCGGCGTAACTGCCTGGCTGCCCTCGGCTACTGCCTGGATCGCTTCCCTTGGAGGGTCCTGTGTAATACGGATGAAAGCCGGGCTGTTCTCTTACCGAGCCGGTACCGGTCTGTGAGCTGCTGGGACGTGATCTTCCTGCCGTCCTGTGGGGCTGCAAGTCCCACGTCCTTCCCAGCCGGCGCGGCTGTTGTCGCAGGCTTTGCTCATTTGCCAAGAGAGCGTAGTTCTTCCTTGAGCCTACCTGGCAGTGGTTCCTCAGCATCGACTGCCCGCTACTGTTCCTTGATGTGTAGCGAAAAGATGCTCTTGGTGAGGAGCCTTCCGCAATCCCGAGTAGCAGCGTTTGCAGCCTGCTCCTGCTGACAGCGCTCTTCGGGTGATGGCGGGAGGCTTCCTCCCAGCCGCGCTCGCCCGTACCCGAAGCTGTCCTTAGACCCTGCTCCACCGGGCACTGATGACGTCTCTTTACGCACCCTCGCCCTCCGCAGCGGGGCGTGGAGGGGAGCGGGGAGGTGCCACCTCTGCCTCCCGCGCGCAGCCACGTGTGCTGCCGGCACGATGCCACTGTCCGCGACAGATTTCTGGCAGCAGCCTCCCTGAGACGGGGCACGCAGGAACTCCCAGGCACCCGAAAGCTTGTCTCGCACAAGGAGCCGGAGGGCTCCTTGCTCATGGAGATTCTGTCTGTGCTGTTTTACTAGGGCTTGAGAGAGGGTTTCCAGCCTTCCCTGTCTCCTGGCATTGTGGCAGAAGCACAGTATCATAGTGCCCTTCTAGCAGTTCCAAACTGGTGTAGCACAGCAGCTGGTTTAGATGCGGAAGGCACGTGGGGTGCGATGTGATAACTGTATAGGCACTTGTAGGCATAGGCGCAACGGGTGCGTTTGCTCCTTAGGGGGCTAATTCTTAGCTGGGAGAAAACGTCCTCCTTGCCTATCTAAAAAGGAACAGGTAATTGTGACTTTGAAATTGGCTGTTAAAAGAGATACTCTCCTCCGGGAGAGCTGTGGAAGGAAAAAAAAAAGCCTCTCCGAGACTTTCAGCTTCCAGTCTCTTCACTTCCCCCGGGTTTTAACGCTTCCTTAACGTGCCTCCCGAAAGCGAGCGCCGGCTGCATGCTGTCCCCGCAGCTCTGCAGGGCGGTGACTGTTGTCCTGCGGGGCCAGGGGAATGAAGGAGGAGGATTTCTGCCCGGCGGGAGGGGGCCAGGCAGGCAGAGGCTGCGTGGGACCGAGTGGCCGCCGGAACGCTCGTGAAGGAGACGCGCCGTGCGAACTGGGCGCAGGAGGACGGCTCGGCGCTCCCAGCCCCTTCTTGCCCGCAGCAGCCCCTCCTCTGCCGCTGCTGAGCCCAGCGGCAAAGCGCCGGAGTGGAGCTTCCAACAGCTTCGTGCCACGGCGCTAGGCTGCCGCGGGACGGATGCGGTTATGTTGAGAGGGCGGGTGTCGTGTGGGACACTGCATTAAAAGGTATTTCTGAAGGCAAACTAATAATGCGGATCGACTGCTTTCTTTCTGGGCTGTTTTTTGCGCTCTTCTCCATAGGAAAGCTGCCTGGTCTAGATTATTCTTGCCAGAAAAGCACCATGACACTAGATCATATTTTATTCTATTTAGTGCCTTAAGAAATAGAAGGAAAATTATTATCTGTTGTTCAGTCTGAGACACTATGGTTCACAGTGAAAGAAAAAAAAAATCCTTTCTAAAAAAGTGTTAGCTATAGTCGAGGGGTCTTTAATAGAGGTAAGTGTGCAAAAGTGGTCACACTGGGGATGGTGAATAGGACAGAATTGAGTGATCCAAAGAAACGTGTTGGTATACCTTTTTCCCACCTGGAATTACAGATTTTCTTTGCCTTGCCCTTAAGTGCTATGCTGTGACTCAGGCCGGGCACAAGAAGGGTGGGCTGCCTGGCCAAACGCCTGGCTTCACAAACTATCCTTGCACCTCAGAGCTGCCCCTAGGCCTGCTCAAAGCACATTAAAATGATGACGGCTATACTTTCCCTCGAAGGCAGCAGCTCCAATGGCCCTGGCCCGGCTGCTGGTGGGATCCACAGCCGAAGGGGAGGGCTGCATGTCTTACCTGGATCTGTGGGCTGGCAGGAATCCCCCACCCATCCTCCTCCAGGACTGACCCACTCAGGCTGGGAGCCCCCCAGGGCTTCGCAGAAGGTAGTGGTGGGATCTCCCGGTGATACGGGAGGAGCTATAGTGGGCTCCCTCCGTGCTGATCTCACAGGACGTTCGGTCGGTTTAAGAGTCAGTGGAGCAGAGCCAGAGAAGGATGTCCTTGGATTTCAGGGATATTCTAAGCAGGAATGGTCGGAAGTGTATGAGTGGCTAGGCTGAGCAACCATTACTGAGCAGCCTCTCCTGCTAAGGTCCTCTTCTCTTTTCCCACCTATTTTATTGCATGCCCGTGAGTTAACCAAAATGTTCTGAGGATTGGTTTCAGTCGGTGTCCCCTTTACACCACCCTTAGCCTTCCACCCCTACGAGGGCCGCTGGATATTTTCCCACGGACGCCCGGTGGTGCTGAGCGGAGCGCACCTTCCTGCGGTGGGAGAAAGCAGCCCGATGCTCCCTCCGACTCGGCGGGTGAAGCTCGGCCGCCTTCCCCCGGGACGGAGCCGCGCCGACAAAACGGCGGGGCAGGAAGTCAGCGGTGTTCTTTCGAGAGCGAGGTCCCTCCGAAATCCCCAAGCAGTCGCTTTGCGGGGCCCGGTTTCCCTCGGTGGTAGCTGTCGGGCTCGGTCGCCTTGCGATGCGCTGTTCCGCACCGAGACCGTTCTTATCGGCAGCGGCAACGCGACTCGGCTCTGCCCTGTCCAGCCGCTCGAGAGCTGCCCGTGCCGGCGGAGCCCGGGCAGAGCTGTCCTTTTCCCTGGGATGCGCTGCCCCAGGCAGGCACAGGCAGCTTCTCGTGCCGCCGGGAGCCCGCTGGCTGTGACCCGCTTGTGAAGTGTGCTCTTGCTCCAGTGCCATTCCGCTGGTCGAGGCTTTAAAGCGTCACCACGTTCTCTCTCTTACACGGGATGCAAATGCAAAACAGTGCGGCTTCACTTTTCCCGATTTAAATATTATTCCCCCTGCTCTGTCCCAGTTTAAAAGCTCTCTTGCTTTTTCAGTGTCTTTGTACTAGCTTGGTGAATTTTCTTTGATTCGTTGTTCTTTTGTAAGTGTTCACCTCACAGTAGGAATAGTGGGGGAGGATGTTTTTGTGTGAAGAGGGAAAGGAGATGGAATCGATTTTGATCAGAGAATGTGGCCAAAGATTGAACAGGGAAACGGCAAAACTGCTCTTCAGCTTGCTCCAAATGCTACTTTAAATACCTCCAAATGAGTCACTTAATACTGAGGGCTACAGGGCTGGCCGTGAGGAATCTTTCATTTTGCTAGTGCTCAGCATCTGTAACAGCTTGCACATGGAAGTGGCCTCCTGTACCTCTCCGGAGCTGTTGATAGATCTGTGTTTTCTTCAGGTCTGGAGGTTTCCTTCCTTTCCTTCCTTTCCTTCCTTTCCTTCCTTTCCTTCCTTTCCTTCCTTTCCTTCCTTTCCTTCCTTTCCTTCCTTTCCTTCCTTTCCTTCCTTTCCTTCCTTTCCTTCCTTTCCTTCCTTTCCTTCCTTTCCTTCCTTTCCTTCCTTTCCTTCCTTTCCTTTCCTTCCTTTCCTTCCTTTCCTTCCTTTCCTTTCCTTCCTTTCCTTCCTTTCTTTTTTTTTTCCCTCAGAGCAGAGATCATTTGAGGCAGTGGGTTTGTTTTGTTGATTTTGTTGTTACTAATTTAGATGTGTGTTTAAGATCTAACTCTGTAAAACGAAAACCAAGCAGCAGGCTTTCTGCTATCACCCTTAACTTATCCTGAAAAGTGATGGAAATTCATGGCAGAGGAAGAAAACAAAGTTTCTCTTCTGGTATAGTGTGATGGAGGCTTTTGTGCAAAGTGTAATTCCCTACTGATTTTAATGGGGTGAAGTGCTGGTAAGGATGTAGCAGCTCCTGGCAAATGTGTTGCTTCCCAGCAGAGAAGTGTTTGAAAAAGGCAAAGAAGAGGTCTGACGTTGTTGTAGCAGGGTGATTCCTTAAAATAGTTGCTTTATTACTGGTATATTATTATCATTGTAATTTGATCATTCAGTGGGTCTAAGGATGTTTACAAGACCAAGGGAGGTTTACAAGACCTAAGGTTTACAATACAAAGCACATCACCTCCAAGGTGAGTAAGCAGGATTTTACCAAACTGGTGTTTGAGCACTGGCAGTGTACCTAGTTCTGTGCAGTGCCACGTGAATGATTTTGCTCTGCCAGTAAAGAACTTCCATTCTCAATCAGCCACCTACCTGCTGTTCTGCTAGCTTCTTATGGCAGAGATCTCTGCCCATGGAGCTCCTGGTGACAACACGTTAAAGAGAAGAGCACGATTCTAAAGCTGTGGAAGTTTGAGATGCTTCTTCCCATCCATTGACTTTTGAGCAGTGGGTCTCTGTAAGGATGTGGAGGTACTAGATCCAGGCCTTGCAGGGGAAGCTCACTGTTCTGAGGAAGGGTTTAGATGGAGTCTGAGGAGTTGTGTGCTGACTGAGTGAGGCTTTAGCTGAAAAGCTGGGTGGCTAATGCCATTGTCAAGCCTCCAATGGAGCAGTTTGACCACCTGCTACTCTCTTTGGATGGCAACAGGATGCTTGCTAGAAGACTTATTGGGAAGAGAATATGCTTTCAGGTACCCATGTGAGTGGGATTCTCAGAAGATAACAAGGAATTGCAGTTGGTGTTTTTTTTTTTTTGTTTGTTTGCTTTTATTGTTTTTTGTTTGTTTGTTTTTCCTAATCAAAGAAGGCTCTAGGATTTTTTAAGTGTTATTACTAAAGTATCCCTTGCCTTCTTGCTTAGCACTTTGCCATAATTGCCAGACCATATTGTGTCTTTGGTTTGTGTTGGATGAATCTTGAGGGCTGGATGTGTAACCAGTAGCAGGATAGAGTCCTAAAAACCAGCAGCCTTTGCTTTTTGCAGGGAAGTGGCTGTCTATGACAGCCCTTCTACAGGCAGAGTGACACCCTCCACTGCAGGAGAATGAGCACGAGGCTTTCCAACAGTTGGGGACTGGGGTGGGGTCGGAAATCTATTGTGCATTGGTTTCCAGTAAATATATTATGAGCTACCTGGTGTTATTAGGTCTAATCACAAGAGTTTTCCTCTTAAAGCTGGATTTATGTTGATCGCTTTAAAACAAATGTCACAGATATATTTAATAGAAGTATGTGTAAAACCCCAACCCCTAGATGGTATTATGTAACCAATACAGTATTTAAGTGCCCCCTGTGTAAACTAACTGAAAAGCCCGCTGTTTGCCTTCTTTGCCTCTGTTGTGTATTGGTCAACTAAAGCCAGGCACTCTGTTTGCTGTTCTGATTACTATTTTAAAAGGCCGGATCCATAGGATCATGTTATCTAGAAAGTGAAAAAGACTTAAACCCCATTTTCTGGGCTTAGAGGTCTCTGGGACTGAGTGAGAGCCCTCTCGTGGGCTGCCCAGAGTGTGAATTGCCAAGCAAGCCTGTGCTGTTTGAAAGCACGCACTCACAATGTACTCTGTCCTTTTACTTTGGTATCTTCAGGGCAGTCCTTCTCAGTGGCTTCATAACAGCCTCAGCCATGGGGTTCAGCTAAGCTCAACAAAGGTGAAGATGTGTTAGTGTGAGGTCATGGAGATAGTGGAAGATAGTGATACATGTCTACAGATGGAATCAGGTGAAAATTAAGAAGTGGATTTCCTCTTACTTTTAGCCAAATAGCGTTTATAGGCTTCCCACTAATTCATTGTTATTTATCTGCCATCAGCTCCTTGCCCAGTCAAATCCTTTATTCAAGGTGCTGGATCTCAGGAGCACAGTGGTTTCCCATTATTGTTATAATCTTTAGCCAAAGAGATGTCCCTCCTTCTCAGTAATGCACCAAAGTGGAAGTAATCGCTCTTTTTTTCTTCTTGCATTTGTCCTTTCCTGTTTCATTCACCAATTGAAAAATGGCTAAAGAGCAGCCCCCATTTCACCTCCCCTTTTCCATGATTGACTCAGCAGCTCCTGGGACAGAGAGAGGAAAGGGGCCTCGAGGTCACAACCTTCACAATCTTCAAAGCCCCTGCCGCTTCCAGCAGCTGTCACAGCTCTCACTGACCATATCCCCAGAAGGTCAGCAAAAAAATAAACACTGGGGCCCGAATGATCCCCTTCTCATGCAAACTGTCCATTTCCCTCCCCAGCTCCCATTCCATGCATAGCTCACACGTTGGAGACCCCCTTGGATTTGCACAGAGCTATGCAAGAGCAAAATGCCACAGAAAAGGAAAGCAGAAGGGCTTCCTGGGCAGGCAGAGCGGGAAAAAGAAAAGCAGCTTCCTGAGCTCTCCATGCCCACCCACAGGCTGCAGCCATTTTGTGTGCGCAAAGCCTGGAGGTGAAGCTGGGAAGGGGCTGTCTTTTCCCTGGGAGAGAGACTGCAGGGAAGGATTCAGCTTCTGTATCTGCTTGTGCACGTGAGAGATGGAAGAAAGAGAGAATCCAACGGGAATAGGAAATTGTGCATAGACTGGAAAAGCCTTCTCATCAGGATTAGATTGCATTCCTCTTTTCCAGCTGGTTTGCTTTCTGCACTCACCTTCCTCTGCAAAAACTCATGATGAAGCAGAAACAGGGTCGAGAAATGCAGGTTCAAGAGGCCAGAGTGGAAAGGTCCTTCACTAAAGGAAATACCCCTCCCCAGCCTTCATTTATAGAAGTATCCATTTCACCATGGCCACTAATAATCAAAGGGCTATTTCCTGGCCTTCCCAGCACAGCTCCCGGCCGCACTGCCGGTCTGATGTCCGTTACTGTAAACCATTCCTCTGTTGCCCCGTGCTCCCCCCCAGTCCCACTGCTGAACCCAGCACTAGGGCACGCCTCGAGCCTGTTTCCCAGTCTGCTCGGCTAAGGAAGACACTCATTTTCCGTTTTCACCCTCTTCCCGCAAAGAACAAGCGGGCTATTAGCACGCTGGACGGCCCGACAAAAAACCGTCGAGGGGCCGCCGCTGGGGAGGCAGGAGGGGCTGGAGACCTGCAAGAAAACCCGCCCGGAAGAAAAGGCAGCGACGGGAACGTGGGAAGGCACTTTATTTAGGCGGATGGCCGAGGCCGGCCCGCTCCCTTCGCCCTGCGCGTTCCGATAGAGCGAGCAGCGCGGCGACCCCTGCCCCGCTCGAGTGGCTCCTGGGGGCCCGGCCCGACGGCCCGTCTCTTCCCCGCCCGCTGTTACACCGGCTGGGCCCGGCTCTCGCCGCTCCCCGGCGCACTGACGCCCTTTCATTATTGCACTGCTCGCTGCGACCGTGACAGTAGTGCAACAGGGAAAGAGGGGCAGCCCGCCCGGTAGCCCCGGCCGCCGGACTGGGGCACGGAGGGAGAGCCCGGGCTTTGAGGCGAGGAGGGGGGGGGGGGGGGAGTATTTCCTGGCTTTGTCCCTTAGCTGGTCGCCTCCCCTCGGAGTGATGCCGAGGGGGGTTAAACAGAGGGCAGGGTTGTGGTCGGGCGAGCAGACGGGAGGCAGCGGTCCTACAGGGCTTCTCGCCCTCCCGCGCCCACCGCCGCAGAGAGAACGCGGCCCCGTGCTGCCCGGGGGCGGCTAAGAGAGCCCCGCGGCTGCGGCCGCTCCGCCGCACCCTGAGCCGGCCCCAATCCCCTCCCACCACCCCTCTGCCTGGGCCTCAGAGGTCCCGAAAGGGACCGCGGCGACCACCTGAAATGGAAGGCGAGGCCACCCACCCGGCCAGCCCGGCTGCTGTCAGCCCCCAGCTGATTTCTCACAAAGCGGAGAGGAGATTGAGATTGAACACCCCCGGCCCTGCTCCTTTCCCACGTACCTCCGTAGGCAGCTCCCGGGAAGGGCTGGGGGCAGTGCCCAGCCCAGCCTTGCCTGCACCAAGCCCGGGCTGCGGAGCCCGACCGCGTTCGCCAGGCAGAGGCACGAGCTTTGTTTAGAGGAGGTTATCGGGATTAGAGCCTCGGGCTCTTCGTGCAACGCTCTGCTTTGCACAGCACTGGTTTTCGGGCTAGGATCAGGCGCAGGAACAGCCGAGTGTGGCTGTATATCTCCTCCCATCCCTTGGTGGGTGTTTACGTCGTTATGTAAAATAGGCACCCTTCAAACATCTCAGGACTTGTACTGTTTTAAAATGGATACGCTATGGGTTTCTGCAGTTTCAGTCACTGCTTGCGCCTTTTAAACATAATACCATTTTGAATCCTGTGTGATAGCATCAAAAATATGCCCATTACTCACAACTTGAGTCACCACAATAGCATGATTATTTGTCACACATAACATCTCTGCACAATTACTTGCCTATCTAACAATGTTTGGTATTTCACAACTTTTCCCTTAACTCGATGGGCACATAGGATTAATTTTTCCTGCTGTGGCTGTCTTCTCTCCATGAAGAATACCCTCAAAAGAAAAGACCCTATAAGCAATATTGCACTACTACCCTGAGCACAAAAGCAGAGGCAATATTGATAGGGTCTCATCCTTAAGGTTAGGAAGCTGGATAATGTTTCTTGCGACAGGTGATTGGAGGGAGCTTCATTCCATGCCTGTAAATGGGGAAGGGGTAAAAAGTTAGAAAGTAGTGCAGTGCCCTGTGGATTGCAGCACCATGTGCTCCCTGGGGTCTGGGATGAAGGGATGGCTCAAACCCCTGCCCCCCGCTTTCTCCCAGGATGTACTTAACATGGACTTTTTTCTAAGGATTCTATACCTCTGTCTTCAGTTCTCACATTTCTTCTGCATAGTTTTCTCTCCTTCATTAATAAACTCAGTCAATTAGCTGCCTGAGCTGTTAGAGGCTGGGAAAAGCTATTTATTAGATTAACCGACAGTTGTATTTTGAACCTCTTTGTAACAGGCATTGAGCACACAGAGAACTTCCTTTCCAACACTGTCCAACTTAGAGAGCCCAGTGTTTTAAAAAATCCCACCTTTCATTAGAAATCACAGGATTGAGTACACAAACATCAAAAATTAGAAAGTGAAACAGTATCTTCAGGGCTGGTTGGTTTTTTGTTTGTTTGTTTTTTTTGTTGTTGTTTTTGTTTTGTTTTGTTTTTTGTCTGTTTTCTCTCCTCCCCCAGCACCTTTCTGTCCTAGGCTGGATGGCACAGTCTTCAGCTGGAGCTGGCCTGGTGCTAAATGCACCAACGGCCACAGAAAAGAATCCCAGGGAGAGGCCAGCACACCTCCAGCTTCAGGGCTGCTTTGCCAGCTAGACTCTTCCTCTGCATTCTGGCTCCCAGTAAATCTGCCTGGTGCTTCCATCATGTAGGAGTACTTGAGAGCACGGGAAGATGAGGGAAACTTCATTTCCAAACCATCCCAAACCAGCTCATTATTTCGATGCTGTCAGATTCTCTTTCCTCAGCCTACTTTGCAGTGGATTAAATAAGAGCAGTAGTGGAGAGACAATCCTCTAATTCATGGTTTCCTGGCTAATTTATGCATACCACATTGATCTGGTCTTTACCATTAGAGATCCCTGGCATTTGGCATGCTGGTGTGAGGCAGCCCTGCACCCCCTTTGATGTTGCCTGACTTGCCCAAAGCAGCTAAGGACATGCCAGAGAAAAGAACAGGAGAAGCTCCATTAATTGTTTGTTTTTCTAATGGCCTGATACACCAAATCTCCAGTCTGCACCAGTCCCTCCCTATCACCATCCTTTACGATGCCTGTTGGAAGCAAACAGGGATCTTTGTTCCATATTATTTATTTGTATTAACCTTTGCTCACACTAATTAAAAGGCCATGTTCACAGAGATTGCTATAAGCAGCTCAGGAGTTTTATCAAACTTCAGTATTTTTGTTACCTTGACAAAACCTCAGGTTTTAATCCTGCCACTCTGCTTCTCAGCAATCCCTGCAACCTAGACATCCAGTTGGGCTGAGAACAAAAAAAGATGCAACTGGGCTCTGCCTTACCTTTCCATCTATTCCCGTCCAGTCTCTACTTTACTTATGTTTACCACGTGTTTTCCACTCTTCAGCCTCGATGGTGTTTCAAACAAGACTTATGCTTAACACACACCATTTAACTTCTCCACTGGCCCACTGGTGAGTTCACAGTTGAAATGTTCAACTTGCACACCAAGTCACATTGCTAATCATTAGTAATATTGGGGGAATGCACAACTTGACAATGTCTACACAACTTCAGAACTTTAGTAGCTGCAGAAGCTACAGTTGTAGCAGGAAAGAGTAAGGGATGTAATTAGAAACATCAGCCAGAAGTTAAGGTCCAAGGAAAGGCAATTAAGTCACAATGTGTTTCTGGGTCTGCACTGAGAGCCTAGATGCGCCTCAGGAATTCCTTTATCTCCACGTGGTGCACTGGCACAGGGCAGCCCACGGTATTTATTTATTTATTTTATAAGACAGGAAAAATAAAGGCTGCTTCTGTCAGCAGTAATATTTCCCCAGTTTGCAAACAATATGCAAAGCCCGGGTCAATCCATGTTCTATAGCAGGGAGGCATCTCTGGAATGTATATGGGGGTTATTTTAAAATAAATGTTTAAACACGAGATTATGAAATGCACGCTATTTATACTCCAGGAGGCTCAACATCTCTAGATATGTTTAGAAACCTCTCTCGCCTTTAATCACAGTTACAGAAACTGAATGGAAATGTCACCCATACTAGTATAGAAATAACACTCTATGTTGCTCAATAATTGAAGATTTTTTTTCTTTTGGCAGTGCTGGGGGGATCTTTAACTGTAGTGGAGTTGTTGCTTTCTGTTTAAGCCCTCTTTTCTGATGCAGACAAACAGACTGAGTGTCCCTATGATGAAGCTTTGGAATAAATATGAAGCAGTGAACTGACTCTCAGGAGCTCAGAGGCCTCCTGCTCCTTCTGAGAGTAGATCTCATCCTCCCTGGCTTAGTTTGGAAGCCATTTTCCCTTCCATTCCTTGCTGTTTGCTTTTTCGTGTGGTTAAATGTGCCACTTTGGGCAAATGTGTGTTTTAGATATTCATCTGGGTTGCAGCTTCACATAATGTGGCAGGTCAACAAAGCCTCAGTCCAGCCTTGTTTCCCTGCTCACAGCCATTTCACTAGCCCAAGGAAAGGAGGCCGTTTAAAAGCCATCTTGCAATTAAATACATCACATAGTCTGTGATAAATTTTCTGCAGTGGAATTGACGCTGTTACCAATGGTCAGAGCCAACACTTTGAAAGCAGCTGAGAGTTGATTTTAGACTTCTCCATTGTTTTAAAACTGGGAAGTGTTGCCTTTCTAATTCTCCCCCTCCTCCATTCCCCCCCTCCCCCTTTTTTTTTTTTCTGAAAGAGAATTCTTAGCATTCCAATCCGGACTCCTTAAGTCTATCTAGCAAGTTACTACAAATCCATCCACAGAAAAAGGGGATTCTTGCTTCCACGCAAGAGTCAACCTGTCCAGGTGTGAGACTGCAGAGAGGAAGGGCTGGGAGTCCTCCCTGAGCACCCGCCTGCTGTGCATGTCTCACCCGCTGGCCTGGGGATGGTCTCCCACTGCCACTGAGCAGTACTTCACCCCTGATATAGGCTGATATCTCCTCCTCTAAAACCAGGAAGGATTACACTCCAAAATGTCCTGCCATTTAATTCTTGCTTATAATATTTAGTTTGTGGGTTTCAATAACCCTTTTCTCAGCAGCAACATTTCCTCAGCTGGCAGAAGCCAGATCTGCGTCAGTGAGCTCCATTAAAAGGAACGACAGAGCTCCTTAAACAGCCTAGACTTTGTAACCCCACAATACGGCTTTTCTGCATGGTGTTTACCAGGGCTCTGCTGTCTGATGGGAAAAAACAACAACAAAAAATACAACAACAGCACAAAATGCCCTCACAGTATGAAATGCAGCAGCAAATAGGGGGCTAAATCCTATCTCTTTGGAAATGACAATCCCATTCTGGCCCTGTGTGTGCAGGACAGCCGCACTCTTACTACTTGCCTCCACCGGTGAAGGCACAGCACGGGGCCAACCTTGGGGCCCCCCAGCCACACTGTGAGCCCCGATGGCTGTTCCCTGCAGCAGGACACGGCTCCCCCCGCTAAAATCCCAAAGGCCCTGAGCACGGTAGGGGCCGTGCACCCTCCCCAGGTCCCATCCCTGCAGCTGGGGCCGAGGGGGAGGGCGCGAGAGGGAAACCATCGACCACTGTCCTCCCCAGCCACCTCTTGTCCCTAGAGCACCCGAGAGCTGTGAGAGCGACCTTAACACAGATCGAGCTCTAAATGCAATGACTCCAAAAGTCCCCCTGAAAAAAAAAAAAAAAAAATCGCCTCTGAAAACTTAAACCATCTGATTTCACTTTCCGCTCCAATTGGTTGTGTAGTCAGGGCGCAGGTCTGGCCTCCTCCACCACACTAATACTCTATGTGTGCTGCCTCCACAGAGGAGGGGTTCTTTTAACAAGTTTATGCAACAACAGGATGGAGGCTCTGCCGGAGCCCTTCCCCCCGCAGCCCGACCTGATTCCCCGCATTCCTCCCTCGCCCTCCCCCTCCGACCCAACTGGAGACAAACTCTGGCATCTCCACACACATGCAAATGGTTTCCCTTGCACAAATACAGACTCCTGAAGGGGGCCTTTGCTTCCGAATCCCCCCTTCTTTTTTTTTTTTTTTTCGCTATTGCATTCCTCAGCCAGGCTGGGTTAAAAAAGAAAAAAAAAAAAGAAAAAAGAAAAAGGAGAGAGAGTGAGCAAGTGGGGAAGGGAGCGTTTGGAATGTGCAGCCTCCATCCCAGGCCCCAGTCTGCAGGGAACCCCGTCCTTTACCCCCCACCCCAGGGCCTCGCAGGGCTGCGGCTCAGTCCCAGCAGGCAGGCAGCCCTGGGAAGGTGTCCCCTATGTGTGAGCAGGACATGGTCCTTGTCATCACCCAGTCCTTCCCCTACATCACATGCCTCAAATGCCCTTGCCCAAATGCAGCTACCATCTTGTTTGTAAAGGACTAACTTTATACCAAAAAACAACCATGCGCAGATTCCCCCCAGGATTTCTGCAGTGCCAACTGAGGCTGACATGGCTGAGAGGCCATCTTACATCTGGTGTCAGCATCACCGGGGCTTTTGCTGCCACTTGCTCCTGCCCAGCGATGGGCTCCACACACTCACGTACTCAACATGCACGTGGCCCAGCACTGCCTGCACCAGTGCCTCACTGGGCCTCCTCATACCCTCTGATCTCCTTGGCCAGAGGCAGTGCTGGGCCCTTGTGCCCCTGCTCTGGTCTGGTAAAGGCCACAGGGCCTTTACAGATTTCACTTTCTCCTACTTCTTAATTAAGCAAAAATTAGAAGAGGAAAGCACCCATGCTAAACAGGCCTCCTCATTCCTTAAGGAGCACAGAAATGGCAGCCATGCTACATACAATGCAGAGATGAAGGAAAAGAAGAGCTCCAGAGAGAGGGAGCCACGCAGGACCATGTTACCTCCACTGAGGCACGGGAAGCGTTCTGCAGCCACCATCGGTCCCCAGCCTCCATGTGGGAGGGTTCAGCATTCTTCTCTGAGCATGGAAGGGAGGCTGGCAGACTCCAACTCCCCAACAGAAATACGGGGACAGAGAAGGTGTCTTTTGTTTGCTCCCCGCTCATGGAGGAACAGGAATGTAATATTGGGGACGCAGCTTCCCCTCATCCTTCTCAACTGGGATCGCCCCCTTAGGATGTGCTTCTCCATTTTCTGACTCCCTGTGGCTTGCCAGCATGCAGACCCTGGCCTGGCTAGGGGTGTGCAATCCAATCTGAAAATGCCCCTTTACCTAGATTTAATTTCCCATATGATAGCTCTCCCCACCCCCACCCTTTGCTCCCAAGGTAACAGCTCAAGGCTTCAGGAAAAAAGAGAGAAAGGTCCCATCCCCCAGCCTCCAACCCCCTTTCTTAGCAGCTGCAAGTGAAAATACCATATCTGCCTCCAACTACAGCACGAGTGACAGTCACCAACATATTGTTTTTTAAAGATCAATTCTGAATGCAATATTGCTGTTCCTAGGCCTGCATCATCCCTGAGTCTCTCAGACTCACTTCATGTTTGTTACTGAGACATGCAGAGAAAGATTGTCTTTTAAAATGCATTATTAGATGCCTCCTTTTTTTTTTTTTTACATAAATAAAGGTATCAATATTGCTTTAATCATAGCAGTAATTCCTCTAAAAGTGAAATACGATGGAATTTGAAAAGTCCATTAATAGGAAGCAAAAATGAAATTGCCATGAATGAACACGTATGTATTAAAGTCACTGAATTCTCAACACAGTAACATCCTTAGGTTCATAAAACTAATTTTTAAAGCAGACACAAGATAATACTCAAACTTGGTCAGGCTATTTTTAAAGGTGGTGATTGCTCTAAAGGAGGACAAGAGGGCTTTAGAATGTGAATAGGCCAGCTTTTTATTTTACAACTTGGAAACACAAACCCACGCTAGTGGCAGAAAGGGCAATCCATTTTGTACACTAAAACAGTCAAAATGGGGAACAAAACCCAAGGAATTTCTGTACAACCACTCAGCTTAAACACAAGCCCAACAAACAAACACGAGGGTAGGGATTTTTTGGTCAATTTCTACATGATCTCAATTTTTTTGCACACATTTGAGCATTTATAGCAGGGGGTCTGTGTATGTGTGTGTGTATAAGAAATCAGAGCAGGGGGATGGTTCCCTGCCAGAATGTATTAAATGTCTACAGAATCCCATCATGTCAGGGGCTGGGTGTGCAACAGTAACTGATCATGAGGATGTATTAGGACTGGAACCAAATGCTTTGACAATATTATTGCACTGCTTTATTTGTGCAGACAGTAGTGCAACATTGTCAGAGCCAGCGATACCAGCAGCCACTGTCACTCCTGCACAGCTGCCCTGCATCCTTTTGTAAGGGACTGCTACATTACAGTGTTAACCACAATAACGTTTTTATGTTTAGCCCCCAGTAAAACTCTGCATGACAAAGTTTATTTGCAATCGTAATTAGACAAGGTAAAAAACAACAACAACAAAAAGTTAGTAAAAAAAAAAAAAAAAAAAAGAAAGAAAGGGAGGGAGAAAGAGGAATAGAGAGAGCACTGTTAGCCTGGCTTGTTAACCAGGGCATTCAGGGCTTTTCCTACACGCCCAGTGTATCTAGGCATGGTATGTTATGAAGGTTTTATACAATAAAATATTTTGCTACAGTAATGGAGAATAAAGGAAGGGGGCTAACTCTGCACCCCCAAGTGTACAGGTTTCCACAAAAACCAAACTGGTCGCTCAATGAATCTCAACTCTGCAATTTAAATAAATCACTGAGCGCCAACCCCTTCCTGTTCCTTCACAAGTTTTCTTAATTGTGCTGAGTATTTTGTAGTGGTTGACTAGCACAGACCAAAAAGCCTAGAATGGTGTAAATACACACTGCCTGGATTTGCTACGAAGGGAAAATGTTACAGAATTATTAGACTTTTGCATACGAAAATATTAGTATCTGTGCTTCTATCTCACAGATGACTGTGACACCACTCAAAAAAAATAATCGCAGTATAAATGCAGTAGATTCATAGAAACAAATCAACAGCCTTAGATCCCCACAGATATTGGTAAGGACCACCTTAAATACATATGGAAATGTTTCTGCAAAGGAAAAAGACTATAAAGAAATCACTATAAAATTTCAATGTAGATACTATATGGAAGCATGTAGAAATTTAATAATGAATTACTCACAAGATATTAGTAAACAAATCAGGTAATGTGATGCCCTGAAAGCCCCCAGAAACACCTAGAGCTCATTTTAAATAGAATGTGTTTAAATTATTCCAGCTCTTTAATATGTAAGTATATATCACATGTATAACCCAGAATCTCTCCTTATTCAAAACCACTCCCACATGTATAAAACCTTATTTCACACACGTGCATAAATACACTGAAGGAGGCATCTATTTTAGGGTTGTTTGCCCACTCTGAACAAGGTGGGCTGCTAAAGGGGGTCATGTTTCTGCCAGCCAATGCCCTTTTAATATTGCACTGCTCATCATAATTGCCAGTAGTACAACAGAAAAAGGGCTCTGGACAACAGCATACTTCAGAGACTTCCCAATAGAAATGATAAATCAGTTAGAAACTTCTCCAAGTGATGGCCTTCTGTGCAAGATTTACTCTAAAAGAGATCTATTACATTTGAAAGAAAAAGAAAAAAAGAAAAAAAGAAAAAAAGAAAAAAAGAAAAAAAGAAAAAAAGAAAAAAAGAAAAAAAGAAAAAAAGAAAAAAAGAAAAAAAGAAAAAAAGAAAAAAAGAAAAAAAGAAAAAAAGAGTTTCTGCAACAATCACATTGATTCAATACCATTCTTTATAATTAGATTTTCATATTTCACGACTGCATCCTGAATTAAGTTCAGCAAGAATTTAGACAAGCCTGTTTTAGGGACTTTTTTCAGTGACAAACGTGCTACATTAGGACACGTGAAGCAGAGGTCAGAACTGCACTGTCCTGCTTGCATTTCTGGACCTCAGCAAGTTTCAGAAGGCAGTGCAATGAATTAGATTCACTGTTACCTTAAAGACACAATGCAGGAGAAGTTCTCATTCCTTCTATTGCTTTTATCTGAATCATCTGCTAAAATAATTGGTATTTATTAGAGACATGCTTGCTAGCAGCTCAAATTGCTCTTATTTATTTTGGAGTACTGAGGAAGTTTTGCTATTTCACACAAACATCCAAACAAGCTTCCAAAGCAGCTGCCAGCCAGGAGGGGCAGAGCTTTCACAGCCTCTCCTTGCACCGTGAAAACGTTACTGTTGAATCTTTCTTTCCTTTTGCTAAAAGAAAAGGCGGGCACGAAGGAGCAAACGCCAGTTAATAACTGCAAATCGCACATCCTAAATATTTCTAGCAAAAATAACATTTAAAAGTCAACTTGATAGTCTCTGGTTTTCAAACTGTTTACCATTTGTTTATTTAAACAACTTCAAACTTAAAAGTTAGACAATGGAACTGCTCATTAAATGAGATCACTGGAGAAATTATTTGATTGCAAACTTCAAAAAATGCAAAGAAATTACATGCAAGCAAATCCAAACCTGAAAGCAATTTTCCATAAGCTGTACCGACCAGGCAGAATTGTACCAAGTGCTGACAGGAATTAAACTGAATTGAGTCTGGGCTGAGTGAGAAAATACACTAAATGAATTCTAATTGTGAACTTTATTGAGAAGTATTCACAGAAAGCCAATTGGTTTGGAAACGTCCCAACCCAATTACAATCTTGAACTGTATCATTCTCCGATTTAATTTTTTTTCATTTTTTTCTTTTTTTCTTTTTTTTTTTGTATAGTAATTTATCCCTAACCCAGAAGCCCAGGCTAGTTTGGAGATGTTGAAAAGAGAAGGAAAGAATGAGAGAAGTGAGGGGAGAGGGGAAAAAAAAAAAGGAAATAAAAAAAGAAGAGGGAGTTGGACGAAAGGATGCGCTTTCAGCTTTAGGAAGTTGGGCTTTTGTAATTCCGGTGCCCCAGGTTTGTGTCCGAGGGTGCGAAGCTCCCTTCCCCAGCCCGCAGACCACACTGGAGGGAATCAGAGCGGAATTGGGGCAAAGTGCAAGAACGCCAAAGAAACACTTCGGGCTGCGCACCCCGGTTTACTGCAGAAACTATTTGAGCAAAGCATCAGTTTTACGAGATTTAAATATTAAGCCAATATAAATACTGGCTGGAGATAGCGTGTGACGTAGTGCTTTGCTATTGGGGGGGGGGGGGGGTGTTAAGCAAAAAAATAAACTAAAAGGAAAAAAAGAAGAAAAAAAAAAAGGAAAGGGAAGGAGATGGAGATCTGCTGGCAAATAGTAACCATCACGATCCACGCGGTGCCCGCAGAGCGGCTCTCCCGGGCTCGGGCCGCTGCCCTCCCCGCCGCGCTCAGCGCCCGCGGAGCACAAAGCGCGGCCCGACGGGAGGGATCTGATCAGAGGGTCGTGCTCGGTTTCTCGGAAGTGTTTGCATAGGCGAAATGTTTGCGGGAGGAGGAAAAAAAACAACA
The DNA here is from genome assembly GCF_905368555.1 of Meleagris gallopavo. Taxonomy (NCBI): domain Eukaryota; kingdom Metazoa; phylum Chordata; class Aves; order Galliformes; family Phasianidae; genus Meleagris; species Meleagris gallopavo. The sequence goes on from NC_139420.1 coordinate 437,415, forward strand.
ACAAAAAGCCAACCGGCTCAATCTCAGCTACCGCCGCCCAGCCCAGCCTGCAGCCCTCGCCTCCCGCGCTACTCGTGCGGCGCTCGCGGACGGACGATCCCCACCGCATCCCCGCTCCTCCCTCCGTTTTCTCCTGACCCGGGCTCCGCGCCGCTCCGGGAGAGCTCCGAGTTCGCCTCCCGGCCCCGCTCCGGCTCCCTTCGCCCCTCGCAACGCTCCCGGGCCCGACGGCCCCGGCGCCGCTCCCGCGGGCGGGAAGAGGGGGTCCGCTCCGGGCGGCGGGTCCGAGGCCGGCCGCGATCCCGCCTCGCCCGGCCGCCCGCGGCCGTCGTCGGATGGGCGGCGCTCCCCGCGGCCCCGACCCTCCGCTCCCTCCCGGCCGCGGCTCCCGAAAGGCGGCGGCGGAGCCCGGCGGGTGCCGTTCGCCCCCGAGCCCCGCGCCGCGGGCGAGGAAAGTTGCCAAAAGAGGCGCAAAAGAGGCGGCGGGACCGGCGCCGCGCCCGACCCCCGGCCCCGTGGCCCCGCGCCACCGTCCCGCAGGGAGAGTGGGGTCCGCTCGCGCTCGGACAGAACCGCGGGCAAAGCCTCCGGTACCAACCTCATGGCCTCCCCGCTCCAGCCTCCATCTTTGACTAGTTGACATTCAGCTCCTGCCTGACCAAGTCCTCATTAGCATACCTCCCCGCCATTGGCCCGGCCCTGCGCTAGTTTTTGCCACCGTCTCTCCCATTGGCTCGCGGGGAGGATATTTAAAAATATTATCCTTGCCCCCATTGGCGGGCGACTGCCGACGTCACGGCACGCTCTTTATTTTAACAATGAACGCACAAACACATTCTTCCATTCACAAATTTTTTTTTTCAGTAGTTTGCCCGCCTTTTCTCCAACTACATTTTCATTGATTTTTTGTTTCAACTGAGGGAGTCCCGGTTGTAAACAGATAAATTAAAGGCCAACAGAAGGGGGACCTGAGCAAATATTACTTTCTCTCTTTTGTTCGGTAGCGGCGGTGTTGGGGGAACAAAACTCATCTCCAGCGGTCCCTCGGCTGAGAGGTGCGGTCGCCGTTCTCCTGCTCAGCCCAGGAGACCGCGGCGACTTCGGGCGCATCGAGGAGCTCGAGCTCTTTCCCGCAAACAGAACGGCCGGTCCCGCCTCGCCAAAACAAATCGCCGAATTTGTCGCGTTAGGAGAGCGGCTGGGGCCGGGGTGCGGCGGCTGCATTCCCGGCCGCTCCCCCCGCCGCACTCGGGGCCGCTCCGCGCCGGGCAGAGCGGGGCTGCGAGGCGGGGAGCCGCGGGCGGCCGGGAGGTGCGCGCTGTGAGCGGCCGCAGCCCCGCCGGCTGTGAGAGCGGCCGCGGCGGTCCGGGGGCTGGGAGCGGGGGTGGCTGGCGGGGCTCTTTGCTGCAAACGGTGAAACGGAGGGTTTCCTGCGAAAAACGAGTGGAGGGGCCGGGAGAGTAGCTGAGGCGCAGTCTCTCTGTCAGAGACGTGTCTTGGTGAGTTTCTGGTTTTGAAAAGATTTCTGCTGTATTGTTAAGCAAGAAACTCGGTTAGTGCAGTTGCTTTCACCTCTGAAATAAATAGCTCCCCCCGTGGAATCAGCTATTCAGCAATTGGTTTCAACAACTGTTTTTAAATAAAATGGTTTTAAAGCTCAAATGAAACCAACTTAGAAGCAAACGAACAGTACGAGCTTCAAGAAAATGGTATCCTTTTGTAGGTAAAAAGTTGTTTCGTTTTTTTCCCCACTTTGCTAACATTTTATTAAGTAGTCAGCGTTTAAAAAGGTATTTCTCTCTAAACCGTTGGACGATTGTGTTTAAAAATCTCTTTTCCTCTCTTTTGCTAACTACCTTTTTACTCAACCCCGCTAAAACATGACTCATGGACACGGGAAGTAGAATTTTACAGTATGCAAGAAGAATATTCGCTTTTTGAATTATTATTATTATTAAACGAAACTTCCTTTGTGCCTCTTCTTGGGTTTGGGAGGTGGTTCTGATTTGGATGCTTTCTCCATATATGTATATACATGCCTGCATAGCCCCACGCGCAGATATTGAGCCCGAGCTGTAAGCGCTGGGTCTGGGTACTAATGGGTGGGGATTGGAGCAGTGGATCTCTGGCAGTGTTTTTGGAGATGGGAGAGAAGGGCATTGGGCTGTGAAATCACACATTCCTGTCCAATGGAGCTGAAATAGTGGTATTGTTCTCTGGAAAAGAGGTTGCTTTTCTCTTCTCCATTCTTCCCCTGATCTGCAGGGACCTGATTGTGCAGTTAATCAGCAAAAAAGCGTTTGATGTAAGGCAGGGCGTGAATTCAAAAGGGCCAGGGGGGATTCAAGAGGGATTCTTGTGTCTGTTAGACTTTTTTTTTTTTTTTTTTTTTTTTTTCCTGATTTCAAAATGGTAGGCGTTTGAAAAGCTGCGCTGGTCTCTCGTCAGAGATCCGGGTTTGTAGTGGGTACCAGCACTAATTATATCGCTTTCTTTGTGGGTTTGACACTTTACTGCTGGGGAAACAGAAAAAAAAAAAAGAAAAAAAAATAGATATCTTACAGCAGAACAGAAAGATGTTTTTCCTGGAGCAAAGGTGAGCCCCTACATCCCTGCAGCTAATTCCTTCAGCTTGCTATCGCTCTCCAGTGTGCTTCCTTACGCCGTTCTGCTTAGTGTTTAGCACTGAACAGTTCACTCTAAGATAAAGGCTGCGGGGATCAGGTAAGAACCAAATTGGTTTCGCAGCTCCTGGTGGTGACCTGCGCCCTGGGTGTGACACCCAGCTCCACGAGGCTGCAGGCACGGGAGCTTTCCTGTCCCCCTCCGGCTCGTGTAGTTTCTCATTGCCAACCTCGTCCCAGACGCTAAGAATATTTGAAAGCACCTTCCTTATTTCAGTGCGGTTGTTTCCCAAAACTTTCAGTAAAATGCTTTGTGCTGATTTCTGGCTTTCTTTCTTTCCAAATCACAGCGTACACAAATACGTAAATTCACTGAGATCCTCTTACTTCACGTATTATCCCAGCTACACAGGAAATGACACATCCCAGAGAAAGGGAGCTGCCTTGGATGTTCACGTGAAAAATGTAACTGTGCAGCCCGTTCCGAGCAGGTTTCTCAGGTTCATTTTGGCCACCCCGTCAATGAGGCGCAGGACCATTCCCAGCCCCGGCCCGGTGCTCTGCCCTCGGGCTGAGCGCTGCTCCGCTGCGGTGCTCTGAGCGTTCGGAGCTGGCGGACATCGGGGAGTTCTCTGGAATGTTTTGCTGTTGTTTTGCTGTAAATGCGCGGTTGTGCTCTTTCCTTCCTTTGGAAAGGAAGGCTGACATAAAGCGTCCGTTCTGATGTGTGTTTGCTTCAAAGAAGTGCTCCTCGCTGAACGACCGATGCTGGAGAAGAATGGCGTTTTTATCGTTTTTAAACATCAAGGAGGGGAAGGAGAAAACTGATTTTTCCCCCATATCTTGGGGTATTTTGCGGTGTAACTCAATCTGATGTCACTGGGGGTGGAGTCTGCACTGCGTTTGCTCAAACCGGAGCTGCCTCGGTTCAAGGCCTCGTGGCTGAAAGTTCTTAAATCTGTGGCAGACAGGCATGACTATTTCTTAATGAGACCCCCGCTGCAATAATGCGTTTTTTATTCTAATCAACTTCTTAATGCTATTAATTATGATTTCTTTAATAACATTCTTCCCATCTGAAAGGTTAGTGCAGTCTCACATGAGCACCACCGGTACCATCTGTGTGAAAACACATGTACAAACTCATATAAAACCCTCCTAATTAGAGCTCCAACACACATATGCTTTGTGAATGTGGGTGACAGGCAGAAACAGAGAGGAAAGATTGGGGCAAGGGAAATTTCACAGAAGTTTCCAAAGATATTTACAGAGGCTGTTATAAATTAACTTTAAAATCCATCCTTGGGGAAGGCTGCAAAGTTTGGGAAGAATAGATTTGATTTTTGTGTTTTCTCTTTTATTTCCAGCTCCCAGGCTGCAAACATTTGCTCCTGTGGACAAAACTGTACAGCTGGGTTCAAAATAAATTGGTAAAACTCCATGGGAGACAGGAACAAATGGATTCATAAAATGTTCACAGGGCAGCGCTGCCTAGTAATGTTTAACCTGAACAGCTTGGGCTTTTGGTTTGCCTCAGCATCAAAAAAATCCCTGCACCCCCCCCACGTGGGCTGGGAGTCAGAGCCACCCCCTGGCTGCTCTAAAATCCCAACTTGCTTCCAATGATGCACGACTGCCGCCTCTTTTCTTCTTTCAAAACACACAAACGTGAAATATGAAGGGCACCATTCCTTCAGACACCGACCTGAACGGTCCCCCAGGCTGCCACTGAATGGGTGACATGTCACCATTCCCATACTTCGGCTCATGTAGTTTACAGAAGAGTTTTGTTTTGGGCTTTGATTCCACCACAGTAGAATTGAACTGTTTAAAATAACTCTGTATGTGTACCCCCATCCACATATGTATCTGTGTGTCACTGCAATTCAAAGCATTATTTTTTTTCCCTTTCTCTTTCAATGAATACGGTTACTTAAAGGATTTTTACATGAACAACATAAACAAAAAACCGACTCACGACAGAAAGCCAACCTCGGACACGTGGGGATATTGAAGTTGTCACAAACGATTTTTAGAAGTTTGAAGTCCACCCTCACTCACCCTCCCCAAACATGCCTTTATTTAGGCTGAGCAATCGTTTTAATTAGATAAAATCTCAGTACTTTCTTAATGGCATTGTCCCATCTGCAGGGTTGAAAACAAGAAAGCCAGAGAATCCCCACGTTCCTTTCCATAGAAATAATCGGAATTGTTCCCTAGCTAGCAGATGGCCAGAAATACCTTCTATGTTTCCATAAACATGTCCCATCGATTGCTTCAAAGTGACTGAACGTAACCAACGCGCAGCACAGAGATCTCCCATCCCCGCCGATCAGAGCCCACAAAGCACACTCTGTGCTCGCTGACATTGGCGGAGCGGAGGGGAACGTGAATCAGAAAACTGGTCAGTAAATGCGAGCTGTGAATGAGGGGTTGGATGGGAAAAAAAAAAAGAAAGGAAAAAAAAGAAAAAAAAGGAAAAAAAAGAAACAGAGAAAGAAAAAAAAGAAAGAAAAAAAAGAAAAGAAAGAAGGAGAAGAAAGAACAGAAAAAAAGAAGGAAAAGAAAAAAAAAGAAGGAAAAGAAAAAAAAAGAAGGAAAAGAAAAAAAAAGAAGGAAAAGAAAAAAAAAGAAGGAAAAGAAAAAAAAGAAGGAAAAGAAAAAAAAAAGAAGGAAAAGAAAAAAAAAAGAAGGAAAAGAAAAAAAAAAGAAGGAAAAGAAAAAAAAAAGAAGGAAAAGAAAAAAAAAGAAGGAAAAGAAGGAAAAACAAGGGGATACACGGCTACACAGCTCGTGCCAAAACCCGTGCCGTTCCACAGACGCACACGGCGGCTTTGCCCCGGGCCCGCAGCAGAGGGGCTTTGTGCGGGGCGGCTCTGCTCGCCTCTCCCCCCAGCGCTCCCCTTCCCCTTTTGTAAATCACAACGAGGAGGTTTTACAGTGAGTCTAATTCTCACTCCCTCCATTTCCTTCCTTTCTGCATTTTTTATCCCCCCGCGGCCCGCCCCTCCCCTGCCTGCAGCCCTGCTATTGATTAACCACTTCGCTGCTCCCCGCGCTGCCCGGCCCGGCCCCTCGCAGCCCCCACCCGGCGGCACCCGGCCCGTCGGCGCGGCCGAGCGGCGGGGGGGCGGGCGGAGCCCCGGGGCTGCGGGCGGCCGGAGCGCGGCCCCGAAGCGGCCGAGGGCGGCGGGATGCATTGATTAGTATTGATGGCTTTGGTAGCTTTAATGGATTTGTTGTTGGTGGGAGGTGGGGAGTTTTCTGCCCCGCTTTGAATTCTAACCCCCCGGCCGGGAGCTCGCTCCTAATTGCATGCACAGCATTCCTTCGGAGTGGGTGGTATCACCTTTTACTGCTGCTCCCTTCCACGGGGAAGGCCTGTAAAAAATGCCTTTCATGTGCCCGAAAATCAATACCCAGGGCTCTGGATGGCTGCTGTAAAAACAAAACAAAATCCTGCCCCTCCCCTGGAAAATAAATAAATAAATAAATAAATAAATAAATAAATAAGGAACAACCGTAATAACAAATATATGAAGAGAAGGGCAAAAGCCCCCCTCGGAGCAGCCCACCCCGCAACCCAACGTGGGTGAGTGGGTCCCCGTTGCCCCCAGCACCGAGCTGTTTGTGCAGCTGCCGGGATCCGGGCGGTAACGACGGACGGGGCTCGAAAACGCCTTCTGCAGGGGCAGGGAGGATGGAGGTCAGGAGCAGTGCTTAAAAGGTTAAAAAGGATGGAGTGAGTGGGAAGTTACAGAGTTATGGGTGGAGTTACCCACACTTTAAAAAAAAGCACAACGCAGTGAAAAAAAATCATCTTTCAGTGAGTGTCACGGCGGTGTGCGGGCGCCGTGCCTCGCTGCGGCCAGCGCCGGGCTTTGGAAATGAGGAATGAGGCTTTTTCCTCGGAAACTCTTTAACCGAGTTCATTTCTCATCCTGCCCGGAGCGTGCGGGAGCGAGACGGGCTGACGGGCGGGCGGACCTCGTGCCCACCGCTCCCTACTGGATCTTCCTTCCTTTAGCGCTGAGGGAAGAGAGGGGGGTCGTTAAGCATTTAGAAATCCACGCACAATAAATCAATGTGTTTCTGTCATCTACATTTCAATTCAATGCCGTTGTTTTCACGGAGCTATTTCATTGATACGGAGTAACTCACCTGTAAGTAATTACAGCTGACTTGCTTTCTAGCAGAGACCAACACAGGAGCAGAAAGGGGATGAGGGTTAGCTCAAAGAAATCCTGCGGGGCTTTGGCATGGGAATGAAAGTGAACAGCAATGCTGAATCGTCATTTAAAAGAAAACTCATGGCTGTGCCTGAAAGCTTCATTTCAATTTAAAAACAGAAAGAACGTGGCGGCGTTCCATCAGAAAAGGGTATCGAGCAGAGAAAAGCTCCAAAGAGACAACGAGCCGAAGTTCCTCTATTAGTTGTTTGAGGAATCTGCCGGTCTCGGATTTCATGCAGTTTCAAACAGTTTGTTTGATATTTGTTGGTGTAATTCTACTTCTTGTTGAGACTGTGTTGGCACTGAGCTACGTTTGTTTGAAATGAGTTTATCAGGGTAACACTGAGAGATGAGGTTACTCGTTCAAAAGTGCACTGCTTTGAGTGAGATCGTTTAAGTGGGGCCACACAGAGGAAAAAAACACAACAACACAAGGAGTCTTTTAAATGATCATTCATTTTCTGTCTAATATTTTAAAGAAAATGTACAGACAGTTTGGTGTAAAATCCTACTTAAATCACAGTTCAAATGCTTCTTAATTTCATGCATGATTTTTAGCCAGAGCAAAGTGCCCCAAATATTTTGCATTAACTCAGACTACTGCACAGAACTTTCTGCCTGATCAGAAGATGCTTCGGCAGGGTTCCTGGGGTATTTTCTATTCAGACTGCTCTGAGTTTCTGACTAACCAAATTCTGAACAGAAAGAACCTTTTTCAGGATCCGCTGATTTTGGGCAGCTCATCCTTCCACCACTGGAGAAGCACCGTTTGTGCGCATTTTAAAACAGAATAGTTACAAACAAAATCCCTTCCTGAAACGCCTAGGATGCACTCCTCTGTTGTGTAGCTGTTGTGGCTGTGCATTGCAACCTCTTATTGCAGCACAAGTATCAAGGCTGTTTTCCTGCATCGGACAATGAAAGCCTGCTCTCGGCCGGCCACGGAGGCTGCAGGGCTGTGCTGGGACTGCAAGTGGTTTTTGGAGTGTGCTGCAGTGACAAAACGCACTGCAGGATCTCACTTTCTTTTAATGTCCAGGACATTCTTCTTCTTCTTCTTCTTCTTTTCATTTTTACTAAAAAGAAAATCCATAGAACTTCATCAGAAACCAAATCTGGGATTCAGTTCTTCCCTCCTCTCCAAATCTGTTTCCTAGCTGTTGATTTTTAAGGAGTTGTGTTTTTTAATAGCAAAACAACAACAACAAGAAAGTGAAATGTATCGTACACTGTCTGGAGAGCATGGGATGAGGAGGGGTTTTTCCTTCATTCACTGATTTAATCGTAACAGTTTACGACTTTCATTTGTTTGAGATCTCCAGCACAGTTATCCTGCAGCCATTTCAGCGCACAGATCTGTTTAATGTTCATGAAAACGAACCAAAGAATGAAGGCAGCTCCACAGCCACCCGGCAGCACTGCCTGCTGCTATGGATGTGTGAGCGCCGGGCACGGGGTGCCTGTGGGAGATGGACCTGAGGGACACATCTCTGCTGCACCAAGGATTCAACGTGAGGATAGATCAGCAGAAAGGTTTCCTCTTATGTTATCTGTGAGATGTGTGCCAAGCAAGAAGACGTCTGCAGAGGTGCAAGTGCAGCGTGTCTCTGGGCAGTGGTAGCAGGGGGGTTTGTTTCTCTGATAAATCTTGCAATCGTGCTTTTTTAGCTAAAAAATCCCATCAGTAAACACTTGTGCAGATATAGTTTGTGTATTTAAAAGGGGCTGACTTACACAAGTGGAATTAAGGAGTTATGGTTTGATTATCAAACAAATGGTTTCGTTCAAAAAACTTACGAATCTTCAGCCTAAACCGGGGGCTCGGGGGGGGCACGAGTGTCTGAGCACCCAGTTTGACTGTGTCATAAACTGTCCCTCAAAAGGAAACAGAACCTGCAGAGAAGTGCCTGCAGTATTGCTCACGCGACTGTCGCATTACATCCTAGAATTGAAGACTCCATTCCTTTTAGCTGTTAACCAATATCACCTTGTTTTAAACCTGCAGCCTTAGTGAATGCTTCCAAAGTTAAATCTAATCTTTGTATTGCTCAGCAGCACCCACAAGAACTAATTTTAAGTAACATTATTAAAAACTTTGTTTTGAGATTAATTTCCCATTACCTCAAAATTCATCTGGGTTTCTCATCTCATAAATCCAAAACAATTGATGCTGTCATTTAGTTCACTCATTTTCTCTTAAGCTGCATACCTGTTATTCAAGTGCACCACAGGTTGGTGCTTCAGCTACATGTCCCATATCACCTGGTGGTTCTCATTCAGCTTTCTGACTGGTCAGCTGAGCAGATCACCTTCCTTTAATTAGAATCAACTGTTCCTCATCATTTGCAACGAGAGAGAGCGAATGAGGCAAGTGAGACTTTGTTGGCACAAGCAGAAAATGAAATCAAATGAATTAACAAGCCCTGCAAACTAACCTTTGCAACTACAGATTTTCTTTAGTTAATATCTTGCATTTAACTACAGGGAAGCAGTGGGTGCTTAGAAATATTTCAGCCCTTAGAAATATTTCAGCTTATACTGCTAGCTCCTTCATGTAGTTCTGTGTACCTTCGTGTCAGTGGGGAAAAGAAGCAATGACGTTTGGGTATTAATACACCTCAAAACTGGGAAGTGCTGCTTCAGTGGGGCAGCGTGCAGCTGGGAGCCGTTCAGTGAGAGCTGAGCTTCTGCACCCACTGAGATCCGTACCTGGAAAACAACAGCCCACAGGGACAGGGCTGTGCAGTGAGCCTCCGACCCACTGTGAGCCCATTGCCAAACCTGCACGGCTCTGAGAGCTCTGCTGGGAATGCTCCTGCAGAACAGCAGCTTTCTGTTGGCAAAGGTGGAATTTAGATTGTAGAAATCATCAACTAAGATCCAACAGATAGCAGTATCTTTTCAAAACATTTAAAAATAGTCCTTATCCACAACGTCATCTTTCTGACTACAGGATTTTAGCAAACGCTGCAGAGAATTTGGCATTAGCTGAGTGCAGAGGGTCCCTGCTGGTCTCAGTCCTCCAGGTATTCCTCGCAGTGGACCAAGCTCACATTTAAAACATTCAAATGTGTTTTCCCAAATGACCTCAAAGACCTTTTAAATCAATATTTGGATGATCAGGGAGCAAATGTTTGAATTGGGAAAGGAAGGGGCAAATACAGCCCGCGCATGGCTGCTGCAGCGACCAGCGGGGGGTGGAGGATGGGGGTGCAGGGCAGTGCAGGGCTGGGAAGTGCAGGGCTGGGAAGTGTAATGCAGTACAGGGCTGGGCAGTGCAGGGCAGGGCTGGGCTGGGCAGGGCTGGGCTGGGAAGTGCAGTGCAGTACAGGGCTGGGCAGTGCAGGGCAGTGCAGTGCAGGGCTGGGAAGTGCAGTGCAGGGCAGGGCTGGGAAGTGCAGGGCAGGGCAGGGCTGGGCAGGGCAGGGCTGGGAAGGGCAGTGCAGTGCAGGGCAGGGCAGGGCAGGGCTGGGCAGGGCAGGGCTGGGTGAGGCGGGCGCCCCGCGGCGGCTCGGGGCTGTCAGCTCCACCGCGGACAGACGATGTGGGGGGAATCGCAGCGTCGTCCGGAAAGGGCTGAGTTTTACCCGGTTACTAATGACGCGGGCATAGAGAATAGGGTGAGAGACTTCGGGGCAGCATCATTCACCACCTTCTTCCAGGTACTTTATTTGATGTTGGCAGTGAAGTGGAAGACTTGCAATTCGTGGCAGAAACCAGAGAGAGCTCATTTTTTGTCTTAAGCTTAGAAGGAAACTCCTTTGGTGCTGTAAACACAACTGAAACCCTTTATGTGGTTGAAAAATTAAGAGAAAAATCACTGTCTTAAGACCTGATAGAGGAAGCTTCTGGCATCCTTACATCTCAGCTCAGCTTTTCTCTTTGTCATTTAAAAATTTAGGAGGGGAGAGATGTATGCCTAGCAGTGATTGAAAAAATTAAACCCCATTAAGAACACCTGGATAACATTTGAAACAGACTATTAGGGTTTCTTCCAAGCTTCGTCCAACAGGAGCTGACTCAGACGGGGTGCAGCTCATTCACTGCTCCCAGCTGACTCTTGGCAGACCTTGTCTTCGTTTCAGCACAACTCTCGGAAGACACTGATACTGAAAATTACTATGGTTCACCTCCTGGAAAGAGATAGCCAGCTTTTCTGCACTGCTCACATAGAAGATGTATGCTCTGGACTTCTCATTCAGACTTAAATATTGTGTTAAAAGAAATTATCAAAAGAAATCCCCAAAACCTTCAGACTCATTACATGACAGTGTGTTGTTATTAAGGGTATGTTAAACTATCCTGTTACTATTCAAGGAACAATCAAGATAGCATCTCTTTAAGCTACATTGATTCAAACTCTCACAGACTGACACAGATAGTGCAGATTGTGCAAATTAATGTGGTGAAGGATGGTGCACACTTAAACCACACTTTAAGCAACACACTGCTCCAGAAGATGGTCTGCTGAGAACACGCTCATCTCGTTTAACTGAAATTAATCAAAATTAAACGAATTCTCAATATGCCAAAAGCGACTGTAAAAAGAACAATGCGCATTGCAAACCCCTCCACCTCAGCAGCCATTATGTTTAAGGGAAATCTGTGATCTGCAACCAATTAGGAGCAAAATGGTTGTAAAATATTTAATTTGAGAGTAGCATTTTAAATTCAGTAACAGCTCTAGCAAAATGGGTAAGTAAATGACATTAATCACTCTTGATAGTAAATTATCCCTATTTTGCTTCTAAGACAGGAATCAGACTGGGCAATGTTTTCTATTAGTTAAATACATCCATAATCCAATGAAAGCCTAGGAGGCCATTTAACTAATAGGAATTTCAACATCCTTGCTGTTCCTTTATTTTGTGTACTTTTTAAAGGTCGTATAACCGTTTTAAAGAGTCACCCCTTGATGTTTCAGCAGAGGTAGTAAGCGTTGTTTTCCTGATAAGAGCTGTTTCAGACAGGTAGAGCAGTGTTTCCTGCAGTGAAGACTAAACACCAAGCTCATTTGAAATGATTTTAACAACTCCATGGCCTAGAGGAAAATACTGCTCTCTAGCCTACAACACCAGCACTTTGGTTTGGTTTTGTTGCTGTTCTTGCTTTTGTTCCAAAGAGGAAGAATTTTTGGTGGGTTACATAAAGCAATAAAATGTAAGTGGTTACTTTCCACAGCTGAGCTTTGGTTTCTTGGTATCTTGTTTGTTTGAATAAATGCATAACAAGTGCAGAGTGGTGCAAGTGCTGCGCTGCTCCCCGAGGGGCTCGGCACGGCCGCAGCCTCACGCTCACCTGCTTCCCAGGCTTCTCTATACCCCCTGGCTGTGTGCTTCCATTTCTCATTCATGAACGCTGAGGTTGTATTTTTAATACGTTTTAAAAGAAAATAAACATATTTTTAAAGCCCATTTTAATTCACAAACGTCTGAGGTTAGATTCAGCTTCTCAAGATGAATTATTTCCTGCTTTCTTTCTTGTAAATATCTTCCACCACCAACCACCTTCTGCAGATAAAACTTTACCAATTAGTCATTTACAGACATAAACTCACAAGGCAAAAAACAGCCTTTGCAGCTCTAGACCTCTTTGATGATGGTGATGTTTACAAATGCTTTCAGTGCTGCTCTAGTAATGTGCACTTTGCCATTAGCTCTCTGAAACTGTTCAACACACAGAATGTGCCTTTCAGTAAGTCAGATGGCAAGAAAGATTGTTCCTTTCATTACATGCAGGACACTTATAAAATAAATAGTGGCCGGGGAGAATGTACCGCAGCCTGATTTCGTCAGGCTGAAGAAAGATGTCTTTTTCACAGTGATTCCATCGAATGAACGGGTCACTTGTGTGAAAATCTGTCCCGGTGCGATTGCCACCCTGCCCGTGCTGCCTACCAGCAGCAGGCTGTGTGCCAGTGAGGGCTGTGCTCACTGCGCATCGACCCCTGCCTGAGAGACACCAAAACCCTCTTCTTCTTCTCTCTGGTTTCTCCAGTTCCTTTGGCAATTGTGGTTCTCTCCTTTTGGTGTCAGTTTCACCATCAGGACACACTGGTTCCTGGCAGCGCTATCATACATGGCAAAAAAAGCTCTATGTTTGATGGAGATAGGGGAGGTTAAAAGGGTTAAATCAGTCAAGAGAGACATGAGTAATCTGCACTGCCTGAACAGAAGCAGAAGTTCAGTTCCTGAATTGTGCAGCCCACAGGAAGAGTAAGTGAGACAAATGTCAGAACCCAGGGAATGAGAGCAAGCAGAGACTTTAGACTGTTTGAACATCACAGGTGTTAGAGCCCTTTTTATTGCTGCAAGCACTCTCAGATAAACAGCAAGTGTCCATTTGGAGTCAGACTGAAGAGAACACGAGGAATCCCAGCTCAGCTCTCCTGTGCACTCTGGTTTTCCTCCATTTATCTGCTGGGATCGACTTTTCCCTCTCCTGGAACTGCTTCACAGCTCAGTTTATCCCAGTACGGCCAGGTTTTGCTGACCTGGAAGAGGCCAGTGCACGGAGAACAGGCAGCATGTTTCATTTTCATCTGAGTACCAGACACTCTGAGGAACGCACAGGTGAGGAAGATGAATCACCCACCCTCTGCATTGCTTCCCCACAATGCTCTCCTGTAATCCACAGGATTACCTAAGCATCAGCTGAGTTTTGAGTTTGCTGAACGTCTACCAAAATATTTTAGTAGATAATTTTGCTATTTCAAGAAAGAGAAAAGTAGCTAGAATAAACTGGATTAAATCCTTAACCCTGTGGTGCAAAATCTCTCTATCAGAGTTTTAATAACTACGTTAAAATGAAAGTCAGAGAGAGAGTAGTACATTGTAAGAATAGAATCAAACTCCTCCAGCAATAGAATACCCCTCTTTGTGAGATGATTACAGTGTGGCTGTGCATCATAGTTCCTGCTTGGATGCAAGAATAGGAAATGCTCCGAGTAATGGTAGATTCCTGTGAATTTGTCGCTAGCGCATGTATTTGCTTGTCAGGAGAGAAAATCTTACCTTGAATCCTCTCATACTTACATACTGTGGGGCAAAGCAAGCACCAGGGTCTCTACTCCTCATATCTGCTCTCTGGTTAGATGTGTGCAGGGCACGAAGCTCTCCAATCTCAAGAAAAAATGGGAGAGGGAGTTGAAGTTTTGAGCATAAATATTGAAAACTATCTCTGGGTCAGCAGGAAAATAAATCAGAGTATCCTCAGAACATGGGTCTGCTTAAATAAATGTTCTTAGTGCATGGCACTGAGATTGCTGATGATCACAGTCTATTGATGCCTATACAATCTGGTGTCCTTAGTCCAGGGTTCTTGGATTTCAATTACATTCTTTTGTCTCCTGTCTGCAGCTAGAGGGGAAGCACGTTTCCTATGGTTGAGTTCCCGGAAGAAAAAGCTCTGGCATTTGATTGATTTTTTCCCCCTGAGACATTGGCTCCTCTGGGGACAGTAACTGGGGTGCTCCGGGTTCAAATGAGGGCTGCACAGAAATGTGAACCAGCCTATTTGATGACTTATTTTCTCCTGCTTTCTGCCGTTTCATAAGACCTCAGAGAATCTGGACAATAAGATTTTTCCCTGCACAGTACTCTAACACTGTCTCCACCTAGGTACAGTTATGCGGCGTGGCTCTGCATCAGCACTGCTGCTGAGTCTCTGAGCACTGCTGATAGGAATGAGAGATATTTGCTCCTCCTTGGGAGGATCTGTGCACATGATTTCTGTGCTATCCTGTCATCAGAGGAAGATAGGCATGCCTCTAGTAGATAAAAGAGCAATCTATCCAGGTTTGTTCCAGAGGAAGGCACTGACCTAATTTAATGTATTCAGAAAATAGAGATGAGGAAATCACTGTTAGTCTCTCTAGTTAAACTGCAGTTATTGGTGGCAGGACCTGTGCACTGAGAGACAGAGATCTGCGGTAAGGTGGGTGAAAAGCAAGAACTGCAGAAGTCAGGATCGTTTCCCATAGTCTCTACAGATGTGGGTAAGGTCCCTGGGAGCTGAGCAGGTTCAGCATTAGAACTCCGTGTAAATGAGCTTCTCTCCAAGAGTGTTTTACTCTTGGTATCGGTTCAATGCTTTTCTGCACTGTGCTTAGGAGTGGCTGATTATTCATCGTTTAGGACAAGACAGAGTATCACTGTTTTCAACTCTTTGAACACAGATGATGCCTCGCATTCAGTTTTCAGATGATGGTATGTTTTGGGGGAATGAGGAATGACTGCACATGAGCAGAGTGCTGTCAAGTACCACACCGGGTACTGGCACCCAGCTGAAAACCAGCAGGATTTTATTGTTGTTACTTGAACACCTGTATTTGATTGAAAGACTTCCAACGCCATCAGCACTTGTGAGCAGTGAAAGAAAATGTTCAGGTGACGATGTGTGCCTGGTAAAAAAGCTGCTCTTCCTACAGCCATGGGTTAAAGTCTGTTTTACTGCAGGATTTCATTGGGGTTGACTGGAATTTGGCCTGAGCAAGGTGCTCAAGGTTTTTCTTCAAGTAACTTCACAGTTACTCAGCATGGAGAACTGGGAACCACGTGATGCTCCCGACATCGAGTGATGTTTCCATTCTTGCTGCAGGAGCGCACTTATCTGAAGATTAAGCAGAACTTCACTTACAGAAGTGCACGCTCACGCTGAAGGCAGACAAAGACCTTGGAGCCTTTGTGTAATTGGAACTCAAGTTATTTATTCAACTGTCCACCGTGGCAGGAATTTTTCTGCTAGATATATAATTCCCTACTTTTTTTCCTCAAAGAAGAGAACCAGAGGGTGAAAGGGTTGAAGATTAAAATGTAAACAGCAAAATTTATTATAATTACAAGAGTGTTTCAAATTATTTCCTTAAACTGCAACATAATTTACCTCTAGTCAAGGTCTCTATTGGTGGTGAAAGAGGAAACTGCTTGACCTTGGGGCGACCTCTGGCCCCCGGGGGTCAGCGCCCGAGGAATGCGCAGATGTCACGGTTCATAAGCAAGGACAGAAACTCTCAGGTTTCCCAGGCAGAGAGGCGCCAGTTAGGGGATGGGGCCAATATGTGCACCTCCCTTTGAACCAACCACTTGTACCTGAAGTCGCGTGGAAAACAAGCGTGTGCTGGGCCAGGGATGGCAAGAGTGCAGGGCAGGATGGAGGCCTGCTCCAGGAACAGGCGCAGGCGGCAAGGAGCTTGTAGGAAATGTAAAGGCTCAAAAGAGAAGGGCCCATGTCTGCACTGCCTTGCTGTGTGTGTGGCATGCTGCAAATGTACGTGGTTTGCAGTACTGGTCCACGAGCAGCACCTGGCAGATGCTTTGACTGCAACAAACCAGTGCAGCCTGTCAGTGCAGCAAAAGCGATGTCCTGCACCCATAGCGGGGTGAAGAGAGGAGAGTGAAACCGAAGGAGTTATTGCCCACGCTGTGTCAAGAAAAACTGGGCGTGGGCTGAGTTAATGCAGTGCAAATTGCTGTTAGGACTTTTGGGACATCAGCAGAGATCCTCGAGGTAACCCCCCCGCAAGAAAGCGGCTTGCTTTGCCAAACTGTTTTCTTTCGACAAACGAAAAAAAGCATCTGAGACAAAAAATCAAGAGGTGCTTTAAGAAAATTGTTCTTAATAAATGCCAATAAATAAAGTCTGAGCTAAAACAAATTGCGTGGTGAATATTAAGCTAAGGGAGAGAAAATTACACCCACAATAATATTCAAAGAAGTAACGAGATGAGGGGAAAACACAGACACGAGGTTAATTTTAATACTGCTATCATAACTTATATATCAAAATAAAATTTATATTCAAGGAAATTGTGAACCCAAGGGTTCCTTTTAACTATTTTCAGTCTACAAACCACAAGTCGTGCTAAGCATGATCAAAGTACTGCACAATTAGTTTGGTCTTAAATCACTATAATTGTCAGCCTAGGTTGTAATCAGAGAAACATTGTTCTGAGGCAGCAGCAAACTTGTCCTGGTTGTAATCTGGGGAAAATTCGAGAAAAATGCTGGGATGTGGTTGATTCACAGGAGCGCGGCATGAGTACCTGGGGACATTGTGCTCAGCACGGTAAGCACCAGAGAGACTGCGCCGAATCTGAGACTGCCAGGGTGCCTCTCCACCGGTGCCAGGACCTCTCTGCTGGTTCCGATCAGATCCGGGCCTCAGTTTCCTTTGTGGGAAAAGTGGGGATGATACCAGAGAGCCCTTGTGAAGAGTAACTCATGAACTGCTACAGGCCACGTGAGCTTCAGGTGGTGCTGCAAAGTGCCTGCACGTGCCAGTTGCGGGTTGATAGAAGAGGCGGCTGGGGGAAGCGCAGCACAGAGCGCTTGGATGGAGGAGAATGCAGGAGTGCCAAGAATGACTGCAATGCAAGCAGGAGCCTGCTCGCACACTGCTCCTTTAATGATGCTGGCAGCACGTTATCTGGAAGCTGCAATGGCTTTCTGAATAGATTGCTTGGAAGTTTCAGGTTGGAGAGCTCTCCTAGGGGCTTTGCCAACAACACAACAGAATAGAGGAAAAGAAAGCTCAAATGCTTTTGTAATTAGTAACAGCGTATTTCTTTGCAATTAAAGAGATCTTCCAGGAATACGGGAAATAAAACTGGTCTTTGAAGGAATCGTGCTTTCTAGACATTCAAAGAGAAGAGGTAGCTTTAATCTGGACTTTGCTATGGAGAAACTGAAGGACATTTCCCCTCTGGAAGCCTTGAAAAGAGAACTCGCTCAGCAGTGCAAATGAAGAAAACAACAGGGCTTTGTGCTGGAGGATCTCAAAGCGCTTTCTGATCTGCACCAGGAAATGTAATACCTCCTGGGAGCTGCTCTAAATTGGAAACAGGGACACTGAAAGCTCACTCAGCTCCGCTCTGGCTGCATGCAGCCACGTTTCCATCCATGCTGGTGGACCAGAAAAGCGATGTTTTGACAACTTGAGTCTTCAGCTGTGACTTTTCCATAGGGATGCGGGAGATTAGTGGGCAGTGTAGGTTTAGTGAAGAAGGTTAAGAGAAGGGAATTAACTTTGCCACCTTGCATCCAGCCAAGCCCGAGGCTTTCCTTGGCCTTGGAAGAACAGCCACATTCTCACCTTGGCTGTTTTTGACTAGTGAACATCTGTGGTCCCAAAAATGAGGGTAACAGCATGGTGGCAATGAGGGGAGGGCATTGGCTGAGCAGGGTTTACGCTGCACAGCAAAGCTTCCCTAGCTCAGTTTCAGAAGGAACACAGGTCTGAAGGAAGAACAAACACCATTTACCCCTTCAGTCACCTTCCAGCCACTGAAATGTAACAAAGAGCAGACAAGAGGACTGCGAATGTGGAGGGGGATAGTTAGTGTGAGAGGTGGAGTCAGAGCTCAGCCTCTTCTCCCATGCAACTATCGGTAGGACGAGAGGGAACAGCCACAAGTTGTGCCAGGGGAGATTCAGATTGGATATTAGGAAAAATTCCTTCACTGAAAGAGTGGTCAGGTGCTGGAATGGGCTGCCCAGGGAGGCGGTGTGGTGTCCGTCTCTGTAAGTGTTCAAGAAACATTTAGATTTGGTACCAAAGGACATGGTTTAGTGGGGCAATACTGGCGGTAGGTGAACAGTTGGACTGGATGATCCTGAAGTTCTTTTCCAACTTTGGTGATTCTACGATATTAGGATTCTATGACTGAGTAAATCTTTTGGCTCCATTGTCAATTTGTGTGTTTGGTGGTACATCACATCTCAGTTCTTCATCACGAAAGCGTTATGAGTGCAGCCCTGTGTCCAGTCGGCACAGTTTTGTGTACCTTAATGTGAAGCAATAGTCTGTTTTGCTCTTGTGTGGATTTGAGTATCCAGTGCACTTGAGAACAAACAAACTCCAGCACTGCTGCAACATGTGTTTGATCCAGCTTCTGACTGCATATGAGCTGCATGCAGCCTGGAAAGTCTGTCTGGGGGTTGGTCTCTATGATCTCTAGAGGTCCCTTCCAACCCCTACAATTCTGTGATTCTGTGATTCTGTGATTCTGTGAGTCAGCGCAGGCCAGGTAGCGGGATGCAGTCCATAAACTTGGTGAGGGGGAGAGCAGTAATGAAGCAAAGGAGAAGAGGTAAACCAAGATTGCTTCTGGTATTTTTTCCCCCCATTTCACGAGGGGGGATGGAGGGACAGCTTCTGGGATGTGGTGATGGAGGGCTGTTCCTTTGAGTGCCTTGTCTCAGGAAACAAAACCCTTCCCCATGAGAAGCCGAGGAAAGCAGAGGAGACAGAGGGAAAGAAGTGAGATGGCGGTGCTGCAGCCAGCCCTCTGGCAGCGCTGAAAGCTGGTAATGGAGGCTGTTTCCCAAGCAGGCAAAACCCGGGGCTGCATCTTCAGCTCTCCTTTGGCTGGTCTAAGTTTTCACGCTGATGGGAAGAGCTGAGGTGGGAACGGTGGGGAGGGGTTTTGTGTGATTCTTCTGCTTGAGTGTAGAGAACAGAGAGCAGAAGGTGCAGACTTTCAAAGAGGTCATAGAAGTGGGAGGTCTGATTCTGTTTTCCAAGCCGTGTCTGTTAGACACGAGCGCAGGGGGGTCGCTGAGCTCTGCTGCCTTGTGGGGCTCAGGAGGCAGCGGCACGGCGCGGCCAGCAGCTCCAGCGGCGCGGTGGGAGGGAGGAGGCCGGGTTTTGCTGTGCTCTGCTAACGGCATCTCGCCACGGCCAGGCACTTGTGTTTAAAATCGCACCGCTCTTTGCGATTATGCAAAGGGTTACTCTGGAGATGAGTACGGCTTACTGGTGGGGTTTTAAGCGCAGCGGCCACTTTCTTCAGTCACACCTAAAATCCTGTAATTTGCTGGATCTAAAAATTAGGCATTTTCCCAGAGCAGGAAACCTATTCCGGACTGAGTGGCAGGTATTAGCAGCTGCTCTCCTGGAGAAGGGCAGCCCTGCTGCAACCTGCAAGCCGTGCTTCCTCCCCAGCCCTTCCCAATTCACTGAGTATCTTTTTGGGAGGGGGCACCGGGGGCTCCTCATGCAGGTTTTGATTCAGTATAAGATTTATTTCCGAGGAAGAGGCAGATTTACCTGTTTAGGTGATATTACCTTGGCTTTATTGGCATCGATATCCTCTTGGACAAACAGAAAAAAAAGGCCAGAAAGTCACCCTGCATGGACACTGCTTTGCCAATAATTGTACTACTCACTAATATTAAGATTCTTGTTGCATCCAAGCCAACCCACGGCATGTCTGTAGTAGGCCACAAGTAAAGACAAAAAGGGACAGATATGAAAGGGGAGATGTGATAGGGTCTCAATTTAAGGCTGGCCATGGACTGTATATGACATTCCTGTAAGTAAACTGACAGTGTCCAGGTTTATAATAGCTAAACTCCTCAGTTTCCTTTATGTAAACATTTCACTCTAATGGAACATTATACCCAGGACTGTGCTTCAGCAGACAGGCATGTATATGAATTGCATAAAGATAGACCGATAGATAAATAGATATCTGGATTTAATAAACACTCACGTTCTAACACTAGTAGGCTGGTGAAATCTTACAGAGAGGGAGCGGGAGACTGAAGGAAAACACAAAATATTGCTGAGAGTTTACAGACTGGAACAACTGGAAGCACTCAGCATCAAAAGAATGAGGGGAGAGTAAGATCGAGATGGAACAGGCAAATTCAACATTAATAATATTTTCCCATCTCACTCCAATGGACGTCTGCTTTTTCTTCAGAGGCAAAATCACCATTCGGTTCAGTTTCACTTATAAACTATGGAAGTAGAAGGATTCAGGTACGTTTTTGCCAAAGTCAGAGGATCTCTAGGGATGTATTTTCCTTGAAAATCGGGTAGGTGCTTTTGAAGATTTTTTCTTAGCTGTTTCTCAGAAGCAAGAATGCTTTTCCACTGGGATAGACTCTCTTCTGGATGATCATTTTCCTGTACACTTTTCTTGACATTCTCCCTGCTGTCATTCATCTTAACATAAAGAATTAATAATAGCTGAATAAAGTCCTCCATTCCCTATCACAAGCATTTATCTTCCAATACTTACTCTGAAAACCAAAATCCTCTAACACTTGTTGCTTTCTACTGAACCTGTTGAAACTGTGCCACTTGATAGAACGTGGTCCTGGCGGCTGGCATGGAAGGCAGGAGGATTGCATGTCCAAAAATCCTGCATGGGAGGGCTCAGATAATCCCCTTCAATTATTTCACAGAATCACAGGCGTTGGAAGGGACCTCAAGAGATCATGGAGTCCAACCCCCCTGCTCAAGCAGGTTCCCCGGAATAGGTCACACACATCCAGCCAGATCTTGAATATCTCCGTAGAAGGAGGATCCACAGCCTCGCTGGGCAACCTGTTCAGTGCCCCATCACCCTTACCATAAAGAAGTACTTCTGTCTGTTAGTACGGAACTTCCTATGTTCAAGTTTTAGGCCACTGCTCCTTGTTCTGCCTCTATGCATCACCAAGAAGAGCCTGGTTTCATCCATTTGCCTCCAACCTCCCTTCAGATATTTATAAACTTGAGTCAGATTCCCCCTCAATCTTCTTTTCCCCAGGCTGAACAGTCTCAGGTTACTCAGCCTTCCTCGCATGGGAGATGCTCCAGGCTCTCAACCATCTTTGTGGTCCTCTGCCAGGCTCCTAGGAGATCCCTGTCTTTTTTGAACCAAGGAGCCCAGAACTGGACACAGTATTCGAACTGCAGCCTCACCAGGGCAGAGTAGCGGGGGAGGAACACCTCCATCGACCTGCTGGCCATGCTCTTTTTAATGCACCCTAGGATCCCATTGGCCTTCTAGGCTTCAAGGGCACACTGCTGGCTTATGACCAGCCTGTTGTCCACCGGGACTCCTGGGCCCTTCTCCATGGAGCTCCTCTCCAGCAGCTCATCCCTTATCCCGTACTGATGTATGTAGGTTAGTGGATACTTCCTATGGCTTCAGGCTTCAAAGCAGCCAGGTAAGAAAGAATATTTCCTGCCAGTAGATAAGCAACAAATCAAAGCCCCAGATTGGACTTAAACTGGGGAAATTAACTTCTAAGCTCCAGCTTGCCCGCTCCAGTCTGTCTTTCAGTCTAGTGTCATCTATTATCCAAGTAAGGTGCCTCAGCCCAGGCACCCTTTTTTTTCCTCTGTTTTTGTAGTCCCTGAGTTTATTTTTCTTCTCTTTATTTGACTCCATGCCATCTCACAGGCTAACGTTCATGCTGGTCGCGTGGAGCAGCGAATGTCCCTCCTTCGCCACGTCCGCGCTGTGTGAGATGTCCGTGTGTGACAGAGCCCACGGTCCCCAGAGGGCTCTCTGTGTGGACTCTGCCACCGTAGGGATCCTTGGATTTTTGGAGAGCCCGTGGCTCCAGAAGGAGGCTCCCTCCCTAGCTGTCTTTTGTTGCAGCTTTGTGCCGGGCTCAGGGAGTTCTCTCCTTTCCGAAGAAAAAGCAGTAACACAGGGGGCTGCGGCGCAGAGCTGGAGCACGGTGCAGGAGCAGCCCCACACGCGCTGTGTTCGCTCCCACCAGGGATCTGGCAATCTTGCATGCATGAATTGCCTTGCAACGGCCACTCGGCTGTCATTCTGTCAGGCCCATTTACAAATCGCATAACAGGTTTAATTTTGAAATCTCTCTTCCCTTCCCCCCCTCCCTTTATTTTTGCTGAAATGGATTTACAATGAAAGTATTTGAAAAGGAATAATTATCTATATGAGCACCAGCGGCACAATGCCTGCAGAAGGGGGGTGGGGCAGCAGGAGAAACGAGTCCTGAAGCCTGAAATCTCCGTTTGTACATGCCTACGTATTTACAGAGCTGGGTGTTTGTAAATACCTATGAAATATCTGGTGGATGTGTGCATGACGTGATTTTAAATTGTCAGACACGTGAAACCCGATCTCAGCTCCTATTCTGAGATAAATGCCACGTTTTCAAATAGTCTCCCACCGTACGATTGTGCACTTTATATCTGGAGTCACATTAACCAAGGGGTTGGTTACCCAATCCTCAGAAATGCTTCCTGCAGCCTTCATGCTTTATATTTTAAAAAGGAGAGCAGCCCACTCCCTGCTTTATGCAGCAGTGGACGCGAAGCTTGGGCTTTTTCTATAGTCTCTGTCCATTTCTCTCTGTGAATTGAATCCAGTCAAAGGTCAAACTGGCCAGAGGCACTTTTATTGTCATGGTAACCATGACTTAATCAAACAATCCTGAGATTCCAGGTTTGTGGGAACAGGCAAAGATCTGAAGAGGCTGGAATTAATCAATCAAAGGGGGCAGGGAAGAAAATCCTAAGATATATGACTTATCCTGCCAAATCTATTACTCTGCCCTTAAACACACAAGAATTATGCCTTGGACAAAGCTTCTTTTCAGACCAAATACCTCTGAATTTTATTTTCTTGTCCTTTACACCAAATTTCCTAACGTACCTCCGTCCTACAGCAATCGAGCCTAAGCCTAGATTGAACCAACAGAAAAAGAGGAAAACAACAATTTAGGAAAGATGAGGATTATTTTGTAAAAAGCTGCTTAAAGGAAGAAAAAAAAAAAAAAGAAAAAGAAAAACAAGAGAAAATTCTATCAGTGGAATAGCCATATTTGATTTGGAAACCTATTTAAGCTTGTTAGTAGCTATCTAGTGCAGATCCACAGGCAGTAAGTATTTTTAAGGTGGCCTTGATTTGGGGACTTCATTCCATTTGTCCCTCATGCTGCATCTTCATGGGAAGGCAAGGCTGGGGACTTGATGTTGTCCCAGGACATTCAGCAGTGCTGAGCTCATCTGACCTCTGCTCTTTCCTGAGAGCACAGCTGCTCAAAGACTGTTCTGATGCATCTGGTGAGCACCAGGGGTTAATCTAGAACTCAGCTGGGGATACTCTTTTATTTTGTGCATCTTTGTTATTTTTGAAATCAATCTGCTTGTGCCTTACCTCTTGCAGGAAGGGATGGACCTGCAACTTCTGTTCTCCTCCTCTGTTAATATCTGGTGTTTTCCTGGGACCTAACTGCAAGCTGCACCCATGTGCCATTGAACCAAGAAACAAATTATTGACTTGGCTTCTAACAAGTATGATGCTCTGCTTTGTATTCTTTCCGACCATAGAGGTGACAACTCAAACAGTAGAATCATGTTGGTATGGCAGGAGTAGGAGGGTTTGCTGAACTGTTGGTGGCAGTAGATTTGCCTTCTGAGCCCTGGTTAGGTGGAGGTGTGCCTGTTGTGTTCTGGTTTCACAGAATTAGCCAGAAACCCGAGATGTGTTGCTCTTGGAGGCCTTGCAGAAATTGGTGTCTGGTGGGTGGGATTAGTTGCCCAGTGTATCTGTGCAGGCACTTGCTCTGCAGTACAGAGTCATGGGAAAGTTGAAAAGCTATTGCCTGCTAGGCCATGCTGGGAGCTTGCTTTTGTGTCTGTGCATAGAGATCTTCATCTTTCCACCCTGCCCTCAAATGCAAGGCAGGCCAAGAGGCTACTGCCTGTTTCCTGATGGCTACTTAGTCCCTGGGAGGCTGCTACTGAAATTTTGCTATATTCATGTTATCTGAGGGATGCTGGTAACTTCTTGCAAACCCCAAACCTAGTTATTTTAATGGCAATCAAAGCATGAAAAGAGATGATTGCTTCTTGTTCTAACTCTAAGGAGTGAATTGGCCTGGAAAAAGAAAAAAGCTCTTTTTTCACTGCTAGATGATCAGGGACTCACCTGCAGAGGCAGGTGTTGGTAGTTAAAAGACACAGAGAAAATTGTATTGTAGAGCATAGCAGATGGACAGGACTTAATGGAGGAGCAGGGTGCTGGCAGAATAGAAAAGAAATGAATGAAGCTTGAGCATCAGATAGGGAAAGGGAGATTTGGTAGCACAGGAAGTCTGGAAGGAAGAAGCACTGACCCACACCCAAGGAAGATGTGAAAGGAAAAGATCCCCTTTTGATTCAGCTGTAAGGAGGGGCACTGGTACCTCTGACCAGTAGGATGACTTGGAGTGGAGACAATTGAAGCCGTGTGGGGAGAACGGAGGAGACACTTGGTGTGAAGAATGGTAGAGCTTAGAAAGTTAGAAAACAACAAGAAGGGTGAGACACGAGGCTGATCGTGGTAAGCAAAAGCTTGTTCAAAGATTTACAGACATGACTGCAAACAAAAGGAATGCAAAATAAAAGTGGAGGTGGGATGAGAGAGGATAGAGATCAGGAATGAGAAGCAGGTGGTTGGTTGAGCAGCTGTGTGAGCTGAGAAATGGGACTGCTGACGTTCAGGGAGGCTTACTGAGGGCACAGAGAGAAAAAATGCAAGGGAGGACAAACTGTGCAGAGCCTGCTCTAGGGATAGGAAGGGGCTGCGGCAGAGAACTTGGCATTATGAGAATCTAAGAGTATTTTGATGGGTTTTGATACATAAATCTTCTTCTTTTCTTGTCCAGTATGTCAAGGCACCTTTAAATACCAGGGCAAAGAACAATGCTGACAGAGATGAGTCGCCTCCTGCAGAAGTGCTGGGCACCCTCCCTATCACAAGCGCTGGAGCAGCGGGCACTCAGCACTGCTGAGAAAGAAGCTTTAAATCCTCTTTGCTCCTAAATCTGTTGATCCTCTCAGGTCAAGGCTGAGGAAATTGGTGAAATGAGGGACCGTGGGCAGGTTATGCACAGAGCCAGCGCTGCACATGACCTGTGCTGAAATGAAATGCAAGTCTGGGAGGTAAAAAGTGCTGTAAAACTCCACCCCCTTTGCAAAAATACACTCTGAGTTAGCTTTAGCACTAAGTACCACGGTTCCTGAATGCTACCTTTAAAGGTTAGCGTTTAAACTATAGGAACAGCCAGGGGCAAAAAGAGGCCCATTTCTATTTTATATGTAGAGATCCTGCAGAAACCAGACTGGGGGGTCTCAGAGCTCTCTGTGCTTTCCTTCCCTCCTGAACCTGAGATGGCTTTGAGGCTCACATGGAGCCGTGTGCCAGTATCCTTTCTTTTTCTTCCTGCATTGCAGTAAATTAGCCATTACCAAAGGGCTCAGGAGGGGAGCATTCTCCATCCCTGGCTTGCATGTCACACAGGGCTGCCCTGCAGGAGGGAACTAAAAGTGGAAGGACAGTGGTGCACAGAGAGAAGAGAGATGCCTCTGCCGGGAGTTCCCAGCTTTCTTTGCTGTCTGCTCATCTCTGCACGTTTGCTCCAAGGCAAGGGGACCCGTGGGACAGTCAGGGTGACCGGGATAGCTGTTTGCTTCAGATGTGGGTATCTTGAGCTGGGACCTTGCTTTGTGTGTATGGGTGAGCAGTACACCTGCCTTCCCCGTCCAACAGCTCACTGTGATGAGCAGCAGAATTTTCCTGGTTCCCTGACTTTATCTTGTCCCTGTTCTTGGAGCAGGCACAGGACTGACGCTTACTGCTGAGCAGAGTCAGCCCTGCTCCCGGCCACGTATTAGGTGTTACTGCAATACAAATAGCAGAACTTTCCTGGTGTCCAATGAATGTTTAGCTTGCAGAGATATGAGAACACTCTGCGGACTTTACCCCACACTGTAATCAAAAGAGTTTATTCCAGACTAAGCCTTTCTGCAAGCTGCTGCTTTCTACTCTATTATCTGCTCCGATAGCAACAATATTAATAGCAGGAACCTTCCTTGCAAAGAACCAACTGCAGCTGCAGCATGGCTCCCATTGCACTCCTTGCTGGCAGTGCTATCGCTCCGTGCAAGAAAACACTTCCAGGTTTACTCTGGTGGTTACAGTTAATGGAGATCTCCATTCATTTATCCTGCATCAGCATAAACAGTCCTATCTGTGGGTGGTGCCTGCTGTCAGCTTCCACCCTTTAAAACAATGCTGGAATTCCCTGTGCTCAGAGGTATGAACCAAGGTCTCCAGCACTTTCTAGACAAGAGCAAGGCTGAATGTGACTCCTGAGGAACAGAAGTGCAAAATCATTCTGGGATCCTCTGCCAGAGAGGGCTTCTTCCATCGTGCTTTTCTCTTTTAAAGAGGTCTCTTTGAAAAACTTTAAAAATACCTGGAGGGATTTGCAAGTGTTCACTTAAGGGATCAGGAAAGCCCAACCACTTGATAAAGGTCATTATTTTTATCTTCAGTGAAAGAATGTTAATACTGGGAAGCTGCCATGTGCTGTTGCAAGGTTGTCCTTACGAAGACATGTCGTCTTAGAACAGCTACTTTCTGGGAGGAAAGAATAGCTTTATCTGGCCAGGGAAGCTTTCCAAGGATCTTTCCAAAGCTCAGCTTTTTATAAGAACAGATAATGCTCTGGGAACCACTTCTGTTGCCATGATAGACTTCACTTCTTCTGTGACAGCTGCAGGACCAGTCCTCTCTGGATACTTGAGCATCCCTGTCTGTGAGAAGTCTGAATAACGTTGATTGCTGAATGCTTCAGAAAGTATTTTCTGGAATTCATTTTCGGGGGGGGAAATGTTACTTGTACCAAGCAAAACCTGTAAACTATCTATTACTTACTTGAAAAAAAAATGTGGAAAAGTACATGAAAGTGGCCACTTGGAATCACTACTGGATGAGTTTCACTGTGCTCTCTAACAGATACTCAGCACCCACCGTCCTGCCCCTGTGCAGCCTGGGACTGTGGCTTTGCTGGAGAAAGCTGAATTCCACTGGTGTCTGTTTCCATGTTCCTCGGTCACACAAGTCAGAACAAGATCATATCAAGAGACGCAAATTCCTTTGCCAAACTTAGTCTGATCTGTTGAATAGTTCCAAATAATCTTGAATTTTCATACAACACATTGATACCTCTTCAAACAGTTTCTGCAAAGGTCTGCAGTAGACTTTTGAGGTGCATTAAAGCATAGAAGCGACATGTGCAGATGACTGGGAAAACCCAGCATAGGGCCATTTGCTTCAATGACAGGTGCTCAGAATATTCTTTTACCAATCGTGAACTCCACGAGTAAGGGCCGAGAGGATATGCCTGAGGAGTTTTGCTGGCAGATGGCAGATGCAAGAGGAAAACTCAAGGTTAGTTCCCGAGGTTGTGTGCAAAGGTTGCAGAAGAAAGTACAGGGTTTAGTTCAATCAGAGGGAGATGCCTAAAGCTAAATCACTTCGTCCAAAAAGTGATGGCCACATCTATCTGAATTTGTTTAGAGAATAAAACTAGTTCTACTTCTCAATAAACTTAGCAACAACAGAAGTGGTTATGAAAAAAGAATTATACTGCTAAATGAAGCTTAGAGTCTTATTCCAGCTTCACTGTAAAACACGTGAATATGAAGGAACTCGATAGAAGTTAATGAGTTTACATCCCTCCGTGCCCACTGGTAGGGAATGCAAGTGTTGACTGTGAGCCTGGCGATGTTGGGCAGGCAGGCAGGCAGGCACATCACACTGCTTTGGAGGAAGTCACATTTCTCAGATAAGGATCAGTCAGCTGCAAAAAGAGCGCCACATACTTTGCCACAGAAGTTGCAAAGTGGTCTCTTTGCTTCTATGAAACTTGGAAAGAACAGTGCAGAAAGTTCGGAGCTTTCAGTGCTCACAGGTAAGAACAAGTTTTGGGAGAGCTGGTGTGCCTGGAGCGTGCCTCACCTTCATTTCCAGGCTCCGGATGTGAATCCTGGGTGGATGTTCCTCAGACCTTTCACACTGCTGGCTCTGGTGTCTGCCTCATTGCCAGGTCTGCCTAGCAGGGAGCGCTTCAGGGGGTATGCAGACATCACAACTGTGTTCCCTCCCATATGCGAACAGAAGGTAAGGTGTAAATCTAAGAGGAGTACAGGTAAAATGCTTGAGTAAAAGTTTGGTCAGCAGAATGATATTATTGGATGTGACGTGCATGCTTCTCTGCAGCAGGCAGAACTATTTCTCTAACCAGCTATTGTCAAGATTATCCCCTCTGCTCTGCTTCTCCCCTGGCTGTGAGTGTCAGACCTGGAAACACATCTTGCTTCCTTGTCACTGTTTCACCTTATCAGTCAAGAAAGTACAGTGCACGTTTCCGAAACGTTTCTAGAAGTTCTCATTTAGCTCTTCCAGGCAGGTCAATGGACAGCTGGAACTGGGATGACCCAGAAGCACTGAGTCATTTGCTGACTGCTTTTTTCCTTCCTTGCAACTCCAATCATTGATTTGTTTTCTGCCTTCCTTTTGATTAGCTCTATAATATACTCAGATTGTAAAGTGAACTCAATTTTCTCTCTTATTTTATCTGTAGTGCCTCATTACCCTTGGTGCCATTATAACCCCTATTTGAATCATCATTTTTCTATGAAAGTTTGACATATTGGCTGATTGTTCCTTTTTTTTTTTTTTTTTTTTTTTTTTTTTTCCTTTTCTGTTTCTTCTGGAAGGCAATGGAGTTATTTCTGTTGATACTCAAATATTGCAGTTTCTTCCACTATTTCTAATGGCATAATGGCATTGTGGAGGACTCTCCTGAAGTGCATTTTTGTGCGATGCATTGCAAGCAAGGTGGAACTTAGAGAAAACATCCTTAAAGTTACTCTCTTAAAACTCATTAAGAGTGAGCAAAACGTTTGGAGCAAGCAGATGTGTTTGGTTTGTTGTTGTTCTTTCTTTTTCAGTGACTACATATTGACTGGAATATTCACAGGACAGTTTCAACCAGGGCAAACCTGATATGGCAGAAGGTGCCACAGTGTTTGTGTACACCTGATCACAAAGTAGGCAGAAAAACAGATCATTGTGAGAATCAGCATGGCACAAAATGGGTCCCATTGTCACCATTCTCATTGAGTGTGGGGATAACAGTTTCCTTAAGACATAGAAACATTTCTCCAGATAAATGCTAGAATAGGATTTCACGTCTCCTGCTTCTGCGTATCAGACAGCCAAAGTTAAGCTCTCCTGAGCTTTCTCTGTTCCGTGTGATGTAGCGTGAGATCCTTGCATACATATTACTTTATTTCTGTTTCCCTGGGGCTTCATTTTTGATTTATTTGATTTTGTCTCCTTCCAAAGACCTTTGCACAGAGAACTGCCACCTAATCAATATAAATCAATTAAGAACACCATCATTTTTAAACACAGGACAACAAAGTGTGGCAGACTGTTAGTATACTTGGTATCCTATGGAAACTGGCATTGCTTCACAAATGTTTCCAGATTTGGAATAGGTGGCATCAGCCACCCTGAGCTCAGCCACCTGCCTGGCACAGGGCAGGAGCAACCTCATGCTTTGCAGTGCTGCTCCTCAAGAGCTGAGGTCTGCAGGCAGTGCAGATGCTGCAGTGTGGCCTTCAGCAGGCAGGACGTGCTTCCTACCTGGGCTGGAATAAGGACAGCGAGTGAATTTGGTCTTCCTGACCCTGACAAAAATGCCTTGGGGGTTTTATAGGGGCTGGCAGAAGGAAACCCTCCTTCCCTGCTCCTCTCACATCTGCTTGGGAATCCAGCTGCTCTGTGGGAGGGCCTTAGGTGGAGAAATATTACTTTGTTAATATCTTGAAATAGTCAAAGCACGGTTGCTTATGCAGCTTCCTACTTGAACAAGGCTGCAGTGTTGATCAGCATTGAGCTCAGCCTCTCTCCACATCTCGTTCAGTTTCTACTGGAGCCTTTTATTCATCTGTGGGTATGCAGCACATACAGCTCTTGAGAAAACATTGAATTTCTCCCAGAGTATTTCCCCTTCCTCCACTGGCTTTGCACTGACTTTCACGATCTTGTTTCACTAAATACGATCTGCATTTTTCTAATATTTTTCTTTTCTCAGCTTCCCATTCCATGTGGTCTCAGTTGAGTCTTGGTTTAGCTATGATAAGTTCTTTTGTTTTCCTATTCATCTTATCTTCACAGCCATGTTTATTTTGCTAAAGGCAGGCAAAAATTTCTTATTGCTACAGAGCTGATGCAGAAAGCTA
The DNA here is from genome assembly GCF_905368555.1 of Meleagris gallopavo. Taxonomy (NCBI): domain Eukaryota; kingdom Metazoa; phylum Chordata; class Aves; order Galliformes; family Phasianidae; genus Meleagris; species Meleagris gallopavo. The sequence continues at coordinate 468,109 of NC_139420.1, forward strand.
GAAAATTCTTCTCAGCAGTCCCAAGTCAGCTGGCTTCCAACAAGTGGAGCTGTGTGCACACAGAGCACGCACTTTGCTGAGCTGGGGCTTTTTCTTTACACGGTTCTGTAATGTTTTTGAGCTGCAGCAATGGGATGCTGTGACATCCTGAAAACAGTACAGTTATGAACTGTCTCTTAAGACTACCATTCTTTTGTCTACAAGACCGGGGAATGCCGTGTTCTCGTGGTATCTCTGCTGGGTTTCAGTTTGGCAGAATTTTGCTCTGGCTAGGAAATATATCACCAGTATTTAGGGTCCAGGGCGCCCTGCCTGGGGCTGTTCTGCAGGTACACCTTGTCTTGTGGTGTCACCAGAAGGCTCGTTTCCCATGCACTTGTGACTGGTATATTTTCGTTTTTGAAGGGGCTGAGAATGTTTCCCTCTCCTGAGTAGTCACACTGTTATGACGGAGAAGCTAAAAGGGCCAATTACCCACCCCATGATGTTGTCTGTAAAGCAATTAGAACTGACAGTGTGATTAAAGCCAAGAAGTTATTACTTCTTATCTTGGAGTGGGAAGAGTGACTGTTTGCAGATGAACACGCACCAGATCTACAATGGGAATAATTTCCTCACCCACTGCATAATCTCCTCTACTTCATTACTGGCTGAATGTATGTAGGTGCATAGTGGTGGTTGGGTTTTTTTGTTTTGTTTTTGTTTTTTTCACATGAATTAACGCTTGTAGCTAATAGCTGTAAACTCACAAATGGACTATTACTTTTTACAGCCTTTTAGCAGACTCAGCCTAATGGAGCAAAACCGTTAACAAATTAAGACACGTTTGACATGGCTTCAAGCAGGAATCATAACCCAGGAGTCACTGTTTGGAGCTGGAATGGAAAGATCTCTGCAGAACCTGCATGTATCTCAGCACGGGGCTGGTGGCAACAGCAAAACAGTTAAGGCAACAGTTTCTTGGTCTCTCTGAGATTTCCAGAGCAAGAAACTGACTTCCTTTAGTATTAGCAACAAGCTTGTCATATCTGGAATGCCACCAGATTCAAAACGGTAGTAACGATAGTTAAAGAAATCACAGGGGGCCTTTAGGGGGACAAATACGACTTGCAGCAATGTAAATATCTCAGGCACTGTAAGACCCCAAGGCCACAGGAGCATCTGATCCGCAGGCAATCATGAAGCCATGGACAAAACGTATCGTCAGAACAGGCACAGGGCTGTGGTGTTGGGTGCCTGAGCAAGGAAGGAGCAGGCAGTAAGGATGGCTAAAAGAGTGCCGGATGCGCTCAGGACGAGGTGCCTGCTCTAGCAGGCGCCCTGCAGCAGCCTGACACTGCGTGGGCCTTCTGGGGAAGCACATGCCTTTGGCTGCTGGTTTTTTAGTGCTGAGGTGGAGGTGGCTCAGCCAGGGCTGGACGTGTGCCGGAGTTAACGTGGAGCAGCTGCGTGCCTCGGAGCTTTCTTCCTTTCCACCTCCAACTTTCAACCCTATAATTCTGCTTCTTCTGGGGGATTTCTGTAGTGTTTAATCCCTTCTACCTCCATCTTAAAGCAAATCTTCTGGTCACCTCTAGCCTTTTGCTTGTTTTGGAGCTGGCTGATGAGGCACTTGTGTATGACACCGCTTTATTCTTCACTCAAGTCTTGTACAACTCAGCACTGTATGTGGTAGTAAGACAGAGATGTGACATATGCCTTGAAACCTCAGCATAAGCTGTAGACCCCAGGGGGGTTTTCTCCTGTGCATTCTTATTATGGGAGCTTGTTGACTGTAAGTGGCATCACACCAGGCACCCACATATGCTCCTGGCAGGGAGTTCAGCCTCTGGCAGCGGCTCTCCAGTTGCTGTGCTAATTACTAACTCACAAAGCCCAAGCAGTGATGTTCAGACTTACTTTTATTCTTTTTTTTTTTTTTTTTTCCTATTTCAAACCTCCTCCTCCTCCCCAGGCTTGCTAAAACTTCCTTCAGTGTCACGTGAAGGCTCATTCTCCTAATGATTTGTGATATTCCACTAAGAACATTCAATGTTACAATTCCAGCATAATAATATTTTCCTCATCGGTGTAAAATGTGTCTACACCAATAGCTTATTAAAAGAGTGTAATAAAAATTATGGCCCCACAATTTTGCTGTTAATATAATGATACAGAGCCAAGAAAAATCCCTGATTCTTCTTCCGCATCTTCTGTAGCATGATACAAGGGCAGAACATCTTAAGTCAGTTTAATCCCTTCTTTTCATCCCCTAGCAATATATGTTGGCCCACGAGAGTAACATGAACTAAAAGTTTAATTTATTAATATGCAATAGTGATAATGTCAAAAGAACAATATATAAAAACCCACACAGAAAAGGATTATGCAGCGCAGAGGGGAAAGCCTAGAGCTAATATTTAATACCGTAAAACAGAGCCAAAAATAACTTCTCATCCAAGGAGCAAAAGCGGGAGAAGTGTGCAAGGGATGGAGACACAGCGAGCAGCCCTGAGCCAGAGCCGCTCCTGTGGAGCCTGCGGAGATCACAGGCTGGGGGTGGTGGCTGTTGGGGCAGTGACCAAAGGCCCCAGCTGTCAGCTTGTCAAGCTCAGGCTCTCGCAGCTCCAGGAGAACTGCACACAAGACTCCAAGCAGCAGGCACAAGTGGCACACGTGGAGAGCAAGCCGTGTCCAGCGCGCAGTGAGCAGGGAGCCTCGTGGCTCAGCATTTCAGTAGGCGAAGCGTGAAACCAGCTGTTCACTTCAGCTAAATTGTTCACTTAAGCTTGGATGATTAAACTTTCACCAGCAGCCAATATAACCTGCAGCCTTAGGAGGCATACAGACACATTAGCGTTTCATGAGCTTCGCCTTAAAGAGCAATTTGCCCTATAGTCTTTAACCAGTAACATTCTTGGAAGTGGAAAATGTTTCAGCCTCCAAGAGGCTGGCAGGTTTCAAACACTTTCTAGTTTGCTTTCCTGCCACTTCCCTAAAAGGAAGAACAGGGGAGGAGGGAACAGATGTGGAGGAATAAATCCCAGTACTTTCCCAGCATTACTAAGCGTGCAACGTGCAGCCCCCGCCAGAAGGGCAGAACTCGCTCGAGGAAATCCGGGCCTGCAAGGGGAAGGCCTGCAGAGGGCTGTGCCTGTGGGGAGTGGGCCCGTCCCGCTGAGGCTGTTGCTGGCCTTTGGCCTTGGTTCAGGTTCCAACCAAAGTGTGAATCCAGACCAAAATGACTTCTGGGATTCCTTCTGAAGGATGCTAATGGTAGAGCTGAAAATATAGATAAAAATGTTGGTAAGGATTGGACTCCTAGACTGTGGCAAAGCACTGGATCTTAGACCAGAGGAAGAATGGCTCCTCAGAGGAGCCAGCGCTGGAGGTTATGCAGAAAGCATCTGTGACATGAGTATCTATGGAGTGTTATTCCATGGCCTCAAGGACCAAAGGAGCGTGAGGCTGGAGGCAGATAAGCGAGTCTCACTAGTACAGAGTTTATCTAACTTTTACATCAGTGGGTCCTCAGCTGCCTTCTGCAGCTCTGGTAAGTGAGGGAAAATAAATCAAAGAAGAATCTGGCTTGCATAGGCGCTTCTATTTTTCTGTGGTTTTAAATATCTCCTTGTATTACATCAGTCAGACACAGGACTACGGAGGAAAGAGGAAAAAGAAAAGTGAAAGAAAATGAAGAAAAATGCCATCCTGTTCAGTACAAATGGTTCTTCCCTGGGCTGAAGAGGGCAGAGGGAAAGAATTACAGAAAATTTTCATCACCTGTTGAAAGGCAAACCTGAAAGGAGCTGAGAGAAAACCGGAGGGAGTGATTCTGTAGTAAAGTTGGGAAGAAAAGATTAAGATCTGACCTAGATACAAAAATTGCTCCTATCCTGCCCCTCATTTGCTGGGTCAGGAGAGGTAACAAGAAGAGCAAGATGTTCCAAGCGCTGCTACAGAATGCCTCCTAGGATCTGAGCCCAGCTCTGTGCTAACACCAAGATCCCGGTGCACTGCCTGCGAGCTGCTGCCTGCCTGTGTGCCTCTGGAAAGTGCTTCGTTCAACATGTCCCCAGTGCTCAGCAGCTCTCAGCACTGGGTAAAACCAAGAGGTGGAGGATGATGCATGTGGAGCAACAGGTGAGGTTAGATTGGCCCACGAGTGACATGGTTTTGCTCGGTGTCTGTCTTTGCAGCAGCACCTGAGCTCCCACCGTGTGCGGGAACTGATCTTTGTGTACGCTTTTGCCCTGCCCTGGGAACGGTCAGGCTCTTGCTTTGTCCACCTCAAAATAAGTGCCGGAAGCTCGGCTGCACAATCTGCCAGCAGATGGGGGATCTGAAAATACAGAGGATGCATTAGGAGAAATGGTAGAAGAACAGGGCTAGGAATAATCAAATGAAGTTGAAAATGGAAGAGACTCCTGGAAAGTGTGCTGGAAGGTCTGCTACAGTGAGGCATAGCCATTTGGGATAAACACGAGCCTCCTGTGAAGTCATTCATCTGTTATGTGATCTGTTTGCTTTTAAAGCTTTGTAGTGGAGACAACAGCCAGCTCACCCGTTAGCTCCCAGGACTTCCAGGATCTTTTCTTGCCTGTTATGTCAGGACCCCTATGATAAGGCTTCCTTACACCGACAAGTTAAGTTGGCTTCCCCAGACGATCTGTGCCAGCAAGGCTTGCTTTTTGTGGAGCTCATTCACCAGAAATTTGACAAAAATATTTCTTCCTCGAAATGCAAGCTCTTTTACATGAACATTGATGCTGTGTGTATATATATATATGTATGTATGTATTCTGGATTTGAATTAAATTTTAAAAAGTGCCCAAAGTGATTGCCTAGTTTAAATCTAGTTTAATTTTTAGAAGTGATTGGGCATCTCAGCCCATGTGAATGTGGGTCCATTTAAATTCTGGGCAAGGTCTGGGTCACGCATTCCTTCAGCCAGGCTTGGCTCCCTGCTGGTAACTGGATCCAGAGCTTTGTGCTGAAGCTCTCCAGTGTGAGCTGAGAAGGAAGAACACCCACGTGGACTCTGTTGATAAAAACCTTTGGGTCCTTGAGTGAGATAATTAAGTAACGTGAGAGAGATTTGTGGAAAAGCTTATTTGACATTTGTTTTTTACGGACCAAGAACACAAAAATGATGCATGTAACATGAAAATCAAAGTTTTACCTGCTGGCTTTCCTAACCAAGGCACACAACGTTTTTTTTCCACTCCACAGTTTGAGAAAACATTGATTTGATCCACTGAAGTGATGAATGCCCACAGAATAAAACCTTTTTTTTTTTTTTTTGCTGGATGACCTTGCGCAGATTAGAGCAGCGAGGTAAGAAATCCAGCAAGTATTTATCAAAGGATTCTAAGACAGTGCAAACTCTATCGAGTTCAAAAGCGAGAGACTTTTCGTCTTCATACAACTGACAGGGTTATAACGTTTCAAGAATGCCAGGAATCCATGTGGCTGTTCCATTAAACACCTCTGATTAGTGAATGTGCTGATAAACTTTGAGAGTCAGAGGTCAGAGCGTGGAGCCGAAGGTACCCCAGGTATCTGAAAATGTCTCCAGGATTCCTGGTCCCCTTTCCCAGTTAACCCCTTCTGTCACGTCACCCACAGAGGCCTAAAGTGGAGCCTCTGACACAGTACCTCCCTGATAGTTCTGCAGAGATGTTAAGAGTTATTTTGAAAACTGTGGAAAAACGACCTCAGGAGCTTCCCGTGGAAATGTTCTTGACAGCTGGCTGCTCTTTGATTTCAGCCCCAGTTACTCGTTCATGAGCAGAATGCCACGTTGCCACTGGATCATCCAGCCCCTCTCTCATCAGCTTCAGGTGATACAATGATGGCAGCAGGCTGTGCATTAAAATACCTCTGGAGCTATCAAATTGCGAAGAGGAATGCGATTTCAGAATGCTCAGACAGGAGCAGTCGCAGCACCCTGTCACTGCGTAAAGCTCTCCGCTTTGTTCACATTTCATCCTAGCAGCTACAGCTCTGCTCCCCCGAATGCCTGCAATCAGCAATTGGGAAATCCAGCAAACACGGACTCTGTGCCCGACTGCTGCTTTATCAGGAGGACCCCAGGAAGCTGAGTTATCCCAGCAGAGTCCCAGACCATTTTTCAGGCCTTTGCCCTAGCATGCAAGCCTATCCCGATGCAGTGTGGGTGCTGTTTTTTCTCTGTCTCCCAGATGGCAGCTCAGGGCTCCAAGTTTATCCGCTCCTGCAATATACGGCTTTTCATCCCACGCTCTGGTTATGAGCTGCTGGAGGTACTGAGGATTTGTCAAAGTGTGACCCCATCAGCTTCTTTGAAAATCAATAGGAAAATGCCGAGGAATGCAAAGGAAGCAGGAACAGTCAAAGTACAGACAAGTGATGTCCTGTAATGGCCATAATGATTCTGAAACACGCAAGGTCACAGATAATTAGGAACCTAATTCTCCTTTGAAAGAATCTGTCAAGTTACTTCCCTACCTCAAAAACAATTGCTGATTGATGTTATTTCTGGGCTAACAAACTCATTGAAGGTAGTCTGAATGGGAGGTGTACGGCCCTTGCTGTCCAGGTGGGGTCAGGTAGTCGCAGCTGGAGAGTAAAACTTGAGTAAAAGAGATTTTCATTGCTGCAGTAATGGTCTTAATTTGGCCTGATTCACAGAGGTGCCAGCTCCTTCCTCTCTATAGCATTCCCACCCACTTGTGCTCTTTTTGATTTTATTTTATTTTTACTTCTAATTGCAAAGAGTGAGGCATATGCTCTCCTGTAGGAGAGAGGGAAGAGGTTTTCTGACACCCACAGGGACTGAGCCGGCTCCTTCCCTGCCGCTGTGTGCCCACTGCAGGGCTGCTGGAGCTCAAGGCACGGGTCCAGAGCCACAGCAGCATCCAAACAGTGGAGATGCAATGTGGACTTCAGCACAAGCACGGATGTTAGCTTGAAATGTATAACACTACTGACTCACAGCTCAAAGGCCAGGGCCATAACCAGTGAAACAGCAACCCTGTAGCTCCAAGGCAAAAATTTGTTATTAGAGCAGATGACAGCCACAGGCAGAGCAAGGAAGAGGCTTTACGAGCCTCTTATCTAAAAAAATGGGTAGTGATGAGCCATGTCCTGAGAGCTTTCTGGTTATAAGATGTCTTCATTTTTTCCAAGGCTGGTTCTCCAGCTTTTTCACAGCTACTGCAACCTGGGCAAGGACCTGCGTGTGAGGGGAGGTCGGTGATTTCTCCTGAACAAAGAGCAGTGCAGCTATGGTTCTTTGGGTCATTTTAACTTCAGAGGTGCGGGACAGAGAGAGGATGTAAGAAAGGTTAGAACATAAAAATGCAGTTATGTTTTCTGCCCCAGCTTGGATGGAGCGGGATGTAAAACTCGGGCAAAAATGAACTTTTGGTTTGCTCCAAATGGGGTCAGCAGGCAGAGCTCTTGGTACTGAGAGTTCAACCCAACTCAGAGCAGAAATCCCAATTTCCAAACCCAACTATAAACCAAAACCAAAACCAAACAAACAGCTGAAGTTTCTGCAAAGTGACAGCAAAGAATTTACCTCACCCCTAATTTACACAGCTCAGACACTTGGAAAGCAGAGATGTGAGTAATTAGGTATACAGCAGACTTTACAAGACTGTCTGAACCTGTCTGTATGGTTCTGAATTATAAAACACATATTTGCTCACATCCAAATGTTGGTTCTGTCAAGGTATATTGGTATCTAAGATTGATTTGTTTGAAAAAGGTCTTTAAAATTGCAAATATATTTGACTGTAGCCAGAGCACATGTAAGTCTGTTCTGCCAGACCAGCGTTAGGTTGTTAGCAGGGCGACCTGCATGTCTCCGTGCTAAGTGTTACAGCTGGGAACACCGTGAGCATATAGGTGTGGGACATGGAGCAGAGATGTGTGACTGCAAGCAACCCAGGGCATTTATCAGCCTGGGCCTGGAGCCAGGGTAAGGGAGAGAGGGCAGCCGTAGTGGGTCCTCAGGGTGGGAATGAGGAGCTGGTCACAGAGCAGGGTGGAGACTGTGCAGGAGTTTGGAAGGTAGATCAGCTCTTGGAGAGCTCGCACGTCAGTGTCCCTGTGACAGTGACTTCCCTGATGTGACACGCAGACGACGCTACCCCCTCTGGGAGGACAGGCTCTCCAGGGATGGGAAGCACGCCGACCTGCTGATAGGAAGTGATCCCAGAGCATGTCTGCACCAAGGCAGTGAGAGTGCAACTTGTGCAGATCTTTCTGCTCAGATAGGCTCCCACATGAGCTGCACTTCCCTGATCTCAGCTCCTGGCTTGGAGATGGGGCCTTTGTGGCAACGTGGCTGTACTGCATCAATTTGCAAATAACCGCATGAAAGCAGCTGAGGTCTGCACTGAGGTCTGCATCTCTTACAGCTGTACCCTCAGGTCTGCAGCGCAGTTACCCACACGCAGGGGACGTGGGGGTATGGATTTCAGATGGTCGCCACCATGTTGCTTTTGTTTGTTTTTGCTTTGTTTCTGTTACTGTTTTGTTTTCTTACTTCAGACTGCATTTGGAGAGGGATTATCCAGCCTGAACTGTGGTTTATTGTCAGTGCCCAAACTGGGCTGGAACACAGAGGCTGGTGCAAGACCAAACCTGAACGCAGTTTGTGTGTTTAGTTTCTCTTGTTTCATCCCTGCGGATCAATTCCCATTCACACAGATCCTTTCCATCAATTTTAAGAAAGCCTTAAATGAGAAGTAATGCTTCAGATGATAAATGGGCACTTTTAGCTCTGCAGTCTCTTTAATATGACATGTTCCCCCATCATGTCAGTAGGTGAGCCTTTCTGCCTGCCAGTACCTGACGAACTGGCAAACACACATTGGATATGTATGGGATTGAAGTCTGAGTATTTTCTAACACAGAGCTCTGGTTATCTGTGGGCTTTTCCATTTCTCTTTGAATAAGAGACTGCTACCAAAGGGGAAAATTGGGTCAAGATCCTACGAGATGGTGTGTGTGTGTGTGTGTGTCCAGGAAGTAAGAATATCCTATTGCAGCCAGCATCCACCTTCATCCTTCTCCTCTCCCTTCTATTATTCTTTTTTGTTTGTTTGTTTGTTTTAATTTCTTATAAGGAACACGTAACTTTTGCTTCAACCCAAAGTACTTTGAGAGCTGTTATTTCTCTGTATGCAGTTGACTCTATCTCCTGCTTCCCATCTCTGAAGTATCTGGAGACCAGACCCATGCTCAAGATTTCAGGCACATTTTTGTGGCCTCATAGTTCTTTATTAGTTCCAAAAAAGAAGAAAAACTGTTTTTTCATCACCTGCATTTTCATCATTTCTGATGTCTATGGCATCCTTCCAGATGTGTTTCTGCCTGCCTGATCCTCCTGTCGATACTTATTAATTTCATGACTGTCTCTTCAAGTGTGTTTGGAAACAAACAGGGCAAAGTTACCCTCAGGTCAGGAATGAGCCAAGAGAAGTGAAAACGGGAGTGACCATGCTCTCCGCAACAGTTGGTACTTCTGCAGCTTTTCCTATCTTGCCTTTAAAAAAAGCTTTGCAAACAGATCTGTTGAACACCCCCGAACTGAGGGGAGCCGCTGCCCAAACCCGGGAGCTCCAGGCACCGAGGCGTTGTGACCGAAGTCGTTCAGAGACGCGGAGCCCAAGGCTCCGGCACGGCGCAAGCTCCGCCGATGCGGCACGGATGTCAGGACGAGGGCTTTCGCCGCTGAAATAACCATCCGCCGAAACAACCCAGGAATAAACGGCGCCGGAAAACACGGAGCTGTACGGGCAGCAGCGGGGGCAAGGCGCTCCCGGCCCGCAGATGTTTTCCAGGCCGAGGTGGGCGCCGGCTCCGAGCCCCCGGCCCGGCCCAGGCCCAGCAGCCCCGACCCCGCGCCGCCACCGCTCCCTGGCGGGGAAGCGCTCCGTAACGCGGCGATGGCTGCGGCTCCGCAGGCCGGCTCCTTCCGCGCCGTCCTTCTGCGCTCCGAGCCTTTCCTGCCTGCTGGGCCGCCGTGCCGCCAGCCGCGCAGCACGGGGAGCGCTTCGCGAAGGCCGTGGGGAACCCGTTCGGTCTGCGCCCGCCGCCCGTGGTCCTGGCACGCTGGGTGCTGCTGAAGAGAACCTGTGTGTATGGACATGCAGAGGGTGGCCGGGGTGCTGGGGGATTTTTTGGTGGCGATAAACCTTCACCTGGACCCGAGCAGCTGAAAGCAGCAGCGGGGCAGCTGCCGCTGAGGATCTCCGGCCGTGGTGGTGGCTGCGGAGATGGAGCGATGCAGCGGGGCGGAGGAAATGGGCACGTAGGGCAGCGCTGCGCACCCTATCCCTGCTCTGATCTGGGAATTGGCCCGTAATCAGCAACAGTTTGTTAATGGGTGTGCAGGCCGGCCGTGTTCTGCTCTGCGTCTTCGGGAAGAGGCAGACCTGCGCCTCGCTGAGCGCCCCGGCTGCCTGCGAAGCACCGTTTGCTGTAACGCTCTGCGGCCAAAGCCGCTCGGAAAGCCGGGCAGCGCTCGGTGTGCCCGTGAGCGCAGCGCGGGTGTGACAAGCCTTCAGAACGGGGCAGAGTAACTGCTGGGTGCTAAAAAAGGAAGGGAGATGGTGGGTTTTGTAGCAGGCTTATCGTAGAGGAAATTGAAAATATGCCTGTGACATCTCGGAAGGCTTTGTGTTAACTTGCATAGATTGTTCCAGATGTTCCCCAGATGTCAAAGGGAACCAGGCACTGAAGAATACATTGGTTTTAGGCAACTCACAGCTTTGCTTTTGCCAAGAATAAAGATCCCTGGGTTTGTTTCCTTCCCTAGTAACCTGTCGCTCTAATAATGTCGCTAATCTAACCGAAGATGAATCCGTCCCGCTCATTCCGGACGCGTGGCGATGCCGCACGTTCCGCTCCGGTCTGCTTCCCTGCCTGCGCGGCGGCCGCCAGTTCCCGAGAGGAGCGCTGCGGGCTGCGGGATCCGCGCGGGGCAGGGCAGAGCCGCGCCGACCTCCCGGGGCCGCACGCGGGGAGCGGGGCCGCGGCTCGCCGTCACTCCTCCGCACGGACAGGGGGCGCCGGCGCAGCGGGCTGGACGGAAGGTGCCGCAGCGCCCCCCGGCTTCCGGCGCCGTGCCCCGGAAGTGCGAGCGGGCGCTATGGCCGCTCGCTGAGGTGCGGGACCGGGCGGTATTTCGGCTCGGCTCGGCGCGGCTCTTCTCTGGGTCCGTCCGACTCCGGGCTCGAGCTGTTCCCCGGTGCGCCCGCTGGAGCCGTTTCCCGCCGTGAAGCTGCGGGCTGCCCGCGGAGCGGCGGGTTCAGGCTGCGCGCTCGTGGGATGCGTGGTTGCTCGGCGCTGGGGCTGCGCAGCACGCTGCCGCCTTCCCTCTCTCTCCAGGCTGAGGACCGGCTCTCACCCGCGAGCTGAGTGCCGCGGGCTCCGGGAAACCGAACCGCTGCGCCGCCTGTCAGTTCGTGTCTCGGCAGCCCACGATGAGGACTGTGCTGATGGTGGCGGAGAAGCCCTCCCTGGCGCAGTCCATCGCCAAGATCCTCTCGAGGGGTAGGAATGGAAGCGGCTCGGTTTCGTCCTGTTTTGGCGGTGGCAGAACGGAGGCACTGCCCTGCTGAGGAAATGGATGTGTTCTGCACGGAGCCCCGCTGCGTGAGGCGGTGCTTGAGATCTCTGCGGGAGAAGTGAGGTCGGGAGATGGCCAGGTGGCAGACTTGGTTGTCTTTGGGGTAGCAGGCACTGGAACAGTGGCTGAGGGCAGCTGCCCGTTCGTGAAATTACTGAGCGGTGCTTCGTTTTGTTTGTTCTGTGTGTTTTGATGTGCTGATGTTTCTTCAACTTGAGAATCATGAAATCTGTTTTTGTTACCTCTGAGCAGCCTCACCTAGTGTCTGCTTCAGTGGTTGGCACCCCTGTCTGTGGCAGGGGCATTGGAACAAGATAATCTTTGAGGTCCTTTCCAACCCAACCTGTTCTGTGATTCTCTTTTGTATGGCTGTGGTGTGTGATGGTGCATACAGTTTCAGGAAAACGCCAGTCAAGTAGTGAGCTGGTATCTGGGAATTTCTGAAGCAATGGTGAATATTCTATAAATGATGGGGGTAACAGAAAACCAACTGTGTTTGCTTAAGGATCTCTTGGATCTTGATGATCCCTGAGGTCCCTTCCAACCCAAGCCATTCTGTGGTTATGGTGGGGGAAGATAAAGGAGATTCTGGATAGTTTCAACTGAAAATGAACTATGACAGAAAAAGTTTAAAACAATAATTGGAGCAAAACCTTGATCAAAGAGTTAGAATTTTATGATCAGGAAGATCCTAGTTGCCTGGCCTAGAGAAAAGGGGGTGTAATTATGAAAGAATAATGATTGTTTTATTTTTTTTTTAATTACTTTTTAGTTTGTATTTTGTTGTTAATTGTGTTCTTATTCTCACAGGAAACATGTCCTCTCGCAAGGGGCTGAATGGTGCGTGCTCTGTGCATGAGTACACGGGGTCGTTTATAGGGCAGAGTGCCCACTTCAAGATGACATCTGTGTGTGGTCATGTCATGACTTTGGATTTCATAGGTATTTGTTCGTTGAGTGCTTTAACTGATATGGCTTGTAAAATTTTCAAGGACTTGATTATTTCCATGTATGATGTTTTCTTCAGGAGCAGCATTAAAGAGAACTAGAGAGGAAGGGAATATGACAGTAGCACTTGTGGTCGTCAGTTTTTGACTTTTGTTTAGCCCCCTGGCTGACTTATTGTGTGACTGTGGGTGTGCAACACATCTTTAATACCTGAATTATATTATGAGTCTTAATTTGCCAACTATTAAAAATGTTTCGGTACTTTGGATGGAAGGTAGCTAAGGAATGCAGAGTCCAAAGGGATGTTCTCTAGAGCACCATGGTATGGTGCTGCAGAATAGAGACATGGTTAGGCTCCTGTGCAACGAAACCTGTCATCATCTCGCTTTGAAGTGTTGAATCACTCATGTGAGTGCTTTGTTTCCTTTAATGCTAACTGCCTCACAAGTTTTGGGGGCTAAATTCTGAGTTAGTTATACAGTGCTTTGAAGGAGTACAGTGTCATCTAATTGTTAAACGATGTTATGAACAGTTATTTTTGAGACAGGGAAATGAACAAATGCACTGATATGAGATGTGGTGATACAGGATGCTTCACAGCATAATAGGGCTGCAACATAGCTGGCCATGAGTAATGGTAAAAGAGTGCAGTGTGCACCTCTTGTGTGCGCTGTGAAAACCAGGAAAAATTGCTCCCTGGCCTGATAACTGATTGCAGGAACAGGAGGTTTTTTTAATAGCTCACATTAACATTTCTGAAAGATGTGTAGTATGTCTCTTTAAATTCTGTCCGCCGTGTCTCAGAATTATAGCTGCAGTTCACACAGAGTTCAGAGGTCACTTGAGATCCAGTAAAGCAAGATGCATTAGGATAGAGGGCTTTCCAAGACAAAGTTTGAAAGCCAAACTATTGTTCTGGGGTTTTTAATGTTTATTTACAGCTCTACTTTAATGCACTTCTGCTTTTCAGGAAAATATAACAGCTGGGACAAGGTGGATCCAGCAGAACTTTTTAGCAAAGCTCCCACAGAAAAGAAAGAAGCAAATCCCAAACTGACCATGGTGAAGTTTTTACAGGTATTCCTCTTATGAAACGTATTTGAGATTTGAAATCTCAAATCAAAACAAAACAAACAAAATCAAAACAAACAATACGTGTTTGGCTTCTAACAGCACATGGAAGGTCTAGCCTGTAAATGGCTCCTTCCAAATATCTCTTAGTCTTTTCTCACATGCACTTCTCTGGGAGGAAAGTGATAGTTTGGATCCTTTTTCAAAATACTCCTCTTTCTGGAAAGAAGGTGTTGGTGTTTGGTGTAAGACTGGTATCTGTTGGATAAGTTTAGATTTCCTGGCTTCTTTATGAGCTAGAAAAGTGGTTCTTGATTTTTTTTTTTTTTTCTTGTTTGATTTAATGATGTGAGAATTAAGACAGAGGAAGGGGAGGGGACTGGGCCCAAGATCATGCACACAGTGTGGGGCAGGAGTTCAGGAGCCTTCTGCTACTGTAGAGCCGTCCATGCTGATGTATGTATTTTTTCAGAAAGGATGTAGGCAGACTTTTGGTTCTGTGAAGCACATCTTTCTTTTCTCTTAAACCATTCTATAATTACATGCTGCTTTCTTGTTACTTTTGCTTTCTTCTTCCGACTCTTTTTGCACCAAATAAATTGCATCATCTTTAGAGCTTTAAAACAGAAACAAAAGCTCTACAGTTACTGAAGAGATTTTTTGTTTGAGTTGCTGGTGACTGTGCTAATTTCTCTTACAGGTGGAGGGAAGAGGCTGTGATTGCATTGTCTTGTGGTTGGATTGCGATAAGGAGGGAGAAAACATCTGTTTTGAAGTAAGATTTCTAATACCATAATGTATTAATTTGTAGTATGAGGTACTATTGGTATGTTATTCTTTGGATACATGGTGATACTCAACTAAGTTAAATAAAAATTTAAAAGCATGGGGAACCTTGGTGGAAAGGCTCATGTTTTTGAATTCATAAGATGTCAGTCAAAGAGTGTAATTGATTTCGTTGATGTTGCGGATCAGAGAGGAATAATAAGATCTCTTAAATGTTGAAATGTAGCAGTGCTTTCTGTCAGAATCAGTATGTTTCACAGCTGGTGTAGTTATTTTGTCATCCTTATAAAATTAATTTCTATTATCCTAGCTTAGTGAGACCCTTCTGAGCATAGAGACTGCTTATAAGTGTTGGCTTACAGCAGGAGTTTGGACTCTGCACATCATAGATACAGAACTACAACTTTGTGGTGTACAGAGACTTTTTTTAAAAATCCTGTTCCCAGAAGTCTACATGAAAACTATTTTTTTTCTCTCTTGTTTAAAGAAGCACGTGTTATCAAGTATTTAAGTTCTTTAAATACCACTATTTCATTACTTGCCTTGGCAACCTAGGTAGAAACTGATGCATATTCATCAGATATTCACAGTACAGCAGCTACAGTGGTGGAACTCTTTGCTCTGAGCTAAGAATAGTGTTTCACTTCCAGCAGTTGCTGTTTGATATACAAATCTTTCTTTTTTTTTCTAATTCTTAATATGCTTCTTAGTGTACAGACAAATACTTATCAGTTCTTATCAGTTTATGTACTGGCATGACATCTTACTGAACGAAGAAAGCAGTTACACATCAGCAGGTGTTTTGTGGGGAGGGTTTGGTTTGTTTTTTTTCTCCAGAGAGAAGAACTGACTTAAGCCCTGAGCTTTCAGTTACTTATAAAGTCTGCTTCTGATCCTCATTAGGTTCTCGATGCTGTTCTTCCCGTTATGAACAAACCTCCTAGCACCGAAAGGACAATTTATAGAGCTAAATTCAGTTCTATTACTGACACAGACATCTGCAATGCCATGAATCATTTGGGAGAACCCAATCGCAACGAAGCCCTGTCAGTGGATGCCCGCCAGGAGCTGGATCTCAGAATTGGCTGTGCATTTACAAGGTGACAGCATAGATTGCAGATGGTTTTATGAAAAGTTCAGGAATACTGTTCTGTCTGCAAAATATGCCTCAGAGCTGTAGTGGCTAATTCTACTGAGTACCAAAGCAAACGATTTTATGCTGTAAAGTGAAAAAATGTGCTGTAGCTTTAACTGAGTTAGAGAAAATAATGTCAGCAGATATGGTATATTCTTATTTTGTCTTCCTCTCACATTTTCTTGGGAGTAAGCAGAATTCTAGGAAGCAAAGTAATTCTAACTTCTTTAGCTTTAAGACTTGATGTTTCTGAAAATACCTTTTTTTTTTTTTTTTTTTAATATGCACCTGAGTGACTTAGCAAATTATTCATACATATCTGGAAAAGTTCCTGAAAGTTGCTTCTTTGCATGGGAATGAAGATTTTAATGTATTTGTTGCTATATTTTATCTTTCCCTTAAGATTTCAGACCAAGTATTTTCAGGGGAAATATGGAAATTTAGACAGCTCCCTCATCTCCTTTGGGCCGTGTCAAACACCAACACTTGGATTCTGTGTTGAAAGACACGACAAAATCCAGTCATTCAAGCCTGAGACTTACTGGGTGCTGCAAGCTAAAGTAAGCTTTGTGTTACTTGTTTGATTAAAACATGTTTTCCTCCTTATGTACAAAGAAATGCACTTAATATTTTCATTTTGTCCATTCATAAATTTGTAGCTGCTGACAAGAATTCACAATGCCTCCAATTTACTTGTGTATCTTCTTTCCGTTCACATGTGTGTCACCACTCTCTCTAGAGCAGATTTGATGATGGCAGTTCTGTGTTCAAGTGGTTATTGTAGCTGCTTGTAAGAATTCTTCAGTGCTAACCATCTAAGCTTAGACTCAGCCAGAAAGACAAGTTGAAATGGCTTGTTATTGTTCCCTGGGGTCCTTGGACCAACTGTGGTGTTAATTTGAATCCAAGAATTAATTTGTCTGCCAGCAAGCATTGGCATTGCTGAGTATTGGAATTCTAAAGTAAATAAAATGTTCATTGTGTTGATGCTGAGTCCTCTGAATGCTTTGGCAGCTTATGGCAGTTTTATAGCCTTGCTGCTGTCCAAGCTTGGAGAGCAAACCAACGTGGTTTTACTGTTTGTGATGACAGGGATTGTGTGAGTAAATAGAAGACAGATGGTAAGAAGTTGCCATTTTTAGATTTTACAATTTAAAAAGAAGAAAAGGTGAAATCCAGTGTCTGCTCTCATCTGTTTTTTGATATATCTCATTTATATGTGTTGTGCTAGGAAGTATTTGGTGCCTCTTCTCAGGGCGTTTCACACACACGCTGATTAGTTCATATTTATTTTTGTAGGTGGGACTTGGAATGTGGCCTACGTACACTTTATTTTTAATGCAAAGAATTAATTTTGCTAAGTCAAAATGATAAACTTTGAATTTCTGCCCTTTTTGCCCTTACTATTCCAAGTATTTAAAATAAGCATAGAGTTTCAGTTAACTGCAAGTATAATTTCAGTCATTCTCCTGAAGTCAAATTACTCTCCTTCTCAAAAGCCACTGGAAGATGAGTACAGCTGCATGCTTGGAGCACTTGTACAACACCTATTACTAGGGTTTATTACTTTCTGGATTATTGTTGGAAAAGTGCATTCTGCACTTTCAATAGTTGTGTTGGTGGGAACTAATTTGTTGTTGTTGTTTGTTTGTTTTTTGATCAACTAGGTGAACCCTGAAAAAGAAAGTTCTCTCACTTTGGATTGGGATAGAGTGCGGGTATTTGATCGTGAGATTGCCCAGATGTTCCTAAATATAACAAAGACAGCAAGAGAAGCAAAGGTAGAAGTATTTACTAGGTGTTGCTGGAGCATATTTCACATAAAGGAAATACTACTTAATAGCTCATCTACTGAATATTGTTTTTTTTTGTGTGTGTTCTTTTGGTGAAGAAGGTTATGAAATATACTCTGTATCTTTTTTTATTCAATTCAACTTTGTATAAATGATAAGCAAAAGGTTCTTGATTGTAGTTTGTGTTGCACTACTGCGGTCATCTCAACAGAAGCCTGTTCTTAATATTGACTTTGGAAATGGTCACCATTCGTGATAGGAATTAGCAATCTTCATTGCTGAACTCCGAGCAGACCTCTTATTTCCCAAAGGACGCCGTACAGATCAGAATTTATTTACTTACATAACAACGTTCCTTTTAATTGTGTATGGTGCAGTCTTTATAGCCCACTAACTTGTAATTCTGTTCTGTTCAATACTTGTTTGACAGTGTGTTGGGATTTAAGTGTTTACAGCTACCAACATTCAGAGGCTGTGTGAAGTCTTTAAAAATCTAGATCCCTATATTTAGGGGCCATCAGTTGGATTGAGCACTACTCCCTTGTAGCACTGATGAATGTGCTGCTGAGCTAAATGGGAAGTGAAGATAGCAGTAAGCTACTTTTCTGCATATCCAGTGGCAGGTCTGATCTAGTCCACAGTGTGCAGGGACCCTAGGGCTGTACCTTCAGCATTTGGTAAAACTGTCTCCAGTTGGATTCTACCAGATTTGATGGTTACTGTTCTAAGGAAAAAAAAAAATCAAAACAGACATGACAAAAGCAGGTAATGTTAGGTATATCACATGGTTTTAGTCATAATGGAAATTATACATTTATCAGTTACCAAACTTCAAAACTTTTACTGGAAAAATGCTATTTTCTAGGTAGAATCTGTGAGTAAAAAAGAGAAGGTGAAGCAGAGACCACTGGCTCTGAACACGGTAGAAATGCTACGAGTGGCCAGTGCTGCTTTAGGTACGTGTAAAAGTTTAGATTTTCACACTGATTTAGAGCAAAGTACGTTGGATTCTCAGCTGAAATAATCAAGCCCATATAAAATACATTTTGATAAGTCTCTTCTCCCTACAGTTTATCACTTTTGGGAAACAATTTAGAAAGCGTGTCAGAAATGCTGGGTCAGATCAAGGTGGCAAAAGTCTTACAGAATGGACAAGCTATAATTTATAATTAATTGAAATGTTTTGATAAAGTGTGCTTTAAGACTCAGCAACCAAAACCACCTGCAGATTGCTGTGAGTCTGATTTTGTTCTCTCCTGTGCCATCCCAGGAATGGGTCCGCAGCACGCCATGCAAATAGCGGAGCGGCTTTATACGCAGGGTTATATTAGCTACCCTCGAACAGAAACTACCCATTATCCAGAAAACTTTGACTTGAAAGGATGCTTGAGACAACAAGCTAATAATCCTTACTGGGCAGAAACGGTGAGTACGTAAAGCAGCACCTCTGCTGTTCTGCAGGTGGTTCTCTGGTCTGTTTTAGAACATCTCACCTGGTATGTCTTCATCTCTAGGTCTGCAACAACAAATATCTGTAATTGCTTTTACTTACAGATATTTGTAGTTACGGATTGGTTCTCAAAAAAACTTTTAACCTGATAGTAGAGACCTGCTATCCACTTCAGCCTGCTTTCTCTCTTTTCCTTCGCCCAGGTAAAAGCATTGCTATCAGAAGGCATCAATCGTCCAAGGAAAGGCCATGATGCAGGGGACCATCCTCCCATCACTCCAATGAAAGCTGCAACAGAAGTAGAATTAGGTATAGACAAATTGCATAGTGTTACGACTCTTAGAAATCTGTTAGAAATCTGCTCCTGAAGGTTTGGGAGCCATGCTGAAAGGCTCTAGGATTTAACATAAAATCTGAATTGCAGGAACTGGAGAGAGAGCAGACTTTACCTTAAGTTAAATTTCTAATAACAGCGAAGATCAGAACTCTCAGAGATATTTGCCCTGTAATAGCTTCAAAGTGCTGAAACTTTATTAAATATTTCTGCTTGAAATTCAGGCTTAAGCTGAATTTAATTTTTTTTCCTCTGTGGTTTGTGTTCATTATGTTAAAATGTAAGATTTGACTCTATGCCGTGACCTGTTAAAGAGAGGTTTAAAAATTGTAAAGAAGTATAGTGAATGTGTTGTGTTGTTTATTAGGAATAACTAAGATTGTTGTAGAAAACTGGTAAATCCTGATTTTCAGCCATCAGTGCAATCAACTCTGATAGAGAAGTATGTTAAGACTTTGAGTAACCATATAGCTTTCTGAATGGCTGTGTAAAACTTCTTTATACACAGTAGGATGAAATCTGCAAAGCACAAGACTGATACTTGGAAGCTTAGTTTCTGTTTATAGCAGTGTAACCTCTGCTATTTGATTTCCTAACTATATATTGTGATAAGGAAACTGCATGTAGCTCTTGTCTGTGCTATGCTAGTTTGTCAGGCAACCTGGTTGATAACATATTTAAAAAAAAAAAACACAGTGTAGCACAGGATTCTCACACATGATTCTGTGGGTAGGAAATTTTAAAGAGGAAGATGGATGGACTTTTGAATCTTATTTTCTCTTAGGTACCAGTTTTCCCTGTGGAAATCTGATATCTTTTAGTGCAAATTTTATGTAGTGCTGCAAGACTTATTTGTGGGAGTAAGATATTGTTTATCCTCAGGTGGAGATGGATGGCGACTGTATGAGTACATAACCAGGCATTTTATTGCCACTGTGAGTGCTGATTGCAAGTACCTACAAACCAACATTTCTTTCAGTATTGGCCCTGAACGTTTTAGCTGTGTTGGAAAAGTGGTAACTTCACCAGGTAAGACTAACCAGGGAGTAAGTAGTTAGCTACTGTTTATTATTTTACCAATTCATGCATTAAATAGATATAAAAGTGAAGTTTTGGAGGCAAGTAGAACTTAAGACTTTTTTTCCTGGAGCCTATTAAGATCACAAGGACTGAATCTTTGTCTTCATTTCATTTCTGTTACCCTAGAAAAGGATGTACTGGTTTTGTTTTGTTTTTCTTCTTCTTTTTTTTCTTTTCCTTGAGCCTCAGGAAAAAGACTGTAGTACCCTCAGTGAAATGTTCACAGCAAGCTGTCCCAGTCATCTGTTACATTAATGCAACTTAGTATTTGCATTTTCTTTTTAAGAGACTCTTCCCATCCCTTTGGTAAGACTTTTGGCACTATGCTTTCATTTGAGGAAAGCCTTGGTTGGTTTTTTCATTTTTCTCTCCATATATCAGCTGGACCCAATTTTCCACAGAACAGCTTTGATGCGGTGAGAGATCCCTCTCTTGATATAGTACTTCAAATATTGTCTGCAGGGAATGGCAAACAGCCTCTCACCTTTGATGTGCATTGTGTAGCCCTTGTTAAAATCAGAAATAGGAGTCTTGGCCTTTAGAAAGCTGTGAAGATAAGCTCTCATTATTTTGTTTACCTCCAGGGTTCACAGAAATTATGCCTTGGCACAGCATCCCATTAGAAGAGAGCCTTCCCTGCTGTGAGAAAGGAGATCTCTTTCCAGTTGGGGAAATAAAATTACTGGAAATGCAAACGAGTCCTCCTGACTACCTGACAGAAGCAGAACTCATCACACTGATGGAAAAGCATGGCATTGGTAGGTACTTGCCTAACGTACATTATCCTGCAATACGTCTACTAAGAGGGCAAGGGGTCTGAGTCACCCCTCTGAACTTTCTCTGCTGGTAATGACCTTTCAGTATTCACTTGAGTAAGTCCAGGCATGATCTCTTTCCCACCGAACCACAATGCTTGTATCACCTCTTAGTGGATGGTAGATTCTGCTTTCCCCATATTTCATTCTTTTTATCCTTATGCCCAGTTTCTGACCAAAGCAAAATCTTTTCTTAATCTCTCCTTGTCACTTCTGTGTCACAGAGAGCTATTGCATAGAAGAATGTACCTCCAGTTGTTAGCAGCAGTTTTCTGTCTTTACAGCTTGCTTCAGTTTTGCTGGCTCCAATAGTCTTTAAATATTTTATTATATAATTTATCACAGTATTATTTTTCTTTTTCAATCTGACTTGCTTCCTTCAATACATTTTCATAAACGTGTCCAGTCCAAACAAACACAGTATTTTTGTTCGCTGTATTTTTCCAGAATAAGTGATTGTGAGAATAGCTTCCCTCCCATCACTAATTCCTCAGAAGAGACGAAAGGATTAAGGTTAAAACGTGTGGTTCAGCCTTCTCAGAAAACTGCAAAGGAACATATATATGTTAATAGATAGAGATATTATCCACTGGAAACTGGGCATAGGCACAAAGCTGTCTCAGAAGTGCTATAATATGACATAAAACCAGAGAAGTCAGAAGTTAGTAATTCAGTGCAAACTTTGATGGATTATTTTGTCTTCTTTGTGTGGCAGGAACCGATGCGAGTATTCCAGTTCACATCAACAACATTTGCCAGCGAAACTATGTCACAGTGGAGAGCGGTCGAAGACTAAAGCCTACAAACCTTGGAATTGTTCTGGTTCACGGTTATTACAAAATAGGTCAGTTAAATGCTCTCCTCCAAATTCATCCTCTCACCTTTTGTCCCCTTCAGTAAGTTAGGGGCTTTTGTCATTGTATAAATAATGTTTGTCTGAAAAGATACCTCTAGGAAAGGATTACTAGTTCTAAAATCCGTAAAAATTTAAATTTATTTTGATATCAGTTTATATATGGGCAGTTTCTTACCTCTGTTTTTGGTCTACAGTTGCTACTGTCCTTGTTTTTTCTGGTAGATGCAGAATTAGTTCTTCCTACAATCCGCAGTGCTGTGGAGAAGCAACTCAACTTGATAGCTCTGGGTAAAGCAAATTACCACCAGGTCCTGGAGCATACCCTTGACATCTTCAAAAGAAAATTTCACTATTTTGTGGATTCTATTGCAGGTAAAAATTGTAGGGAATTTCACATGTACAACGACTACTTAATTGTTGTACTTTCAAACAAGGTTGGTTTTAGGCTCACTGAAAGTTGTGCCAGGGCTTTGCTTTACAAGGGAAATTTGATCATGTCTCCAAAATTCCCCTTAAAATTTATTTTGTGACTGTGTAGTGGTGAAAAGCTTCAAATGAGCTGAAGTACTTACCCTACTGTGTTTGTGGATGCTTATTGCAAAATAATAATAATTTTTTTAAAAAATTATCCTGAACAAGGAAGCATATTGTGAGTAAACTACTTTAATTCCCACAGCGTCTTCGCTGGTCCTGTAAGTAGTATTGTGCAGTTTCCTCCTGTGGGAAGAATTCTGACACAAATGGAATTCCTTTTTCTCCAGGTATGGATGAGCTGATGGAAGTGTCATTTTCGCCCTTAGCTGCCACGGGTAAACCTCTTTCCCGCTGTGGCAAATGCCATCGTTTTATGAAATATATTCAGGTAAGTTCACATTGTGTTTGGATTTTAAATTTCACTTGCTGGGGAGCAGTGATTAGAAGTCCCCTTGCCATTATTCAGGGTGGATTCAAATGTCGTTGTCAAGAAAGCCCTTCATGGGGAGGAGGGGAAGGGGTGAAGCCTGATGCAGTTTTTCTATGCAGTACAAATCAGAGAGAGGTCACTGCTGGATTTCCTGCAAGTTTTGAACCCTGCTGACCATACAGATGTTCAGAAGATTTGCATTCTCTTTCCAGGCCAAACCAAGTCGTCTGCACTGCTCTCACTGTGATGATACCTACAGTCTCCCACAGAACGGTACAATTAAGCTCTACAAAGAGTTACGTTGCCCCCTTGATGACTTCGAGCTGGTGCTGTGGTCGTCTGGATCCAGAGGAAAGAGCTACCCACTCTGTCCGTACTGTTACAACCATCCTCCCTTCAGGGACATGAAAAAAGGTATCATAAATAAACGCAGGGGGTGTAGCTCAAATGTTAGTTATCTTTGTGAAAGTTCCCTGTGGATTTTCTTGAATATGAGAGGCTGCTGTTACTGCATTTTGCTACAAGACGGAAGAGAGAGGCTGGTGTGCTTTGAACTATTGTTCTTACTTCAGTGTTCCTGGAGTTTAATGAAAGCTGCTTTTGTCAAAATAGCAGCATTTGGGGCACGAATTCAGATATTGCAAGATTAGCCATTTTTTGAATCCATCTTTTTCTAAAAGAGCTGACATGGAGCATCTGGAGAACACTTTACTGTTGGTCACACAGCCATGTCTTAACTTACTCAGAATGTTGAATAAACCCCAATAGATTTTATGAAGAAAATACAATATTAACTGATCTACATGCACAGAAGGTGACCTTTCTAACATTTATTATACGGATGAGGCTATAGATTAAGGATAGGCCTGAGAGGGGGAGAACTGTATTTTGATACAGGAATATAGATGGTATGTCAGGAAATTACTGAAGGATATAAGAAGGGGCAAAAATAGTATAGCAGTTAGTATAGTAACTGTGAGATCAAAAGGTATTTAAGGTCACGCTTGGAGGCTTTGAATGAGTGGCAGGAGCTTTCTGGCATCTTTTTTTTTATTATTGTCTTCTAATTAAAAATGTCGTATGCTAACAGCATACAGTGTAACTGTAAATAGCAATTAGGAGTCATACATTTAATTGAAAATGTATGTTTTTTTCAACACTTCATATATCCAAACTCTATGTGCTGTACAGGGGCATTGTCTGGGAGTCATTGTACAGTTGGGAGCGAGGGGTTATTCTGAAGAAGTGAGAAGACAGGTTCCCTTTTGGAGTTATGTTCTGTTGTGCAGTGGTTTAGAAAATCTGTACCATACTAAGTTGTCTTTCAATTCTGTGTCTCACTTTCTGCAAATTGAGCAGTGGCAATATAGAGGGTTCCATAGTGGTATAGTTTCACTCTTCTTCCACCAGGAATGGGCTGTAATGAATGCACCCACCCCACATGCCAGCATTCTCTTAGCATGCTTGGAATTGGGCAATGTGTTGAATGTGAGAATGGAGTTCTGGTGCTAGACTCAACGTCAGGTCCCAAATGGAAGATGGCCTGCAACAAATGCAATGTGATTGTGCATTTCTTTGAGAATGCCCACAAAGTCCGAGTGTCACCAGAGACCTGCGATTTGTGTGATGCCGCTCTTGTGGACGTAGATTTCAACAAAGCCAAATCTCCTCTACCTGGTGATGAGACCCAGCATTCAGGCTGTGTGTTCTGTGACCCTGTGTTTCAAGACCTGGTGGAGCTGAAACACGCAGCCATGAGGCACCCCATGCACCGCGGCGGACAAGGGAAAAGGCAAGGTCGAGGAAGGGGAAAAGGGCGGAGGCCTGGGGGAAGACCCAACCCAAAGAAACCCAAGGACAAAATGGCAGCTCTGGCTGCTTACTTTGTATAATGGTCACACCATGCAAAAAAAATAAATAAATAAACTTCTTATAAAAATTCGTTTCTGTTGCCGTCATTGTTTCTTACGCTAAGGCGAGCACTGCATTGGTATGTGTCGTGTGTCGTGTTTGTGGATCTTAGTGGAAAATGAGGAGTAGCGGTTCTCTGCGGGAAGTTGGTGCCAGGGGACATAGCATCAACATACAGATTTTAGATTTGATGGTTATGTAGAAGGAAGAAAAAGACGTCTGATAGGAGCCGTGTCTGTCTGGGGCTGGTGATGCTCAGGTGTGACCTCGCCCTGTAACCACAGCTGTGTATCTGAATCATTCAACTTTAAACTACAAAATTTAAAAGCATTGACCGCTTATTCTCTCTTTTCAGAGCTCTGCGGTGCTTTGAATAAGCGGGAGGCAGGCGGTGCGAGCCGGCCTTGGCGGTAGGAGGGGGAGGGATGGCGAGCAGCGCTGACGGCGGCGTGAGGAGGGGAGAGCGAGGAGCCGGCAGCTGTCAGCGCACCGAGCCGCAGCCGGTGCTTCTGCCTTGTTCCGGGCTGGAAACGTTCCGTTCTAACCGGGTACCGCCAGAAGCCTTTTCTGCAAAGGAGCGTAACCCTACGGCTGCGTCTGAAGTAGAAAGGTACTGCAGGTCGTGCGTGCTGGAAGCTCCCTCCGTCGGTTGGACGGGCCGCCACCTGCCCGCACCGAGCCGCCGGCCGGGCTCCGGTCCGCCCGCGGGAGGAGCGCCCGCCCCGTCCGGCCACGTGCCGCCCGGCCCCGCCCCGCCCCGCTTAAAGGCGCCGTCCGGGCCCCGCCGTCCGCTCCGCTCCCCGCAGCCCCTCGGCGCTCGCGGCCGTCAGCGCGGCGCCGCCATGGCGCTGGAAGCGGGGGCGGCCGGGGCTCCCCTCGGCTCCTTCCTCAGGGACTTCCCGTCCGCGCTGGGCCCGGGGGAGCCGCTGCCGTGGAGCTCGGCGTGGAGCGGCGCCCTGAGCGAGGCCGAGGCGCCGGGCGCGCTGGCCGAGTTGGCGGGGAACCTCCTGGGCGGCAGGTGAGCGCCGGGCGGGGCGGGGCGGGGCGGGCGGGGCCTCTCCTCAAAGGGCCTGAGGGAGCGCGGCCGCCTCCGGGCCTCGGCCGGACCCCGCGGGGCGGTGCGGCGCCGGGACTCGGCCGGGCGAGGCCTCGCCGAGCGGTTCCCGGCCTTGGAGGGGCGGCGCGTCCGGGTCAGCGGGGCCGGGGAAGGGAGGGGACGGAAGGGGAGCCGGCTCCGTTCTCTGCGCCTCGGTTCGGCCGCGCCGGCTGTGAGCGCTGGGCGCTCTGTCGCTGCCGGAGGCGGCGGGCGGTTCGCGGTGCTCGCGGTGGCCGCTGTGCGCCCTGCTGCCGCTCAGCTGAGTGGCCCGCTTAAACCTGGGGGCGACAAACGCGTTAAAATCGAACTTTTTATTTGAACGCTTTTATTTGTTTGAGAGGAGAACGGTGTTCCTCGGCTGTGCTGTGACCGAATGGCTCTACACGAAGCAGGGCCGGCGCCCGGTGCGCTGAGCTATGCGGGGCTGCCGGCCTTCTGCGCCCGGCTCCTGTGCGAGCAGTCGGGGCTGCGGAGATGCAGGCTGCGTTCTTCAAGCTGCAGCGACGGTTACAGCGGTGTTTCTGAGTTACTCACCTGCGTTAGGAAGCGAGAACAGGGAGAGTGCTGCTTTTGCAATACTTTCACCTCACCTGTCGCTGTTGTGTTTACGTAGCGCAGCCTGCCCTGTCAGAGCTGCATTGCTCACATACCTGCCCTGCAGCGCTGAGCAGGCTGCCTGCTTCGTGGGGCTCCTGAAGCTGGCAGGGAAAGTGTAAGCAAAGGGGGAGGTAGCAAAATGGAATAAAAATGTGAAGATCGACTTATTTATGCTCCTCTTCACAAAAGGAACTTGGAAAACAGAAATACCAAAGGGTAGCATTCTTACGCAACTCTGAACTTAACGTCACAGTTACTGGCTGAGCTGAAGGCTTGAATTTTTGGAGTCAGGCCAGAGAAGAAGACCACCTTTGCCTTGCAGCACGATGGCTCCAGGCCCCACACCAGTTGGAAGACTGTGGAGTGCGTCGCTGGTCTTGGCCGGGCCGTCCTACCACACCTGTATCCCTAAGGCTGCACGCTTTGCTTGCATGGAAAAGCTGGGTGTCTGGAGCTGACCCTCTTGCATGTCTTTCCTAATCTATGAATTATTAAAATGAATTATTTTAACTATCTTCTGCAAATGTAGCTAGCACTCTGAGACAGGCAACGCTTTTGCTTCCTGACCAGGCTTAGTGTCTTATCTACTGAATCTTTGCAGATGCTTCTACTCTGGATAATTTAAATCGAGGGAGCTGCCTGCCTTGTACAGAATTAAATACTTACATAGAACTCCTAGGAATCAGGCAAAACAATCCTCTTGTGTTGCAGAATTTTTATTAATACTCTTCTGGCTAAGAGCATGCCTTATCACAATCTGTGAAAATGGACTAATGTGAATGAGAAGTCCATTCGTTATTTCCAAACATTTAGAAATTAACCTAAAATTTTACTGTCCTGTACTGAAACAGAACACGAGATGTAATCTTAGCACTAATACAGAAGCATTTCCTTTGCCTCGGTGGAAGCTGAAGACCATCCTGTGACACAGCGAAAGAACAATGTGGGTTTCCAGCAGGCTTCCTGTTTGAGCAGACTTCACTGCAATAACAGCTGTGAGCTGCAGCTTTCCGCTGTGGCCCTTCCTGGAGCATTCGCCATGTTTCATCTCTTAGCTGCCTCAGCATCCTGTTCTGTGTCTTTGTGCTTTGCACTGTAATGCTCACACCCGAGGTATAGCCCTGGTGTATTTGTTTTCAGCAGTTCTCTGCTTTTAGAACCCTTAATTTTGCAATTCTAATATTTTAACGTTTTTATGTGATGTTCACATGAAGCTGGGGGAGGGATTTATCTTGTCTGATTTACCCAATCTCTCCTAAAAGCAACCTTTATTATCCTCCTCTCTGAGCACTGTCAGTGACCCAGCATTTAATGGATCGCTCCAAGCTTACTTTCTCACTCTTGGTTTTGGACAGCGTATGTTAGTGTGACACGCAGGGTACTGCTCTTTGCTAGGAATGTGTTCACCATCTCAGTGACCCATTTGCTTTGTGTGAATGCCTACCAACAAACTTTCTGCTTTTCATGGGACCAGTTGTGCTCAGCTGTGAAAGCAAGTGTGGGTTAGCAGGAATGCCTGAACAGGAACACCGGTGTGCTCATTTGTTCGTGGTTCGTGGTGTTACAGTTGGAAACCTTGATGAGATCAGTGCACAAGAGGCATGTAGTGCTTTTGCTGCCTACTAGTTAATTTTGTAAATTATTAACAAATAGACTCTAGGAATTTTGGGTGATGGTCAAAACCAGCTTGTTCTCTGTTGCAACTGGGGCCTCTAAAACAGGAAAGACAGCTGTTGGAGGGGGTCCAGAGGAGGGCCACGACGATGATGAGAGGCTGGAGCACCTCCACTATGAAGACAGGCCGAGGGAGCTGGGCTTGTTCAGCCTGGAGAAGAGAAGGCTGCGAGGAGATCTCACGGCAGCCTTCCAGTATTTAAAAGGTGATTATAAAAAGGAGAGGAATAAACTTTTTTCTTCAGGTAGATAGCGACAGGACAAGGGAGAGTGGTTTTAAGCTTAAGGAGGGAAGATTTAGATTGGATGTCAGGGGGAAGCTCTTCGCAGAAAGTGGTGAGGTGCTGGAACAGGCTGCATGGAGAGGTTGTGGATGCTCTGTCCCTGCTGGTGTTCAAGACTGGCTTGGATGGGCAGCCTGAGCTAGTGCCAGATCTGGAGGGTGGTGGGCCTGCATGCAGCAGGGGGCTTGGAGCTTGATGATCCTTGGGGTCCCTTCTAGCCCAAACCATTCTATGATTCTGTATCTGGAGGAGAGAAACAAAAGTCACAGAGTGGGGAGAAAATACTGAATACAAGCAACTATTGTTTATCGGGAGATCTTATGACCTGATGTTATTTCACAGCATCAAAGACTTTCTAGAGAACTGCTGGCATTTGCAGATCTGCATTAAAAATGCTTTGCTGATGCAGTTGTAATGTGCTATAAACACACACTGGGTCTGCAGTGCCGAACTTCTGCTTCGGTGGCAGAGCTGTGGTGTACGTACAGTGTGTTACAGCCACCAATGAGAGCAAAACTCAGTCTTCCCATACTGCTGCTGACTGAAGCTAGAAGCGTTTGATGGCAGATTTAACATCTCTTCATCACACAGCCTATACCTACCTCCCTCTATAGCTTTTGTGTGTGTATATATATCTGAATATATAGATACGCTGAAAGAAGAGGATTGTAGAGTGGCAGCACTTTAATGTTTGAGGGAAGATCTGTAACTCTTTTTCTGTGAAAAGTGGCAAGTGGTCTTCAGACATAGCCACTGCATTTAGTGAGCTCTTGTTCTTGTTGTCATAAAGAGATCTCCTGACATGGCTGTGGGGTAGAGCATGTTGGGGAATGTGAATTATATTCCTCTCAGGAAAAGGGAAAACATCCCGCAGGCTGTGCGTAAGCCTTGGGTGCTTGGTGTGTCCCCATGAGGCTCGTAGACCCTGCGCCGGATCATGCAGAGCTTGTGCATGACAGGAGGCCTGTGTGTGTTTGCAGGCCTCTGAAAGAAATGTAGTTGGAGCTGAGGCTTTACTCTTAATGCTTTTATCTATTCTCAAGTCTTTAAAACGAGGCTTATTTTACCGTGGAGTAGCTGGAGGATATGAACTCTGTGCCCCAGCCACTGGTGTTCTGATTGCAGCTGGCATTGAAGCTACAGTGCTTCATCTCCACTCTTACAACATGCATTAATTTTCGTCTAAATTTTTATTGTGGTCAAAACACACCCTTTTTGTTGGCAAAGAAATAGCCCGTAGCAGAGGAATTCTAAGGCTGTTTACTACCAGCCTGTGTGGGCTGAGGCTAAGTAATTAGCGTTGCATGTGTCATAGAAATGGTATTGTCGTATTTCTCCTAAGGCTTTTAAGAGGATGTTGCTCCCTTCCATGAAACATACCCCACTGACTTCCCTCTTCCTCCCAACATGGTTATTTTCTCACTTAGGAAGCAACTACAGTATTTCTTCTGATTCACGAGAACTGAATTGTGCTTGGTTCAGCCTGTCAGCAGGGTGTCCTGGACTGCTTTGAAAGGATTTTGACAAGAAGTGACGGTCGTCTTTGCTTTCAGAAAAGCTTTGAGGTTTGTTATTGTAACTGCAGTGGGCTTCTGCTTTTGCAGTGGTTGCCATAGGTACTGCCTCTGCTTCCAGCCATTCTCCTGCCAAGTGAGACCTTGGACTCTACACTGAAGAAGCAGTTCTTATGCATCTTTGGTTATGTATTTTGTTAGCTCTTGAAGCTCAGCTTTAGGGGCTGAAATTAGAACCAGTAAACATCTAAGCTGAATGGAAAATAGCATTGCCCTGGAGCTCCATTTACCCGAGTTTTATTAAAAAACAGGTTTACAGGCATGGTAGCACTAATATTGAGAGCTTACAAAATAATTAGGGGATGTGTTCTGTCCAGAACTGAGGTTTGACGAGATGGGCAGGATCATGATTTTTTTTTTTTTAAACTGTTATCTTGTGCTGGTCCATGAGAACCAGCTGCCTGCCTGCCTTGGGTCTATAGAGCAAACAAATTATCAGTAAGCAGCCGTTTTCTTTTTTAGATTTGCACAACTGTGGAGATAGGCAAAGAGAAAATATGCAGGAAGTAAAGCTCAATGAGATGTATCAGTATTGAGGAATCTCTGAATTTCCTTCTAATGAACTGGGTGGCAACTGGACAAAGTTGAAGGATGTGACATAATAACTTATAAATCTTTTCTTTGTTGCAGGCTTCCTGTAAGAAGAGTTTTTATGGGGCTTGTGAATTATGGCATTAAGTACGTTGGCTTTTGGTTAAGGGTCTTCTTTGGGACCTAGTACAGCAGGTCAGGGCCTTGTAGGAAAGAAAGTGACTCTTCCAAACGTATTAGTATTTTTTCTTTTTTAATAAACCAAATTTCTGGCTTCCCATGATGTGGTATGACTGCAGGTAGTGCTGCAGCGACTGCAAACTTGTTGCCATCTATCTGAAGTACTGAAATGACACATTAAAGTAGGCCATCATTGCGTACTATAAAACATGCTTCTGTTAGCAACCTGCTGACTAACAGTGCTTTCTGTTTGCTGCCATGGGAGGTACTCATGTGGCTGTGAGAATGTGACACGTCTTTCAGAAACACAATGGCAAAATAAGTTTCAGATTGTTGTCACAGGGATCTGAAAGCTGACAGTCTTCCCCCAGCTCTTCTGCCTCTTGTCTGCGTTGAACCTCTGCAGAGACCAGTTGCTCCCACCAGTTCTTACTCCCCAGCCAGCCGATGTTTTCTGGCGGAACAACATCTTGTCCTTGATTTGCTGCAGATGCCTTAATGTGTTATTTGCTTTGTTTGCATTTTTGCACAATTTGTTGCTTTGTGGGCATCAAACATCCCATGAACAAAAGATAAAGTTATTTTAATGAATGTCCACACTTATTTTTCATTGTGCTCATAAAAAATGTCTGGAATGGATGTCATGTACTGTAATTGTTAGTGTCACCACAGGAGTAGAGTGAACATAGGAGTTATTTTCCAGTATCTCCCTTTGCACCTTTTTCCTTGGAGAAAGGTTTCTCTGGAGACCTTCCAGTCAGAGCAAAGTGAGTGTGAAGAGTTTGTAGGTTAGTACTGAACGTGGCTTTCCTCATGGAGGGAAGGGAATTGGAGTCCAAAGTAACCTTTTTGGAGAAGTGTAGCACCACGCGGAGATCCTGGTCCTGCCTGCAGCGAGGCAGTTAGCTGCAAACAGGACCTGTTGCGTAGTGAGTCACAACAAAAGGTTTGTGCTCACAGCCCAGAGCTGAAGGCAGCCATTCCCATCTGAGGGCTCGAGAGAACGGGATGCTGTCTGTGACTGAAGATATGCTTCCTCCTCTTTGCATTCTTGAGAAGGTGTTTGTCGAACTGAAGATCTTTCTAGACATTTATATGAATAAATATCAAACATGATTTATTCTACTCATTTACTAATAAAGTTGAAATTATTGACTGAGTACATGTTCTTAACTCTGAGTTGAAGTCAACAGTCGTAAACAGTTGAGGCTGCAGTTCTGTCTAAACTAATACTGCTCTTCTTTCCCTTCCTTTTGTTACCAGCAGAGGTGTTTCGCCACTCCTTGCAGCGTCAGTGATCCACACTGCAGTCGATGAAGTTCTCCGAACAGACCTGACTGAGTTTAAGAGGGAAAGTGTGGAAAAACAGGGAGAAGGAGAGGAGGAAAGATTCACCTGTAAGTATACTTTCTCCTTCTGTGGTTTTCTCAGAGGCTGTCTGTTGGACGACTTCAGTGTTTTGAAATGTTTCCCAGAATATCTGGTTAGACTGTCTGGTGAGCAGCACTGAACAGAACTTTATTTGCCCCTGCCAGGTATTTGTGGGAAGAAAGGTAGCGATGCTGGTTTTGTGGCCAAGATACAAATGTGCTGTCTGGAGCCCTGGACTCGTTGCAAGAGTTGGTTTTCTGGAAAGGGAAGAGAGTTTGTCTTTCCAAAAATAATTAACAAGTAAATGTGTCTGCAGTGCTTCCTGAATTAGTTAGTTAAGAACTTCTCACACAATGCCAACACACAATCAAATCATTCAGTCTGATGAACAGAAAATTTGGATTAATTGATCTTTGGGACCAATCCAGAAATGGATTTGAGTGTCTGTCTGGAGCTTTTTGCGCTATGCTCAGTGGGTCTTTACATTTTCTGCTCTGTCATGACAAAGCAGGAAAGTTGCAGGTTCTTTTCTGTCCCTTCAGCTTTTACAGCCCCGTGTGTTTAAAAAGATAAAAACAACAGCTTAAAATTTGAATCTGCTCTGCTTGGCTATGAGTTGAGCTATTGACCTCAACAAAGTTTATTCTTAGACTTTCTTGTTGTTGTATTGGAAGTGGTTTGGTAGGACATAACCCGATGTCTGGCTAATGGTATTTCAATGCTTGTATCCAAGAGAACAATCTGTTATCCAGTTGGATGGGTTTTCTGCCTACTTGTTCTGTTTTTTATTTTTCTTTTTGAATAGGAATGCACTTCTACCACCAAACATGGTGTGTTTCACTTGCATAATATCATTTGTGTCTGGTTTGACAGACGGATTTTTTGGATCCCTGTTGGGATTGCTTTTTAATGTAGTCACTTCTGTGATAAACCTGTTTTTGAATGAGAGCTGTTAAGTACAAGAGCCCTTCCTTATCCTTAACGTTACACTGTTTTCCATTATTGCCACCTTCTTTCATGTGATTCTCTGGAGCCTTGCAGGGCTTGTAGGGGGAGTGCTGAGTGTGTGCATGTGGCTGTAAGGAAAGGCACTTGAAGGAATGATGGGGCACGACTTACCGTTTTGTCTTTGTGCTGTCAGTGCTGGATGGAGAGTCGCTGCAGCGCTGCTTCTTTAACAAACTTCGGGATGTCTGCTTTGAATGGCAGAAGCAGTTGCCACCGCTGAGACCACTGAAGCGTTTCCTGCTTGTTTCCATCCATGCCATCCGTAACACTCGGCGGAAAATGGAGGACCGCCATGTTATCCTTATGGAGTTCAATCAGCTGTTTGGCTTAGCAGTAAGTCTGGACAACGCTGGAGAGAGCAGATTATTAGCTTTTCAACATTGCAATAAACACAATGATCTAGTGATATGTGATTTGTGAAATGGTAAGGATTTGTTGCCGTAAGGCATTTATCATGTCTGTGCTGGAGCAAGTACCTACCTTGTTTGCTAGGGGCTAATTAACCTAACTAATGCCCTGATAAAGAAGGATCTTGTGAGTTTAGGTTTTGTGTCATAAGTGTTGTGGAAGTATTGAAAGTTATCTGTCGCTGCGTTGCTGGAGGTGTGATGTTTTTCTGACTGAGGTAAATCATGTGTTTTAATTATTATTAAAAAAAAATAGAAGAGTTAAACAAGGACAAATGCCAATAAATAAAGCTGGAGTAGAACTACATAACTAACTCTGTTTCAATTCTAGAATTTTCAAGGATGTTAAATTACTAACATCTACTAAAGAAAAGTAATTCCCCTGCAGAGTACCCACCTCATTCATTTTGCACGTGGCTTAACTGGCTTAAATTGTCCTTATCTATGCAACATCATATGGAAGAAAGCCCAGAAAAGAACATTGCTTGCTGTTACCACTGTAGGAGCTATTTTATTTTTGAACATTTATATCTCTTCCTTTTTCTTCCTCCCCGGGAAAGGATGACATCGATCGCGCTTACTTTGCGATATTTGATGGCCATGGTGGAGTGGATGCTGCCAACTATTCAGCAACCCATTTACATGTAAATGTGGGGCTACACAGGGAGATTGTTAAGAATCCAGCTGAGGCCTTGAAATGCTCTTTCCAGAAGACTGATGAAATGTTTATTTTCAAAGCCAAAAGAGAGGTGAGTGGGTAGAGGTTAATTCCCTTGTATTCAAATAACAGTAAGAACTGTTGGACAGCGTGGTATTATCCAGAAAATTCTGTCAGTATAGTATCTTTGAATTATTTATTAAATAATGCTACATGAAAATGTTTGATCAAATTATTTCTTTTTTGAGGAAAAGCGAAATGACAGTGCTTGCATGTGGGTGATCAAAAATAAGCATTAAGTGTTCTAAATAACCAATTATTTGAGAGAACATTGCTCTTTCCCTGAATTAGGCAGTCTCTAGGTTCCATTGTCCTACTCCTTCCTCAAAAGAGATTTCATCTTCCTCATTTTTCCTACCTTTAACGTAACAGGTGATAGTAAGATAAAAGTGTATTCTGTAATTATAAAAATGACCTAAAACAGGCTCTTCAGATATTGATCTGCCTTAAATCGAGTTGGTATGATGAATTTTTTTTTTTTTTTGTCAAGCCTACATAAAGGAAGGATGATTTATTATAATAGTGCTTGTAATGAGAACTCTTGTTACAGCAGTAACTGATCGGTTTTGGAACTAATAGCAGAGAGGGAAGACAATGAAAAAGGCAGTATGAGCCATCTGCATACTGGAATAAATAGTTTATTTCACATATATCTGTTAGGTCTTTATGCATCTGATATACATACATATACATATACATACATACATACATACATACATATATATAATATATATATATATATATATATATATATATATAGTATCTTCTTAAGTGTACTTGAATTATGATCACAGGTCTACTGCACTGCGTTTAAGTTTTATTAGACTTAAGTTTGTAGTTTTGCTATGTAACCTAGCAGGGTTTGTTGAATATTCACCTAACACACCTGTTTTTTCTGTAGAGGCTGCGGAGTGGTACAACAGGTGTATCTGCATTGATTGTAGGGAACAAGCTACACATAGCATGGCTAGGGGACTCGCAGGTAATGCTTGTGCAGCAAGGAAATGCTGTGACGTTAATGGAACCTCACAAACCAGAGAGAGAAGTAAGTCTGAGTCTTTAATTTGTTTCCTTTTGCATGTGCTGTCAGAATCTCTCTGAAACCTTTTGGAACCAAGCGTTAAGTGTTTCATGATCTGCATACTTTCTGTAGCGCGGTGGGTTTTAGAGAATGATGATTCCGTCCACTGCTGTGTTATGAAAAGGCAATTTCTACTCCATGACACCTTGAAAGTACTGGTGGTACTGATAGTCTTAACTAAAGTTCCTATTCAGACTGTTTTTTCAAAAGACTCTTGGTATAAAATACGTATTTTACTGTTTTTCAGGATGAGAGAGCACGCATTGAGGCTCTGGGTGGATGTGTAACCTACATGGACTGCTGGCGGGTTAATGGCACTTTGGCTGTTTCCAGAGCAATTGGTAAGCATCAGCACAATTCAGATCAAACTTTATTAAAATGTGCCACCTGAGACTGTATAACTGTACGTAGCATTTTGCTCAGCATTGCTCAAATAGTGAGCCACTTTGCCATAAGGTTAGACTATGTCTGTGTAACTTTTAAATAGTTTGTACCTATCTAGTCTTATTGCTTTTACCATGAGCATGGTATGCTGTTCTGTTTTACGTACTAGACATGACATTCCAAAGTATTTAAATCCTTGGCTTCTTGAAAGTTTCTGACAGTGTTCTCCATTGTTCTCCAACAAACTTAAGAGTATTTCTTGTGTTCAAGTGGAAGAAGTAAAAAATGTTTATCCAGGCTTCTTTGTGTTTGAATGTCTGTTGTATTTTTGATTCACTCTTGACTACAACTTTTAAATCAGATTGCTGCATTCTACCTTGAATTCACTATTTTTCACTATTCCAGTCCAGTACCGGATATGTCTGGAGTATGATCTGTCTGTCCTCCGGGGCACTAAAAGCAATTGCGGGTGAAGAATTGTTCATACTTGAAGTAATGAAGCCTTTGTTTTGATCATTTGTCTTAGGTGATGTGTGTCAAAAACCTTACATCTCTGGTGATGCAGATGGAGATTCGTTTGACCTGACTGGTTCTGAAGATTACTTGCTTCTAGCCTGTGATGGATTCTTTGATGCTGTCAAGCCCTATGAGGTTGTAGACTTAGTCCTAGATCATTTAATGCAAACCAAAGGAGTGGGTCTCAAAGCAGCAGAAAGACTGGTGGCTGCTGCGAAGGAAAATGGATCCAATGACAACATTACTGTTTTAGTGGTGTTCTTGAGGGATCCACAGGACATCTTGGCAGACTGTCTCAGAGACACTAAGAGCCTTGAGGCTGGGGATGATGCTCGGAGCTCACCCTTTAATTTCCTCAGCTGTGAGGCAGCAGCCACACAGTGACAAAATCTGCTTAATCCAGAAGATTTAAAAGTTCGCTTAAGGAACTGCTTTCCACTGAAGTAAGCCTCTAATACAATAGGCAAAATGCATCAGGAAAAATGACAAATGGACAAACATTTAACAAAAAGGAAAGTCTCCTTTCACTGAGCTCCCATTTGTCTTTTCTTTCTCTTTCCCTCCATTCAAAAAACACTGGAGAGGCATGGAGATTCGTACAGCTCTTTTGTCTGTGGCAGTGGAATTCTAAAATGTGTCCAGGGAGTGCTGTCGTATCCTTCTGCCCTGGAGGTGGTAAAAAGTGTGTGTATAAGCTAGTGGGTGAGAGCCACCGTTTGTGAATTCTAAGTGAAAATTTGAAGTAATGCTTCAAAAGAGTGCTGTGTGTTCTATTTGTGATATTACTTTGGGAATTGGGAGTAGAGAAGCTGTCACTATCAAAGAAAAGGTTGTTACTCTGCGTAGTTTGTAAGAACGGGCCTGGTAGCACACCATTATGCTGTGTAAGTTACTTTTGTTTTGTACCAAAGATGATGTTAAGAGAATGATACTGCCTCTTTCTTCAAGCAGACATTTAATTTTGTGTGTATGGAGAGGGGAAAATGGAACCGAGTGCTCCAGTGACAGCAAAAAAGCAACATCCCAGGCTATTTTCTGGGATGCCATGGTTAATAAACCGGAATCCAGTATTTAACTGCACTGGATTATTTCTAACAAAAATGTTTATTGGCTGTCCGGCAGCCTGAAAAGAAAGGAACCGTACTGCTGTATTTGAGAGAGATCTTTACAAAGCACGTGTGCTCTGGCTGTTAAGTATGTTCTGTTTCTGCCATTTTTCTGTGTACTGTAACAAATGCGATTTTTATTTTAGCTTCTGAAACTTAGAGTGGAAGACTTGTTTTTTCTTTGCAGTGTTACTTTATTTTGTTATGGTTTATTTAAATTAGAATTTTAAAGTGGCATCTTTATTACCTGGTTTTAAAAACTGACTGTCCTCAAGTGCCTTAAATATTTCACACAAGGATTGCTGGCTTCTCATCATACTCTGATGAGCCAGTTTATAGTGTTTTTAAAATGTGACTTTATTTCATTAATATTAATGTGTGATGCACTTAACTCTTTCACTTTTATTAATGATTTTAGTGGGAACTGGGTTTCAAGAAAACATCTCGTTTGTTGTTGCCAAATTGCATAACACGTGACATAAGCTTCACAAAACTGACTGTGACTTACCTCTGCCCCGTGCATAAAGCTCTCGCTGCGTGATCGTGAAGTAATACTCTGATTATCTTGACTTTCATTTGAAAAGAAATACACATACAACTTTCAGAAGAAAATGTAGTAACATAAACTAGAAACATTTTAGTAATAGTTTTTTGTTACTAGATGATTGAGTTAGCCATATTTCTTGGACTTTGGGGATCTAAATAACTTCTTAAGGAGATGTGAAGCTAAGGTAACAATGAAAGAGTCCTTAATGAATGTGTGTTTTGTTTTGCAACTGCTAGGTCCATTACACACTGGAGCCCCTGGCCCTGTTTGCTCCCGCTTTGCTAGCCTGACTGGCAGAACTCAACCAGATCTGAAGGCTCAATGGCAAATGTGTCAGTAATTTCTGTAGCTAAACTAGAAGTGCTTTACGTCTGGCAGCAAGATTGTGTGCCTAACTCAGAAGCACGTGATGATGCAATATGTCAGTCCTGTGGGTCAGCATGTGTTGAAAAGTAGCGTCTCTGTGGGAGGAGATTTTAGATAGAGGAGTTGAGATGGCTGAACAAAGAACAGTAGAGCTGTTTCTGTCTGTGCTTCTCTGCACCATCAGCTGGTGTGGGCAGTGCCGGCCTCGAGTGACTGGAGCCTTTGTTGGGTTATTAGGGACGATCGTAGCGTTTAACACAGAAATCTTCTGTGAGCTGCCATCTCCTGTAGCTACTCAGGCAATTACTTTGTTGTTTTGCTGAGCAACAGCAGCAGCTTTTCCACTAACAAGGTTGTAACCACTTTCCCATCCTACATTTTACTGACCTATAATACGTGACTACTTTCTGTGAGGGTAACCTAGTAGGGTAGGTGTTAATTTTTGTATGAGCCTACTTTAGTTCAGGAAGCCTTCTGCCTTGCATAATATAATGACTTTGGATTTGCCATCTCCCATCACTATGATTTCTAACCTGGATATTCAGAGTCAGGCTAAATTCTGGTGACCACTAGTGCCTCTTGGTGTCTTGGAAACAAAGTTCTTGTTGTTAGTATAGAAAGAACAATACAGAATTGTTTGATTTCATAGCTGTCAGGTGAGGAGGAAGCTGTCGTATTCGTGAAGCGAGGTGTGACGTTTTGCTAAGTTCACAGTATGGTTCACTCTCTGAAATTGGTCAAGTTTCCCAAAACACGGGGCTGGGAGGGGCTGAACAAGTCAAATTCTCAGAAATGATCCTTTCATTTCAATCCCTTGGTGAAGATTTACAATACTACAAAGTATTCCAATGTGTACTTACAGCTGTGTGAGAATATCCAGTCAGATTTGGAGCTGGTTTGCCTGTTTGTTTTATTGGAGGCTAAGTAAAATGCACCTCTTAGAAAGCTGTCTGTGGTAATCAGAATCCTAATTCTCAAGCTGTGCTTCAGGAGAGAAATTATGCATTCTTTCACTTGTGATGTTAATATCACCTCCAGCAGCTGTAATGCATAGTCCTGTTAGGAGGATGCCAGCGATGCTCTAGCAGAAGGTAGTGTCCACAGAATGGACAAAATACGGAGTGCTGCTACGTTTGGTATTTTAGGGCTGTGGTGTGTGGTTTTGTTTGCTTGTTTTTAATTCATAGTGCTAATCTGCTATGCCTGCAGCTTCTCTTATCATCCCTCAAAAATTCCTGGATTTCAGGTGGTGGGTTTGATTTGCTTTTTTATTTTATTTTTCTTCACTCTCTTGGTTTCAACACTATAAAAATATTATGTAATTCGAGTGAGGGAATGGTCTCACCTCTCTAGGCCTTACCAGTGTCCTCAGCAATACAGCAGTACATTAATGCTTGTCCATCAGTATCCAGTTGACAGTTTGCCTCTTTGTTTGCTGATGAATGTGCATCAAAACCAATACTTGAGTCTTGCCAACATCTCTGAAGCTGTAGAAATTAGCTGAAGCATTCAAGACAAATGTTCAATGAAAAATTGTTTTCATGTTTTACTAGATTTCAGTTGGCTGTCTGCTGCGTTTTTAGCACCCAGCCCTAGAAAGTTCCCCCTTAGAGGAGCCAGAATCTTTGAAACACAGCGTGCTTAAATTCTCATGTCGTGCTCGATTGAAAACTAGCTTTAGCCATCCTGCTTAGTGGGTATACAATGCCTCTTTTGATTATGGGTAATTCACACTTCCACCTTTCTTTTCTTTCCTACCCTGCCCTCTCTGGCAAAGAAATGTACCTGGGACAGTGAAGCCTTGGTCTGACACAGATGAGATCACAATTTTAAAGATTACTTCCTTTTTTCTTTCTTCCTAATACAGAAGATAGAAAGGCAGGAAAATTTTTTGAACAGAGGGAGGTTAAGTAAAATCCACCCTGTAAGTGATGGAGGAGTGAAAAAGAGAGAGGAATGCATTTAAGTATTATTAATGCCTATTTTAAAAAGGAAGTGGGCTGGAATATAAAGCCACAGACGTCAGTTCTTTAGAGTGAAGTACTAGTGCTTGAAAGAACTAGAAACACACCCATCAAAAAGGCAAAACTGAGATGTGGTAGCTCTGCTTCAGTCAAGGAAGGGATCACAGTAAAAGCATCCTGAGTGACTTACTCTGACCCCTCGGTGCTGTCTGGGAAGCTAATGCCACCAAATTGATTTTTAAGATGTCTTTGCATGTAAAGTACTGCTAAGAGGGAGCACTGGGTGCATTCAGTTGCTGGTCACTGCAGCTGCTGCCATGAGTAGGGACGTGAAGTGTGCTAACGAAGTGATGTGCTGCTGAGCTCTCATAGGATGAGTAATTGGGCAGAGCTGGCAATTGAATCCTGTTAATCACAGTGATGACTTTAATAGCTTTTAATAGGCACTTATCTGAATTCAGAGTCAGAAGAGATATTGCTGTTTTTAAAAGCATTTTCAGTGCTATTAGCTTTTTGTCATGAAAAGCCAATGAAATGACCTTTTTGGTTGTTGTTGAACATTTGTAAAAGTGCTTCTCTTGCTTTCCGAATTCTGGAGAGAAGTTGGCTGTCTGCTATGGAAAACCTGCTCTCTGTTGACAGCTTGAAGCAGCTGTTTGGGGGTGAAACTTCTGTCCCAGCAATCTTTAAAAACAAACAGAAACGTGCTTCCAAAACAAGTGGCTGAGGAACATATGCATTTCTACACAGTGTTGCATGAGAGACTGTATCTCTAAGGAACAGCAAATACCTTCCATTGATAGAGTCAGCTAGTTGAGCTGCTTGAAGCCTGAAGTAAGATTGCAGCTCTGCTCTTTGTACAAGTGAAGTGTTTCTTATTTGGCTTACTGGGACTCTTGTGGATGCAGATACGTAGCACACCAGACTGTATACTTCTGCTCGTATAGTACTGAAGGATCAAGCAAACTCTTAAAGAAGAAGGTGGGGTGAATGTCAGCTACAACAGAGCAGATTGCAGAGGCTTCACGTGCTGTCCCTTGTACAATTGGGCCTGTGCTGTCAGACAAAATCCCACTGGGAAGTAATGGTCTGATTCCCTTTTTTGAGGAGCAGACAACTGATAACCAGAATGCGTTTCAGGAAGGGCTGGAGAGGGAGAAAAGCTTTGAAATGAGTGCTAAACTTCCTCATCTACACCATTTGTGTATTCTTTCTAAACAAGTTTATAGCATGTCTGCAGTTGTTTTTCTGCCAAGCTAATCACAGCCTTTAAAGCTGACAGCACCAAAACCATGAGGCTGGTCCTCCCTGCTTCCCTGAATCTAGCCACCACAACAGCCAGCCCTTCTGTGGGACGGCCTCGTAGCACTGCCAGCTCCAAGAGCTGAGCCCACGGCTTTGTGCCAAAGTTGTGCTTGTTTCTAATATGTTTGCTGAGTCTTTCTGCAGGTGCTTATTTCTGCTGATTTCAGCCACGTCAGCTGAAAACTAATCAAATGGAAACATCTGAACACGTATCTGTCGTAGGCACTTCTCAAAATACCTTAAAATAAGCTGATAGACTCTTGTCATGACCTTCTATCTGCAAATAAAACAGGAAGCCAAAACCTCAGAGAATTGCTTACGCCTTTGTTGTGTGACCCTCTGGGCTGGAGCCTGAACAGGCACGAGCCCTCCCCTCGAGTTTCTCGGGGTTGGTGGTTTGGTGTGTTTTCCAAGCAGAGCATGCTGCTGCTGGTAGACACAAAGATGAAGAAAAGACAGCTGTGTTGGCAGCACAGAAGGTACAGCTTTTGTCAAATAGGAGAAAATCAATAGGGAAATAAATGTTTTCGAGCTTCTTGGAATGCAAACAGTGCAGTAACAACCTAGAAGAGTTTGCAGTGGACTGTAAACTCGGCTTAAAACCTAAGCAGATGAATTTGGCTGCTTTGTAGTATTTTGCTTTATTTTGTTAACAAACTCCTCTCGGTCAGGGTTTCATGTCTTACGTGCTTTTTGGTCTGAAGAGAGAAGGAACATTCTGCTGCTTAGAAAGTTACATTTATCTGGGCTTTGTGACCGCTCTAATGGAGAGAATATTCAGTAATTGTATTCTAAACGATCAGCCTGATTACTAATCCTCATGAGATATTAATATATCAAGGAATGAACGTAGTAGAGATAAAATGTTTCTGGGTATCCGTGCACAAAAGCCACGATCTAGTGGGTCACTTCCTGATTTATTATCGTTTATGTGGCAGTGCCTTCAGCACAGGGAGGGTTTGTCTCTTTGGCAGATGGACCTTGAAGGTGTGATCATTGCTCCCAGTAGGAGGTGTTTATCCTTTTATGTAAGGGGTGATTGTTCCTTTTGGATGTGTAAAGACAAATTGAAACTAGAGAGATCTTCAGGGGACCTTCTCAGGAAATGAGATGCAGCAGCTCCTCTTTCTCCTGTTGTTCTTTCTAATGTTAAAAGACATTCTACTAAACATTGGATGATGAATCCTGCTGTCTTTTTTTTCTTTTTTTCCACACCTTCAGAGTGCTTGAAGGAACATCCTGTTTAGTAATAGTAGACAGATGTTTATTTTGCTGTGGGTTAAAACTTTACACTGACAAAAAAGGATATTGCATTTCTTACTTCCTCTTCTGAAAGCCAGTCCTGCTATCTTCCTTCTTCCCATTTTTCCTTTTCTTCTACTCCTTATAGCCTCTTCCACTGTCAGCCCTCCCCTTGCCCTCCACTGTCTTGTTCCCCTCCCAGAAAACTGCTGCTTAATCAATAAACAACACTGGCTGTTAAATTGATTTGATTGCCTTCTTATAATTCTGATTTCATCTGTGTTATAGTGAATGTGGTCTGATCTTTGGAGGCCTGCAACACCAAGAGTATAGAAGGTACCATGTCAGCTAGGAAGGTATGAGACTAGAACAACTTGTACTTTTGGCATTGCCCAGTACTGGCTGGTTAAGAAGGAAATCCTCCTATTTGCATGCTATTTCCTAGGAATACTTGAGCTTTTTCTCAGGTAAGAGTAGCTCTTGTCCCAGATACAGGGCTTGAGAGACTTTCTAGTCTCTGGTTTCTGTTCCTGCAGCCTGTTGGTGTTTTCACCCTTTGCATTGTGTTTAGAGGAGGCTTCTGAGTTTCTCCACTGCTTCAGTACTCTCTGTTTCCTGC
Source organism: Meleagris gallopavo (assembly GCF_905368555.1). Taxonomy (NCBI): domain Eukaryota; kingdom Metazoa; phylum Chordata; class Aves; order Galliformes; family Phasianidae; genus Meleagris; species Meleagris gallopavo. The sequence continues at coordinate 511,367 of NC_139420.1, forward strand.
CCTGGTTGGTTGAGCAGACAGGCTGGTAACTGCAGCATGGCACGTGGCTAACCAGCCTCTCTGTCAGAGTACCTCCTCAGCATCTGCTCTATTACAGCTTCGATCCTTCGCTTATTTAGAAATCGGACTTCTGTAACTGCTGACACAAAAACATGTCCTTATCAGTATTAAAATAGTCCAAGAGCAGAACTGTTGCTTTAGGCACATTTCTTGCCACTGCGTTGGCTAATGAACCTTGAATGAAAGTGAAATGGCCAGTGACTTTGAAGTAGGAGCCGTTAAGCAAGTGTTGTAGAGCTGTAGTCTTTATTTATTTTGTGTATTAATCTGCACTTGTGACACAGAGCAGAAAAGCTGCAGCACAGCAGATCTTATAAGCTGTGGCTTAACCAGTTTCTAGTATCTTAAAACTCTTTATTTAAACTGACTGGTTCAGCACACAGGTCAGAAACCTGTTGTCATTGATCATGCTGTGCATATTGTACGTTTGTTTATACGAATTGTTCTAATAGTGCTTGTGTGTATTATTCTACATTACCACGTTTTATATATATTTCTATGTATTGCATGAGGTTTAATTGTTGAGGTTTTTTTGTATTGTCACTTTTGTATTCACACAGTGCCTCATGTATCTACTTGTGTATTTCAAGAAATTGCTTCAAAGCAGTGACTGGAAACAAGTGAGGAGAAGAACTCTTTGCTGTAGGATTTGATGTTTCTGAAGTATTAATAAAGCATACTGATTTCAAGTGTTGTTGTTTCTTCAATTTTTTTTTTTTTTTCATTTTTATCCTTCAAGTAGCTTGATGCACAATGGTCATATTGCATTATCTTTTAGGGATATATTCCTGTCATACTGGTGGTCATCACCAAGTCCTTTCTTCCATGGGGTCTTTACGGGAGGAGAGATGGCAGAAGTACTAGAAGGAAACAACCTTTAGGATCGCAGAGGATGCTTACTTGAAAACATGATGCTACTAAAGCCATCATAGAAGTCACCCGTGTACCTCTAATTTGTTGATCTAAGAAAAACAAAAGAAAACTTAGCAGCTAACAACACTAATAGTGCAAGGTAAGTTTGGCCTACTACCTAATGTCCTACAGCAATGGGATAACGATCAGAAAATCCGTGTTTCAGAAGAGATAGTAGCAATTTGTTGCTTACTTGTCTGCTTGTTAAAGAAATGATCTGGAAGCATGTAGGATTAACTTAATACAGTAGGGAGATAACTTTCAAAATATAAGAATAGCTTGGAGCTAAATAATCTGTTACGGTTTCTGAAGTGCTGGTTTTCATTTCCTCAGGAAAGGAAGGCGTAAGGACAGCAGGGCAGTGATAACACTTGCTAATCTGAAACAACTTATGGGAATCTGAAGTATGCAGCCTTTTAGGCAGTTTGCCTAAATGCAATTGTATTTATCTTAGTGAAAAAGGAAAATGAAGTCTAGTAAGAGACCCGGATGCTGTATCAGAGGAAAGCAGATAAGGTACTTCTTGAAATACAAAAATAAGTATCGAGTAGATTCCGTTTGAAGTGCTGTGGGCATGCTTGAACGTACTTCAGATCAAACCTTAGATCTCCTGAAAACATCTTCCATTTCATGGTTCTAAATGTTGGGTTTCTATTTTTTTAATTGTTTTCTTAGTAAGAATGCCTGTGAAAATGCACTTTTGTAGTAGTCTCAGAGAAGCAGTATCTCCAATAGATCAAATGTTCAAAATGGAGCTCATAGCCAACCTTCTGCTCTGGAATACCATTTTCCACAGTTCTCCACTGCTGGTAGATCTGAATACAAAACAACCAATGACCCCATGAAAATGAATATAAAACTTTGATTTAAAGCTATACTAAGTTAAACTTGGATGCCATTTGAGATTCAATGCATCTAAATATACATCTCATGACACAGAAGCATTATCCCTACCAGTTGTTTGACCAAGCAATAATAATTATGTCCCTTCTAACCATTCTCATTTAATATGTTTCTCTGCAATCAATTGCAGAAAAACCTGCTGCAGCTCATTTCCCAGGCTGTAGGAAGTATTGAAGTAATAGTGTTGATGGGGCAGATGTTAACATTTCAGCCTATATTACAGCCCAATTGTTACAACTCAAATGAGAACTATTCAATTTTTGTAGAGCAGATCAGTTGACCTTGACTAGTATTTACTGGTGTCATCTAGGTTCTTTAAGGATTTGTTTTGGGATTTTTGATTTTTGGGATTTGCTAAGCAAAAATCAATTCTTCAGCTCTACCAGATCAGTCTGGAATTGCCTGTTCCCTATCTCTGGGAAGCAGAACGAGCAACAGTGTTTCATCAAAGCCTAGAAGAACTTTGAGAGATATGGGGTTTCCTGTAGGAATGCAGGAGATTCTACATTTCTATCCATCTTCAAGCACCAGACAAAAAATTTTCCTGCATCTGGATCAAGACGCAGGGGGAGATCTTATCACTGTCTACAACTACCTGAAGGGAGGTTGTGGTGAGGTGGGGGTTGGCCTCTTCTCCCATGTAACTAGTGATAAGATGAGAGGGAATGGCCTCAAGTTGTGCCAGGGGAGATTCAGGCTGAAAGTTGGAAGAACTTCTCCAAAAGGGAGGTCAGGTGCTGGAATGGGCTGCCCGGGGAGGTGGTGGAGTCACATCCCTGGAGGTGTTCAAGGAACGTTCAGGTGTTGCACCAAGGGATGTGGTTTAGTGGGGAGTATTGGTGGGAGGCGGGTGGTTGGACAGGATGAACCTGGAGGTCTTTTCCAACCTTGGTGATTCTATGATTCTAAGATGACTCTTCAGTTAGCTCTAATTTTGGTTACAGGCTTTCATATTCGTGTCTCTGTATGTGAGTATGAATGTGTATGTATATATATATGTTTAACGAAATCAAGGGTAATCTTCATCAAGTTATGCAGAAAGTCACCTGTAATTTGTGTAGGGATTGTAAGGGACATTGACTGCCTGCTTCAACAAACTAATTGGTAGTGCAATTTTGTAGATAAAGCCATGCCAGCATCTTACGCTCAGCAACCCAAACATAATCTGCTTTTTTTTTTCTTTTTTTTTTTTTTCTGTATGTTAAGTTGCTCTTGAACTTTTCTGTCTTGGATATCTTACCAAGCATCTTACCTCTTGCACTCCGTTAGCTCCTAAGGTCTTGGCAGATGCCTTTTAATACTTTTTAACTCCAGCTTAAAAGTTTTGTAGTTTGTGTTTGCCACGTTCTCCCGTTACTATGTTGAGATGTTTGGAAAGAATCTTAAGTTCTCGTTAGAATAAGAAAATATTTAAATCTGCAGCTGTTATCAGGCACTCAGACAGAAGTAGCTCTTTGAAAGAAATACTTTGAACGTGCCTTGACAAATGCAAACCTGTATTGCTGTATGTATGAAAGAGTTCATTGTGTGCTCGAGGCACATAATAAGGCAAAAACAAGTATTTTGTGTAGCCTAGAAGAAAAATCCTAACTATGCTGTGGTGGGCCAGCCTAGCTACAGTGCTTGAATTTTCAGTTTGGTGGATGTCCTATATACTCTGAGAAAGATTGCACAAACAGTAAGGAAAAGAACAACCCTTACTTTCCACACATTCTGGAGTAGAGTAAGCACTTCCAGGAAATAGCTTGTAATCTTCTCCTATCCAGCCTGGCTTTTCTGCATAAATCTGTGGTTTCGGAGTCCTCGTGGGTGACGCAGACCTGTTCCTCTCTAAGGAAGGGCGGGGGGTCTCAGTGCGGTGACCTGCTGGTATCTGAGCGCTCTTCCAGGGCTTTGTGTTTCTGCCTCCAGAGGGCTCGCTCTTTCCTTTGGCCGATGCAAAACGAAGGGCGTAGAAGATACGTGACGCTGCTCAGCACCAGGCGTTGCTCGGCGCAGCCCCGGCGTGCTGTGTCATCCCTCAGTACTGCAGTCAGCCTCTAAGGCTGAGCCAGAAGAAAATCCTTGGCGTTGTAACGCCTTCTCTCCAACTGCACGTCTTTTAAGAAGTTGCAGTGATTCTGACACCAATTCTGCGTTCTGTTTCCTTGCTGGCTAAAATTCAAGTAGTTGGTTCAGGCTGGGATGCAGCTTGTCCTGCACCATGGCCAGCAGCAGTGGTCTGGGGAGAGTGCAAAAAGCCAGGAGAGGTAATTTATATAAAGAGTGGGCTGAAACAGCTGCGGGTTAGAATAATGTTCTTTTTTGCATCTCTTAGATAAAATTAAAAAAAAAGTCATTGTGTTTCTCCTTATATGAAGTATAAAAGATGTGTGTGTGTGCTTATCAGCCTATCTAAGAGATCTTTCTTTTAGTCGAGTTCAGCTCCTTTACAAAAGCAAGTTCTGGTGTCAGCATATGGAAAGAAAAACAACAGCGCAACAATGGAACAGGAGACACTTCAAGCTTTCTGTATAATTAATTACAGTAATTTAAAAATCTTGTGCAAAGTCTGTGCTTGAAGAAGTTCTAAGTTACAATTAAGCCAAGCTGCTAATGATGGATCTAATTGTTGGGTTACATACAGGCACAGGTAACACAAGTTGGGCCACTGACATCAGAGATGTCACCTAATTGCTTTCTGTTGATGCTTCTAATTCCACTCAGCAGCTGGAATGACCAGCACGAGGTGAAGCCTGGATGACCATCAAGAGTTTGCCCTGGCAAACTTAACTGTCCAAATGTCACCGGTCTTTACAGGTACCATGGCCTTGCTCTGTTGGCTCTCCAAAGCTTCTGGGGAACACAGCTTCTTTAGCACCACTCCTGTTGAGCCCCCGGAACCAAGGGACTTGAGACGGGAGAAAGAATCAGAAGCTGAGGTGGCTCTGCAAAGTGTCCCTTTCTATAATGGCATCAGGTGAAATCCCACATGTTTCTGAAGAAACGAAATGTGCAGTTGAGGCAAAGGTCACATTCAGCAGTGCTGTCAGGCTTTGTTGTGGTTTTGGTGAGCCTGCTTTTAGAAATAAAAGTGGATCCTTTCTTCTTCTCTCTGTTTCATCTTTCAGAGGATTTTCTTCTCCAAAATAGTAGAAATGTTGCATCGTACATGGAAGGACCTTTATTTTACTAAGACTGAATGCCTTGATTAATAAAAGGATACCAACATAAATATCCAGTCTTGGACTTCTACTATTAAGGTTACATTTAAAGTCTAGATACAGAGTGCGTGGAAGTTAGCAGCCTTCCTGCTATACAGGGCAGTGCGTAACTACCAGGGGATCTTGAGGAGAGCATTTATGTTCTTATTTTTGGACTGACATTAGAAGCTTTGAAGAATAATTTCATCTAAATTTATTTTTGCACTATGCTCTTTCTCACTGTAACACTGAAAAGGTTGTTTCTGTCTTAATTGTAGCATTCTAGTTTTGTCTGCTTTCTGAAGTGTAGGCATTAGGGATCTGTACTCTTGGTCTTAAATCTCTTTGTAACTTCTAGCTGTTACTTATTCATTTATGTACTTGCTAGTGCTAGATAGAGATGAGAAAGTGGCTAGCTTTTGCAGAGTAAGAAAGAGAGGATTCAGCAGTTTTGCATCTTTTAAGTAGTTTAAGGAAACGTAGTGGGTAAATCCTGGCAGAAATACTTAGGAAAGCTGTTCGTTTCTTCCCTCTTCACTTCTTGTAATGGTATTTTGCTAAGGCTCGCCTTTACCCTCAGAAAACTGTCTTTCTAGTATTTTCTTGTTAATGAGATTTTAAGTCAATGACTTGTTCCCAAGTAGTAACAGACCAAGCCAGGATGTGCATTAGCAGGCTAATGGCAGCCGTCCTCCCTTGCTGAAGGCAGTGTGTCTCATGGCAGTCCTCTAGGAGTTGGCTGCGTCACTTGGAGCACTTAATGTTGGCTCTGCTGAAGCACTTCTTGTCCTCCCATCATCTCCTTTGGGAGACTTCTCTGTTGACTAATAGATCTCACTTGTCAGGAAGCCCTTCCTGTTCTTCGGTCTTACTGATCTCAGTTCCAATACATCTAACTGAAATTTCTTTGACTACTCCTTAATGAAATATTAACGAAGAGAGGCAAAAAGCCATCACGTTTATATTCACATAAAAAATGGAAACTAATCTGTAGTTTGGTCTTCACAGTAAGACTTGCAGAGCTAACTGTCCGACAGTAGCAGTTAAACGCTCCTGCATACATTTCAGGCTGATAGTGGCAGGACCTGAAGTTGGCTTGCATAAATCCACCTATAAATAAAACTATTGGGAATCTGTCAGGGACCGGAGTGTGTGTGTGAGTGTGCATGTGTGTGTGTGAGTGTGCATGTGTGCATGTGTGTGTGTGTGCATGCATGTGTGTGTGTGTGTCTGCCTGCGACAGGCGCAAAACCTGGCAGCTACTGAAAGCAAAGCTGACCTTCCTGGGGCTCCTGGGATGTTTGCGAGGTTGCACAGTGCGCTGGTTGAGATGTGGGGAAACCAGAGCCCTGGGGTGTGGGAGGGGAACCACGGGCTACGCCTTGTGAGGAGCATGGTGTCGGTGTGCCGCAGCCTGCACAGCTCCATCCGGTGCAGTGGAAGCTGCTTGCAGCCGTCGTTGCCACCAAGAGAGGCTGGTGAGCAGGAAGCAGCTGGGAGAGGTTTGCACAAGGACTTGTTGTTTGGTTGCTCACATTATATCAGTGTTTGGGCTATTGAAAGGGATTTGGCCTTTGGGTCTTGCTTGCATCTCTATTTATTTTTGCCCATTCTCAGTTCTCTTTGTGAATGCCAATTTTCTGAGTCACTCAGAATGATTCCTGCCTTCATTAGGGATTCCTTCCAGCTTCCCTTTAACTGCCTGTAGGCTGCTGCCTGCCCTGCCTCCCCCTGTGCACTTGGCTGTGTGGATTTAGCTCTCAGTATTCTGTAGCTCATCTCCTGCAGCTCAGGCAGCCGAATACCTTCATCCGCATGAAACTGTACTGTACCTTTGGCTCTCTGCACAGTTTGCGTTCTTCACCTGACCTGTTCTGTGCCACCCCTGCAACTTCTGGCATCTACGGTGTGGTGTGAGGCCGTAGTTTATTTCAGGCCTACAGTAGTTGAGGCTATTCAAGAGAAATGGTTAAACCAGGAAACTGAGCATCCGGATCTTTTAATCTCTTTCTGTTACACTGTGTCCTTCTGTGTCATCCTGGATAAAGCCATTTTACCTACTGGTGTCTTTATTTCTGTGATATTCCTTAGTGTTTAAATTGCCTGTGATATTCACACCACACAAACAGGACTGCTTTTTTAGAAGCCTAAATTAAAAGATGCAATATAAATACGAAGTAATCGTATGCTCTTTAATGGGTATTCTTACCTGAGCTGCTGACCTCTGTGGTACAGAAAGCTTGTCTACATGAAATCAAAAAATCAATAAGGAAAATAACCTGGGATGGAGGATGGGTCTCTAACTGCAGTGCTGAGTGTCAGTAAAGTAGATGTCTTAATGCTGGTTAATGACTGTCCGTAATGGTATTAAAAAAATGTACATTTGCTGTTGCTTTTTCAAAGTCCGGATGAGCTGCTTGGAGCTCTGCTAATGATGCGAATTATTTAACGCTCATTTGTATGCAGTATGCTCCTGCTTTGGAAGTACTTTGCAGAATTCAAGCCAAATTCAGCCTTGCAGCTCCACTGAAGTCAATGCTTGTCTGTGCATCTGTTGATTGTTTTTCCTTTTTTTTTTATTTTTTTTTTCCTTCTTCTTCCTTGAAGACTTATTTTCTTGTTGCACTGATTTTATTTTCTCAAGGGTATTTTTTGCAGCGGGTTTGTAGTCACTTCTCCCCTCCCCAGTAAAGTAGCTGTAAGTACAAATGCAGTTCTATTGATTCTCCCATCTCTTCGTAAGCCCTACAAATGAGGACAAGCTATGCAGAAAATAGCACTTTGTGTTCATTCCTTTATACCACTTTGCACCTCCGAGGCACAGTTTTGGTGATACATGGCACTTCTCCTAAAAAATGTCCTGCAAAGAATCTCTGCCTGCAGTCTGATGTATCCAAGAAACTGAGTTCCTGTCTGTTGCCTATTTCTGGATTGACCCAGCATGAAGTGATGAAGGCCCAGGACATGCACGATTCTGCAGGTCAGTTATAACAGCGCCAGGGCGCACCTTGTTATGGCTGGCAGCAATATGGTATGGGAGTCTGATCTGATATGTAGAATAAAATCAGCTGCTGGAAGGGAGAACAGGCATTCGTAGTTAAGACATATATTTTAGTATTTGACTTTATAATTGAAATATTCCTTTAATGTAGTTTTTAACTTGACCCAGCTATGTTTTTAACACACACACACACACCGGGGGTGGTGGGGAAACATCATCTGTGATTTTATCATTCACTCCTCCTGGATAATGGGCAAGGGTGTGATTTTTATCTCACAGCATAGCCCTACAACTCTACTGCCTGCACAGAGTGAGTGGGAGTAATGGAAAAGCTTCCTTTCTAAACGTACACATCACTAGAATGGGCAGAGATGTTTCTTGTCAGCTCTTAGATATTTGCTGGTAGCACCAGTACAGGGATGAGCGTCGAGATGTGGGAATAATGGGTTCGTTTCCGAGCTGGATGGAGGATGAATCCAGCCGCCCTAAGTTATATAACACTACTATAGTATGTGGCTTCCCCTCTCCCTTTTCTGCAGCACAGCTCTCCCAGCCTGTGCTCATCGCGGTGCGCTGTACAACACGGCTCCTCCCCCCGAGCTGCCTGCCATCCCTTCTGGCCCGCATCTCTTCCCTCTCTCCTGCTGGGGCAGCCGTAATCCCCGCAGGAATGTGGCCCACGGCCTCGGGCGTGTGACTCCGGAGAGCTTCTGATGGCGAATACAAAGCAGGAAAAGCAACCTTGTGTCACCTAGCAGCGTAGGAAGGGAAGAGCTGGGCATCTGTGGGCTGTTCGGTGTGCGTGGCTGTCCAGCCACCTCATCAGGCAGAAAAGTAGAGGCTAGACTTTTCGGCTGCATGTGTTGTTTCCCTGTCCATTGTGTCTGGGTGATGCATTCTCTGCCTGTGGTTTTAATAAATGTCTTTCTAAACTACTTTCTGCTTCAGTCCCCTTCGGGACAGCTCATTCCAACTCAGCTGCTTCAGTGTGCTAAGATGCTAAGTTAGTTGTGTGGAAAAGTGGAGAAAAGAAAACTCCATGTCAAACATCTGAGGAAGCTGTAGCTGAGTCTCTGTGAAGCCGCTGTATGCTGCAAACTCTCACCTGACGTAGCACAAAGCGCGGCCACTTGTCACATTCACACCTCCTCCTCTTTGTCTACAGAACGCGCAGAAGTATTTGCCATGAGAATCCCCAACTACTGCTGGGACCCAGGCTCGTGTTGGATTCCAATAAGCCTTTGCAGGTAGGGTGTTGCTGTGTTATAGAGTAGAGAATTTCAACAATTCCAAACAATTTGTGTGTGTGGAAACTGGGTTTTGTTCTACGTAGTGAGCACCCATCTTAACCCTGCCAGAGCAGAACAGCCCTTTTTCTAGCAGAAACCAGAGCTGTTGTTGATTAACGTCTTGCTGAAAACGAAGTCTTTGCCATCTGTTCCGCCCCCTCACTACGAATGCCACTCTCATTATGTTGATTATGTAATTAAAAATGAAAATATATTTTGGTAGAGTGCTGCATAAGCATCTGTGCTTATTCTTCTGTTCCTATTCACTGCCTCCTGCCCCATCTCATGCAGAAGGGGAAAGACAACAATTGTTCCACTCGCCAGTGGCTTTATACTGAAGCTGTCGCACTGGCTGCCAGACTGGAGCACGTCGTGGAGCAGCCACTTGAGCCCTGCTGTGTCCGAGCTGCGGCTCCTTCGGAAACCCCGGCTATGAGGTTCGTGAGAAATCTGTGGCAGGAAGCTGACCCTTAAACTGAGGCTCCTTTAAGTTCTTGTGATGGGTTAACTTGAATCCAGAACATGAAAAGTGAAGAGAAAGAGGCCTGGCTACTTCGTAAGTGGTAGTGTGACCTCCGAGATTAGCGGGGCTGCTCGTGTTACAAATATGGCCTGTCTAAGGATGGAGGAAGAGAGAGAGGAGGGGTAGCCTTCTTGTACGTGGGTTAGAGCAATTACTGAGGTCTCTTACAGCAAACGAAGTTGTTAGTGTGACTCACGTTCCCTTTTATTCCTCCTGCTGCCAAGTTCTAAGCAGTAACCAGACGGAAGAAAAAAAAGAGAAAAGCAACAATGGAGAAGAGTTGAACTGAAACAACCCTTCATTCAGGGTATTGTTTGACGTTTTAGTTCTGATTGTACATAGAGATAAAGGACCTATAAATATCCTGTCTGCTGAAATTCCTTATAGCAATATCGCCTTCAGCTGAACAAATAGGTTAGGTTCTCTAAACGCCACCTAATTACGCATGTAAATACAAATTACTGATTACATCCCTGCACCGCGTGGAATGAAGACCTGATCACTGGGAGGGACATTAATCTCCTGTTTTACTGAGAGATGCCCCAGTCCCAGGAGAGCAAATGGTGCACACAGCTGCTACTGCTGAATCGGTGCAAGTCCCCACATCAGACTGAACCGAGCAAGGAGATATTTATCTGGCTGATGAGCACAGATGAAAGCCTCTTCTGATGCTTCTGAAAGTATCTCAGCATTTAGTTCTGTTTAACAAATGGCTGGAAGCTTTTCTACTCTGCTTCAGAGCTTTTAATGAAGCATTGTGATTCCCACTGTGGTCGACTGTTTGACAGTTTTATTATTACTGGTATGCATCGCGTTTTTTAATGTTTGACAGCTGGAGAAAGAAGTATTTTGTGCATTCAAATTTTTAGTACAAAGCTGCTGTTTTCTATTCTGCCTTTGCCTTTGTCTCATTGCTGATGCAAATCAATGAAAGACAGAACTGATGAAATTACATCTGTTTACTTTTTACTTGATAATAATGAGACACAGCCAGCCCTTTGTGAAACACAGAAATGGGGGATGTGAATGTTTCTACAGTATTTCCATAGGGTTGTTCTTTTTCTTACAATATGAAGGCATTTATTTGTTTCTTATGTCTTGATTTATAAGATAATGTGCACTTCCTAATGTATGTGGAATGAGAATGGAGCAATGAATGGCAGTTAGCAATGGATTCCTCTTGAAAACCTCTTTGCTTGTTATTTTTATTAATTCAACAACACAAATGATCGTAGCACATCGCAAAACAAACACCAAGATAGTTCTGTGCTTTACAGTAGGACTGCCTCTGATCACTGCCGTGTATCTGTGTACAGCTACACAAAAAAACCCAGTCCACTGGCTTTGGCTTTATACACACGTGATTGTTGGGGGGCCCCAGCTCTGATATATTGGTACGATATTGGAAAGAAACAAGCTGAAATCAGATACCCATGGTTGTTTTGGTGAGTAATGTGCATGTCTTGTGGATTGTGTAATGCATTTTTGGGGGGTTTTTTGAACGCTTGCCCTAAGAAAGGAGGCCCACATTTGTCTGCCTGACTCGTGCAGCATGCTCGTGTTTTTGCATGTACATTTCTAGATGTTGATAGCTGCGACAGAAAGGTTTCAGGAGAGGTAAAAGGCAGAAAAGGGAGAGGAAGATGATGAGCAGAAGGGAGGTGGTAAGGGAGGCACTTACACAACTGCTCTCCTGATGACTGTTTCCTGTGTTTTGGCCAGAAAGGAGAAAAGCACATCAAAGGATGGTAAAGCCAGCAGAGGTGTCTGAAGGCTTCTCAGCAGTGGAGCCAAATTTCCCTGCTTCACAGGCAAAGCAAGACTCAAGAGTGCTCACGTGGCAGCTGAGCCAAACCTAATGAATTGCTAGTATCAAAAAGGACAGCCCTGCTGCTCTCTTTTTGTGCAGGTCTGGTGCTTGTCTGACCCTTTGGTGAGTATATGCAGCTCAGTAAACTTTAAGAAAATGAATTCAGCAAAAAAATAGTGAAGCTATCAGCCACAGAAGGGAGGAGGAGCAGACACTTGCGAGAGTCAAAACTGGAACTGCAGTGGTAGGGAGAGGGATGGAGGTCAGATTTTTGCTGTAGATTTGGGGTGTGCTGGAGGATGCCTTGCTGCTACACTTAACCTTCCTCTTCATCTCCTAGGTGGTGCCTTCCCTCAGAAGAGGACGTGCTGAATACGAGTGATTAAGAAGGATGCCTGGGCAGGTGAAGGGAGGTGGCAGCAGTGGTCGCACGGCAGAGGAGGGAACGAATTGCTGCAGGACTGCAGGAGCCCGGGAAGATCTTGCCATGGGTAAGAGTAGTGGAAGAAGAACTGAGGAGGAAAGAGGATGTGTTCAAAGCGACTGCAGAAAGCTGCTACAACAAGCACTGAGAAAACATTGGAATACAGGGCAATGGTCCCATTTTGCTCTTAAAGGGTAACACGAATGTATCCAGGTAGCGGTTCCTGAAGGAGGAGTCCTGTACATCTCCCTTATTTAGGCCTACGTTTATCCAAATTGGGTTTTGACAAGAGGACAGCAGCTGGATTTTTATTATCTGAGACAAGCAGTGATATTAGCTGTTCAGAGCTCATGATGGAAATGTATCTGCATGCTGGCGTGCATCCAGCTGCTCTTCAGAAAGGTAAATGGGACGTGAGAGCGGTGCACTGCTCCCTTTTAATCCATCTGCTGTAGAAGGGGGCACTTTGCCTCTCTGCAGGAAGGCTGGCAGAACTGCTGTGCTAATAAACACACATTTCTTGCTGCAGCATATGGGCTTCCCAGATTCATAAACCCAAGCAATTCATAGATGAATTACAGTTAAATATCCACACACACCTTATTGCAGTCTGGTGTGAGAGGCATAGGCCAAGGCGTCAAGGCACCTGCTATCTGCTCTCCTGCACATACTGCTTGGAGAGCACAATCCCCTAATCTTCCTCCACCTCCATTAATTGTACCTTCAAAACCAGATGCAGAGTGTCATCCTACAGATGTTTTGCCATGTCCTCCCAAGAGCAGCATTCTCTCTTCCCTTTCCTTCTTCTTCCTTTTTTTCTTTCTTTTTTTTTTTTTTTAAGCAGCCCTTACTGTCAAATAATCAGAAATGATTTTCATTGCTGCTGGTCTTTTTGTCAGAAGATTTCCAGGCCAAAGGTTCACTTTGGCTCTGTTAATGATAGTGGGAAATGAGACATCATATCAAAAAGTTGGTAGAGACGAAGGGCACCAGTGGATCCCCACAACAGTTTTGTGTCACTTCTACAAGACCCATAGGCTCAGTAATGCAGTAAGATAATGTAGCACTTGATTGCAATGGATTATTGCACTTACGGAAGGCATCTTATCGTGGGGCTCCATGGGGCATATCTGAAGTAATAACTGCTGATGTCAGGTAAGACAATGGTAATGGAAGCAGATAATTTTCCCATTGTTAAAACGCTATAAATGTCTTAATTACATGAAATTTAGCTAGATCTGTGCTGGTGGCTGGAGGGAACATCCTTTTGAGGTTCAGCCTTTCTCTTGGTCTGAACAGAGCTATTTAAAGAAGTAAGAATTATATGTAATTATTACCCATCTTGAGTTTCCAGGCAGCAAGGTTACCACATGAAACTGCCATTCAGATGTTCTCATTTGTCCCAGAAAGCTTGAACAAAGATTTATAATCTGCTGTGAACGTAACGAGCCTCCTTCAGCGGTGAAGCCCCAAGAGGCACAAGAGCTGTCTTCTGCACCGTTGTACAGCTACCTAGCACAGTGCTTACTCCCTTATGGATGGAGCAGACAGCTTGTGTTTGGCCCCTACCCCACGTTCCTGTCAGTCACAGGCTAAGTTCTAGCCACTATTGCAAGAACATCCTAAACTAGTCTGCAATTTGTATTTCCTTGCCAAAGATCTTATCTGCTGCGGGTGCAAGTTGCACCAGAAAGGTCGCTGGTGTTGAAAAATGTGCACTCTTCTGTTCTGCAGCTCTGCCTTGTCAGGCTGGGTTAACTCACCTACAAGAGCTGGACCGAGCTGTCCTGTGAGAAAGCTCACGCAGCAAGGCAGCGTTGCTCTGATCATTGGGCACCTCAGAACTTGCAGATTATTGTTCTGAGGAGCAGGCTGTACTTTTGCCATCGTCATGTCAGGCTCTGTGTTGCATTTCTGCAGAAGTTCATGCTTTGTATTCCTATGTTTGCAAAAATGACAAATGCTGAGAGTAAAAATTTATTCAAATTCATTGCTATTTATATATTTACAGGGAAAAAAAAAAGCATGCTAGGGATCCAATGACCTTGTGAGAGAGGTGGTGTGGATTTCAGTGGGATGTGGATTGGGCCTCAGAAGCTGCTGGACTCATTCTCCTGATACTATCATGAAAACTTTCCATTTACAGCAACAGATGCCACAGGGGGTTGTATATTTGGATATTATTAATTCTTTCCTTAGGAGTGTTTATTAACAAACGCTTGCAAGTTGTATGATGTGGTGTGGTGTAAACAGGAAGCACTCCAAGGTACTGCGTTGCCCATGTAATGCAACACATATTCCAACAGCTTGACTTTTTTTTCATAATACTGTGACACCATTTCCTTCCAGAAATCTCTCCCGTCTGCATAGCTCATTTCTGCTATAGACATGCAAAGCTGCAGAAGAGCCAATTGTTTTAAAAATGAATGTTGATTTGCTAGACGGGGATCTGATGTCTGCAATTTATATCCCACCTTTAAAGTTATGCAATGCAGACTCTTTGGGTGCTCTGATCAGCGGGTTGAACAAAGCACAAGAGAAGAGCTGCCACCTTTCCTCCTGCAGCACAGTGCTGCTTGGAGAGCAGCGATGCAGACTGCCCGGCAGGCATTGCAGCACATCTCAGCCCCAAACCGGGGGCAGTGCCTCTTCTGCCACTCTGTGCCAGCAGGCTGGGCTCTGACTGGTGCAGGGAATCAGCTGTCCAATTTCCAGTCAGCTCTTGTTGTCTGCCAAGAGCAGCAATGGGAAAGCTAAGAGTGACCGTTCATACGTGGAAACTTTATAATCACAATAACGGTGCTGAGGCCTCCACGCTGTCTCATAAAGGCTCCGTGCTCTTGCTGTGTGATGTACCAGTGTTGTCTGTATTCTGAACCCTGGTAGCTTTTACACGAGCGTCTCAGAATCCCATTGGCACAGTTTCCTATGCCTTGTTCAGCCAGTGCTATGTACAACAGGAGCAGACGGGGGAATTACACTTGTGCCACCACAAAATCACTGCGTCCATGGTTGTTATAAACCAAAATGAGTGGTAAGAACATCACCTGGAATGAAGTTCTAGTGGCTCTGTTTTAAAGGCTTGGTGTCACTTCCCAAACTGGTTCTCAGTGAAGGTGCTTCTGTGTCTGCCCCAAGTGCAGATGCAATGGAGCTGAAATCAGGACTGATGCTTTCTCCTCTATCCTCACATCCATCACATATACTCCCTTGATTTCTTAACTATGAGCGAGAAAGAATGAAAATGAAATTGCTGCAATATCTGGACCACATAAAACCCCAATAATCCTGTGTCTACATGCTCTAACTTCTGCCTTTATTGGAGGCATCCCTTGTCCAGCATGAAGCTGAACTGAGAGCGAGTGGGAGAAACAGACGGCGTATTTAAGTATTTGTAAATCGTGAGCCCTGTGAGGTTTTGTAATAATCTTACTGCCTGTTTTGTACCTTCGTGTACTTGTGTAGCAACGGACGATATCTGAAACAGAGAGATCAGGAGGCTGATATTACACACGACGTCTGTTCCGTAAAATCTCAATAGCCTTTTGGTGCATGGAACTTTGGCACACGCAAACTGTGACATCCTGGTAAGTCTGTGCAAACACTGACTATGCATGTGTTTTGTCACTCCTGTAGGATGACTATGGTTCCATACTTGCATCATCCACACCTTGTTTACAGAATTTGAAGTCTTGAACAAAGAGAAGCTGGCTCATGAGGAGAAGCTGGTTTTCAAAAGGTACGAGCTCCAGATAAGTGAGGACAAGTGAAGCACACAATATAGAAATCACTCAGTTTTACTGCAGCCAACTGAGACGGAGTGCTTTGAAGCTGGGAAATTTCCATTACTGAAGTGCAGGACAGTGCCTGGATACTGCTGCTACTGCAGCTGAGAAATAAAAGCAACTTAATTTTACACAGCAGCAAAATGTCAGTACGTTAATTACAATAGTTAGAGTTTTATAAGGATTTAAGGATGCTGTAAAATTGATTCCTTCTAGAATATTTAGAATATAATTGTAAATGACTTCTATAAAAATGAAGAGCGTTAAAAGGACTTGAAATTGCACCTAAGCTTTCAAGCTGTATCATATTTGTGGACATCAGATCTGACAAGAACGTGACACCACATCCCCTACAACAGTGACAATGTGACAGTGGCAGAACGATACCCAGCGTGAGATCAAGGTTGTTACGGACAGCGTAGTTCTGCAGTTAATAAATGTTCTTGCTTTCTGTGGCATGCTCAAAACAAATTTAGCTATCTGTTTACCACTTTTAAGTCCATAATCTATAAACCACCATAAGCTTCCTGTAAAGTCAGTCAGAATGCTGAGCAGGGAAGAAACAAATACTGGGGGCAAAAAAAAAGTGAGTTCGTTTTGGCATCAAATTGCCCCGCTCTTAGGGCAAGATACTGCTTCTAACTTCTCAATGGCATAAAATGACAGGTTCTCATTTACTACTGAGGTCACTTTACATTGCCGAAGCAGTGGATGACATTTAAATGAAAATCTGTCCCATGGGCTTTCAGCTATATGTCACTGGTTAAATCGGGCCCAGGTAGGTTCAGACTAGAAGTTATTAGCATCTGATGCTCTTTATGAATCTTAGGATGGTTCCCAGCGGATCAGAGCTCATATCTGAGCAATTTAAGTTTGTGTCACATTCATCACCATGGTTCCTGACTGCCTTAGAAGTTAAAATACATCTTTATAAAACGCCTTACATGTCTTAGTTCTCTTTTTCTTCTCCTCCACGCAGAGGCTTGAAGTCTCTTTAAATAACGCTGGGAAAATTGCTTTCTGCACTGAATGTCTGTGTTTGGTTTGGACGATGGGTGGGTCGGGGTCACCCCGAGGAACTGTGAACACAAACCCTGTGCTCCTGCAGCAGATACCACCAGAGCAGAGCCTCCAATGTCCCCACACAAATAATGCAACTATTATAGTGGTGATGATTTCAGGAGAGGTAGTTTTAATTTTAGCAGAAAAAAATGAAATCCCCAATAACCAACACTGTAGGGCAGCTATGTGCTGTTCTTCTTCTAAGCCTGATAATGCTGTTCCCAGGAGCAGTGGGGCTCTCGTAGTACATCACTTGCTTTTTCTGTTTACAGAATGTGAAGTTAACAGTTAAAGGCGGTATCTGTAAGTGCACAGGGAGCCTCCAGACCCTGACTGTAGGACAGGCCTGTCCATGAGCCTCCTCACTTGATGTGAAGATGGAGATAGTCCAAACCACGGCACGTTTACCCTGTTTCCTAATACAGCCTTCAAACACGAGGCTGCATTTCTGTCTGGAAAAATCTTCTCATTGCTGGTTTTATTTCTACTGGGGGCATGGAAACATTCTCTCCTCTCTGCTTTTCATTATCTGCTATCATTTTGTGGTATGTCTCCTTACCATAACTCAATATTTTGACCATCAAACTTCCTTGAAACACATTTACGTTCTTTCTAGAATTGACGCCTTAATGTCACCTCGCTAAGGCAGATGACACAGCAAGTGTGGGTAACGGCAGTGTATTTAACGGGCTGAAAAGCAATTGGTAACATTCCTATCTGGCCTGCCGAATTCAGTAACTGCACTGCTTCACTGAAAGGCATACAGGGCGTTCTGTCAAAAGAGGGACTGTTGGCAAAGCACACCATAGCCTTCTGACCTCGTGTTTGGCTCTAATTGGATTAAACACATGTGGGATCGCAACACTCATAGGAGTTGAGGGATCCCCCACAATTTCCTGGTTGGCCTGCTTGGTTTCCTTGCTGTTCTGCCTCACCTCAGTGCAGGCAGGAATATCGTCCATATGCGACAGCTTCGATTCGATGTCACTCCTGCAGGCTGTGTTTAAGCTGGATTCCCCGCAATCGTTGGTACTGAGTTTACTGAAGTAATCAGAACTGTAACCATCGTTCACTTTCGGAGTGGAAAGCCACGGAGATCGCGTTGGACGTGGTTTCAGGAAATTTGAGCACTTATTCCCATTTACTGCTGTCCAAATTTCCTGAGAGAAATGAAGCGGTGCTTCGCAGCAGAGCACGCGGGGAGGCACGGGGCGCACGGCTCACGGCCGCTAATCGCAGGCAGGACGCGGTGCCGTCCCGGCCAGCTCCGCCAGCAGCGCGCGGGAACGGAACGGCCGGGCAGGGCCGGGAGAAACGCTGCAGGGCGGCGGCGGGGAGAGTCGGGGGGCGGCGGGATGGCCGCAGTGCGCGGAGCGCCCGCGGGAGGCGGCCGAAGCTTGGAGGAGTCGCAGCCCCGCGGGGCAACCGGCGCCGAACGGCCGAACTCGCGAACCGAGGAGCAGCTCCGGGAGGCGGGGAGCCACGCGTGGGCGCGGAAGCCGGAACTCCGCTGATCGCGGAGCCGCGTGGAAAGCCGCCCCCCCTACGCGGAGTGGCTCCGGGACCGCGCCGGCCTCGTACTGGGCCCGCAGCCCCTCCTCGGGCCGCCGCCCGCTCCCGCCGCGGCCCCACCCGGCGCGGGCTCCATTTCCTGCCCCGCCGTCACCTGCCGCCTCTAATGGCGCCGCGCGGCCCGCGGTGCCGCCGCGCCCATCACGTGACACTCCGACCACGTGACCCGCGCGCCGCGCCCCTTCCCCGGCGGCTGCGGTTGCCGCAGTCCTAAGCCCCGCCCCTCCCGGCGCGAGCCCCGCCCCCACCCATCCGCCCCCCTCCCGCCGCACCCCCCTCCCCTCCTCGGCCGCGGTCGACGCGCGCGCGCAGCGGTTCCGTCTCCTCAGAACGGCCGCGGCGGCGACGGCGCTGAGCGGGCCCGGCAGCCGGCGCCCGGGGCTGCGGAGCGCGGCGGGGCGGAGCCCGCCTTCTTCCTCCTCGCGCTCTCTTCCCCGTTCCCCTCCTTCCTCCGCCCGCCCGGCCCTCCCCGCACGCAGTCGCCGCGGTTCCCGGCACGGACAACATGGCGGCGGTGGCGGGGGCCGCGGCCGCGGGCGGCTCTGGCGGCGCCGGAGGCCCGGAGATGGTGCGGGGCCAGGTGTTCGACGTGGGGCCGCGCTACACCAACCTGTCCTACATCGGCGAGGGCGCGTACGGCATGGTGTGGTGAGTGCCGCCCTTCCCCGCCCGGCCGCGGGGAGCGGCTCGCGCGCGGCCTCGGGGGAGGGGAAGGAGAAGGGGGAGGCCGGGCGGCTCCGGGGCGGCCTCCCCCGCCGCGTCCCGCCGCTCCCGGCCTGGGGGGGCCGCCGCTTCCCCCGCCCCGCCCGGCTCTGCCTTTCCGCCTCCGCGGAGCCGTGGTGCGGCGCTCACCTGGCGGCTGCCGCCCGGGCCCGGCGCCGCGTCCGCGGGGCTCCGCTCGGCCCTGCGCGGCGGGAAGGCGGCGATCCGCGCGCGGGCCGCGTTACTTAGGTCAGCGGCGGCCTGAAGGAGCCCCGTGCGCGAACCGCAGGATGCCGAAGAGCCGTCGCGAGGTGTTGGCGCTGTGGTAGCAGCCCCGACGCGCCGGGCTGAGCCGCGGTGCCGCCGTTGCCCGTCTGGCGCGCGGTGAGCGCACGGCGCTGCTGGGGCCGCGCTACTCGGGCAGGACGGCCTCGGATGGGAGAGTTCTCTCCTTGTTTGCCGTCTCGTTAAGGCGCTGCCGCTGTTTTTCGATGCGTTGTTTGACCGGAGGTGCTGTGTGCCGCCCGCGGGCTGTGACGGGGTGGAAGCTGTAGCAGCGTTGCTTTCTCTCTCTGACGTTTAATTTTTTGTAAACCACAGCAAGCTTCTCAGCAAAGGCGCCTCGCAGCCTTCAGCTGCGCGCTGTGGATCGGCAGGTTTCTTCGTACTGCGGAGATGTGCCGGCCTGCCGTGGTGAGGCCGTGCTGCGTGTCGGTGGGAACTCGCGGGGACGCGGACAAACATCTGCCAGAAAGCTTGGAGCTGCGGCCTTCGCTTTTCTGTTGTGGGAGGAAGCTCCAACACACAAACCGAAGCTCCCGTTGATAGTGTAAAAATAACTTTGTTGTTAGTTTAGTGCTGGGAGTCACAACAACGGCCAGTCCGGAGCTCGTCTTACAGATTTTGTTATTGTGTGCTTTTATCGTCTGAGCTGGGACGGCTGAAGCAGCGCAGGCAGCCCCAGCAGGCTGCTTTGTGCTTGCAGGCTGACTTATGCAGGTACATGGGAACAGAGCTAGTGATGGAGGTGGTGGCACAGCCGCTGTGCTAACGCTAAATATTTCACCACCAAGCAAAGATTGCACGGCGCAGTGCGGTGGCAGCTGATGCCCTTTTTTGGCGTCACCGTACTTGGGAACAGACGGGGGAAACCGGGTCCTTTTCTTCCCCTCTGCACGGTGTGTCATTCCCTACAGAGGGTTTTCTCTCTGTAACTGGAATATTATCTTTTATTTTAAAACTTACCATACTAAATGATATCTGCTTCAAATGTTATCCGTATTTCTTAACAAAAAATGATGAATCTCCAGTTTAGCTGAGACATGCGTTTGGCTCCTTTGTTTTCTCCTCTAAAGCTGTTAATGTGAAATACTGAATGTGATGCATTGTGCTCTAATTATCTTCTGCCTTGGGTGTGAAATGGCAGGGAACAAAGTCTCAGTTTATGCTGTGTACTTGACAAGGGAGGTGTTGGATGCACATGTTCCAGCTGAATGCCATAGCAACTGTAATGCGTTGTAGCGCAGCACGCTACTATGGTTAAGTAACAGTGCTTATTGAGCAGCAGAGGTAGAGCTTATGCAGATTTGTACTGCGTGTCTCTGATCTTGCTTTGACTGCTAATGCAGCGAAGATGTGCAGAGCATCTCCCTTCGGGCCGGGGGTGGTAGAGGGCAAGCCGCCAGGGTGCAGGTGGAGACAGCTCTTGCTGTTGCAAAAACCATTCAAAGTTGTACTCTTAACAAAGGACAGCAGGGCAAGCGTTAACGGCTTTAGGCCATCAGCTAATGTGTATGAGACAGAAGGTGCTGGTTATTTCTAAATGCCTTGTGCTGTAAGGCTTGTTATATGCAAAACGGGTGACTTAACTCTTAGAATTCCTCACTCCCTTGTTTTTCATAAGTGTTACGTTTCCACAACATTGAATTAGGGAGTTTATATTAAAAAAAAAAAAAAAACAAAACAACAACAAACAACAACCAAAAAAAACTTGCTGGGAGTTAAGTGGTTAATAAGTGGGTATATAAGTATATATAGGAATATAATAAGTTGTTGATAAGTGAGCATCCCTTTCCAAACTTTTGTTTTTCACTTTTCTTGCATGTGGAACCAGGGAATGAGTACCACGCAGAGTCTAGCTGAAATCCTCAGCACTTTGCAGGACTGTAGGACGTGAAATAAAAAATACGGGGATCGTTGGCCTGGGGTCAGCCAGTACTGGCTGCAGCTGGAAGTTGCAGGGCTCTCAGGTGCAGTGTGATGGCTCTGGAGGCTGCCCCTTCCTCACCAGGTGCTGGTGGGCAGCCTGCCTTTAAAGCCACTGACTGTGCTGAGCCCTAAATTTCCAGCAGGAGTTGTTCTCCATCCATGTGGTCAGTGCTAATTTGGCGAGGTGATTGTCTGATAGTCTAAAACAAGTCGTTTTTGGAAGGAAATAGTTAATGGGAATGTGATGGCAGGCTTCTGTTTTGTATTGTTAGTTGGAACTCTTCTTGCCATCACGCTTATGTAAATGTGAAGTGTTATCACTGCTGCAAACTGTGCATATAAATCATGAAGGTGAATGGAAAGTGGAAAGCGGAAAGAAGATGGGTTTGAAGCTCACGTCTTGTATTTCTTGACCTAAACTTTACACTGTTGCTAGAATGATGTACTTAGTGTTTTCTTTCCAGTCTGTCTGAGTTAGACATGGGCGTTGTCTGCGTTCCCCGGTGAGGCCACGCTGGTGATTTGGGGCAGAGGCGACCTTGCCTTGGTTCTGTTAATTATCCGTTGATCTGGAGAGAATACACTGTGTTGATGGAGTGAGTGCAGAGGTCAGCGTCCTCCTTCATAAGTGCTTTTAGGGAGCACAGGTTGTATATAGGTGTTGCTACCTGTTAACTCGTGTGTTCTGGTCTCTGATAAGGAAAGCAGGGAGCTAATAGGCGTTGCCCTGGTACCTCCTCATCAGTGCATGGATCAGAGCAGAGGTTTGGAGGTGTAATGGGTGGAGGGTGTCAGTCTCCTCTCTCTGGCAGCAGCCTCCTGCAGTGGGATGGTCTGTGCTGCAGGTGGGGATTGACAGCAGCATCTCCTGTTCTGTCCCTGGGGTTTGGGAGGGGGGTGGCTTGTCCTGGCTGCCAAAAGCCACGGCTTAGGTCTTGGAGAGTGCAGCTCAGGGACACTTGCATTCCATAAATAAATACAGGTTTTCATAACATGGCATGCCCCAGCCCACAGAAGCAGATACCTTGTGGGTTTTTTCCCGTTACGTATGAAGGAAATAAGGCTGTTGTGCTCACATTAGCTGTGTGTGGTTGCATCTCTGTCTCCTGTACTCCTGCATCAGGATCTGGGACCTATTGCCGGGCCTCCATCGTTTGGCACATGGTGAAGATCTTACCAGATGAGAAATTTCTGCAAGGTTCTTAAAAATCTGTACTTTACTATAGCAGAACAATGCTCTGTGTGTGTCCGAGAGGGGAGGGTTTACACAAGAGATCACTACTGCAGAGACATGGGTGGGCCTGTTGGCAGCTGTGGCACAGAAGCGTGCCCATAGGATGGCAGGGCCCAGCTTCGGCATGCTGCTCCTGGGGAGGGATGGCTGCTGGGCACGTGGGGCTGGGGACCTTCTCTTGTAGGCTGTGTGTTGTGGTAGTGTTCAGCTGTGATCCAGAAAGGAAATTAACTGATCCCTTTGGTGTTTGATATTTTGACGTCTTGCTGTGCAGCAGTTCACGGAGCAGAGCGGGTCGGGAGGCATTGGTCACACAGCCTCCTCTCACAGGAGGGCTCCCGCATCCATCCAGCAGCACAGGTTGCCTGCTCAGAATTTCCAGTATCTGCAGATGGAGGTTTCACCCTTTCTCTGGGCAGCTCCTCGCACCTAACCAGCTGCCAGGTGAAACTTCTGCATTGAGAAACATGAGAATTTCCCTTGCTGCAGCTTGTCACTGTAACCTCTTGTCACTTTTTAACCTCTGAAAGAGCCCAGACCCTGCAGTGCATCCCTGCTCTGTGGGCAGGTGGGTTCCTGTGGCTGTGCCTGGTGATGTGCGGGGTGAGGAGTGCTGTGAGGCAGCACGTCTGCGCCCAGGGTGGGATTCTTCAAATAACATCCGCAAAAGCCCTGTTGGCTGCTTTCAATGGTACTTAAGTTTGGGTTTCCAGATTGCTCACGTGAAGTTTGTGGAGGCACAGCTGTCTTGGAGAATTACTTTTACTGTGTTGTAATGCAGAATGAAGTGAGCAGCATATGTGGAGTGGTGTGTAGTCTGTTCTGAGTGATGGGTAGCACTGTGCTGAGCTGTGTCTCTCTGGCCGCCTCGCCCAGCAGCACCCAAAATCCAACACAAGCTCTGCTGAGGGAAAAACCACTTCTGTTGGGGGTTATTCTTTTGTATTTTAATGTAATTTTCATAAAAGAGTGGAGTGCTCGGAGGTGATTAGAATGCAAATTAGAGTTTTTGTTACATGGTAGAAAGTGTTCATCTGTGTTGTGGGTATGTTTTAACTACCAACAACTTGCAATTAGGCTTACAGTTTACGATGTGTAATTACTTCATGCAGCAGTTTTCCTTGCAAGTAGCAGCTGTCCCCATACCTTCCTGTGTGCCCGGAGTGCCGCCCGCTGCAGCCCGGCTAGCTCAGTGCACACAGCAGCCCTCCATCAGCATCCTGGGGAGAGCAGAAGCTCCCATGGTGGGTGTGAGGGCCTTGTTGCCTGCAGAGCTCTGAATGAAACTCAGACAAAATAACTGAGGCTGAGGACTCACTGCAGGCACAACGTTCTGAAAAGCGAGGCAGGGCCCGCAGGGTGCACCAGCCTGCTTCCTTTGTGCCATTCCTGTTTCTACAGGGTTAGGAAGGCCTTTGCCTCAAGTTGTGTGTGAACAGTATGGCTCAGCCGTTATTACTATCACTGCATTTTTTTTCTTTCTGCATCTTCTTGGACTGAAATATCACCAACTGTCTTCTCTGAAGTTTTGTATTGTGTGGAGTCGAGCCCGTTTCTGAAAAACAATGTCATCATCCCCGATCTTATGTTTTTTCCTTTTTTCTAAAGCTGCTTTTAGGAGTATTTGTGCTATCAGCCAAATCAGACCCTCACAAGACAGAAGGGCGAGCCCAGCTGGGGAACTCATTAAAGCCATTGCTGCTCTCAGCTCTTGGGCCGCTCTTCCTTCTCTGGCAGGGAAGGAAGCGTTTCCTGCAGTACCTGCCATGCTCGGGGCTCCACTCCATGGTGCCGTGCGGCCCTGCAGCAGGCAGCTGCTGCTTTGTCCTTCCCACCCTGCTCGGCTCACAGCGTGCCTCCTGCTGCGCTGCTGTGCTCTGCAGCTGGTTTAGCTGAGACCTGACTTACAAAAGGTTGAGGTGGTGTGAGTGTCCGTGCTGAGGCAGGGAGGGAATAGGAAGGTGCTAGTAGAGGACTTCTTTGCTCTCCCTGTTCCTCAGCTTGCTCGGCTTTGTGCTGCCCTGGATGTGAGGTGAGGGAGGAGCAGCCCTGAGCTCACGGTGCCTGCGCCTGGCTGACAATTCACAGGGGAACTGTCTGAAGTTTATAAAGAATATGGAAACTTGGCATAGCGGTGTGTGCTGTGGGTTTGTTTTGGAGGGAAGGGCTTTTCACAGCAAAGCTCACAAGAAATGTGAGTGCTGTTATCAGCATCAGAGAGCTTGCATCTAAGATGGGGGTAAGCATGAAGGCCAAAGGTGGACGAAGCTGTAAGAAGTGTGAGACTAATCCCCGTCCATTTCCCGAAGACCGACTTAAGCAGAGATGGGGTGATGAGTAGATGCTTACAGTGACTTGAAGTGTGGTGGTACGCAGCTGAAGGTATGGAAAGAGCCGTGTGGGAAGCACTGTCAGCTTAGAGACGGTGGGTTTCCAGAGCCCTGAGATCTGTCAGAACACCGAGGAGTTAAGTGACTCTTTAACAAAGCCGTACAGAATGCTGTGTGAAAGCATGACTGCCTTTTCCAGTGCCGCTGCTGGGGCGTAGTGGTGGAAGTGCTGCTCCTCATGGCTCAGCTCCGCAGCCGCTAACAGAACAGGGGTCATTGCTCTGCCACCCGGCATCGTGCAGTGACTCAGCTTTCTGGCAGGAGGAACTTATTTCAGACTCCATTTTGCATGACTAGATACTTATTTTCAAAACTAGGAGCAATCTAAAGAATTAAACCATTAAATTGTTACTACGTGCATAGTAAGTACTTTACAATTATAATGCTTTGAAAGGTCAGATTTTACTTTGCAAATTCTGAAAAATACATGTGTGCCTTTTTGGCTTAGTAGAATTATTTGAATAGATGAATGAAAACAAATCTCTTACAGGAGGTGCCAGAGTGCCTTAAGAACTTGTGGTGTGAAGGGCAACAACCTGTGCTGGGTCAGAAACTGCCGAGGTGTAAAACCACTTAAGAGTAATCATTCACTTCTGTTCTGGGGTGAAAAGAGTTGGCATTATTGTGCCAGAAACCTTTCTCATTAGGATTGATGGTGAGCGATGGGTGAGAGATGGCCAGAGGGGGTGGGGGGCTCAGGTGGTCACCCAGTTCCATTTTAGTTTAGTCAGTGGCAGAGGCTGACAAAACCAGATGAAGCAGCACATCACTCACATGGCACCGGCCTTTGCTCCTGAGCTGAAATAACAGACATTGTCAGAAATGAGATTTCTTTCCTTCCTTTTAGAAAAGAAAGAAAGAAACAAACAGATTTATAATAAATACAATTTAAAGTAGCTTGCTTAGGTCATCTTCTGTTAAACACACACACACACACACACACACACAAAGCCAAAAAACTGTAGTAGGACTTGATCTGGTGATGAGCAGCATCAGTAAATGGGGGTTAAGAACATGGATAAATTCCTGAGGAATTTGTGAAGTCTGACAATGCTTTGCAGAGGAGTCATGATAGAAGATTTAGTAACAGATTTGTGTTTTCTTGGCCTAGATGCAATAAATCTACCTGGTGGCATCAGATCCAGTCAAATGGAAAGCTGTTCAGTGGAAGTGAATTCTCAAGTAGTGTGCTGTTAGGAACTTTGAGGCAGACCCAAATTCACATGCTGGGAATTGAGTTGCATGCGCCACTTAGCAACTGTAACATTCTCTTGTTGCTTACTCTTCTGCTGTCAGTTTTGTAGCATGAGATGTAAGGAAATAGAGAGAAATAGGCGGTGCTGATGGCTGTGTGCTGCTATGTGTGTTCTTTGGCTTTCCTTGAGAAAAAGATGACGTAAGGTAAATGTGAGCTCATCTTGTACTGCATGACTTGGGGCGGGTCTCTGAGCACAGGTGATGGGGCGTTCAGCAGTCACAAGAGTGGAGGCTGCTCTGAGAAGGGCCCGCTGCGTGTTCCTTGCATCGCACTCCTGCCTGCTTCCCTGCAGGGAGTGCCTGCATTGTGCCACAGGTGGCTCAGGACTCAGAGGTACGTGTTGGTCTTCTGTCCTCATGTGTGGCACGAAGAAGAAGCCGTGTTCTTACAGCCTGGGATCTCTGTGTGGTTTGAAAAGCAGCTGGAGATTGGAGGGTGGGATTTCTTATTTTTAATTTTTCATAAATCTAAAATAGAAGCAGCTCTCTGCTTTCAGCTGCTCCAGGAGTTGTGTTTTTGTAGGTTGAGGCCCATTAAAATGAGGGGAATATGCCTTAATGTAAATATGCATGTTTCTTTTAAAAGTAGGTTGATTCTCAAGGTTAGTACTGGTGCGCGAATGAATACTATGCTTATTTATCTTAAGAAATGTTAGGAATAAGTGGAACAAGGTACCAAAGACTTCTGTTACCCCTAATTGTTCACAGCTGGGGGATGAGAGTACATCCAGTGTTAGAAAATGACACAGCTGGATGTCATCGAATCTGAAACTGCCTACTTTGTCCCTTCCTCGAGTCTTTGCTCTTAGGAAAGTGTTCTGCAGATGCTCCCAACCTGGTTGGCCAACTGTATCGCAGTAGTGTTATTTTACATAAAAGATAAGTTCAAGTTATTTGCATTGTAACGTGATAAATGTCAGCACGCTGTGGAAATATCTGCAGTTGAGCTAAATGCAGGCTGAGCGAAGAGGTTGAAGGTCTTCCCAGATCAGCTGCTCTGGGAGCCATGCTTTTTTCTCCAGACTGCAGGCCGCATTAGTCAGTATTTCAGGGCGATTATCTCTGACTGTGCCCTCGGAATCTTGTTTCCACAGCAACGCGAAGCTGCTGACAAAACATCCCTTTTAAACTTCAGATGGGTCAGTTCTGAGTTCTCAGTAGTCAGTTCTGAGTTGTAATCGTGGCGTCGGCCCGCAGCGCTTTGTACCTCCGAGTGCTGCGAGTGGCTGCAGGACGGCATCGGGCCGCTGACCCCACAGTGCGGCTGAGGGGCGGCAGAGGAGGCGGTTGTTTGTCTGCATCTGCGTGAAGCAGCAGCTCTCTGTGGGATGTGGCTGCGGCCAGGAGCTGGCTCCTTTCTCCAGCAGCTGCGGCGTGCTCTCACTTGTTCCAGCTCCAAAATGAAACGTGTGAAGAAATGGGTGGGAGAGTGTGCGGCAGCCTCTGTGGTAGGGGCTGAGCTTTGGTGCTCGTCCTGTACTGCGTGGTGAAAAGCTTTCCTGCCCTGGGAAGGCGTTAATGCAGGGGGGCTGCACGCCTGCTGCTCATCGCAGTTGGTTTGCGGCCAGAGGCAGCCCTGCCCTGGGTTGGACCGCAGTGCCCGGGCTGTGCAGCCGTCAAGGCCGGCTCAGGGCAGCACGGCGCGGCTCCCTGGGCCATACGTGCTCGTCTGTTTGCTTTGTGCTGCTGTGTGGGATGTTCTGTTTAGTCAAAACTTTGTCATATATTTACCTTAAATGTATTACCTTAATACTGGGAATGATAAACGGTAGCGCCAGGGCTTGTATTGGTTCGTACGTGGTGTCTGGAAAGGATCTGGCTAATGGTGCTGCTGTAGGTTGTCACAGGATGGTAGCTGCAGCTTGAAATAGTAATAATGTATATGCTGGAGTTGGGCTGTTGCAAAATCTGTTTAATTTTATCACATTACAGATAAATAGCATTCACAGCTGTGGTTCCATCAGCTGGTGAAGCCGCACATCATGATGGGTATAAATCCTTCCTCTTGAATACGTAGTGCTGGTAATGAGATGCACCATCATGGGGGTAACCCAGAGCCCGTAGGGCGCCATGTGCAGCGGTGGGTATATGTTAAGGGCTATAAACTAGAAGCTATGGATTGGCACTTAGAAAATTACTGGTATGGGAACTGGTATTCCCAGTTCATGGATCTCTCAAAAGCCAGCAGGTTCTTGGCTCTGGGAGGCAGTGCTGGTTGGCTGCTTCAGTGAAAATAACAACACTTAACAAGATCCAGCAGAGCCCGGTTAGGCTGTGCACAGTGGGACAGCACTTCCAGAATGTGGATTATCTAAATTAAGGATGTGCTTTGGGATGTATATGTGAAGCTATTTCTTCTTGAACTGTAGGGGGAGCCCAGGCAATTATTTGTCAAAAGATTAGATCTCTAATTCTGGCTAAGGCTGATCAAGGTGAATCCTGTGTTAGGTGGTAAGCAAGCTGTTCATTAACTGCAGTGAGTTTTTGCACAGGGGTTTTGGATTTGCATTTCCTGTCACTGCCAACGGACTCCGAGCAATGTGTTCTGTATTCCTTCAGCTGCTCTGGGGAGCAGCACTGATGGTAAAGGATTGTGAGGAGTAGGAGGGGCTGTGGTTGGGTCTGGCTTGCAGAGTACTCAGTTATCTTAGTGTGCAGTGATTCCTGTGTCATGACATTATGAAGCAGCATGTAATCTCATAGGCTGAATATGGGTGCGGTTGTAGCACGTGTGTGAGTGGGAACACGTGACTTCAGTTCTGCTGAATTCAGTCTCCTGGGTACCTTTCATGGATAGGGACCCGGTCTTCTGCCTAAATTACAGGGAAGAGATTGAAGCTGTTAGTGGCCTAACCTGCCTTCTTTGTCTTTTAACATCAGCATCTTCGGGGCCTTCGTGACCCACCTTTATGTGAGAATCAACAACGTAGACAGACATCCAGCACTGCAAGAGATTAAGGCTTTATTTAAGCAGCATCAAGTTGTACACGTTGGGCATTTTGCCTTGTTCTACTTGTCATAGCTGCTCCTGGCTGATACATATGGTTCTTCATTGTGAGAGCAAAATAGGCTTCAGTCAATGCAAAGAAGAGAATAAGCTTATTTAAAACAATAAAGTGATCTCTAAGATTCCTTTATTTCATTCCCAAGTGCAGGCTGTTCATGCTTAAGAATTTCTAGCTTTGTTTTGTGCTGGTGACTTCCTGTTCTGGCCTACTGGAAACACCTGGGGGGGCGTCCCGAGCAGCCCAGAGAGCTGCCATTAGGGAGGTGGCATTTTGTTATTGTTTGGTTTGGGACTTGAGGGCTGCTGATGTACTGTGTACTAACAGCAGGTGTTATGAATGCTTACTGCATGGAATTTCAGAGCACTTCATGAAGCACTGGAGTTCACTGTTTCCAGAGGCATGTAACATTTGTGTTTCGTCTGTGCTTATAGATGAGTTACAGGTCTAAGCAGATCAAAGTGATTCTGTGGGGGGAGGGCAGTAAAAGGGATGTCACTGCATGTGTATGAGCTACATGAATTTACTAGCAGCATAAATTCTATATCATTTTTGGTAATAAAAGTGAGAAATGTAAATGTTTTTGCATACTGAAGGTACAGTGCTGTCTCAAAGACATGTTATTGCACCATAAATGTGCTTTGTGGTAGAAGAACCTCGAAGGAGCCAGACATCAGAGTTCCTTTCAGTCCTCTTCTGATTGGGTTTTCGTATTTCGTTCCGGCTCACCCGCTTGCCAGATGCTATGTAAGGCCAAGAAGGAACGTCCTGGGATTTGATGGTAAAAAATCCGTAGGATGAAAAGCGTGGTTAGCTGGCAGCATGGCTGTATTTTCATGTGAAATGGCTGAGACCAATAAATGTCTAAGTATAAGCTTGATAAGTATTTTTTAAGAATTCTAAAGTAGTGAATAAAAAGAAATCTGAAAGGAACAAGAGATCTTTATATATTAAAAATCATGAGCATTTAACTTCTAATTATATTAAAAGCATATGGTAATGTAATTAAAGAGAAATTATCGTAATGAGATGCTTTGCCATTCGTATAAACAAGACCTTAAAGAAGATGCTAGAATAGCCTTGTAACCATTCGTAGCCTTTTTGCTCAGTAATGACTCCAGGCTGCGCCTTCTGCAGAGCCTCGCTGCTGGGCTGGGGCGGTGACGCTCCTGGTGAGTGGTGGGCATTCTGAGCAGGAGGCCTGAGCTGCTGTGTTGGTGTAGCTCTGAGTGCTGCCCTGCACTTCTTACCTCAGTGTGCCCTAAGTGTGGCCTCAGTGCGCACCATCAGTGCTGCTGCAGGGCTGCTCCTTGCTTCCCTTCGTGCGAGTATTTTATTTTCTGGACCTCTGTTGTCTTTGGAATTGAAATGGGAGAGGTGTCTTCAAGTTCCCCATTCCCATGTTCATGGAGGTGCAGAAAATGCAGTTCAGGGGAGGTGTGAGACATGGTGTAGGATTCTGCTGCTTGAAAGATGGCTTCAGAGAGCTTTTCCGAAGTGAATGGGTTAACCCAGGATTAACCCATTTCTTGTCTAAAATTTGTTCTTGATCACAGTATACAGGAAAAGAGTCAAACAATTTTTCCACGGGGCAGTGAAGGAGGTGAATGTGTCTGTCTTTGTTCAGGTACTTGGGATTCAGCAGGCTGAAAGTTGACTGCCAAAGGTCATGACTTGTAGGTACCCAAATAAGTTGAAGGACAGAAAAAATATTGTTGCGCTGTCATCAAATTAAAAGATACTTGTTACTGTCTTCTTCATTTGATAAAAATAAATGTAAAAACAAGTGAGCAGTCCTTGCGTTCGGTAGAATTAACATTCTTGCTTTCTGAATTGAATGAATGAATTTTAACTTTTAACACGAATTATTGATTCTGTTCTAGTTCTGCCTACGATAACGTCAACAAAGTTCGAGTTGCTATAAAGAAAATCAGTCCTTTTGAGCATCAGACATACTGCCAGAGAACTCTGAGAGAGATAAAGATCTTACTGCGCTTCAGGCATGAGAATATTATCGGAATAAATGATATTATCAGAGCTCCAACTATTGAACAAATGAAAGATGTGTATCCTTTCAAAATCTGTTATGCTTAGTGATTGATACCTTCTTCTCTGTTTTCATTAGATCCCTCTTCATCCTTATCCTTACCAAATTTTAATAAAAGCTGGCTTTTATTACTTTAAACTGGAATGGAAGTTCATAGTATTTGATGGATTTGTAGATGCATTGGTTGATAGATTTGATTCCTAGATAAGTGTGAGGCTTTTTTTCTCTCCATATTTAAAAAAAAAAAAAAAATTCCAAGGCAAAGAACTCAATGTACATTTAGTCCAGTCAGTCTTTGAACTACAATCACTTTATGCAGAGCCTTTGTTACAACTGTCAGATTGCTTCAAGGAGAAAATGGAATGGTAAAGCTCCGAGGTAACTGTGTAAGATTTTCCTAAAGAATGGAAAGGATACATTTGGGGCAGGGGATAAACGAGGCCAAACATCCCCCCACTCTCACTCTAGCCTTGCAGTGCTTCTTGCATATATGAAGTCTGAAACTACACATGAGCTGGTAAACGTGTACTCACTGTTGGCTTCATGTGTCTGTCTAACATATCAAGGCTGTCACAGCTGAGAGGTTCTGCCTGTGATGCCAACCTTAGTTTGGAGTCAACTCACATCATTTCACTAAGTCTGTATATATTGTTTCCTATTGGCTTCACAGATTTTCACAGATGTCTGCCTGTTTAAAAGCACAAGGCGTTGAATTGAATCTAGGTCAAATGTTCTCACTTCACTAATTAGCAGTGTGCTCTTTGAGTTCAGTCTTCCGTGGGATTCTGAGGTTGCATTTCTTTGGCCACTGGGTGCTGTAGGTGTGTGCTCTTAAAAAGATGTCCTGGTTGTGTGGTGTGATCGGAGCATGCAAAGGAAGGGATGGAAATGCCCAGCTGAAATGGCAGAGGTAGTGGCTGGTGTTTGGGGTTGTGGATTTGTTAGTTTTTTAGTTGTATTTTGGTGGAAAACTGTCACAGAACTACACTTTGAGAGTTCTGGGGCTGAGTTGAATTAAAGGAAAGGAAATTTTGGCTCAATTCATTTTTGTCAAAGCAGAATTAAACCTTTTTATGTTAATTTCAGTCTTGGGAAAGAATAATGTGGTGAAAGACACTAGAATTTAATTTGAGCACAGTCTTTGCTTACCAATATAGTATGATAAACGTGGAGTAAAGGAGAACATTTTGGAAGTGGCAGAGACTGATCGGAAGTGATTGGATTTTTCACCTTGAAGTGTTTGTGCAGCAGGAAGCTAATATCTCAGCTTATTACTCATGAAATGAAAACAACTTGTATTTCTTGGCAAGCAGCATAGAATGCTAGTCTCCATAAGATTCCAATAAAGATCAGTCTCTAATATGAGGAGATAGTTTGATTATCTTGAGGGGACCACTTTCTGATGCCTCTTAATTCTCTGAGGGTCTCTATCATGTATCAGGATTGATTTGATCCAAAGTCTTTAAAGCAAGAATCAACCAAATAGTTCCAATTGTTGTGAAGCAAATAGAGAAAAGAAAAAAATGGTTTTAGAAGTTTCATTTGGTACTGTATGTTGATATCTAACATGCCACCAGCTTTGTTTTGCTGCCTTACATCTGATTCCTTACAGATACATTGTGCAAGACCTTATGGAAACAGATCTTTACAAGCTCTTAAAGACTCAACACCTCAGCAACGACCACATTTGTTATTTCCTTTACCAGATTCTGAGAGGGTTAAAATATATCCATTCTGCCAATGTGCTTCATCGTGACCTCAAACCTTCGAATTTGCTGCTCAATACCACTTGTGATCTCAAGGTTAGTGGAAATTTCTTAAAAATTTTGCTCCTATGGTCTTCATCAACTATATAATCTGTTATAACTGTGAACAACTGTGAATGTGATAGTGTTATTGGGGATTAATGTGATTTTTGTTGTGGAAAGGTTGCCAAATCATTATTAATTTTCGTAAAATGATGTTTGAGAACTGTGCTCTGTTACACTGTTCTAATGAATGCATCGCTGTTTCCATCTGGAGGCTGGCTTTGAAACAGCCTCTTTAAAAGCTGGTGAAAATACCAATCTGAAACACAGTTGTGTTTACTTGGAAGGTAAACTGACAGTTGTGTGTATTTCAAGTCTTGAATCCCTGTATTAAAACTGTTAATCATTCTGAGTTGGAAAAGAGCTTCATAATAGCAGACAACCAAAATGATACGTTAAAGTCAGTGCTGATTGGAAGCAAAGCCATCAACTGGGGAGAGAGCATTGCTAATTTATGTTTTCAGTCATGGGTTCTTTATGAATTAATACTGCAGATAGATGATCTTAGAGCTGTGACAGTTCTTGGAAAATGTTACCTTGTTGTTTAGTGGCATTCAGTAAAGCAAATTAAATGTGAAAATGAGAACAGAAATGAAGAACAAAACAGAAATCACACCTTGCTGTAAGTTTCTGCTCCTGTGTGATTGTAACTGTCACGCTTCTCCCTGTCATGGTCTTTCAAAAAGAGGTGACCAGGATTTCAAGGTGCTCCTACCCAAATGAAGAAGAGCTGTGTTTAGCCTAGGTCTTCCCATCTGGAAGATACTGCTTGAGTAAAGAATGAACGCAATAGAAATGGATGAGGTTCTTAGTGGCAAGGAGAGGTAATGAACTACTACTGTCCTTAGCTATTGAAAATGAAAACTGGATGGGGCAAATGAAAGGAGCAGCTGGCATGCTCAAAGTGAATGGATGTAGTAGTTAACGTTCAGCTTTTTTAAGGTGTGGAAATTGATACATAGAGTAGATATTAAGGTAGTGTGACTTACACACCAAGCAGGTAACCAGAAGAAAAAGGTTTTGAATGCTACCTCTGGTTTAGAATTCCATGGTGGTAAGTGCGTGGAAAATGAGAGACTTGCAGAAAGCCGTGGGAGCGTGTTTCCTTGTACACATCAAGTACTTCCAAGTATTTACTGTTGGCTACTCATGGAATGAGATTGGAGTGTACACGGCTTTGATCTGATTGGTACAACTGTTCTGTTACGTGCTGTTGTCCCCACTAATTACACTGATTTTTTTTATAGTGGTTCTAACATGCTAATTAAAGAACACAGTGGTAACAACTGACCCTCTGCAGAATGTGGACCGGCTGCTGGCCATACAAGTTTGTCAGAATTCCGAGAAAAATCTTTGCTGCCTAGGTGCTCTATACACTGGTCCATTCCAAATGCCGACCGCTCCATTAGTTTGCTCTGTATTCCCACTGCTCCTTGTCTGCCTTTCCCAACGCATCCTGCTGGACGAGTCGCTCTGCCTCTTGCCCTGGGACTGCAGCAGCTGTTGTCACATCAGAGTTCCTCAAGGCATTAACCCCTTCATGAAAGAAATGGAATAAAATCTGTAGTAGAAGCAGGAAGGAAAAGTTTGAGCGTAGCTGTGTGTGTGCAGTTAAAGAAAGAAGTGTTTTAGGACAAGTAAGATGCTCATAAAAAGTAAATTAAGTTTGCTGGGCGGCAGCGTATGAGCTCAGTAAATATTGCTCTGATTTCTTTCTTGGGTATTAAAAAGAGCACGCTTCTGCAATGTGTGCTTTCCTAGTGCAGAATGTGGTAGTCTGTATGACAGAGCAGATGCTTTTTCTTAACCTAAAGGGAACTGTGGTGTTGTGTTATTACCACATCTGAAGTGTAAACAATGGAATTGAAAAGAAAGTGTGTGTTGGGCCTTGTCTGGTGAGCACTGATTTGTGCTGACTTGTTTCTTCTAGGGCTGTTCTGCCAGTCTCTGTTATGCACACGTGCATGCTTACAAAGTGATCATTGCACTTAAATTCAAAACAGTGTCCCATGAAAATGAACAGCTTTAAGTCATGCTTTCAGGGGAATGAAAATAGAAATTTTGTTCCTCTTAAGTGTTAACGCTGTTAATTGTTCTTTAATGGCATTGTGACAGAGAGCTGCTGTTTATTCACGTTTCTAGTTTCCTTATTTTCTTTTTGGAGAAAGGACAGTAAATGGCTCTGAAAGCCATGGAGCCTCCTTATCAGAGTGGATAAAAACACTTTCTCCTTTTTGCCCATATCACTAGTGTACATCAGAGATGATTTTTTTTTCATGATTAGATAAAATTATTTTCCTGGCATAAGATTGAGAAATGTTCTCTTGTGGGTTTTTGTGCTCATGCTTCCTTCAGCAGCTTGTAATCTCTCCGGTACACCATTATTTCATGATGCTTTTTTTTTTTTTTTTGCAGATAGACACTGTTGTAATGGTACTTTTGTAAAATGGAGTTTTGAACTGTTCTTCAAATGTGTTGGTCGTTAATTCTTTTTGTTGTTGGAGAGCTTAATCTCTTCTTCTTTTTTTTTTTTTGTAAAATTCAAATAAGTTGGAGCAGTATGCTTTACCCCCTTCCTGGCAGATACAAGGTAAAATGAGCCCATAGCAGAGCATAAACTGTATGCCAGAAATGTTTTCCCTCAAGCTATTCAGACTACTTGTTCTCCTTGACCTGTTTGGGGCCTTATCCAAATAGCCTTTTTGTATTTGAGTTCCAAATATTTTTTCCAACCTTTGTGAGATAATTTATTTCTGGAAGTATGTGCTAGCATCACTGTCTTTGTAAGTGTAACATCGTAGGTGGGGTGACTTAGAAATATTGCAGTATGGGAGCTGTATGTATGTATGTCTGATATACTTGTTCTTTTTTTTTTTTCTTTTTAATTTAAAACCAGATTTGTGACTTCGGACTGGCTCGTGTTGCAGATCCTGACCATGATCACACAGGATTCCTGACAGAGTATGTGGCCACGCGTTGGTACAGGGCTCCTGAAATCATGCTGAATTCTAAGGTAGGAACTGCAGGGTGCTGCTGTGGTGCTTCTGTTGCTGATTATTCACTTGTGAGCACCAAATTTTTCTCCTTTCTCCTGCTCCCTCTGGATTGTTTGTTTTTTTACAATTGGAGCTCATGTATAATGTTGAGGGAACAGAGAAATGGATTTACAACATAGCTGTTGGTTTGCAGTAAATTTGGGATTTCAGGTACAATTATTGGATACTACAGCTGAGTAGAGGTGTGCTTGAGTTCCCCATATGCCTCATCTCTTGCCATTCACGAGACTTTATTCTGTCAGATGCTCTGTTTTGTAGAGCAAGACAGAAATGCTGGTGATGAGGGCACTTCAGTGTATTCAAGAAGGTTTGCAAGTGTTGCCTTAGTGTTAGTCAGTCTGTTTTCTGTATGATGCAACGGGTGACCTCCAGAGCCTTTGCAGAAGTTACCACAGCGGTACGCTTGGTAGTGTCAGTGTGACAGCTCTGTATTCTGTATTCCTCAAAGGCTTTGTAGGAAAACTGCTTCAATGGCTGTTCAGTTTGATTTTATTGATTGATTGATTGCAGCAATGTGCATGTAGAAAATAATTATCTGCTTAGTTGAGTTTTTAGGCTCCTTATATTTTAAGCTTCCATTGCGGCTGTAAGAATAGGGTAGCTTACCTTTATTTCTGGATTATCGGCAGCTTTTACAAGAAGATATCTCATGTATTTCTCAGGAGGTGCACAGTGTATGATGTTCCTGGTCAATAACCTGATTTCTTTCAGAACTGGTGTGTAGAAAACAAGCAGTCAGTGATGGGATGCTGAGAAGCTGGTGCTGAGCGGGTGGTGGATTCAGCAATCACTTGCTTTTGTGCGAGCTCCTTGCTGGTGGGAGGGGGAGCAGCAGGCAGCAGGCTATGGGAGGGTAAGGCGAGGGCATCTGTGAGGCCAGTAGTTCTTGAGGTAGAGTTGCCTGTGTATTACCCAGGCACCAGGGTGGATGCCTAAGAAAAGGCTTAGATTCCAAAGTGTATAACTCAAGTTACTCACCTGGAGATGTTGTTTGTTCCATTCTTCTTATCGCAGCATTTGGCCTTCTCACATCATGTTTACTTCTTACTTTCCTACTGTGTTTACAGATCAGCTAACCAACAATCTGTGTTGCCCTTTCACTCCCTTGGTGATGAAGGTTTCTTACTGACCTATGTGTGGCTTTTTCCTGCTGCTCACGTGTTCAGCATAATGCTGGGAACCTCAGTAACCTTGATGCTCTGAACTTCTAAGAGTCCAAGTTAGTGTAAGGCCTGTTAATGAAATCTGCTGATGTAAATTGGCTATAGAATTAGGAAGCCTCACAAACATATGGTTGGTCATGTACAGCTAACCTTACTGAATCCCTTTGGAAGAGTGTACCTTGCGTATTTCAGGTTTTGCTACTCATTTGAAGTAGTATTTTTGATCTACAGTTCTTAATTATTTCATTACATACCAGAAAAATTGAACAGCATGAACAGGCACGACACATTTAAACAGTTTCAGTGCATTTGTACTAAAGTAATGTGTTACTGCAGTTATGCAAAAATATATTTGATTAAAAATGGTGGGTTTTGTTTTGCTTTTCTTGCAGGGTTACACCAAGTCTATTGACATCTGGTCAGTAGGCTGCATTCTGGCAGAGATGCTCTCCAACAGACCCATCTTTCCAGGAAAACACTACCTTGACCAACTTAACCATATCCTTGGTAAGTTTTACATAATAACATTTCCTCATCCATCCACTTCTCTTCATCTTTTCTACCAATCTGGGTCAGCCATTTTTTTTCTTTTAATCTTTCAGTTACTTTAGTGTATATATTGTTCTTTAGTCTAATCCATGGTAATGTATGTATGAATTGTCTTCAAGAACATATAATTTAAGGATCTGTAGATGCATTTTGTGTTCCCTGTAGTTATTTCTGTAGTGATTTATGGAGTAAATAATTGACTTGGAGGGTGTTTATTTATTGTATCAGCAGAGATGTTTTAGAAAAATTAATAAACAAAGAAGCTCACATACCAAAATGTCTAAGTCCATTTGTAAAAGTTTCTGTAGGTAAACTTATATCAATCAGATCTTATAAACAAAATGCTGCTAATTGGAAAACTCAAATGCATCTGTTTATTTATGAGAAAACAAATAACCAACAGTTTAATAGTAAGGGTTGCTAAACATTCTGTGGTATTCATTGCTCTTAGAACACGTGGTGTGGATTCTTCTTTGCAGCACTTTTAATGTTGGCTTTTAGGAAACATGATGTGACTGCTATAATGTGACTTTCATAGGAATGCAGTACTGTTTGTGTTTTTATTTTTATAGGTATACTTGGATCCCCTTCCCAAGAAGATTTGAACTGTATAATAAATTTAAAAGCCAGAAACTATTTGCTTTCCCTACCACACAAAAATAAGGTACCATGGAACAGGCTGTTTCCGAACGCTGACCCCAAAGGTATTTTATGCTCTATTACGTTGTATCAGATTTTCAAAAGTGGAAATGAGCACCAAAATCAGTGGCAGAACGGGATATTTTTTAGAACCGCTTTGTAGACCCACTATATAGAATTTATCTGAGTTGGAATAAGAACATCAGGGTCCATTAGAACACCTATATCAGTCAGGTGTGAGATTATAAACCAGCATGAAACTCTTCTCTCATTCTAAATAAGTCAAAAATTGCGTTATGGTCTTTAGCTTCTTTGTAAAAGATGGGAATCCCAGCTGTTGTTGTTGTCTTAGAAAGTGTAGTTCAGTCAGATATGCAGCGTTGGCATTGGACGTTCACAGTTTGTTTTGTTACATCACTGGTATTTCCTTCTAGCTTCTACTTTGTGTGGTTCAAGGATTGCTGTATGCACAGCACAGCTCTCATACTTGCTCTGACACAGTGCATGTCACCTGAGCTGATGAAATAATTCGTTTTCAGTCAATATGATCAGGTACTGAAGTGTCATGAAAAAGCTGATTTCTGCAGCTGAAACAGTAGAGCTGATCATCCTTATTGAGGGAAACAGCGTGATTTATTCTGTTTTTGTAACTGCTTGTCAGTGTGAGAAATCTTTACTGGGGTTTTTGACAGCTTAAATGGCAGTGAAGCTCATGTGCTTAGCTGCTGGGGAACATGCAGTCAGTGTGACTTCGTAACCTTTTTCCATCTAAACCTTCAGAGCAGCTTTAACAGAACAGGTTTTCAGAAAGCTCTTTGCCATCGTTTCAGTGTGCACAACGTGCTTTGGCATGGAGAAAGCAAGGGGTTTCTAGGTCTGAAAACAGGCCTTCCAAAGGGTGTATGTTTTTCTATACTTGTTCTTAAAATGTACCAGAGCAGGCCGAAGGAAACTGTAATTTAGGAATGCTGATAAGATGGACAAAAAAAGACACACTGCCCAACTCAGAGGAAGCATTTTGCTGTTTCCGTTGCTGCTACTGCTGTAAATGAGAATTAGCACTTAGGGAAGCTTGTTTTTCGTGTGTAATATCAGTAGCATTTATTGTACTTTGCCATTTGAAGTGTGTATTAAGCTCTTATTTGCTTGTTTTTTCATCTTAGCACTTGATTTGTTGGATAAAATGTTGACCTTTAATCCTCACAAGCGAATTGAAGTGGAACAAGCTTTAGCCCATCCATATCTGGAACAGTATTATGATCCAAGTGATGAGGTAAAGACATTGTTAAAATGTGAATCTTGTTGATAAAGTGATACAATGTGTTATTCTCTTCATTAGTTTATGGACAATGTTTCTACTTGTGGAATGAAGAGTGGATGATGTCATTTTACCAACGTGGTTAGAAATGTATATTCTGCTTCCCAGTGGAAATTTAGAGTAGTATTTCGAGCCTTGCCAACACCTCAAGTGTTCCAAATGGAGACTCGTAGCAAGCAGTTGAAGAGCTGTATGTGCTCTTTACATCTGAAAATAATGCTGCTACTTTATAGGCATCTTTTGAGAAATTGTAAACTTTTGTTGCAAAGTTTAAACTTTTAAGAGGTGGATTACACTTTATATCACAGGCCTAAGAGGATCAAGAAGGTTGCTGTTCTCTTGCTCTTTACAAGCAGTAACTTGTATTAAGTGGCCCTTACAGACCGAGAAGTCTTGCTTGTATTTAGGGATATAAAGAATTTGTTTAAATGTTTGTTTAATAAAAATAAGTGGAAAAAAATCAGTCTGATTAACTTCAATCTTTGAAATTAATGTCCTGCTTTTGTTTTGATCCAGTGCTACATTTTGGAGGCACAACACAAAAATAAATATATGCTAAGGAGTACTATTCTGAAAATGGAATTTCTCAGTTCACTGTGGTTTTGTTTCATAGTGGCTGAGGTGAGGCAGGAGAGGTAACAGAACTTACCATTGTGTTGTGCTTTAAAAGCCCCCAAAACTGAGCTTACTGGAGTTGATATAATACTGATGAGATTTCAGGTTACTTGTAGAGGAGGGGAGGAGGAAAAATGCAGGTTTTCCTTGAGGGATAGATTTATTCTGAGAAATCTGATGTTTCAGATTTTTGTTCAGGTAGTTACTGAGATATAAGCTGTTGTTAAATATTATGCTTTGTTTTGCATTTGACTGTCATTTGAAATTTTTTCAACTAATATATGAAGCATATAAGGAACTAATTGAATGAGTTGTTCCTCATAGACTGCAAAACACTGCATGTTTCTGTGAACAGGCTTTTAGATGTTTTTTCCCATTCAGGATCTCCGTTAATTTCAACTGAACAATAATAGTTTAAAAAAGATGAATTATTACCTTTTTTCTTTAATTTTATCAAGCCTGTAGCTGAAGCACCCTTCAAGTTTGATATGGAATTGGATGACTTGCCGAAGGAAAAGCTGAAAGAACTGATTTTTGAGGAAACTGCTAGATTCCAGCCAGGATATCGATCTTAAATTGTGCATAGGTAAAGTTACAGCAATAAGAAATCATTTGACCAGAAGAATTTTGGAACTCAGTGGTTACTGCTAGTGAGATGTATAGCTGACAATTTCTGTTGACTTGCTAACTAGCTGCTGAAGTGCAACTTTCTGCTTGTTCGATTGACCTCAGTCCTGTTCTCTTACCGAAGAAATGAGCATAGATTGCAGCGCTGAACTGTCTGCAAAGAATCTGGGCAATGGTCTTGAGATGTTTACCTGGTTCTCAGGTTGCATTTAAGGAATAAGGGTTACATTTGATTTTATTCTCCAATAAAAGTGGTGAGAACGCTACTGAAATGCAAATCTTAAAAACAAAAACCACAACTTTCCAAGGGGTCAGTGATCTTCATAGAAGATAACAGTATTTTGTCATGTGGCTTCAAATGCTCCTTAAAATCTCTTCCTTAAATTTAATGTGCAGAGGAGAAATCTCTTGAACTACTCTAAAAAAAAAAAAAAAAGCCCCAAACCTCAGAACCATGAATCTTCTGTGAGACTTCAATTCTAAGTACCTCTGAGATAATTGTATGAGTAATTAACTATGTAGCTGTTTGTAAATCAGTTATGATTACATTTGCTAGTCCTTTGAAGATCTAAACATGCTTAATTTGAATTTGCTGATATTCACTGCCTGTGTTTTGTTTCAAATCAATAAACTTGTCTTCACGTACTTTGAGGCTTGCAAGTCTTGGTAGTGTCATACAAAATTGGTAACATAATTAACAGTATATTTTCTCTAATACTTGTGGAATGAATGTTTTTAAGTAACTAAGCTTTGTAACTGGACAAGAAACTGAAAATACAAAGAGAACTGCCCGATGTAGGTTGCCCTATTTTGTGGCCTTAAAAATGATTTCCATGGTATTCTCCATCAGCAGTTCACAAATAGAATCTCTGGTTGACAGTTCCAGCAGAAAGTTCTGACTCTGAGCCTGTGCACTTCCCTGAGCCATCTGTGGCTGTGGCAGCAGCGTGTAGGAACTTTACTGCTTTGCTATAACCAATAATTCTTCTGGACTAAAAATGGGATTTCTGTTCCTGCATTGCTTATGCTTCTAGTCTCTTTTAACTATTACTTGGTAAGAAAAGAGGAAGGAAAAAAAAAGTTGAGTAAACTGTAAATAGTTTTTCCTCCTTTTGTTACTAGCTTGAATATTAAATGATCGTATTGAACATAAAAGCTTACAACTGAAGTCATTTTGATTTTTGGGAACAGTGAATCTTGCTTATTGAACTTACTAGCTAACATATGAAGCTCTTATAATAATTAGAATTTAGGTAAATCTGAGCCTTATGCTGTTGGACATTCCACAATAAGGCAGATGGTGCCTGCTTCCCTCCTGTGTTGTATAAAGCTAATTCTATACGAGGGCACTGGGAGTGTGTGCACATTCTGGAAGAAAATTGTCTAACTGGAGTAAGATGAAGGCCGTGGAATCAAGGAGGGAGAGCAATAGCTGACACTGTGGTAGATCACAGATCACCATCTCTGCTACTTGCCCCTGCCCTAGGTTGTGTTAGGGATTAAGGGGTTAGGAGTACAGATGTCAGTGATCCAGCGCTAAGAGAAAGCTCTGATCTGCTAAAAATGTTACCTTTCAGTGCTGCTATGAAGAGTTGATTTGGCCAGTAACATTCTGAAATTTAAGTATTTTACTTAACTAGGTAATGATTCACGAGGAACTGTATGAGTAATTTGTGGTCAGAATTATTAGGTATTCCACAACACAGCATTCAAACGTAAGTAGCTGACATCCTAGTGAAGGCCAGCCCTGAGCAGTTGGCTCAGACTGCACAGTAACTCTCTTCTGTATATTTCTGCTCTCCTCCGCAGCCCCTTGCTATCTGGCTCTTCTCAGTGTGTTCTTTGCGTTGTCATTTTTGACTCTAGCTTTTGGAATTATGAAGCAATGTGGGAAAAAAAAAACAGTTCTTCAGATAACCGAATAATGTAGGTCACTCATTTGGAGAAAGGTAGAAGTAGGAAAATGTGTTAAGACAATGTTAAGATTTCCTTCACTGAAATGTCTCTGCTTTTTTTTTTTTTTTTATAGGACAAGGACTTAAAGGACTGGGCATGCTCAAACGTTGCTGTTCCTCTTCCCAGTTCTTTACTGTTGGTCATGTCTTGTGGCCTCTCTCAGCTTATCCACTAACTCCTTTGAGCCATTCAGGAGGGCAGTTCCTGGTAGTTTTGGCTTTTCATGCTTTCAATGAATCTTTTAAGCCTGAAGAATTGTAATTGACACTCCTATGCGTAATGCCCGTTGTTGACCTGTTGCAGTACTGTACTGTAAGTGCACCTACTGCTGGCCGTGTTTTAACTGCTTGCTTTCTGGTTTGAGAGATGCAGTGGTTCCTTTCACTCCTGGATTAATATCCAAGAAGATAATTCATTAACTGATGCGAAGTTTACACCATGAACTATGTTTTTCTGACTTTACTGAAGTCGCTGGCATTTTTTTTAGAAAAGCTACTATTCAGGGCACTTTAAGTCAGTGACATCCCAGATTTTTTTTGCACTTCCTTTTTAAATAGAAATGGTTAGCATCCAGTGAGTGGGGTTTTACCATTATGCTCTGGATTACAGCATAAGTCGTGTTCGTGTTAATCTTGCTTATGCACTTGTTTGGGTGTCCTGTGCTGTACATGCAGGTATTCTATACAGTGTAATAGCCACATAGGAACCCATCTGAATTGAAGTCATCTAAGAAACATTTTACCATGCATTGACAAAATTTGTACTTTTTTTTCCCTACCTTTTTCAAAAGAGATCATTTTAAGTTTAGCCATGCTGGGAGGGGTAGTACTTCCAAAGTTCATACCTTGTGGTCGTGTTTATAAGGCTTGTGCAAAGAGAATGAGTGGCAGCTTGCCATCCTATTTATTCCCTGTGTGAGGGGAGATTAACAAAGAACATAATGGCACGATGACCTAATGGTGAATGCTTTTCTTTGTGGAAGGCATCCGAATGTGGTAAGTGAGAAACCAAAATATGATGTTAGTAAACTCAGCCTGCATACTTCATGCCAATGAAATGCTCCAAATGAGGACTGGTAGTTTTACATCTGAATCTTATCACTGACATTCAGAATTCTCGCAGAGAGGAACACTGCATCTTTAAATGAGAAAGTTTGAATTTCCTTTTGCTCCTACAGCATGTCAGCATCTCAAGTTCATTTCTTGCAACCTACACTATGGTGATTTGTAATCAAGCCTCCATGAGCTCGTGACATAAAGTACTGTTCTGTTGTCAAGTACTATCAAACTTTTCTGATAATGCTGAGTTAGGACAACCAAACAAAGCTAGCACTAAATAATGTTTTAAATTGTATACCTTTTAATGATCTTTTCAAGTATTTGTTACTGAAATTGTATAATGTGGAGTTTACTAGGTGTTATGTTCCAGTGCAGTGCCTCCTTTTCTTTCCCCACTGCTCTCTGTGGTGAGAAATTTGCCTTGTTTAAAATGATTACTGTGCCCTCGCATGACTGTTAAAGCTTTCTGTGCAAAGATGATTGTTTAAGTGCCACATGCCTATGATTGAGAGAAAAAAATCTATTGTTACCTCTGAGTTGTGTTCAACTGAAATGCTATTCAACAAATAACTTAGGAAAAATAGTTCTATTTTTAGCTTTTCATATCT
The DNA here is from genome assembly GCF_905368555.1 of Meleagris gallopavo. NCBI lineage: Eukaryota > Metazoa > Chordata > Aves > Galliformes > Phasianidae > Meleagris > Meleagris gallopavo. Next base: position 556,130 of record NC_139420.1, read on the forward strand.
CTGCTGTCTTCTCAATTTATTTTGGCAGCAGTGAAGAATGGATTGTATAGACTGCTTGCTAATATGAACAAAATGCACTTGTAATTCCTGGAAATAAATTTAAACCTTATATCTTCACATTAACATAAAGAATTAGTTTTTGGTTTCCTCTTGGGTAATGTGTTTGAATGGAAATCAGATTCAGTTGCTACTGCAGTATTACAAGGATGCTTGCTGGTTAATGAATCCAGGCTTCCTCACTCCACTTAGTCTGCTTTTCAAAAAAAAGAAAAAAAAAGAAAAAAAAAAAGAAAGCCATTAACTTAGGTTTCAATAGGCAAGGGTGCTTACAAGATTCCATTTCAGATTTTTTCTTTGAGTTTGAGTCTTAGTCTACCAAAACTAATTTTTAATAAGCGATGGTTCATTTTAAGGGGCATTTTCAGTTAGGAAGTTCCTGTGGTACATCTCTACTGTGCGGAACAAAAGGAGCAAAGTCAGGACACTGCACAAGTGATCGTGGAATCTGATATGGAGCCTGTGCTAAAAAAAGTTTCTATAGAAATTATGCACTTGACTGTTGATACTTGTGTAGAAATTTTTTCTGATGTTTCTACACATCTTTACCAAAACGCTTTCTTCACGCAGTTTTGAGAAGCTGAAATATTTCTAGAATCTCTGCTACTTGTACCATCGTCACCATTACAGGAATCGTGGTTGGAAAGATGACTGTTACTGAAATCAGTTTGTAACACCTCAATCCGAATTTAGTAAGGAAGAATTTTTGCAGCTTATTTCATCCTTTTCCCAGTTCTTTTCTTAATACTTTAATTTGGGATTCTGGAGAGGTGAAAACTTACCCTTGCTATCTTCTCTCAGAATGACAAGCCAAGGGTTTGCTTTACCTAACGTGTGGTGCTTTCAGGCTTTCTTCCTTAGCTGTCCTTACTGAACCAAGTTGGAGTCCATCGGTACCAATAACTGCATCCATCAGTCTTCTGCTGAACGCAGTGAACGTTGTTAAGCTGAATGTTATATTGTCAAGTGCAGAAGCGTGACTTTTTCTTTTGTCAGATACTGAAAATGTTTAAAAGAAGGTGCCTATAACACTGTTAGGTCGGCTATTGCTCCATTTTACTTTTCTCCCCTCCCCCCCTCTTTTACCTAGTTTTTGTATATGTAGAGCAGAGACCTGAAACTTGTATTTGAAGTAATATATATTTCATGGTAAAGATGTTTTGGGAATAAGGAATGTAAACAGTTGACTGTCTAAACACTGCAACTGTACTGCGGAAGAAAAACAGGCAAACTTAAACTTCTCTTGGATGCTTTGGCAAAGAAAGCATCTTATTCTGCTATCCTGACTTCCCCAGAATCTTCCTCCTCACTGTCACACGCACCAAGTCTGAGGTGTGCAAGGCCCTGCGTGGGCTGAGCAGTGCTGCTCTGTGAGGTTTCAGCAGCACAGATGGTGACGTGACTCAGCAGTGGCCAAATGCAACCCAAGGAGTTGAGCGTGGCTTTCCTTGCAGAATGGGGAAAAAGAAAAACTTGTTGCAGCCCATTGTGATACGCTATGATATATTTATACCATGTCAAAGTTCTTTGCTGTACTATAGATTTAAACTTTATTAATATATATCTGCTTATGTTAGTGTAGTTTCTATAGTCCTTGGTTATGGAGGAATTTGTGTTGTTACAGCACAGTGATATGGTATAAATATGGGTCTGTACACACAACGTACTCATGAATTTGGTCCCTTGCATAGTACTTTTATATTTGTACAGCGACGTCTTCAAGCAATCCCAGGTTTTAGGGGAAGTATTTTTGTAAATGCAGTGGTTTAAACAAAAAATCCAACCAGTCCATTTACTAAGTTTTAAATGCGTTTGTGGTTCAAAATGGTTTAGTTAATGACTAAAATCAAGACACTAAATTAGTGAAAAGTGCACATTAGTAAAGTGAAGCATACCTTGGTTTTGTGTAGCATGTGCTGTGATCAAGCTAGGGGAAGCATTGGACGAAATGCAAAAGTTGGACTACCTTTGTAAATCTAGAACAAACGTCTGAAGGTTGCAGCTGGATTACTTACTATTGTTGCCTTTTCTAGTGTTGTATCAGTGTAGAGCACTCTTAAATACTCAAACTGCTTTGTCTTTGCTTTGTACTGTTGGTGCCTTCTTAGTCACGTACCCCACATGTCCTGCATAGCTAATTTAGTTAATGGTAAGTTTAAAATAAAATAAAGGAAGATTTTATATTAAAAAAAAAAACCTTTAAAACTTCATTTTCTGTATGTTCTTATTCATTGTAACAATTAAACATTTATATTGTGACAGATTTGTGATTTGGTTAATTTGTATAGATCAGTTGTAAGTAGCAAAGGTTTATATTTGTCTTATTCTTTTAATGTTGTAAACGTACGTGGTTTTCTTCTTTAAATCAGGTAATTAATGTTCTGTTTCGTTTTTGGCATCTGAATCTTGTAAAAACAAATGCAAAGAAAATCATTAAATTGTGTCCCTGTATTACCAAATCAGCATAGTACTGTGCATATGTAGAATGACTGAAACTTCACTTTACAGTGACTGCTGTTTTACAAACCGTGATGCATGTCACATCGGCGTGCCTAAAAGCGCGTCGCCCGAACGGAGCAGTCGCAGGCAGCCTGCATCCATGTTTTTGAATGCACAGTGTGTCTGTTTCAGTGTATGAGTATACCAGTTTGAAATTGGAGTCATCCAAAACATGGCAGGTGAAGTTTATGGACGGGCAAAGAGTTGCATCTTTGTGGCAAGAAAGTTACGAAGTCAACGTTGTGAACTGCTGGGCACAGAGACGGCTTTGGCTCACTCAATATTAGTATAGCTGTAGCCACTTCCCAGGAAGTTCTGCCGAGAAGTACCTGAGCAGTCCTTAGAGAGCAAATGTTTTCAGTTTGATACGAAAAAAAGTTCTTCTCAGGCCGAGGATTGCAGCGTTCTGAGGTGTCTGGGAACAACGCGCTCGGACATCCTTGTAATGGCATTTTCGTGAATATTTTTCAGTCTGAAGTCCAGCTGTGCCAAAGAACTGAGAAAAGGTGTAATTTTATCATGGCAGCTAGAAACTTCTGTATTTGTATGACAACATAAAAAGCCTGACCTGAAACTGACAGGTGCTTGTCAGTAACTGACAGCTCTGTGACGGCTCTAACGGCTGGCTCGTTGAAATTCCTCTCTCCATCCCCTCTCTGGTCTTCACAGCAGTATGCATTTTTTTTTCCAGAATATTGAGAGTTTAATTTTGCCATATATACAGTTATGCACGTTGCTTTTTCATCGACTGTAGCTGCCCTTGTCTGTCTCTGTTCCCCCAGCAGTGCGCGGTTTGGCAGTGGTGTTTCAGCGAGTCACTTCAAAGTTTGACTGAACTGCATCTGGTCCCAGCAGAGGATTTGACAAGCTGCTGCTTGACTCAGTATTTTTGTCGCACTTGTTTAAGTAGGATTAGTAGGAAAACACTTAGCTTTTATTTGCTTTGTTCCAGCAGAATAGGACGCTGATCCTTCCTGTCCGTGAGCTTTGAAGGGCGATGGGTTGTGAGACCTTGGAGCCAAGGAGTGCGCAGATGAGCTGTGGGGTCTGTGTGCAGGCTTAGTGCTTGCGTGGATGGGCTCTGGTAGGGTGGGTGCTGTGGAGCTGATAGCCAGCGCTGGAGGAGCTCGTGCTCCACGTGTTGATTTGAGCCGTGTGGATTTGATGCTGTTGGGTTTTGTAGAGCTACAAGCCCAGTATTTTCTCCGCAGACAAAAGTTCTCACTTCTGTGTGTTTCATTGTACTTTCTACTAAGTAACATTTGCTTGACAAGCTTAAAAAAAATGAATGTTTGATAATTGTAGAAGACTTAAAATCTTCATCACATCAGTAGGTGTCATGTCGGTGATTCGAAGAGCTCTTGGCTTCCCTGCAGAGCAGCATTAAGCACTGCCAGCTGCAAGAGGTGGGCGATGCTCGTAGTGCCCTGCCGGGCTGAGCTTCCATCACACCGTGTTCATGTGAGGGCTAATCTTGGAATTGAGATTTGAAAATTGTTCTGTGAAACCTTTACTGTTCCGCTTTGTAAGGTACTCACACCCAATGCTTTCCTTCAGGTATTTTGCAGAACTCTGCCTGCTTTTTCAGTACATCTTGCTACCGTGACAATTTTTTTCTTTGTCTTCTTATTCAAAGTGAAGCTGAAGTCTCAGCTGTTCCAAAAACCTTTCTTTGGGATTCACGTGGTTCTGGTGATGCACAACAGGTTACTGGTCCTGTTACATAAACTGATGTGAATCCTCAGAAAAGGTAAGCAAAAATACCTGGCAGGTCACTGAGACTCTTCCTGCTGGAAGCACAGCATGCGGTCTGGTGATGGTGTGTTCGTTTCTGAGGGGCAATAAAAAAGCAGATGAAATGATGAGAAAGGAGCGATAGGATTGGGTAAGGTGTGGTGTGGGGAGTCCTTTGTTGCTGTTAGAAACTTGAGCCTGAGATTCAGCAGACCCTGGTTTGAACTCTTCTGACTCTTAATCCTTGAATACCTTGTAAATACTGGGACCTCCTGCCCTTTCTCTGAAATGTCCTCGCATCTTCCTTGCAGCATGCAGCCATTCTTCAGTTTCTCCCCTTTTCCACCCCATTAATGATTCTGGCAGAGCGATGCGTGATCCTTTAGTTCATTTCCCTTGGTGCAGGAGTGGCTTGTTAGCGCATGAGGAACGATAAAAGGAATCCTTGGGCATTTTTCTGATTCCCCAGAAAAAGAAGAAATGTCTTGAGAATGCTGGAAGGCCAGCATGCTGTCTCATCTAAAAATACTGAGTTGAATCCTTTTGTGTATCTTGTGAGTCTTTCTGTGGCTTTGTGTGGACTCCCAGTTGTGCCAGCTATTTGATTGAAGTGCTTCTCTGCCTCCTTCCGCTGCTTCTTGCACAGAGCTGACCTTTGATCCCGCTGAGTTTCTGTCTTCCAGTGATGCTTTTCTTCCTCAGGGTTTATACATTCCGTGTTGGTGTTTTTCTCCCCAGTCCTTTGACTGCTGTGACCGACTTGGCGTCACGTTTTTATTCTTTCTTCTCCTTATTTTGCATGGCTGTAGCTTCCCTGTGGTCTCACAACTCTCCATTTGTTTGCTTTTTAGAAATTTCTGGGTTTTTTTAGTTACTCTGTAAGGCCACAGCCATACTTCACAGAGCTGGGCCCTGGTTACAGGCAGCTGGCTTAAGGGCTGCTGGTTGCACTCCAGCCGCTGGCTTTGGGGAGAAAACTTGCCTAGGCAGAGCAGTTCCTTTAATGCAGTTCCAGTGCCTGGGATTGCACCAGTGCAGCAATCTGTTAATTCCACCTTACTGCTTTAATGCCTTGAATACAAAAACCAGAAATAACAACGGAGAACTTCATTCTCCCCAGCTATGATGCATTCTTCTGCACTACTGAAACTATATCAAAATTCAGGCTTTTCAAGAAAAAAAAAAAAAAAAAAGGCGAAACCCAAAGCTGTAAGAGATGCCATGAGTTTAAAAAATAACAAAATAATAAAAATTTGCTATTATCAAGAGACTTAAGATGCACCTTCTTCTTCGATCTTAACATCCAAGACACATAGCTTGCTCGGAAGATGCTTTTCTGCCTTAAATCTGCAAATGCAAAAATGCTGAATATTCAGAATTTTGGCTTGAAACTGAACCAATGATATCACCAGTGAGCTGAAAGCTCGGGGAAGGTTTGAAGTCAGGCCTTCTCCTAGCTCAGCTTTAATCTCAATAGCGGGGGAGAAATCTTTGACTATCAAACCTTCCTGTTCCTAGAAGTGTTTAAAGCTTACAAATATTCTATCTTGTCGTTGAGGCGTCTTAGATTCAAGTTTATAGACTAAAGAATTTTTGTGTGTTCTGTGTTCTTAAAAAGCTTTGTTAGTTTTGGTACGTGTTTACTTCTGCAGGCTCTTTGGATAGGCATGCCACAAATGTGGGGGGAACCAACTTCTGCAGGCCAGTTGACACATCCAGAAATGCTTAAATCACGTTGTTGATGTCACTGTAGCTACGTGTTGTTTGCTCTCGTGCAGCATACGTCAACGCTCCAGAAGAAGGTGGGGATTAAAGAAAAATAAAATTGTGGTCATTTCTTAAACATTCTTTTGTAGTTCAATTTAATCCATAGGCTTGTTTTTGAGGGTAGTTTGGTATTTGGGGAGAACCGTGTTAAGTCGTTTTTACAGCTGACTTGACATTTCTCTAAGTATAATTTGCTGTTATTCCAGCATGGCAAAGGTCTGCATAATTCATGTGTGCTCAACTTAATCACTGGTTTTCTTCTAACAATAAATGGCATTGTACCAAAAGCAATATATCCTGTGCGTAGTTGGTAGTGGAAGTAATTATTACTGTGCAGCTTTTACTTTCATTGTCTTCCCAATGGTTGCTGCTAGCATGGATTTTGTGCACTGACAGATGTTCCAGGCTGTTAGAGATGTATTGTGGGGGAAAAAGTCCTGCGTAATACCTGTTTGCTTTCTGGAAGCTGCTGCAGTACTTTGAAGCAGAAAAGAGTTGCATCTGATGCTGCAATAAGCTTGTTTTCTTCTGAGTCTTATCACCAGAACGCATCTAGATCTGGAGAGTTTCTCCGGAATTGCTCCTCCACATTTTTCCTCTTGAGAAAGGCCCGGGCTCAGCACCAGCACCGTTAGAGCCAAGGATTATAAGAGAGCAGAAGGGCTTTTTTCTCTGCTTGATTTTGGGATTCTGCTAAGCTACACCCAGCCTTATTAGATCACGGCGCTGTAAAAAGACTTGGGGAATGCTGCAACTGGTTTTGTTCACCAACTACTTAACTCAAGACCAGATAAGAACGCACAGGCAATATGCAATGCATGGGAACTCTCTAGTCTTAAATTCTGTCCTTCCTGACCCCCTGATAGCGTTTCTGCACTACTGGCTCTGCAAGGAAATCTGCCCTGGATAACTTTCCTTTGCAGGAGGGAAGCTTTGTTTTTCCTCAGAAGGACAAGGTATTGATACAGTTATCTTCCCACCACTTGCATTTGACTGCTAGTGTGCAGTGTTCATCATACCAAGATGTCACTGTTAGAAAAGTTTTAATGCTGTAGAACTAACAGGGGTGAAGAACTTGCTCTTCTCAACTTGTATATTTCTCCTTGCTTTCAAAGTGTGTAGAACGATTCCTACTTTTAATTATAACTGACTAGCTTTTCTGCATTCTCTGTGCACATTTTTCTCTGCTGCCTCCTATTCTAGATGTTACTTATTTTACTTCTAATGGTGTTATAAAAACTGTAGTACTACAGGTGTCGTGTGGTAACTTGTAAATAAAATTACTACAAACACACGGTGAAGTTATTTGTGGTGCTGCTCTGTAAACGTGTGACGTTACCTTAGCTGTAAATCTTAACTCTGCTTTCCTCAGGGACCTGCCTGGAGCACTTGATTACGAAGCCGGTGTCTTTGCCTTTGCAAGAACCCCTCCTGCAGCCGCTCTACACAGCAGTCTGCTCCTCCTCAAGTTCCAGGAAACTATGGCAGTGAAACAATTATTTCTGCACAGTCACTTTGCAACATAATATGCTAGGTGACAGCAAATCAACACCTACATCAAACTGATTGGCTGTGGATAATATATTGTCATGTAAAAATCGATTCACGTAGAAAGAACACAACGTTATTTATGGTTGGAAGGTGATTAGGGAACTGTTGCCTTTTGTTCTTGGAGCCTATCAGCTCCAGCAGAAGACTGATTGTTTCCTATCCAATTTGAGAGGATGGCAGAAGAGAAGTGGGAGAGGTCTGACCTGGGGAGGGAACAAAGAATGCTACGTTTTAGTGGGGGAAAAAACGCACACAAAAGCAGATACTCTGTCTGCTACATTTTCCTTGTGGTTGACATGCAGTCAGAAATGCAGCAAAAGTCCCCTCTCCCTTCTAGAAAACAGTCTCGAGGAGGGCTGGTTAGCACTCAGACCTTAAGCTCTCCAGAACCTTTTGCCTTTGTGTATGAAGGAGTACAACATGTAAGGATTTTTGTGCCATTTATTGGGGGTTGAATCTGTACTCAGTGCTACAGCATAAGACAGTAATAAAATGGCTGAATTTTCTGCATTTTTGCAGAGAAAAGCAGCTTGTCACTCCCAAACACCTGAGGCTGCAGTCGTGTCTTTTACACACGCACACACACACGGCACCTTTCTAATTCTTACCAGGGGTGTTTTAAAAACGCCGTCCTTAAAGTGGTTCCTTCCCTTGGAGCATCTCTGTGGAATCATCCTCTGCAGATTTCTGTTCCTCATGGCTTCATCCCACGGCATCCCATGCAGACTGAGCATTGTTTCTTGATTTTGTTGCTGCTGAGAGAACTATCAACAGCAGATTTTTTTCAAAGTAAGAGGTGCATTTTATGGTGAGATAGCCACGGTTTTTTGTACTAGCATCTTTGGCTGTGCTTGCTTTCTTTTGTGTGATGGAGGTGACAGAGATAAGAGTTTCTGCTTTCCCCGTGTATTTCACCCCGTGTTGATGGTCATTGAGTGGATTAACTTGGAAGAAACTTTGGAAAACTTCAGCTGTAGCAAACGTTCAGAGTATTCATTTTGCCAAGCAGTTGTCCTAACGACGTGCAGTGCAAGCGCGGCACTTTGGAGGAGTAGGCGACAGGGCCAGTGGGAATCACACAGTGCTTGAGCAGCATCCAGCCTGGAGCTGTTTTGAGGCTGCCCAGGAGGGAAAAAGCAGAGGAAAGTTGTAGTAGCCCCAGAATGCTATACAACACTGTGCAATAATATTATTAGCCACAATCAGAGTTTAAACGTCACCAAATATATGAGCTAAAAACATGATTTGTCCGCTGCTTTCAAGATGTGGCCAACCAGCGGTTGGGCCGGGCTCCTCCATCACTGCAGTGTGTTGAAAGTAACTATATTAATGCACTTATTTTTTACTACAACACTTCCCCTCAAACTTTTATTAAGTAATCAAGAAAATTGCTTTCTATTCACAAGTCAGTCCTTCAATGCCTAGAGAGAAACAACCTTTCAGTGCTGCTCATGACTTTCAGTGACTGGATGTGACTCTGTCCCTGCTCTTGAGCTTTCTGTTGTTCCTGTTCTTCTTCACTGGTTCTTTTTTCTAAATGTGCTTCCCTATGGCTGTTAAATACAGTCATTGGAAGCCTAATTCTTTTTAAGGGATTTAAGTGAATTAAGAGGCAAATTACTTACATCTGGAAATGTTACTCTAGAAACTTTCACTTAAGGTAGACCAAACTCTCTCAAAGCAGGAGCTGTGACAGCGGAGCTTGTGGTCTTTTACCTTAAGGGGCATTCGAGAGTTTTACAATAAGCATATTAAACTAAATGTTCAGTTCAGAGAGTAAACATGCTCAAAACAAATGCGATCATTTTCAGAATAAAGTGACAACTATTGAGTGGAATCTCAGACAGCAAAAAAGCAACCAAGCCACAAACAAACAGGTACTAGAAAACAAAAATGTCTCAGAGGTAATGCTCCTGAATGAATGAAATCTCTGTGAGCAGCAGAGATCATCTGAAGGTGCTGATTATAACCCAAGCATTTTTTGTGGGCAGGAGCAGTGAAGATTGGGGCACTTCCTGGATAAACATTGCTATCTGCAAACTGCCACGCGCCTCCTCGAACCAAGATAGCCATTAATTAACCAGGAGAGTCGATTTCAACTCCTTAATTCCTCCTTCGGGATGTTCAAGTATTGTCGTGCTCTTCACTTGCTCTGAGGATGGGTTCATGGTGACGTTTCTGTGTTCAAGCACTGAAATTTCACGGGTATATTTTGGTTTTACTTAAATGTATGAATCATTTGAACACCTAGTAATTTTCACTGCAAAAAGAACTGTGACAGCTTTTCAGTGATCCTACGTTGCTGTTGCCTCTTAACTGTACTTGAATGTGGAGGTGGGGAACCATTATTGGCTTTTCTCTAAAATGCACCCTTCTGTGCCTGGATTGTCTTTAGAATCATCTTCAAGTTAACTAGTAGAAATGACAAAAGTCTCTGTGTGGCCTGTCCAGGGGTGATGAATACATCTGCATACTCTCTGTAGCTATTTGTATAGCAAGGAGCTTACAAACATCTAAAAAGCTTGAAGGAAATAGATATGTAAACCCAACTAGAGCTCTCCTACAAACACCATTCCCGTATCGTACTTGTGATTAACCACGGGCTGTCGGCTTGCAGGGCCCAGGAGCTGGCAGAAGACACTTTGCTGTGGATGGTTTGTCTGATGCCACGTGGTTTTATTAGCTCAGTCCAAAAGTCCAACCAAGCCATTGCCCTTTTCTTCGGGAAGTACGGCGTGCTGCCAGAGGTGCTTTTACAGACATCCCATTCCAGTCATTTCTGTTTTCCTAGTTATTGTCTCATGCAATCAGTTATTTTCTTTGTTCAGTTTTTCTGCAGTCCTTTCTCTTGTGGGACTTAAACTGTGTGTGCAGGGTCAGGTTAATGCTCGGTCTTAGATGGAGGATTGGCAATCCAAAGGGGACGGAGGCCAGCAGTGGTTGCATAGGGAGAAAGTAAGAAAAGGCAAGCACCTTTCTCCAGAACGTTTCCTGACCAGCAGTTTTGTAGCTCAGAGATGGTGTTTTCGTATCTCAGAGGTGTGGGACTGTTGGTTGGAGGTTTTATTGTGTGTTCTTAAAGCCAATAACAATTGTGAGATCTTTCTGTAATTCTTTGCAGTTGTATGCTAGTTTCTGTCAAATGTATGTCAAGCTAACACAGGTAATCACTGACAAAAAAGCAGGTTGGAAGGAATTTCTGAAGGCCATCTGGTCCAACCTCAGGTGGTAGCAGTGAAGGTGTGGTACCTCTGACTGCCCCTGGGCTGTATGGAATGAAGCAGACCTGCTCATACTTGCCTATGCTTTCCACTGCTCATTTTTGCAGGTCTTAATAAATCCAGTAGCAGACGGTAACAGAGGCAGTGAATTCACTCTTTCACTTTTGTTTTCACCTGTACTTCAGTGGTGTAACCTGTAAGCTTCAGAGGATTTCTTTTTCTGTTTGACTGGAAGATACTGTTAGCAAATGATATAATTTACATCTGTTCAGAGCCTTTAGCTACTGCAGAGATGCAAACAATAAACTCCACTGTGCTGTGCAGGCTGCCCTTCCTGGCACCATCACGGCTGTTAGAGCAGATGGACAAGAGTGCACTGCCATAGTCTGTCATGTTTCTGCTCTCGGGCTAAGCTTTCATTCTTCTTGTTGTACATTTGCACTTCTCAAGCACTGGGTTTTACACACAGAAGCAATCTATATTCTAAAAATTAAAAACCTTTTTATGTACGTTTGCTATTAGTTTTGCCCGTAGCAGTAGTATTTAGCATAGAATCAAAGAATCACCGAGGTTGGAAAAGACCTCCAAGATCCTCCAGTTCAACCATCCGCCTCCCACCAATATTCCCCACCAAACCACGTCCCTCAGTGCAACGTCTGAATGTTTCTTGTGCACCTCCAGGGATGGTGACTCCACCTCCTCCCTGGGCAGCCCCTTCCAGCACCTGATCTCTCTTTCAGGAAATATTTTTTTCCTAATGTCCAACCCGAATCCCCCCTGGCACAACCTGAGGCCATTCTCTCTTATCCTATTGCTGGTTCTGTGGGAGAAGAGGCTGACCCTCAGCTCGGCACCGCTTCCTTTCAGGCAGCTGCACAGTGATACGTCTCCCTGAGCCTCGTGCACAGCAAAGCAGTGCCCCAGTCCCCTCAGCTGCTCCTCCTAAGACCTGTGCTCAGCGTCCGGCCTCAGTGCCTAGACTCAGGGTAGTATCCAGAGAGCAAAAAGAAGAGAGAGAAAATTGGCCGTGGAAAAGATACAATAATGCTTTTTATTCAGCTTCCTGCTAGAAGCCTTGTCTCCATGCAAATCCAAAAAGCTGTTAAAGGAAAAATGTAACTGTGGTTTGGACCTACGAGCTCCACACCTCTCTGCTACGTTCCAGTAACTGCAGAGCTGTTAGACCTGTAGTTGTGCCATCTGCTGGTTGAAAAGTAGCCATGAGTATAATTTATGTAAATAAAAAACCCAGAGAACGACTGTTAAACGTGATGATTAAACAGCAAAAATGATAATGCCTAGCGTTCTGAAAAGTATTCTCTAGCACTGTAGCTGCAGTGGCTATCAGAGGGTAAGCTGGCAACATCTCAGGGCAAGGACTGACCTTGAAACTGGGAGTAAACTGTTTACATTCTGATGTGGCAGGGATTTGATTTTTTGTTTCTCTCATTGTTTGCTTTTTCTGTTTTTAATTTTATTTATTTCATTTAAAGATATTTTATTTTTATTTGAAGCAGACTGGGTCTTAGTGTGTGTGGAGTATGACTGGACAGGGCACTGAATGTGAGGACTAAAAGAAAATTGAGGTGGATTTTTTCCCTTTTTTCTAGTTCGTGGTACAGGTCAAAGTAATTCCAACCACCCATGACTAAAGCACAACATCTTGTTATGCAATGAGACAGAAGCAAACTGAAGCATTGAGAACTTTCTTAATGCACATATTAATGAATAACGTTCTGCTATCAGACTTCACAGAATCTCTTCTTCATGTCTCCGTACCTTTCCACTCTTCATACTTACTGACATAAATGCCAGAAAAGTAAGTCAGGATAAAGGACAGCAGTGTTTTTCAAACTGAGAGGAAATGGGAATACATGAAAAAATAACTTTACTAAGCTGCTGCCGTGTTTTGCAGTCCCTGTTTATGGGTAAGTCAACTTCTCTCTTGCAGTAATATCCAAGGAACTGCAAAATCTTATTTGTTGCCGCAGAGATGTCTCTTGCAGGAAGTTTCTGCATACTGAAGTTCAGAGCATCTTGTTGGTTCTAACGGTGATTCTGAAGGCTCTGCGGTGGTTTTCATTCACTGCTTCACATCTGCTCAGTAAGGCACTCCACCTGCTGCTCAATTCTCTGAGCTGAGAAAAAAAGCGGATATCACTTTTCTGATTAAATTTGTGTTCATGTGCTCCTGCCAGAGCAGCTGGTTTGGTCTTGTCTTGTGCCATGCGTCCCTGAACAACGCAGAAGACTTGAGTGACTCTTATTAGAGATCCTGGATTAGATGTACCACAGAGATGAGGCACTGGAACTTGGGTGTTTTTGAAGCTCTTGCCAAAAAGGATGGCAGAATAGTGATTTGAAGGGGATATCTTGTAGCAAAATAGCAAAGCCCAGGATGCAAAATAGATTTAAAAAAAAAGCAAGCAAATAGCAGGCACACCTTCGGCAGTTGGGTGTGTGGTACAGTACTGACACAACTTTTTTTCAATATACTGGTGCAGAAAAAGATGCTGAAAACATCATAGGCAATATTTACACAGAAGAGCTGAGTACAAGCCTCTCCAAAACTTAGGTACCAATTCAGGTGGCATTGCAATATTTGAATTTAATCTCTGCTTTAGCAGTCAACCTCCTGCCCCACTGCACTGCTGAAAGTGAAGCAGCAGCATTGCCTTTGTTTTTACTTTAAAGGACTACTGCTGTATACTTGGTAGCTTTCACGCTTACTGCTGGCTGCTAATGTCTCCAGCAGGTGTCAGACAGCCCTTTACAGCTTCCTCCCACTCTTGATCCACTCACTCAAAATGCAAACTATGCTGTGGCTGAGAAGGTGAGTCCAGCAAACAGATCACTCTCCTCCTCTCCTGCTCCCTTCCCCGTGCTGCTTTGCTGAGTGGTGGCTGTGTCAGACTCAGACAAACACATATTCACTGTGATTCTGTGATTCTGTGATTCAGTATCTGCCAGAGCAGAACATAACTATTCAATTGCTGTGTGGCATAGTGCACAGTCCAGTCTGTGTTGTGTGCATGGTGCCTTCTGGCCAAGCAACATGCTTGTTTAATGCAATTATCTTTTCCTGGTACAACATCTAGCAAGGAATTCTGTATGTGGAACAGTGGTGCAGCTGTGAGAGAACTGATTGAAGAAAAAGACTTTGCTACTATTAAGTCACCATATGCCAACCTTGCAAACCTGCACTTCTTTTCAGATTTTTGAGCACAGCTGCAGAGGACACAAAATGGAAATCTAGACGTGGAATGTGCTCCAGCTTTACATATACATGAAAAGGTAAGGCAGCTTTGTTACAGTGGACATCATGGTTACCCTATGTGACTTACAGAGAAACTCTTCTTGGCAGACATGTTTTGCTGAGATCTGTGACTCCCTGGAAACAGGGACTTGCTTTGTTTCTATGACACGTGGATCTGGGATGTACCTCTGATATTAAAACAGTCAAAATACGTGTGTAATTAGACTTATCCTGTTGTATACCCAGCAATCAGTTTCTGGAAACAGAATTTGTGCGCTTTCGATCGCTGCAATCTTGCATCTCAGACAGTATTTTGTAAAGAGAGATGAGTGCAGATTCTCATATGATCCTTAGAAGCTCTATCCAATAACAGACAACTTGGTATATAGCAGAGCAGCACATCCAGCATACCCAGTCAGGTCACTGCCTTCCTACTGCCAACACTGAAACTGCTAAAAGCGAAGCACTCCCTGCAGAAGATGCGTGGTTGTGCTGTAACTACAGTGTGAACTTTTGTGTCTGTGTTATGAGTAGGGGACTTCAAGCCGTTTGTTGTAAAATGTATGGAGGAAATTCACGCATTTGTTTATCAATATTTAGGTAAGAATTTTAGCAAGAAGATTCGGCTGTCGAATTGCAATACGTCAATCGACACGAGTCTGTTCGGCCGCGAGATGGAGCCGGCGCCGCACTGCGCGCATCTGCCCGGCTGCAGGGGTGCCGCTGCTGCGTTTCCTCCGGCGCTCGAGCAGCGCCAGCACCGCTCCGAGCTCTGGTCGCCCCTCTCAGAGCTTCTGGTGCACTTGGAGAAAGCCGGAACAGGCAGTTACAGTACAGAACTCGTATAGAAATCGTTCCCTCCCAGAAATGAAACTCCTGCAGCCAGCCTGAGTGAGAAAACCAAAAATCTCTGATGCTTTCTTTTCTGAACCTAAGCTAAGCTAATCATAGAATCATAGAATCACCAGGGTTGGAAAAGACCTAAAAGATCATCCAGTCCAACCGTTCACCTATTACCAATAGCTCCCACTAAACCATGTCCCTCAACACAACATCCAGTCTTGATCTTCAGTCCCTCTTAATGGGCTGACGGCAAGGATTTCAGTCATCTTTCTACTCTGTTGCATTCTCCGTGGGTTTATAAAACTGACTTGAGAAAAATGAGAATTAAAACAGAAGAAGAAGAATAGAAGGAGGGAACAAGAAGAAGGTGGCAGATAAGGCATTTGTGTTAGTCTAGCAGGAAAAGGTTTGTCAGCATAAGTGCCAAAGCACAGAGACTGCTCTAGAAGCTGCCAGTGAATTTAAGCCTGCAGGAATACTAGGGAGCAGGAAGGTAGGAGGGGTTGCTGTGCTGTGTGCTGTGTGCACACTCCCTCTAGCAATCTTTTCAGGCACTTTTTCAATATCTTGTTAAAAGTAATTCTCCAGTTAGGCCTGCCTGCAGTGTGAAGTTACAGTGTAGAGTTCCGTGTCCTCACACTTACAAGCATCTACATTTTTTCCTTGTTACTGCAGTTCTGATCAGTCTGTCTCATTCCGTTTCAATCTTACACTGGACTCATACTAATTGCAATACAGGCTGTGATTAGCTTTTATTTTTGTTCTTTTTCAGTAGCTGATTCCCATGGCCAACATTACTTTTTGCGTTGTATAGTCATCTCTACACTGTGAAAGAGAATAATCTCATTAACAATATTTATCTTCAGATAATTCAAGAAAATAGTGAGATGCCTTGAAGTCTTACTCTGCACTGCTACGTTTTGCCCCATAAACAGTGGGCTGGCTGCCTCAGAAAGTCACTCCATCTAATCAAAGTAGATATCTCTCTTTCCTACTGGAGGATGGTCTGTAGCTTCACTAAGTGCATGTCCTGATCACTTTCTGGAAAAATTCAGATGAATTCTTACTGTGAAAGCAATTCTGAAATGCCTTTGGGGATCCTAACGAAGAATCAGTTGAGCACCTGACAATTAGCTAACTACAGATACTGTCAAAACAGGAAAAGCACCGTCCTGTGTCTGACAGGGACAAAAATCGCTGCAGGAATCCTCAGTTCAATAAATCATTTGATAACTTGAATGAGGATCTGAGAGGGGATGTAGAAACAATTTGTAAATTGAAAAACATATTTATTACTCAAAAGGATTACTTGTTTCTATGTCTATAGTAAGTTTTATTGTCTCTTCAGACTTATGGGCAAAGGAAGGAAGAAATGAAGGATAAAACTGAGTACATTCAAGGGAGAAATAAGATTTATATTTTTATCAGTGAGAGTAATTAAAAATAGGAACAATGAATTAACAATCTGTAAATTGAGACAGGATGTTCTAAGGATGTTTTCCCAAGGGATGTCCTATTATTCTGTGATTCTGTGTTCTGGTTTAAAAGACAAGTAATAAAATAGCTTCTATCTTACAGCAAGTCACAGAGATCCCCTTGATCCTATTTATCTGTGCAGCTATACAACATGCTTGTGCTGGTTGCCCTTTCCTGGAAAGGATATGAGAATGGAAATATGAGTCTAGGTTTCAAGATCAGAAACACACCTCTTGGAAGAAGGAAGAAAAAAGAAAAGAAAAAAGAAAAGAAAAAAGAAAAGAAAAAAGAAAAGAAAAATTAAACCAAAGAAACTCTGAGCAGAAAAAAACTTGGATCCCTGCCTGTAGCCAACTAATTTGCAAATATAAGCAAGCATATGCAGAATGTGTCTATACAAAACATGTATCAATAGGAAATGAATTTCTGCTTTTTCACAGCTCACAAAAAATAGTTTCACCTTTTCAGATAAAGCTGCCCAACATCAGCCAAAGCGCCTGTAGCTGCATGGAGGAGATGACAATCCTACTTAATGGTGGACTTCACAATATTTATCTGTACATTGGGAAAGCTTTTATTATTCTTCATGTTCTACTACCTTTTTCTTTTGCCTTAGAGAAATGTGACTTCTGCTTTTTTTTATTGATAAATACAAATAATGCATACTAGCTTTTGTTTGGTACATTAAAATGCAATGGTTCTCAAAACGTGCAGTAATTTTGTGTGTGCTGCTGTGCTGGTTTACTGCGTTCCCTCTTCTGTTTGCATGCTAACTCGAGATTCAAGTATTCCACTGCACTGTGTAATTTACTCACCAGGAGTGAATGCTGCAAAACCAACGGTGCCATCTCCAGTCTCGTGATGGCAGAGGGTGGTCTGATCCTTGTCTACAGTCCTGGTGTTTTGCACTGCAGTGCAGCCCAGCCCTGTCTGCACTGGGAATCACCCAGCCACTTCCAGGGATTCAGAGTAGTTCTGTCTTTTCAGACTTCAGCGGTGACCTAGGTCCCAGAAGCAGCTTGGGATAGCTGGTAACAACTGGGAGAAAGTTACAGAATTGCACTGCTTCCTTACTTACCCAGCTGTGCAAGTAGCTGCCTGCAGTCCCCGCAGCTTCCCCTGCTTTTGGGAGCGGTCAGGCATTGGAGGTCAGTAACTTGTTCTCACCAAGCTTGCCTAGTGCAAAAAGCAGTTGTCAGGAATAAGTATGGCTGTCACTTGTGATCACCCCCTCATTACTGAGCATATATCAAATGGTTGCAATTCTTATTGCTGCTCTTATGTTTTTGTTTGAAGACCCAACGGAGTACATAATAAGACCAGAACTGTTACGAGCTCCTGCTACTGTTTATCTTGATGGGAAAAGTCCAGATTTTCTAATGAAAATAGCCATTCAAGCATTCTAGAACCATACTCCTGCAGGAATAATGATAAATTTTGGCTTAGTGCAAAGGTGTTCAGAAGCTTGAAGTGCTTAAACACTGGCTAATTCCCTAGTGAACTTCTCTGCTTTAGGTAAGGCATTTGCATACCTGTCAATCTGAATATTAAAGAGTTTAATTAACATCCAATTTTGGTCTTTTAAAAGTCACAATAAAGGAAGCATTTCCACGGTGATGGTGGTGGGGAAAGGAGCAGTTCAGATCTGGCAAATGACAAATCATCCTCTAGTGGTGTATATTTCAGCCCTGATTAGAGAGAATATACATATACACGCAAGATATGTATTTATACACATCTGAATTAGGTATCTGAAGTTGGGTGATATAGATCTTACAGATCTTTTTTTTCCATCTCACATCCACTTGTCTGTATATCAGCAGATATCTACATCTGTTCCTACATAAAATCATGATAATTATTTGATTTGTAGC
This sequence comes from Meleagris gallopavo, assembly GCF_905368555.1. NCBI lineage: Eukaryota > Metazoa > Chordata > Aves > Galliformes > Phasianidae > Meleagris > Meleagris gallopavo. Next base: position 574,408 of record NC_139420.1, read on the forward strand.
CTATAAACAAATTCTTCTGCTTATTCTCCACTTGGGGATGGTTTGAGACCTCAAGATATCTCAAGACAGCTGACCTTATCACTTCATATCTCTGCTCTGCCGAAGCAGTAGCTTCACTCGTAGTGCGAACTGCTCCTGGTGCAGCTTCCAGAGGTAGTCTGCAGATTTTGCACTGGTGTCTGCAGTGCAATCAAACTTTCTCCTACTGCTTTCAAAACTCATCCCAAGTGAAATCGTACTTTCTTTGTTTGCCTAAATACCTCTCTGCACGCAGACCCAGACAAGTAACTAAAAATTTGCTGTGACAAGTGCCGGTGTGATTTGTTTATTACCTAATAATGAGCTGGTTTCAACTAATGCACAATATTGTATTTTAATGTTATATAATCACAACCTTGTTCTACTTCTGTCTCTTTCCATACATAACCTGCACAAGGAAAATTTGTAAAACTTTTGTTTCCAATCTCGCTTTAAATTCCGGCACCCTTCACAACACTCATCGTACATCAGTTGTTCCTATGTTATGCACTCCAGCCTGGCTGCTGCCACGTCATAAGAAATAGATGCATATCATTTTCCTTAGAGAACTTGGCAAAACATAATGTTATAAACTTCAGTTATAAACCTCTTCTGAGAAGAGCAGGTGGGTTTTTTTGGTATATATATATTTTCCATTATTAAGCATACATTTAAGGCAAACATACAGGAAATTATTTTCATTTGGAAAAAAAAAAAAAAGAGCATCTTCTTTCAATAGTTCTTTCAGTTAAAACAGAGAGCATGTTGCTTTACAATTCTTAGACCAACTGATTTTTGAGACTTTACTTGTCCTGAAGAAACAAAGGAAGGAGCAATCCTGACATAATTTCCCAGTTTAGATGCCTTTAATAGTCCTTCCTCTACCTCACATTGGAGTTTGTCCAGTTTTCAGCATGGCTCATGTTGAGGTACAACTCACCTACAGTTCTATTTCTAACATGCTAAGCCACAAAGACAATGATTGCATACTGTCTCTACGATTCCTGTGACCTGATGAATTCCAGAACTGCAGACTATAACGTTGATTAGAATCCTAATGAGAAAAAATAACACCTTCCTGCTCAGATTACGCAGTGATGCAGAGCACACAACAGGAACACAGGCAAGAGTTGCCAGACTGTCAAAATTAGTGCCATTAAATTACCAGGCATAATATGCTTATGATATAATCAGGACAGAATACAAGGTTTAATAGTTGTAGTATGACATCTGCTTTGCTAATCAAGATGAGCTCCACTGTGAAAGGTAGAATTCACCCTAAGAGTTTATAATCCAAACAGTATATTGAGATTGAGATTAAGTATTTCATTTTATCTGTGCTTTTGTAGTTGTTTCACTGCAGTTGTGGACTACACACCGTGTTGTCAAACACACCATTCTTTATCAGAGGTTGTTCATGTAAGCAACCTTACCCTGCTGCTGAAGGCACTAACTACATCCTTGACATGTCTTTATATTTAGAAATCAAAAAGAAGGAAAAAAAAAAGAAGAAGAAGAAGAAGAAAAAGATGGTATTCTAACAGTGCAGCTTGTGTATTTGTTACTAGGGAAACAAATAGCAAAGAGAAAGAAACCCTTAGTGTCCTTGTCATTTAGATCTTTCAGTGGAGAAGCAGAGCTTGTGTTAAAACAATGGAAACATTGTTCCACTCTCAGGATCCTTTGCTGTCCTCACAGAACGACAGACACCCCTTTCTTCCCTCATGTTCGTCTTGTCTTCTCTGAAAAGAACAGCTTCTCTAGTCGGGGTTGGACTCTTGTTTCATTTTAATTCACCATGCAGAGTCAAAATCCCGGGTTAGGGTTAGGGTTAGGGTAACCTGTTTGGCTCCTAACACCTAAACAAGATCGCAGCAGCTCTCTCAAGTTAGGCAAAGAGAGATGCCAGACACTTGCATTCACATCTACAGAAGGCATGCACAGCAGCACTGGTGACTCCACGTTTGTGATCCTTCCTTTAAGCCGGTGACCAGCAAGACATGAGAGTGGGAAAGGCACCGCAGCATCTGCCACGTCCCAAACCCAGGGCCTCCAGCTCCAGCCACAAGCAGGTGGCATTGCTGCCCTTCGGATGTGAGGGCCGTGTAACCAGGGGAGCTTTGCCACCAGTTTCAGTGGACCAGCAACAGTAGTGGTTGATGTGGGCAGGCATAGGTGTGGGGTGGGGAGGACGCCTGTTGTGTGGGAACAGGGAACAGTTGATCGCGGCCCGAACCTCTGACTGTCCACCTGAGGTAAGCAGTGAGTCAGCCCTGGGAGCAGAGGTGAAGGCAATTCAGCTGTGCCACAGGAAGGGGTGGAGCCTGGCCGCACCTCTCCTACCTCCCATATAAGTGCTGACTGCCGCTGAGGAAGGATCTCTTCCTGGAGATCGCTCCTTGTGGAGCTTACTGCGAGCATTTCCGTTTATTTTGATTAGCTTTCCATCGTGATAATCTTACTAAGTCTTACCTTTGTACACCTATTGATTTCACACCTGTGGAAATCAGTGTTGTTTTTATTGTGACCTTCTGCTCGTTGCTTAATGTTTCTCACTCCTAATCCACAAAGAGAATAACACTTGGAACTATGAGAAACATACTCTGGCATGGTACCCAGAACCTGTACGTTACAATATAAGTATTAACTATTATTAAAAGGCTGAAGCAATAACTTCTACAATATATATATATATATATATATAGCAGTATTTTTCAGACGGCTGCACGGCTCCTGGCTGGGTGGATGGGGCACAGGATCGGCTGCAGCAGGTCACAACATCACACATCTGGTCACGTACCCTTTGACTAGGGAAAGAACGGACAAAAAAAAAAAAAAAAAATCTTGTTAAGGGAGAATAGTAACAGGCCCCTCAAAAGGAAGTATGAGTTGGCTGAAGCTGTGAGCAACATACAGATCAAGGTTTTTGTTGTTTCTGCACTATGCCTGATTCAATTGCTTTCTCTGCTCAGTTATATCCCTGCTCTCTCTCCATTCCAGCCATTGTCGTGTTGCACGCCTTCATTGCACGCCTTCGTCACACACCTCATCCAACGCATCTGAGGCAGGGGCAGATGGAGCCTGCCGTGGTGCACTCTGAAGGGAAGCCGGGTCGGTTCTCACCCGTCTGCTTCCTACAGGACTCCAGCTGGGAGCTGCCAGGAGATGGGAAATTGTAACTGGAAGTGCTTTCACAGACGTGTGCCTCCCGGCGTTCCGCCAACACGCATTTCACTTCTACTGTGTAAGCGTGAGTTTTTGTACCGTTCTTCAAGAATGGCCATTAACTCGACTTAAGGGAAAAGCACGTAACAACAACCAAAGTATAAACATGGGAGTTACGTAGGTTTGGAGGTTTTGATTACAGCCACTAACTGAACTGCAACGGATCTCAGTCATTTAATATTCTGCGAAGTACCAAAGAAGTGGTTACAACTAGGAGGAGGGAGAGCTCAGGGCGGGGAGAGAAGGAGAGAAGGAAGGCAGGAAGTGCTGGCGGTGCTGCGGGGCGAGAGGCGGCTCTGCGCCGGGCTGCGGGCGGGAGGCACAGCAGGGTGCCGCCGGCACGACCCGCGCGCAGGGACGGTTTGGCGCTCTTAGTCTTCAACGTCGCGCTTTTATCCCTAAAGCCTGCGCACCTGTCATCTCCCGGAGCTTTACCTACTGTCATCGGAACTGAGAGACAAACAACCCCAGGTGAGGAATGAAGGCTTGCGCTACCTCGCCTCATTGCACCGCCTTCACTCTCCGGTCTCTGTAACACCCACAGCGCTGTCAGGGACAGTTCCGACCCTCGGCGGGAGGTGCGGTACGGTACGGTGCCGGTACGGTACGCACGCTCCGTTCCCGCCGTCGCACCGCCGCGCCCCGCGGTCCCCTCAGGGGCCGCCCGCGCTCGGTGCGCGCCGCGCCGCTCCCGCCTCATCTCGCCTCGCGCCCGACGCGGGGGGAGAGGAAGAGGCGCCGGCGGCACGCGCCCAGCGACCCGCGGAGGAGGAGCAAAAAGGGCGGGGCCGTGTGGGCGCTCGCCCCGCCCCTCGGCTTTGTGGGGAAGGGCGGAGGGGGCGGAGCCGCGCCGGACATCCCCTCCCCCCTCCGCTTCGGAGCCCCAGGGGGGCGGGCCGGAGCGCGAGGGCGCGCGCGCGCGCACGCTGATTGGCTGCCGGCGGCGGTGGGAGCGCGTTTAACGGCCGCAGCGCCCCCGAGCCGGGGGAAAACAAAACAAAGGCGGCGGCGGCGCGGAGCGCGGCCCTCAGGATGCCTCGGCCGACCCGCGGCCCTCAGGCGGGGAGACGCGCGCCGAGCCCCCGGCCCGGCTTATGACCCCCGGCCGCCGCCGCGCGCGCACAGCTCTTTGTTTTCGCTGCCCTCGCTGCGGGCCGGGCGGGAGGGGCCGGTGCGGGCCCCTCGGCGGCCGCCGCGTGGCGTCCGCGTCTGAGTGCCGCTACGGGAGCGCGGCCCGCGGCGGTGCTGCGCCGGGAGCGGAGCCGGTGAGTGTTCGGCCGCGGCGGGTCGGAGGGCTGCGGGGGGGACGGGGGAAGAACGGCCGGGGCCGCGGCGCGGGGGGAACAACTTCGGCGGGGGGGCTGGAGGGGGAACGGCGGTTGGTGCGCGTGGGGCGGGGGCCGCCGGGGCCGCTCGGACGGGAGGAGGCGGCGCGGCGCTATTTATAGCGCCTGGAAGTGACGGCAGCGCCGCTCGCCCGCGGCTCCCGCTGCGGGGCGGCACTTTACATAACGGGGGGCGAAGCGGCGCCGGTGCAGGGGCCGCCTGTGGCCGAGACGGAACCTGCCGGGGCCGTCATCCTCGGGGCGGGGGGAGTCCGGCAGCCGGAGCTGCTCTGCCTCGCCGAGAGCCGCCTCCGTTGTGCCGTTTCCCTGCCCTCGGTTTCCGGAAGGCGGCGATTTTGTAGCGCTCCTTTTAGCCCGGAGCGGGCCGCCGAGGAACGTCAGCTTTGCACCCTCGCCTCCCCCCGCCCCCCGCTTCGATCCCCGCGCCGCCGCCCCCCCGCCACGCTCGCGGGTGTTTGTTTACACATCCGGGAGCCGCGCGGGGCGGCCGGGCCCCGCCCCCGAGTGACGTCACGGGGCGGGGCCGAGGCGGCGGGGCGCCCCGCGCCGGGTGGCAGCGCTGCCCGGGGCGCCGCGGATCCCCGCCTTTGCCTTCCGAAGCGCGGACTGGAAGCGTTCTTTAGAACGCCCTGCTCCAAAGTCTTTGTTCTGCTGGCTGAACTCTGCGGGCGCTGAACTCACGGTTCATGTGTGCTGATCTGAAGAGTCTGAAGTCAAAATATCATTGCGTGTGCTGTCTGTCGTCCCGAAACCCTGTCTGATTTTGTTCCCTTTCTGTGCGGCTGAGCAGCGTCTCTGTCTGACGTTGTCCTGGGAACCGGGCTGAGTGTGACTGGAGTTCAGGGTGGGAATCCGGGGGGGCTTCACTCGGCTCCCAGCGCTGTGTTCTGTCACTGTCCCGTTGTCAGGGCAGTGCCTGCTGTCCTGCAGAAGCCAGCTGTTGTCTGCACGTGCTGTACAATGCTCTTCCCATTGCAGTCCTAATTAGATGTCTGTTCTCCCAAGACAAGGCCGTATTTCTTTAAATTTCTTAATTAATAATTAAGACCTGCGCTTCATGCTAACTGGGTGACTGTCTCAAACCTGTTTCATACCCCTTAAAATATGTGTTTTCCTTTTCAATGGCTGTCCTTCTGACCTGTGGATTCGTGCTTTGGAAGGCGGTTTGTTCCTGTTGCTTTGTGTTTGTGCACTGCACGTGTTCTCCTACATGTCCGTTTCTGTAGCTTCACCTCTGCCTTTACCACTGCCTTTTTTTAAGAAGGCCTCTTAGAGTCCTTTGGCGGTTGTGGAGAGCCATCTTTTGCTGCCCGAACTTTGGCTGTAGCTCTCATGTGCTGAGCCCACTGTGTGGGTCGCTTTCTCAAGACTTCTTTAGAAGCACAGTGACAACTTCCTATAAACACTTCCTAATTTGTGGCTTTTGTTATTTTTCTTCTTGTTAGCTGCATCCTGCTGCTGGAATAGTGGTTAACTCTGCAGTGTGCACAGTTCACAGCTGATAAGTGTTTTGTGTGCCCATTTCAACAGCTGCGTCAGTGCTGTAAATTCTCCGTGCCACTTTCATTGCTGTGCCTGTGCTATTGACCTACTCTGCCAGTCACCTGATAGCTGGTGACATAAGTGCTGTGCTGTGCTCGTGTTTGGGTTGCTCATTAGCCTGACACACATTGCGTGCTGGCTGATGCCCTCTGGCAGATCTGTGGATGTTATGAATATTTAGAATCTGTGATTTCAAGGCAAGCTTTAAAAAGTTTTGCTTTCCAGCACAGCAGGAAGGCCTGGCCTTCTGTTTATGCGTGTGATTTTTGTTAAAGGTACCCCAAGGCTTAAGAAAGCGGTTGTGTATTCTTTGGGTTCAATTTTACTCTCTGAATGGCTTCAGTAGTAACCATTAACAATATTTTTGTAGTGCGGGGAAGTATCTAATTAGCTCGGCTCAGGGCAGTTGTCAAAAAGGACTTTGTCTAAAGGCACATTCTGCACAGTGGGGATGGGGAGGATGCACAGCCCTTGACAAGGGTGGCAGCAGGGCTGGAGGCTGGGACGCAGGTGCCTGCTGTTTGTTTGTTGCTGGTCGCAGCGAGTGTTTTCCTGGATACCTTGTCACTTGCTCTATTGGAGCGCACTGCTGACTTCAGATAAATGATTTTCTGGTCCCCTGCCTTTTTGTTGTAACTGCTGCATACATTTCTTGGAGTACACCTGATGTGTTGTAGAAAGTATTTCTACATTTGTATCTCCTTCGTTGGAAATGTGATGGAGTAGAAGCCACTAGTGGAACAGAAACTGCTTGTTGCTCTGTTAAACTGAACTTGAATTGAGCGGCTTCCCTGAAAGAAGAAGACTGTAGCACAGCCAGACATTTGCTCTTAAATAATCCTTAGTTTAGTGCCTAGAATTGTTGAGCAACAAGCTTACGGTGCCTCTGTAAAGCTGGTAACTTTCTGCTCTTTTCGCCTACAGGTTGTGACTGTTTCTCTTCTGTCATTTGTGTGGAAAGTGCCACACACACTCCAGAACAACAACGGCTTTTGCTTGCATATTCCAGTGTTTCTTTTGTCAGCGAGTTCAGCAAAGTTGTAATTCTTCAAGTGCCAGCCCTGAGCTGAGTGAGGAGCCACCAGCAGAAATGGTAAAAATGACAAAATCAAAAACGTTCCAGGCTTACCTGCCGAACTGTCATCGAACCTACAGCTGTATCCACTGCAGAGCCCACCTAGCCAATCACGATGAATTGATCTCCAAGGCAAGTGGTTTGTTTTACGGACTTCACAAATAATTTCTCAAGCAAATTGGCTCCCCTTGTGTCAAGGCTCCAGTAGATAAGGGATGCAAATTCAGTGCGTGCTTCAAAGCATCTTTCCTGGGTTTGCTCTTGGGTCATAGGTGTTGTGTTCTGAGGACTAGATACGTTCTGAAACTTAGAGATGTGACATATATTCCCATACTTGCAGCCTCCATCTGCTGTCAGGTAGGTATTACCTGTGAGATGTTGTACCTCAGAAGTCTAAGGAGAACTATTGGAAGAAAAGCATGGATCTCAGAAGGGAAATGTTCTGGTTATTCCAGGTAAAGATTATTTGACTGAAGGTCACAAAACTGGCTGTATCCAGAATGTTCCACTCGTTATGTCATCTGTAAACACTTTCTGCTGTATACCAGTCCCTAAAGAATACAACTAATGATATTTTCAAAACCTTTGACTGTCTAAACTTGGAAGATATGTGAATTGTTGAAACGTGCTAGGCCTGTCCTTAACCTGTTGCTGGGAGAGACCAAGATTTGTAATGTATAGAATGCGTAGGAAAACTTGAAGTTTGGGAAAAATACCTAAGGGACTGGTTTGTTCTTTGCTTCAAAATAAGTTTGATGGATTTGCTCTTAGTGGTATCTGGAGGAAACAGCTGCTCTTCAGATATCTTTATATTAGTGCTTTTTGTATAGCTTTTTTTGCAGAATAAAATTTTTAGTACCTTTGTAACTGACTTTCTCTGCCTGTTTTTAGCAGCAGCAGTCTGGTACTGCTAAAGAGATGGGAGTGAGAGCTGCCACTTCAGCTGAGGTTTTCTTTGGGTGAGAAGAAAGTATGCTTGTGCAGTCACCCTTTGGAGGGTTATCACAAAGTACTTTCTCCGTTGTCTTCTGTGTTAGTAACACTTTCAATCTTCATTTATGTATCAAGACAACTTCTTGACTCATAGTAAAATTGGTGACTTGGACTGCTATGTATTGGTTACTTACTCTTCTGCTCTGCCTTTGTTTTAGTCTCCTGAACAACTATTTCCCTCAATTTAGTACATGTATGAGGCATTGAACTGTGAATTTAACTTCTTGAATAAGAAACAGTGAGCTGGCTCCTTGTCTTAAATAGTATGAGGAAACTGTATGAAATGGGAAAAGGTTCCTAGTTTTTTCCATAGTGATTGTTCTTATTTCTTTTTAGGATCAGTGAAAACGGGGAATTTGCAGATAGTAATATGAATGTTTGAATTGCACTTGTTTCTATCTTGTTTTAACTCTAACCTATAAGCTTCATTACTCACCAAAAATAATAGGGAGGGGTTGCATTATTCTTGAATTTCAGGTGCATACAGGAAGAATCAATTTGTTAGCTGTATCTCTTAACATGTAGATTCATCTTCTGAATGTATTTCTAAACGCATGTAATAGGAAGCTTTTCTTTCAGTGGACTTCAGGTTTTTGTATGCTGACTGAATTGCTGCAGTTACGGCACACATTGGCTGCCTCCAGTGGCTTGAGAGCCTGGGTCAGGAGAATGCTGAGTAACAAACGTCCTGATGTTGCAGCTTTAAAAATAACTTCAAAGATTTAAAAGTTGAAATCAAAAGCTCGTGGAGATCTTTCTGAAAACTTGCTCCAATAGATCCCGGGAAGTTTTAGATGAGAACTCTAATTTAATCCTGGCTTCTTTAACATCACAGTGTCATGGAATCATTCAGGGCTTGCCTGGCGAGTAGCTGAACAGCATTGTCTCATCTGCAATATTGCAGAGATGGATCTGAGAGAAATAGTAAATGGAGCAAATTTTTTTTTTGCCTTGATAATTGTTTAATCTGTGTCTTATGTTGCATCATTTTCTCTGAAAATCCCAAAGTGGCAAAAGATCACTGCAGTCTGTAGGGCCTGGTACTGAGAAAACAGCTTCAAGGATCAGCACTTGGACGTTTCTGGTGTGTGCCAAGGATACTGTCTTTATTACTGAGTAATAATTATTTGACTTGTGTATATGTTTAATACAGTAATGGAGGTTGATCTGTCTTCACTTGTGAAGTGAAATCCATCAAATGAAAGGAAACCCTTCCAAATGAGGCACAAGCAAAACTCCTTGCTGTTCTTTGGTTTCTTTTTTCAGTGGTATGGTTAGCTTGCAAGCTTTGCTTAAGGAAGGCACTGCTCATGCCATTCTCCCTGGCTTATGCTAATGCCTGCCATGCCTTTTAATACATGCTAAGGTAGCAGTTTAGATATTTTCAGTGGAGCATCTAATCTAATCCTGTCTGCAAGGAATGATTAATTACATTATGAGCTTTTTAGTAGCTTCCCTTCCCCCACCCGTGCTCCTAGGTATGCCTTAGGGCAATAAATGCATGTTCTGTTTAACTGGTAGTTCCTTTTCTTCTGGGTAAAGCAGCTAATCCTGCTGTTAGAGCGAATTATTGTTTAACTTAGAAACGTAGCTTGTACCTATTTCTGCAGGTATGTACCAGTGTGCAAGCAAAACATTTCTAAACCTTCTTTACTATAAAATGAATTGATAACAGTTGTGTTAAATGACTTAAAAGGTCATAATACCAAGCAGTTGTTACAGTTGACCTTAGTATAGTTCCTATGCACAGTTCTTCTTACAATGTCAAACACTGTAGATACTTCCAGCTTAGCTGAAATAGAAGGTTAATGCTCTTACAGACCTGCCTGTAGAACTAGACAGATGTAAATTTTCTAGGGAAGAAGCAACTCATTAAATCAATGCTGTGCTACTAATTGAGGACCATCAAAAGCCAGAAGCAAAGCAGATTTGTTTTAAATGAGAATTTTGGTTAAACTGGTAAATTACCCAGCTTGTAAGTAACAACTGTGGTTGCTCTGAGTTGCTGTTGGCGACAGCTGATCACACCTGCTGCTGTCTTCTAATTCATCTCCACTGGGTGAGACACATACTCAGGATAATGACAGTTCTAATAGAGCATTCTGCTTGGTTAGGATTTCTGTGTGGTCCAGGAAGTGCTGAAGAGGTATTTCGAAGTCTGCATTTGCATGGGTGATGTTTACTCTGTAGAAAAGCGGTTTGTCTGGAGTCTGGCTGGAACAGTTGTGCCTGTTAGTCCTTGCACTGCCATTTAAGGTGCTCCCTTCTCTTCCATTTGCTTGGAGGAGCTGACACATGAGGTGCTTAACTTGTCAGCCTCTTACCTTCGTATCAGTATAATTGTACAGTGCCGAGTGTGAGCAACTTGATGCTGGTAAAAACAAATGTTTGTGCAGAATAAAATCTGCCTGTTTATGCAAATGGCTCTGTTTTTAGCAGGTTACAAGCTTAGCAAGCAGTTCAGCTGCCACTGAGAGTTGTTCCTACTTCTAATAGGATGCACCAAGAAGTAGAATTCTGATCACGAACCTTTCTTATCACGAACCTTTCTTATGCCCATTAGTGGATGGAGCCCTATTTGTTCATCAGTACTGTCTGGTCAGTGTCTGTTATGTGACAGATGTGTGCCTTTCTGTGCTGAGTACAGCTTTCAGTAAAAACAAACTCCTTAGCTATCCATGTGAACAGAAAAGTGTGATAGCCCAGCTCTGACAAATGGAGAAGTGGATTGGAAAAATGACAAGGCCCAGGAGTTTCAAGACTTATATCTTTCCAGTGCTCTCGCTTTAGTCAGCGTGTAAAAGTTCTGCATGGATGGATTGCAGAGCAGTGGATGCTCAGGGGCACCTTGATCTTATGGTAGGACACTGACTTTAAGGGAAGACTGCTGTGAGTCGATCATAGCCAAGTTTTGTATTTGAGAACACAGCAAAGCAAGCTGTCACAGGTTGTTCCAACTCATCTCCTACTGATGTGAAGGTGGAGTAACTCACTCGTCTGGCTGGACAGCAGAACAGTTCCATGGCATGTAAATACTGAATTTAGACTCTAATCATGTATACAGGTGAGAAAGATGGTATCAGTCCATCACCCAGACTCTGCTAACAGGAGACTAAGAGAAGGTGGGAATGGAGGAGCTTCTCATGATGGGGTTTTCTTTTCTAGAACAGCTCTCATGGGGAAAAGTTCTGTTTTATCTTCCTTCAGAAAAATGCACCATTCAGAAAATTAGAAATATTTTGGCTATTTTTGAGAGAAGGGAAAAAGCCTAGAAAAGTATGGTATGTTTAGGGTAAGAAAAAAAAAAAAAAAAGAGAAAATATTTTGAAAAATATATCAGAATAAAAGAACAAAACACTTAACGTCACAATTTGTATTTTTCTTGATTAGAATTTTCTGCAGTATATGGAAGAAGAGGGGAAGGGCTGCTTTTCTGCTACTCCTGGCATTACTGCTGTCCTCTGTTTCATTTTGAGAAATGCAGGGTCAGGAGAGTATTTATTAGGTGATGCTAAGTCATCCTAAGTCAAGACTAAACACAAACTTGGCAGAAAAATGGAGTATGAAAGGTCTCCTGGCTGTTAATTTGTTCTGGAGCCTTTTTTCTGTTCTTTAGCAGCTAGCTGGGGCCTTCAAGTATGGTATGTGTAGTTTAAGGTGTGATTCTGTAGGACCAGCCAAAAAAAAGATCAACTTGTAATTTCACACACACCAGTTGCACACATGTAAACAGAGGCAAGTTACTGTGCTGCAGGAGGCAAAGGACGTGGCTCATTTGACTGGGGAGTGTATTTGATCCTGCTGTAATTTGGAGAACATTTTAAATTGTAATTAAAAAAACAGCAACAACAACAAACCAACAACAACGTATATAAAGGAAGGAGAAATAGCTGCAACTTCCTAACAGCTGAATTTGTACAGTGTCTTAATGGGGAAAAATAATGGTCATCGTTCAGTGTGTAGTTGTCCTTTGGCTTAAGAGAAGTGAAATGCAATTAGGAAACAAACACTGAAAGCTGCTACAAAAAGGTTCTGAAAGTTTCTTTAATTTCAGATGTGTGAAACAAGGAAGTTCTATGATTCTAAGTTCTAGTGCAGGTTTAATTCTTTATAGTTAGGAGGACCTTCAAAGTATTTTGTTTGCTTTATAAGAAAATTTTGATTGCTCAACTGCAGTTTTTTCTGACTTGGCTTGAAGCTGACTCAGAATGGTTCCTCCTTTGTTAGCGAAGCTTTTTTAATGGTGTATATGTCAATAGATTCTGTTTTCATCTGCAGTAAGCATGCTTTGTTTCTTCACTGATTGTGAGACACGGCTCTAAGTTTGAGTGCTGCTTGTTCTGTGGAAGCCACAGACTGTAGGATCTGCACCATTCTGCCAGTTTCAAGTTTTTAAGCACCTCAGGGGCAGTGGTGAGTTTTGTTCTTACTGGAGGTGTAAGGATTACTTTCTGGCAGAGCTGCTCAGGCTGTCCTCAGCGGTCTCTCCTTTCAGGGTCAGTCATACCTCAAGTCTTACCTTTCATTGCGTGGCACTGACCTTCTTTTCTTTCCCCTCGCTTTGTGAAAAGTCAGACTTGCAATTCTGGATATTGGACAGTGTACCTTTTCTTTCATCTTTGCTGTGGATCAAATCAAAAGAATCAATTTTCCAAATAATTGAGATTTCCTTGATTTTTAACTAGTTAAATGTTAGCACTGTAAGCTGCTCAGTAGAATTTCTCATTTTAAAGGGAGATTTTATGGGTAGCTAAAGTCTGTGTGTAACTGCACTGCTGCTGGTGCTGCGTACGGCAGTCACAGTGGTGGTTTCCCTTGGTGCTGTATGTAGTAGGGCTCCAGCTGAACACTTAGCTCTTTTATGTACATCTTCCCTTCTCACTTCTTTGTGCACTGTTCTGAGTAAGTGGTCAAGATGTGACAGTTGCTGGTGTGTTGCTAATCATTAAATTAGCACAGTATCATCTGGTTTGATGTCAGATGCCTTCTGGTCCTGTCACTGTAAATAAGTGTTGGAGGAGGCATCCGTTGCAGGGTGGACATTCTGCCTTGGTTTTTGCCTTCTGTTACTACAACCAAGTACGCAGAGTAGATTCTGTTTCCAAAAACTTTCCATGTTGCTGTGCTGTGGCTTTCAGAAGAGTTGGTGTTCGATCTTCAGTACTAGCACTTCAAGGATTTTTGAAGCATTTCAGAACAAATGTGGAGAAAATGATTAACTTTCTTTGATATACTAAGTTAGGTAAAGAAAACTGGGGCTGGGGAGGGAGAAGGGGAAGGTTGTTTTTTAATGCAGCTCAATATTACTGTTTTTTCTTTAACAAATCCAATTTCTTTTTTAAATACAGTCCTTCCAGGGAAGCCAGGGACGAGCCTACCTCTTTAATTCTGTGTAAGTACGTTATTACAGTTATGCACACTACCTACAGACAGTATTTTTTTGTATGTTTGTAAGCAGAAAACAATAGCAATTTTCTTAAGTTCACTTTGTCCTGTTCATTTTAGAAGTTCTAACATTTAGAAGTAACTAGCAATGGTTATTAAAGAGCCGCTGAGCTGATAAACACTCCAGTGCAGATATTAATTTCTTACAGTTTAAGTAGTCCTGCTAATAGCTGAGAGTTTAGGGATCGGAGTTAAAGAGAAGTTCCTTCTGTGTAAGTGAGGCTAGCATATTGAGCAGAAGTTGCCATTCTGAGATAATCCAGAAATCAAAAAGTATTGCATGACTGTGAGTTTACTTTGGACAGCTTCACTCTCTAACATTTTCTGTCTCCTGTGGTAGATGCATTTACAGGTTAATGTTCCAGTGTACTTTGTACATCGTGACCTTGAATATTGCAAACCTGCTAGAGGCCAAAGGTATCTGCAGTTTGGCAGCTTTAGGATGCACCCTTATCATAAGATGATTCTTTGAATTTGCTAATGGATGTATTTTAAGTTTATGGTACACTAGTTTGAATTTTGGTCTTTATTTTTATAGCAGCTTATTATGTTGCAGCATTTTTGGAAAAAGAAATGCAATTAAATGTCTTGGTCTATTTTAGGTCGAGATAATGGAACTGTAACTGCAAACTCCTTCTTATTTGTAGTTGTTTAGTGAAGACTTCAGACTGTGACTCTGACAATAGAACAGCAAAAATGGCAATGTTTTGTCCTTCTATAATAATATCTAAAATCTTGGTTTAGTCTTGCCTGATCTTTTCTGCATAGACTCATGTTTGTGAAGAAGTATTTTGATGCAGTACTTCATGGGATAATTTGTTTTTGTAGTCCTGCCTGTTCATCATGACTCAGTCTGCTGCTCTCTGCAAGGAGATTTTGAGACTTTTTCCTTGCTGCTGTTTTGGAGTTTGTTCTCCGTTCAGATACTGGTGCTGGTTATTGACACAGACTATCAGTGTCAAGGTCACACATTCTTTTCTGAAGAAAAGCACAAAATCAGAGGGGTCTTCAGCTACTGCTTTCTGCTCTGTTCTTAAAAGGTTTTACTATTCAGCGTGTTGCTGATGGGAGTAAGAGGGCATTACTAGCAATGTCATGTTTAGGCAAATAACTTGAAAAACAGAAATCAAAACTCAAACATTGGTTTTGTCTTCTGGAGAAAAGGGGAGTGGCAGATAAGAAGAGTGCTCTCCTGTAGCTAATGCAGAGTCCTCCCTCTTTATTTTTTTCTTCCCAGGGTAAATGTGGGCTGTGGTCCAGCAGAGGAGAGAGTTCTTCTGACAGGTTTACATGCCGTGGCAGATATCTATTGTGAAAACTGTAAAACCACTCTTGGATGGAAATATGTAAGCAATATATTTCTGGTTTTGCTCAGTTCAAACACAGGTACTCGAGCAGCCGAGATCTTAATGATAGTTCAGTTGGTGTTACTTTACACATACAGCTGACAATAATCTAGTTTTGCTTCCTTACATCTACTGGAATGTTGCAACAGATAACTATTTGGATGACAGCAGAACTAGCATGAGGTATTGGTGTTATCACAGCTATGCAATACTTCTGTAATAGCTTCTTTCCATTGTTACAGACAGTATATTCTAAAACAGACAGAAGAAATTGACAAAATGGGTCTTAATTGTCTTGATTTCAGAAGTGGTTCATACAGCAAAAACATCAATTGTGATAATGGTAGCAAGCATTTTTTTGTTGCTCATAGCTAATGTGAACTTGATTCTGACTTTGGAATGTTCTGTAGCACAGAAAACACTGAGAATGTTAGATTATAGATGCTGTATGTAGGATTCTAATGAAATGTGTTTTCTGATATCTAATAATTAACCTCACGTTGTGACTTTAAGATGCAGAGGTAAGGATACGTCTAGAAATAAGTGCAAAACAAGAAAAAGAAGTCACCATTTGGAAAACTTGTAGTTTGCACAGGAAGGAGAGAATAAACACAGAAAAAGCTTGCATTAGCATTTTCAGTTTTTGAAGTTGTCTATCTAACTTGTGTTTTTAATGCAAACTTGATGTTTAAATGCTGTATTTTCCCAACTTATTTTAGTATCTTGATTTTATTTTTTTCTTCCTGTCTAGGAACATGCTTTTGAGAGTAGTCAGAAATACAAAGAAGGAAAATTCATCATTGAACTTGCCCACATGATAAAAGACAATGGCTGGGAGTGAATCATAACCTTTTTCCTTCTGTTTGGACAATACTCCGTGGAACGTGTTTTACAAAGACAATGCAAAGTAAAGGAAGAGCTTGGCTAGAGTGGCCCTGAGAGTATCACTGAACTCTGAAACCTCACAAATGAGTAGTGTAGTGTAAGTGGCTATTTCAGGCCATGTTTGCCTTTTCTCCTTGTGTAAGTTCCCTTTTTTGTACGTGTATTATCGTGTGAACAGTTGTTTTGGAACATTTTGGATGACCTTTTTCTAAACTCTCTCAAACTAGAGAAACAGTTCACTAATTGAAAATGGATTTTACTGGCTAGCATCTGTCTTTGACCTATGCCTTTAATGCTACCTTCTGCTGTGCATGCTCCTTGCCTAAACACCTACACTCCGATCCTGTAGAAGTTCTATATCTGAGATGTCTGAAAGAATGTATGGGATGGGGTGCAAATTTCTTATATGTAGCAATTTCTGATGTATTTGGCAGTGAAGGGGATGCAGTATTGTAGTTACTAATTTCTTTTTAAAATTTGAGTGTACCACAACCTGAGTACATCTTGTAGGTGAGTTGGTTAAAGGTACAGTGCTCAGTTTAAGAATATTTCAATTGCACTGACTGAAATTAGCAGATCTTAAGTTGTTAGGATGAGTAATGCTAGAGGCTTGGTACCTTAATGAAATACCTTAGAAGGATTTTAAATCAGTAATGCTGTAGGACATGTTCAACTCAGATCAACACATCCCCTGAGGAGTTTCCAGGATAGGAAGTTTATAAAGTGTAGCTTGCAAGATAAAAAACAAAACCAGAAAAATATATGCATCTTCTATTTTGGGAAAAAATTAGTTGGTGTATTAAAAAAAATTGGTACTGTACCTTTGTCAGTAACAGGGACTTGTGCATTGGTAGGGTTCTATGGCTGGTTCCATGTAACTGTGTAGTCCTAATGCGCTGGACAAAGAGGTTGATATCAAGGAAACTCGTTGAAGTATTCTTCTGCTACATTTGAACAAAAATATTTATTTTTATGAGAGATGGTCAGAGCCTATGAGATGAAAATTAGTATGCTGCATGTAGAAAGAGATGGTAATAGGAGGGAAGGGGAGTTTGACTCATTTTTTCATAAAATAAATTAACAAGGTAGTTTTTAAAATGTGAGGGCGGGGGGACGGGGTTTCTTGGTTTGCTGGCTAAATCATCCCCAAGTACATTTTTATAATAAAAATTTATATGAAACTTACCCTCTCTTTTGATCTCCCACTATTTCTTAACTGGAATGAGTTAATAAGAGAATCTCCTAGAAGGTGTATGTATGATATTAGATGTTGGTGTTTGTGCATGCACATTCTCAACTTTTAAAGAAATGCTCTACGTAAATTTGCTGACTTTGTTTTCAAACTGAACAGTCTCTGAAGGCCGTTTGAGTTTTAATCCTCTTAATGCTTGTGGACAACGTGTTTGGGGAGAAAAATCTTTTAACACTACGTGAAGACTAGACCTGAACAAGACAGAAGCCTTGCAATACAAAATCATTGTCTTTCAAAAACATTTCTGATATGGGACCTGCACAGTTTAGTCCTAGGTGCCATTGCTGCTGGTATGTTTTTGGGAATCTGATCGGCTTTCTGAATTCTGCTGCACTTTAGAAATTTTGTCATGCATGAAACAATATGCCAATGGGTAGGGGCAATACGGATCTTCAAAACCAGCCTTCCAATCCTTGTGGAGAGGAGTGAGAAGAGAGTTCTCCCGTGTGCAAACGTTCTCTGCAGGCTGGCTAAACTGCATTCAAGACATTGTAATGATCTATAGCTGTGAGTTACAAGTGTAAGAATTAGGGGAGTAGTTGAAGCTGTTGGGTTTCAGTCCAGAGACCTGAGGTGATTTGATCTACCTGGATTTTGTGGCTTACTTGTTGCTACGTCATGTTCACAAATAAGGTCAGGCTTCAAAGTCTAATTTTAACAGTGTCTTTGATGCAAGGTGGACTTTGGTGTTGCCTGTTTCTTGATGTTTTTGACTTGGAGTTCTTGAGACTTTTTTCCTCCATTGTAACGTCTGTTGCCAACAACAACAAAAGAAGCACTAAAATTTTTATCTGCAGAAGTTTGTGTTGGCTTCAAAGTCCAGTTGTAATGTTAGTAGTTGTGAAGACGCTTATGTGAAGTTAGTGCATCTTTGAGCTTCTTGTATTTCCTGGTTTGTTGAAGTACACTGGACTGAAGACAAAAGTGATAGCTGCTTTTCAGTAGAGAGTTGAAATTAGAGAAGGTATGTAAAGTAGTAAAGATTTTTCTCTATAAAATCGGGGGTTGGCTCTCTTAGTTAATCCTGTCTGTAATACAGTCCGATTCATATTTAGAAATTCAACCTCTTTCTTCAGTGCATTATTTGTATTTTAAACTGGACATTTTCACCAAAACCTTAATTAACTTTGATGCCAAAGGTTGAGACTTCGTCAAGTGCTTTTAGCACGTAGAGCTTCAGACTACTGGCATAAAGAGTTAATGATATAAATGTGACTTCTATGGCTTTTAAGAGAACCAAACAAAGCAATATTCTTTTTGGTCTTTTAAGAGTGGATGCTTAGAAGGAGTAGAACTAACACAGAATTGCTATTTCATGCTGCCATGTAACGGTCGGTTAGATTCATTCTATTGAAGAACATGTGAATTTTTCTTCTCGTGTTGCTTGGGCAATGTCAGTGATTATTTTCTCCCCTGGTAAAGATGTAGAGTGTTCCTGTTGTTGGTTTTGGTGAAAGTAGGATCCAGATAGCAATGGCTGCTGGCTGATGTGAAGAGGTCAGTCTGGTCACTGAACCCTCCAGCAGTCATTTGACAGAAAAATAAACTTACTTGAAAAAACATTTTACTAAAGCATTTCCCCTCTAACCAATTTTTGTAATATATTAAAGATTATATTTAAAGTTTGTATGTGTTCGCTCTCAGCAAGTTTACTTCCCCTCCAACTTGAGCACTTTTGTTACTTGTACTGGTTATTTTTATTGTTGGTCTTAACATTTATTTTGTATTTTGTTTTTTACAAACTGTAACAAAAAGCTTTTGTGAACCTTTGATTCTTGCTGGCTCTTTCTTGGACCAAATGAACTGACTATGAGCTGGCTTAGAAGAAATGTTCATTGGGATGCATAGGAATTTGCTAGCAGAAATGTACATGTATTGAAAGCTTTCTTCCTCTGAAATGCTCAAGCTGCGTCTGTCAGAAAGTAATTAATCATTATTTCACACGACTGTGATGTGACCACGCTTCCAGTCTTGGTTCAAAATAATGGCTGGAACAAAGGTGTTCCAGGACTGACTCTGAACACCAGAACTGCTCTCTGGTTGGTCACCCTAACCACCTTTTTGATTAAGGAAGGGCAAAAATTTCAGTTAAATTGCAAATTTGCTGTGACTTAAGCTGCAGAATTTAGTGAGGGGTTGCCAGCCCATCAGTCTAACCACTATTGCTGCCTACTCTCAGCAATTTACTCATCTAAATTTTATCTGCCAGTTCAGATGGCTCTTTTCCTTCAGTCGTTGCAAGCTGTACAATGGCAAACTGCATTAACTGTGCTGCAATTCAATCTTAGCTTCACACCAGCAAGGCCTGGTACAGGTGTGAGAGCGGTGCGCCCTGCGTGCTTGCAGTCTAGGAATCTGCAGGAGTAGAGAGGGAAAACAGTCTGCAAGATTTCTTTAAATTTGGATCTGATCTCAGAAGAGCTGACAAAGTCATCGCTGTGCCCCAAAACCAAACGGTCATCTGTAGCTCTTAGCAGTGGACCAGGAGTGCAGGAGCTCCTTAACGCTGTGTCCCATCTTGGTGCACGTAATGCTTCCTCTGAGCAGTGCTTGTACAGAGCTTTTTCTGCACGCTCATCTCAGCAGTCAGATGGCAGCAGCAGCGTCCTGGAGAGTCACAGACCAAACTTCTGCCATCTCCATTCTTTACTGGTGGAGATGAGTGGAAGAAGCTGACAAATTGTTGTTAAACTTTTTGGACATTCTATTGTACTTCATTTAGACTCATGTTAAGCCAACAAGCGGTCTGAACACTGCTGTAAAAGGAAGGGAGGCTGCAGAGGTTCCTTCTAAAAGGACTGTTAGAAATGGTTTCAGCCTAAAGCACGAGTCATCCGACGGCGCTGAGTCGTGCCTCACTGTTCCTCAAACTCCTTACAATGCTTTCTTTTACAGGTGACATGGCTGTGTTGCTGTTTTGTCCTAGCAATACTGTACATCATTTGTTGTTTCACTATATTGTATCTCGAGGTATCACAATAAAAGCTTTCAATTGTTTTGTTGAGTTGCTTGCTATTTTTTGTGCTCTTATTTTTGGTTTAGGTTCTTGTTGTTGGTTTTTTTTTTTTTTTTTTTTTTCTCTGATAATACCAGAGAGGAAAGCCAGTGCTCTTAGTTGCTCAAAAAACTCCTGGGCATGGGTTGAATCTGATTAAGTACATACTTGTAAGATTGTCACTAAACATGTGTTTTTTTTCCTTTTGCTAATCTTTCCAAAATAGAGTTAAGATGCTTTCCTACTTGAGAGCTCCAGCCCAGTTAAAGCTAATCCATGAACCTCATGAAAACAAGGTGCTTTTAAGGGAGAATCAGCCTGCGCACTCCAACAGCAACCCTCAGAAGTTGGAGGAAGGGCGGCTGTGCTTTGTTTGGTTACCTCGCTCACCTGGAGAGCAGAGCGGAACTCTGGGCACGGGCATTCGGCCTGTTCTTCTCTGCTTTGGCTGGGAGGAACTTCTCCAGTTCCTGTAATTGCATAAACGGTTTCCTCGTGTGTTTATGGAAGACCCACCCACTCTTGAGTAGATAAGTAGGATGTGTTGACTGGTCATTAACAGGAATTTTAAACAGCAGCCTCTGTATTGATCTTGAAGGTGCTGTGCCTGTCACCAGCTGCTTGTTGGACATCGAGCTATCAATTACTACTGAGGCTTGAAGCCTCCTCAGTTCTCAGTCCAGCAACCCACTTATCCAACTGTAACGTTGTGTGGAACGCAATGGAAAGCAGTATCGACAGTCTCACTAAAACTGACGCGTATTGCATCAGCCGCTCCAGCGAGGCGCTCGGTTCGTCGCCACAGCACTGAGATTGGTCAGGTGCGGCCCCTCCTTACGGCGCTGTGGATGACTCCTGGTTACCTTCCCGTCCTCCACGTGCCTTAAAACAGCTTCCACAAGGACAGTGTGCTCTGAAATCCTCTGCCTGTCCCCACAGTGTATCCCCGGTGGTCACTCTTCTCCCCCTTGCGTATCCCATTAAGAAAATCCAGTCTGTGGCACTCGTGGGTTTAGTGAATGGTAAGGCCAAGTAAAGCAATGTTTTCTTCTAAAGATTAATCAGATGGTCATATTTATCTTCACAGTTGTCTTTATTAATTTGGGAGACTAATTTTAAAAACTTCTCAATATTGTAGCAGAGGACTATTGCAGTGATTTGGTTACTTTCCTGTATAATGCAGATGTAGGATTGTCCTTAATTGCTTCAGACCAGCTAAATACAAATGACTTAGAAAGAAATGCTTTGCATTAGACTTGCCTACTTGCAGGAGTTGTACGTGTGTGTGAAGCACTGAAGTGTTAATAAATGTTCCTGGAGTTCTGCTAACTCCAGGGCAGGCCAAATGGGGTGGCTGTGATCCATGGATTATTTTAGGGTGGTTAATCAGGGGAGTCTATAGAACGTAAATACAGAATGATGGTTTGAGTGTGAATGCTTTCAATGAAATCAGAACTTGTTAGCCAAGAGGTGCGGGATATGGAGGAGGAGTCAGGTTTTTATTTGGTTGCTGAGTGTGTGGCGCTCGCTGAGTGCTGGCGAGACTGCAAAAATGTGAGCTCTGTAGACTGAGGTGAGGAATGAAGTAATTCAGTGTGGGCTTATTGAGTGACTCTGCACTAATCCACTGCTTCATCTCACAAGTGAAAGGGGATGCTCCACATGAGAGATCAAATGTGCTATTTCCATCGTGAGGAAAACTGCCTGACAGCAATTAGACTGCAGGAAGAATGCTGAAATGGTGAACTCCAGTTTTGTCTCTTGCCAGCTGGAAAACATCTTGAGATGGGTAGCAGTGGGCAGACGCCTTGTCTAAGAGTTGGGAATCTTCCATGAGATCTTTTTGTCTGCTAAATGTAGGTAAGTGAATGCCTGTTCTGGGTGAGGGCTCTCCATGCAGTTGCACTGCATTTTTAAGCACTGTAGCACTGCAGTGTGACGTGCGTGGATCTCACTGCCAATCGTGGTTAGCTGACAAGGGAAGGAGGTCACAGCTGGAGCTCAGCTTAACCTCTAAGTAGGGCCCTGGTGAGACAGCTCTGTCCACATGAGGCTACTTCCATTTCTGTCCCTTTCTCCACCTCTCTTTGGCTGTCCCAGCTGGTGCAGCATTGAGGACCTGAGCACAGCCAGTGGCTGCATTTAGCTGGTGCTGCATCGCATGGTTTCCTGACTGATGAAGCTCTGCTGAGCCATATGACTGATGAGCCTTCACTAGTAAAGGCTGAGCTAGTCTGATGTTCTGCCTTACTCATTTCTGTGCACTGACAGCAGTTTCATTCAGAATGGAGTTTGCGTGCTGTCATTTTTTTTATATATATGCAAATTCCATCACAGCATAGCTCCTCACCTTTTACCGTAAAGAAGGGTGCAAATATGTTTTAACATTCAGGGCAGCTTTATGACTCACTTAGAATTGATCCTTCTGCTTTGCTTTACACCTGAAAAAGTTAATTTGGTGATCTGAAATAATGTCTGAGCAAAACCTCCCAGGTTGGGCCCAGGAGCTGATGGCAGTCCAGTGTTGTTGGATGAGCTTCTGGAAAGAAAATGTCTTCCTCGCTTGTATGGTCCATGTGGTGCAGACACAAAACTTTGGTGGTTGGATGGCTATTTATTCTGCTCCCTTCTGTTCAGTGCAGTATACACGAAGATGCCGGCAGCCTTGTCTCTTACTGCAGAACACAGCCCACTATGGTTATAGGAGAAGATTGCAACAAAAGCATCTTTGAGTTTGTCCCTAGGAGCAGGAGTGCACCTGCACACAGTGCTGCTGCTGTGCTGCCAGGATGAAAGTGCATCCTTTCAGTGGGAGAACAATGGAGGTGTGTTTCTGGCTGCTGAATGCTTCTGGTTTTGAGCTTTGCGCTGGGGAGTGAATGGCATTAATAGCCAGCTCTGCTGGAATTGTGGTTTGAATTGTGTTTGCTTAAAAGAGAAGTCAAACAAGCTGTATTCTGCAATAAAGGTGATTTAAAATTTACTACTGTATCACAAAAAAAACCAATACTCTCCCAGGGTGCAACACTTAGAGTGAAAATTAAGAGGGGGGGTTCTGTGCACTGGTTGTGCAAACACTGCTTTTCAAAATTAAAAACCCAGTAAAGCCAGGGATCTTGTGACACAGAGTGGGGCTGCCAAGGATGAGAGGATCTGATTTTGCAACAGGGCCCGGGCAGATTGCTACATCTGGGAAATGGGTTGCAGATGTAAACCATGTGCTGCTGAGAGCTGGGGGTGAGTGCAGAGCTCCGTGCTTCTCCTGCAGCCTGTCCTGCTGACGGTGTGCAAGCACAGATTGGTTAGAAAGAAGTCTCATGAGGATTAGTTCCACACAATCCATCCGTCTCCATGCACTGCTTTATGGTGCCTGATGTGAGGCTGCCAGCCAGGGGCAGTGCTGGGAGGAGCAGTGCTTTTTCTGAGGTCACGATGCTCTTTCTTACACTGCCCTGGCCCAAGCTGCCCAAGGAAATCCCAGCCCAGCTTGCCCCTGCTCTGCTTCTACTGTTAATGTCCTTACAGGCCTGAATTAGCTGCTTATTTCCCACTGATGCTCAAGCGAGCACTGTTTTGATGGGCATGTGGCATGCTCCACTTCCTCACTAGGTAGAAAAGATACAACCATAAATCTGCTTCTGCTTGCATTTTCCTTCCCTTTCTTCCTCTTAAAAAAAATCCTGACTTCCCCACGTGATGTGAGATCCAAAGCAGCACAAGGTTGCAGTGCTTGCCTGCTGTGCCCTGCCCTGAGCTGCTGGCAGTGCAGGCGGTTCTTGCTGCTCCCCTGTTGCTGAACCGCTGCCTCCATTCAGGTCTAAATACGGTGCTTTGTGACAGAAGGTTTGTGTGTGTGAGCTGCAGCCCGGCAGTGAGGCCGTGCTCTGTGCTCCAGGCTGACACACCAGATGCAGTCTGTGTCACTGTAACTTCCCCTCCGTCTTCTGGTTCTTGCAGCACAGAGGCTGCAGACACAAATTAATGCCCTGTAATTGCCTACCCATAACACAGAAACAAAAATGTTTTGCAGCATTCTTTCAGTGTTTACTAAAAAGCAGACTTTGCTCTGGCAGTGCTCCCTGGCAGCCCAGCCCTTGCTGAAGGTTAACAGCTCCTCCAGTTAATGATTATCTCCATGTGCGCAGTGTTTCACAGCTCAAACATGTAATATGTGGCCGTGCAATGGCTGCGGGCACCTGGCACAGAACCTGGGAGCACACAGACACAGCCATACTGGGCCAGGGCCTGCCTGGCCTGAGCTGTGCCCTGCCCACTGGCATGTGGGGCTGCAGGGGACCAGAGGAGGGCACGGGGATGCTCAGAGGTTGGAGCAGCTCTGCTAGGGAAACGGGCTGAGAGCTGCAGGTGTTCAGCCCAGAGAAGAGATAGAAGTTGCCAATAACAGCGCAGCTCCTGGCCCCACAGCCCTGTCCGGCTGCTCCAGGAGTGCCAGGACAGATTCCAAAAGCGGCTATGGGGACGAGGGCTGACATTGGACCTCGCCGCCTGTGCGGTCGGTGCCAGGAGACAGCCGTCCCCACCGCTGGAAATGCCACAGAGAAATGCAAAGCGGCACAGCTGGGGCACACACACTGCACCTCAGGATGGGAATTTTGCAGGAATTGTTTACCCTGGGCACTGCGCTGGTTCCCAGCCTCTGACACAAGACAGCGGTGCCGGCCCTGTGCCAGGCAGCCCTGTTTGCCTCACAGGGAACGCGCCCGCCTGCAGCTCCCAGCACAACCCTCACCTTTGCCTCCCTGGCCCAGAAACCCATCTGTGAGGGCTGAGCCCAGACCCGCGCCAGGGACTTTGATCGCAGCCACAACCTCCTGCACAGGACGACGCTCCAGAGGCACGCAGCCTG
This sequence comes from Meleagris gallopavo, assembly GCF_905368555.1. Taxonomy (NCBI): domain Eukaryota; kingdom Metazoa; phylum Chordata; class Aves; order Galliformes; family Phasianidae; genus Meleagris; species Meleagris gallopavo. The sequence continues at coordinate 599,397 of NC_139420.1, forward strand.
AAGGGTGCTGGGGCGGCTGACCCCCCTGCACCGCTCTGGGGAGGGGGGCTCTGTGGGGTGGGCGCCTGCAGCCGACACGACTGTGCAGCATGTGGACTGTGCCTCTGCACGGGAGCCCCCACGGCTGGGGCTGAAGAAATGAGAGCTTTAAACAATTGGGGGTGCAGAACCTCCCTGCTAAAGGCACAGCAATCGGCTGCTAAGCCCTTCGCTTTCTCTGCTTTTGCTATCTCTATTTTTAAGGTCAGTACCAAACAGCATGCTGGTGAAGCTGAGCCCTCTGTGTTATTTGGAGGCAAACATGCAAAAAAGACTCTGCAATGCCAGACTGCAGCTCAACGAAATGAAGGCAAAACAGGGTTTGCACAAGCACAAAAGTGTAAAGCAGTGCCAAGGAGCATCTGTGGCTGGGATGTGCCTGTCAGGCTGTGCAGATCACAGCAGCAGGCACAGACCCAGTGCCACAGGCCCAAAGGGTCCTTCAGTGCCCAGCAAACAGTGCAGGTTCTCCAGCACGCACGCGCGCACGCACACACACACACACACACACACAAAAAAATCCCAACCTAAAATGTGTTCTTAAGGAGAAGCAAAGATCAGAAATACTGTAAGCAGTTGGAGATGAAGCACCAAAAATAGCATCTGAAGTTCCCTCTGCGCGCTCCCTGTAGGCAGCCGGCTCTATATTTGTCTTCACTTGCCCTTCTGCTACAATCAATTTGTAGTTGCCGCTGGCGAGGAACCCATCTATTAAAAGCCTGGCTGGGATCTGCAGAGATGTCTGCAATAAAATATTTGGCCATTTTCATAGAAAAACCCAAGTGCCTCTTGCAGATCCCCCAGCTGCAGCCATGCAGCAGCCCAACGCATGGAGCCATAGTGCAGCTCTGGCCATGCCCCACAGCACTGCTGGCACCTCACCTGTGCAGCACCAGGCTTTGGTGCTGGAGCCTCCAGCCAAGGTGCAGCACGTGCCAAAGTCTAGGGAGAATGATTTGCTCTCCAGCTGCTTGGAGGCCTGGATGCATTTGGCATTTTCTGCCTGCTGGCACCTTATCTATTTTGGAGATTTGCTGCCAGCAGCGCTGGGGAGGCGGCCTCCTCAGGGGTCCGTTGCTCTTGTGGTCAAAACAAATGTTTTCTATCATCCCTTTCATCACAGGATGAAAGCACAGACAGAAATCACACAGCTGCTCCCTTGGTGGGCTGCTGGGAAGCCACTCTCACTGCCCCAGAATGCCTCCACCTGGGGATGTGGAGGTTGGCAAAATGAAGCGACAGCACCAGTAGCAGAGGGCTGTGCTTCCTGGAGGCCAGCAGCAACCCCAGCCCTGCTGAGTGTGGACGGGGGCTCTCACACATGGGGAGACTGCACACAGAAACCTTCATCCCATGGGATCCACAGCGCAGGACGGAGCCACCTCACTGCTCTCTGAATCCAGCACAAAGCTCCTGGAGCACAGGCCGGGCGGGAGGCACGCAGCACGGGCAGCCAAGCACGGTAGCAGAGAGGAGACCCAATCCCACCTATAAATAGTGCAGGGAAGCAAGCACAGGGGAGGGAATGCGGCCATGCGAGCTAAGGGACAATGCTGGCAGAAAAGCAAATAGATATAATTAACCATTAATAAATGGAGGCCGAAGATTAGAGAACATATCTACTATCAGGAAAGTGAGACCTTGGGAGGCTTTCCAGGGGGAAGGGCCGACGAAGCTGGCTCTGTGTTCCAAGTGGACTGTGGCTGCTTTTCAGGAGCCATGAAGCTGCACGCTGCCAGCTCCAGCTGCTGTGAGTGCTCACGAGCCTTTTTCTGTGTGAAAGGGAAGATTCAGCCGCTCCGTGACATCAGGAGCACTAAAACCTCACGTGGGATTGGGAAGCTGCTCTGGCACAGTGGGGCACAACGCAGACCCCAGGGCCTCAGCCTGCAGCCCAGCCTGGGCTCCTCAGCCCCAGACATGACCTGCAGCTGTTATCCACCGGGCTGTTCTGAAGAGGGGCTGTGGTACACACAGGACTGCTGCTGCCACTGCTGGGGTTTGCAGGGGCACAGCAACAGTGGGAAACACTTCACTCCCTGCTGCTGTTGCCAGAGGTTGAGGTCAGTGGGCTGCACGTGCCCATCTCAGAGTACCCAGTGCTGGGCTCAGAGCACTGAGTCCTGCAGCAGCAGCAGCATCCCTGCAGGTGCTGCAGCCATCCCAGCACCGTACGGAGTACAGTGGCTGCCCCAGCCTCACCTCTGGCCCCTGCCCCACAGCCCCATCAATCCCTCACTGCGATAAATCTGATTTACAAAGAAAGTAGAAACAAAAAATCCCAGCCATGCCACAAAGCTGAGGGGCTGGCAGCTGCCAGTCTCCTTCCTGTTCAGCCCATGGCTCTCGATATCTTTCTCCAAAGCAAACAGTGCTAAGAAGGTGGGGGGTGTTGACAAAAGCCATGCTAAAATCTCACTTTTTCTCTCTTCTAAGAGCACTGACTACACAAGCATCAAAAGCAAAGAGAGCAAAAAATCTGCGTGCAAACAGCACAGCAGCACCCAGCAGTGGAGTTCTGCACTAAGGCTGCCCAATTCCTGCCTGTCTCTTGGGGCACAGCAAGGACCGGCACAGGTGCCCCCTGCAGCACAGTCCTGGCTGCAGAACCCTGGGAGCTGCAGGGCAGGAAAGGCTCAGAGAAGCCTCTTCTCTGCTCTTTCTCAACTCAGGTAGTGGAAACTCTGCAAATGGCCCTGCAGCGAGCTGTGAGCACGAGGGCTACACTGCCCTGCCCTGCACACCACCTCGTGTCCTGCCTGTCCGGCCAAACATTCTGACTTGCACTTTCAAGAAGAGCTTTGTCTCCTTGTCCCTGCAGTTTTGCCAATCAGTAGAAAAGCTGAAGTAAAAAACAAAACTAAACACAACAAACTGACCAGCTATGCATACATCCATGTGACGGAGGGAGCAGAGAGGTGGGGGTCAGAACAGAGCCCCAGGGCTGCAGTGCCCCACACTGCCCCACACTGCAGCCTCAGGGGCGGGTAGAGTCAACAGCCAGCGAGGGCCGGAGCGGGGGCAGGAGCAGCTGGGAAAGCAAAGCCCTGAACCGGGGAGCTTCCACTGCTTAGAGCAGAGCTCCAAGGTTATTCTGCCTTCCTGGAATGCAGGAAGTGGTGGCTGCTCCTGCCTGTTGGCAGTGGTGCGAAACTGTAATGAAATGGGCAGTGCAAGGCCGGCAGCCTCACAGCGATCAGACTTCTGCCAGAAACCTCCAGCAGAACAGGAAAGCGAGCAGTTCTCTTTGCAGCCTGCTGCTGCAAAAGGAGCCTGTCTTTGTAGCACCTGCAGCACAGCCTCAGCAGGGCAGCAGTCCTCACCACACCACTTCCTTGCAATCAAAAACTCCTTTTTTCATAATAATCTCCATTCTAATCTATTATGGAAAACCATTTTACTCATACGGAGTTCATTAAACTGCAACAGCTCCAGCAACACTGTGAATTTTGCAACTTTAAAATGTACTGAAGCAGATGGTACATAAAAGGGATCGATACCCCTCTGTCAGGCAGAGGCCAGCCCAGAAGCAGCAGCAAGCTGCAGTCCGGCACCAGCAGCTCAGCTGCAGGAAAGCACCACACAGCTCCAGGAATTGCGTCTGGCTTTGTACCCTACAAAATGCTGCAGAAAACCCCTGCTATTCTTTAAATGAATTTCAACTTCCTATAGTTTAACAAGGATGGGATCATATCCGCAGAGATCCCCGAGTTCCTCACAAGCATCTTAAAACATAGGAATGAATCATTTCCTTGCACAACAATCGATGCCGTAATGCTGTGATCCTGGAAATCACAGCTGAGGGTAAAGCACAAGTATCCAAAGGAAAATAAAAGCATTTAATTGCAAAACTTGCTACCAAAAATTTTTTACAGCGATTTCCTATAAATGGAGACTTTAATCTTTTAAACCACTGATATCAATGTATTGGTTACAAAGATGACTACAAAACCACCTCCTCAGCCAGGCAGGGAGGGCACTGCTGTGCTCTGAAAACACTCGAGGTGAACTGAGAAGTCACGTTCAGGATCTACTGCACCACCTGTAAGTGACAGTAACACAGGTTACATTTCCCAGGCTGGCATTTCTGCACTCAGTAAGGCCTTTTGTAAGCATCCTAACAGTGTGGCTATGTAAGGAAATATTTGAGATGCCTATGCAAGGAGCAGCCCAAAGGGATGGCTGAAAAAATGCTGTGATGCTGTTTCTGTTCCCACTCAAATGCTCCAGGCTGTCAGTTCTGGACCAGCCCGGCCTCCCAGCTGCCCAGGGGCTCCAACGAGGCCAGCTGCCAGAGGAACGCGCAGCGCTGCTGCAGCAGGCACACTGCTCACTGCTCAGCCTTACTGCTTTCCAGGCTGCTAGAGATCACATGGGTGCAACACAGCTCATTTCAGAGCGAGCAAGGGCCTGTGGAGACTGACAGCAGTCAGTCCAGCCAGGAGGCAAGAGGAAAAGATGGAATTAATCCTTATTGAGAACAAGCAAAAGGCAGCTGGAAAGGAGAGGCAGGACAGGCTGCAGCCCTCTTCCCTCTGCAGAGCCTTCCAGCAGCTCGGGCACTTCCCCAGAACACCAATCCATCTGGCAGACCCAACTTGCCTGGAAATGATTACCTGTAAATGAAGCTCTTTCACAGTGTAGCTGTTATTGAGGCAGCATACTGCAAGGCTGGGCTCTGCCTGAGCTGCTGCTGGCTATGCAGAGAAAGGCTCCAGCTAATCCCCAGCAGAGCTGTGCTGCCCGCTCCCTGCTCAGCTGAAGAACAACAAAAAGGCCTTCGAGAAAGATGCAGCTGGAGAAATGCAGATCTCTAGAAAACAAAGCCACATTAACCAGCCTTAACAAAGCAACAGTTTTCTTCCACGGTGAATGCTGGTGCCTTCCCTCTCCCCAGGACAGATTGTCTTTTGGGCTCTTCAGGGACATGTGGGAGGCCTCCTCTTCTTTTTTGCTGTGCTGCTCCAGTGCTGGGCTCTGCACACTGCTACCAGGAGCTGAAGTCCCCAAAGCCTGCGCTCTTTTTCTCTTTCTTTGCAGCTGTGCTTGTTGAGGGCCCGTCATCTTCCATGCTGCGCTTCCTGAAGCCAAAATGAAAACACCTCTTAGGGACTATTTACTGCTTGGTGGGAGCAGGGCAGCTGGCTGCCTTGCCTCTCCCTGCAACAGCTACACTGGAGCCAGCTATGAATCAGAGAGGAGTGTGCGCCTTGGGCTGGCACAGCAGGGCTGGGGCTTCTGGCTGTCTGCAGGGAAGGCTCGTGTCAGGCTTTGAACACTTCCAGGAATGTGTTCAAAGCCTAGCAAGTTCTCCAGGTCAGAGCAGAAGATTTAACAGGGGCACTTTTTTAGCACTGAAAGTTTGAGCCATAAGAGCTCCCCCCACTTCTTACCCACGCTTGTGGTAGCAGAAGGATTTATGGGAAACGGGGTGTAAAGCAGCTGGCTGAGTCTGTTCCTTGTGCATGGCATGCTGCACTCACCACTGCTATTCCCAGCTCACCTTCAGCAGAGCTTATAGCCCCATGGAAATTCTACATGGCCAGGTCACGTTCTGTGGTTTAATTGTCAGATAGCAGCAGCCAGCAGGGAGAAGCTTGAGCCAAAGAGCTGCTGTGCCCTCCTGAAGGCAGGCTGCAATGAGTGAAGGACCAGGAAAGAAACGTCCCTTCTGTACAGCTGGTAACAGTGAATGACAGTTTTATGCTGAACATAATATTTTAAGGTCCAAGCAATATTTTGTAACCGAAATGTTTTACTGAGATGCACATGGAGCTGACCTACATGGACTGCCATATTTTCGTTCTTACAGTTATGCAAATGCCTGTAAGTCACACAGGCACAAAGAAGCTGACTAAGTTGCTGTCCAAATCTGTGTACACACAAATACATGTTTGCCTTTATGCAGCAGGCAGACAATAGTATTTTTGCAAATGCTGTTACAGAAGTCTGCTAAAAATCAAGCGGAAGGCATTCATTGTAATTTATCCAAAGCTGATGCTAGGCTGCAGCTGAGGCAGCATTCTGTGCTGTCTTTAGGTAAGCAGGAGATGCTGTCAACTCCAGTGAGTGTACAGAGGGTACCTGGGAGAGGGTGCTTTGGGACAAACCTGTACAACCTGCCAGGTACCCTGAAGCTCGCAGAGCAAGCCTGGGAACCTGTTGGCTGCACAGGGAATCAGATCAGAAGACTGATGCAGGTTTAAGGCAGCTTCTTTGTGCTCAAGAAAAGCTGCTAAAGGAAAAGATATCCATGGGACAGTGGCCTTAAGAAATAGCTGGAGAAGGGGAAGAGATCAGAATAAAAGATGGAGGAGGAAGTGACTGTACAATTCCTGCTTAAGGACTTCTGCATTGTGGACACATATCTACAATTGTGAAGTCTGCACACACTGCTGAGGACCGACTCAGCCATGTTCAAGTGCTGAAAAAAAAAAAAAGCTCACATAACTTTCAATTTTGAAAAATAACAGAACTAGAGGGATCTCCAACTCCTGCATGACAGTCTTTGCAAAGCTTGCTGGCACTAAGCAAACATCTGGCCTGTTCCAGAGCTCTAGCAGGTAGTGCTGAGAAAACAGCAATGGACAGGGTCAGCATCCAGCAGGAAAGGCAACTAAAACTGAACAGAGATCAGCTGGGCAGGGAACTTACGCTGCAGCCATGTTAATGTATTTTCCAATCCCCTGACGGTAAGTTTTAGGAGTCTGGACATCTTTCTTCAGTGGGACCACTTCAGCTTTTGTTTTGGCTGCTTCTTCTTCCAGCTGAACCTTCTCTCTTTCTGCAGCAACCTGTGGGAAGCAGAGAGCAATCTGTTACAACAGCTCGTCCAGAGAAAGGAGACCATGACTATAGTTCTTTGAAACTCTACAGCACTCTAAGACAGCAATCAGCACTGCTGTAATAACAGGGTTGGCTTTAGGAACCAACTGTTCCTGCTGTCTGCAGCCATTGCAACAAAACTTCTCTTTGTCACCTCGACCCATAGTGGGCATTTGGAAAGGAAGCTATTGCTAAGGGTGAGGGGGGGAGCCGTGCCAGACTGAGCTCCCAAGACCTCTCAGCTGAAACAGCAGCTGTGCTCTCTGTGCACAGTGCAATGTAAGGAGCAGCCGTTCCACCTTACCTCGTGCCTGTGTGGGCCAGGGGCTTCCACATGCAGGGGGAGGTGTAAAGAAGAGGCACGGGAGAAGCATATGGTCTCCACTAGGGATCAACTGGGGCAAAAACTGAAGTCACTGAGCTTCAAAGTTCTCCGGCCTATCAGACGAGAGAACGCCATCCTCACCTGTGCATCTGCCTCCTCATACGGGTCAACAAAAACGGTTGTTGCCTGGATTCGTATTTCCTCCTGTGAGCAGAAGAGGAGAACATTGACTCTCTGGCTGAACTGCAACGTCTGCCCCAGGTTCTGCTTCGGGGAAGCAGCAGCAGCAGGGTGACCACGCCATGCAGGGCCAGAGGTGCTCGCTATCCCCGCACAGCTCCTGTCACTTCCTGCCTACCTTGGGACGGTCTGTCTTCGGGTCACTTTCCACGTTCTCCATAGCAGTCAGAGTCTCAAAGCCACCGACCACTCTAAGAGAGAAAGACAACTTCCAGCTGTCACAACATCACTGAAATATTCCCACACTCTCACATCCAGTATCGTCACTGCCCACCCACTCTACCAGACTTTTATACCAACTGTGTTTAGGAGAAGGGCAATCAGCAACTGTAGTTGGAAGACTTATGATAACGTCATTCAGGGTGGAAGGTAAGATTTTTTTCCCCTCAAATCTGGGATTTGAGTTTAAGTTTAAACACAATAAGGAAAAGACAAATATTCAGAGAGAATGCAAAGACATATCTCCCTAAATGTGGCAGCCTTTTAGTGCACAGAAACCAGCCAGATGGAGAAGGAGCAACTGTGGACAGCTGCCTGTGCAAGAAAAAACAAATCCAATGCAAAACAGGTTCATTTGCTAGCGTTACATCCATAAATTTGTATCTCATTTGTTGCTACAATGAGTTTTGAAAACTAAATCAGACTGGGTCAAGAAAGCAAATGTTTCCATTAACTTCCCATTTTTTGCTTGCAGCAATGAACCTGGGGGAGGCTTTGGGAAAGCAGCAGAGCATCACATCGTGGACACCCCTCATCGTAGGTTGTATTTAAGAGGATCCTTGGCTGCTCATTTCTCAAGACAACGTATCCAAATATTTGCTTTGAAACATTAAAAAAAGGCTGAAGACTTATGGACAGTTGTTTTTTTCCTACCCCTCCTCACCCAAAAAAGAAGCATGGAACAATGGGAAAATTCCAGAAAAGGATATTTAGAAAGGATAAATGGGGTGATCCAGGTAATTATAAGCCTGTCTTCCTGGCATCTATCCCAGCAAAATAATGGAATAGTGGAGACAGGACATGATTAAGAAAGAAAGGAAATAAGTAACTGCAATCAACAAGGTTTTGTGGAAAACAGTCTGCCAGACAACCTTCTATCTCTGAGCCACCAGATGTGGTTAATAGGGATAACAGCGTCAGTGGAACAGACTTCTGGAAGGTGCTGATATTTTGATGGAGGAACCAGAACGATGCAAACACGGCACGCGTTAAATCAAAAATCCGGCTGACAGGTGTGAAAATCTACCTTCAAATAGGAACTACTGAGTCAGTTTGTTTCCAAGAGTCCTGCAGGGATCAGCTCTTGGTCCCAAGACATTTATTGGTTTTATCCATATCGCTGTTCCCAATCAAATGTGAAAATGGCTATACTTAGAACAGCAGTAAATAAAGCCCGCTGATGCCAGGGGATCTGAGCCTTTACAAATGCAGGCTGTAGCTGGACAACATCTGCATTAACACAGCCAGGCCACATGGCCAGGAGCCAAAGCCACAGCCCATGCGAACGTCTGTGGGACAACGAGGAGCAGCCCTAATTCTGAACAGCGCTGCTCCCGGAGCCAGAGGAGCTCAGGAGCTGCAGTGGGAGGGCAGGGCCTGCTGCACAGGGAGCTGCACCTCACTGCACCACCTGGGTAACACGGGCACTAAAGATGCCCAACATAAAGACCCAGCTGCAGAAAGCACTGCTGAGTTCCAGAGGCTGCTGCTAAGCACCTGCCTGAACAGAGGCGGTCGCTGCAATCACTCTGTTGTTGTTTGAGCGTTCCAAACTTCTGCCCATTCCCCAAGGGTGTGTCAATATTCTGTAATCAGGTCGTGACTTCTAAGAGCAATTAAAAAAACACGCATGCAGGCTGGAACAGATGCATTCATTTGCAGCTGGAGATATCGCATGGGGGAACTTTCTGAGAGCAGAGGGGGTCTGACAGCCCTGCATCGGCTCCAGCAACTTCGTAACAAAAACTCAATTTCAAAACCCTCCTCGGGCCAATATCAGATCCACTTTTAATACCAATGATTAACACACAGCCTAAGATACATTCACTGTATTTTAATTGCCCCTAAAGGAAACTTCTGATTTAATATTGGAGGATTTTCTAGCCAACAGCTCCATTCATTATCTGCCTGTGTGTCTCCATTTAATTAGGTTCTGATAATTTAAAATAGTCAGATCAGCTGTGCACTAGCAATTCAATCGAGTAATCCCTTAGCCCATAGCTAGACTTTCCACAATATTACCCCCAATGCATTTTGGCAACGCTCACCAATCTTCCCTCGCCGTGCTAATTAAACATTACTGGGAATTCTTTGTCACTTGTACATTTTACATCAGAGATGGATGTGGCATTCACAGGTCAGCAGTGAAAGAACGAGGTACCACCTGCTTGACATGATTAAAAAGTGTTAGGAGAGAAGACAAGGATATTATCCTTAGGATGGGTTGGTGGTCCACTGTTCAGCTATCAACAATAATCCACCAGAAATTGCTAGTTAGCACTTTTCATAGGACCTTTGTTGTTTTACTGCCTTCTATCACTTTTCCAGTTAGCAGTAAAGATTGCATTGAAATAAAACAATCTGTATGACGTTGCAAAGTTTAGACACCAAATCAACTGCACTCACAGCTGTGGATGTGTCCTGCAGGGAGGCAGCTGCCAGCACTTCCCTTCGTCTGCAGCACCAGCAGCCAGCTAAACATGCTGGCATTTGGTGCTCTGGTGTCGGTACCTCCAGTGACAGGTTGGTCCTTTTATGCCAACCCACGCAAAGAAAAGTCAGTCCTGGTTCCAGACAGCAGCTTCCCTTCATTTCATGTTTCACTTCTAGCAAGGGTGCTCCTCATTCACAAGCGGTGGCACAACGTTGTTCTCACCTTGCTCAGCTGTGGGGCTGCACAGCAGGTCGTTCTCTTTCCTCCTTCAGCTTCTTTTCCCCAAACTGGGAAAGAACTGTTTTCTTTTGCACTCCTGCCTCTAACCCTTTCCACAGGAAGTACATCCGTGCATGTTGCAGCGTCAGCACAGTGAGCTCTCAATATTGCTTTGTGTCTTTCCATGCTGTGATAAAACTGCTCATAGAAATTAATTTGAATACAAGCCAGGAGCTGAGAGAAGACAGCCCTGACCAGAAGAACTGGAAATAATTCCCAGGTTAGTTTTGGTCAGGGAACCCACGCCAAGGATCAAGCCAGCTGAGGTGCTTCCAGAAAGGACGAGATCTGATCACAGCGCACATCCACCGAAAACTGGGCTACGGATCCGTCAGGAAACGTGTGGCTAGATGCAAACAGTTCTGCAGAACTTTCTTTGATTTATCAAGAGGAACGCTGACACACACGTTGGCTCTCAAAATAAAACAAGTTGTTACAGTCAGACCTCACGCTGCATTGCTGAAATCAGAGCGGCAGAACGCAGTGTGTCTCAGGGAGCGCACCGGCACCACCGCAGCCATCACCCCACAGCCAACAGCCAAACCAGCACACCGAGGCACTTCTGGGGGTTCTCTGCCAGCCCCACAACACATGCCCTGGGCTTAAGAAGAAAGGACGTGGCCAAAAAAAAAAGGCCTACACAAGTTACATGTAGGAAAGACCATCAGATCAGTACATTAAAGCACTACAAAACCTTCGAACATGAGAGCAACTACTTAGCAGTACTCAAATAACCCACTAGCTTCGAAGAGATAAAACCTGCAGCATGAGTAACTGTGAGTCTCAGCATGAAGAGCCTGCAGACAACTTTCATTAAGACAGAAGGTAAGGGCCGTGGGCTCAGGCTGTACGCAGCACTCACGGAGCACTGAGAGCACCGCTGCCAGCCGGCGGGTCGGCACACGGGAGGCAGAAGGGCAGAAACGACTTTCCCTGCTGCACTGTGTGGGGCTGAGCTTCCCCTGCTGCACTGTTTGTGGCTCTGCTCCTCAGACAAGCTGCCATGCATGCTTTGTCCTAAACAGACCGTGCAAGTTTCTGTGAGGTTTAAACAGCAGTTCAGATGACAGCCCACAATGGAAAAGGTGACACCTTCAAGACACCATCTACATGAGAACAAGCAGTGAGACCGAGGTTTGCTGTCTGTCTCCAGCAGATGCTGAACAGAGAACTGATGATCTCAGCAGTACATTTAGCTCAGTGTCCCTGCGACAGCTCGCTGCGCTTTTAGAGGAGCTTGACAAATGCTGCATTGCATTCACATGCGGGGGATAAGGTAGGTGCATTTACATTCATTCTGTTAAAGAAGTAATGAAAAATATGGCCGTATCTGTGCAACACTGTTTTACTGAACACTAAGCTAAGCTAGCACTGGGAATCTTTGCATCTCAAATTTAGAGATGTTATTTAAAATCCCACTTCACGTTATGGCTGTTTTACTATGCAAACCAGTAACTGTCTGGCAGTCACTGCCAAAACCTCTGCATGAAGTGCAAGAGAAACGTGTGGAGAAAGCTCCATTCATTTGCAGTATGCCAAGGAACTCTCACAGCTACACCAGCGTTGTTCCTACAGAGCACTGCAGCTCCCGAGCAGCCCCACGGCCATTCACACATGGACTTGCTAGTTCTCAAACTCTTTAAGGCACAGGAACTGTGCCTTATGCAGTGCTGGGGTGGCAGTGCTCCAGGACCATGGGGTTTCCTGACCAGAGGACAAAACGAGAACAACGTCTGGGCTTTCTCAAAAAAATAAAACACCAAACCTTTAAACTAGGAACAGAAACCAGAAAGAAACTTTGTTTTGTAAATACATTCTGTACTCAAGCTTATTTTTATATTAAAACAAAAGAGTACATGCATTTATATACACAGAGAACAATATATACAGGCACAAGCACACACTCTCAGGACAAAATGTTTTCTATGTATACACCCAACCCAAAACGGAGTGAGCAATTCCAACCTGCCACAAGGGTGTAGTCAAAATACCTCAATCTCTCCTAAGGGCTTATGATGGGAAGTGGGACACAATAATGGAAAGCAACAAAACAGTAAAGCAACCTGGAGAAAAGCATTTGGAAACCAAACTCAGCAGATGAACCTGGTGCTTCCCAGCTCAGCGGCTGCAGGGTGCACTGATCCATAGCACACAGGGAACATTACACACAGAAACAAACACTGCACCACCGGATCATTCCTGGTACCTCAGTGCACTGTAGCAGCTTTACTTGGTTATCGCTTTCGAGGACAAGAGTACTAAGCAGGTTAGGGGATATTAACTGCAGTGATGCTTATCCAAGGGGAGTAAACTTTCTGCCACAAAAGCATCTGACAACGGAAGGAGGAAAGGAAGGCTGAGCTGACTGACAGGCGACACTTCCTCCTTTGCTCCCTCTTTTGGCCTTCTTTTAATCTCACTGCATACCTGCAGCCTGCTCTCACTGCCCCACTTGTCCTTCGCTTCATGCACAATTTGGACACCAAGCATTTCTCCCCTCCTGCTGATCACAACAGTTCAGTCACTTTTCACTATCATTCCAAACATGGACTTTCCCTTTGGTTTTGGAATGGGCTCCCCAGGTTACCACGAGGCACTTCATTTTCTTCAGGGCATTCTTCGTCCTTGGTTCAAAAGAAAGTGTGAACTGTTGGTGAAAGGTAAGCTGAAGGGGTTGTGCAGTAACATCCCTGCACCTGCGTGCACTCCTTTATCTACTCACACAGCCAGCTGTCTGGCACAGATCATGTTTCTATTCCTACTTACAAAGGTCAGATGAACTTGGTGTCTGATCCATGCGAATTATGAGCCACTGGAGTAACAGAAAATAAAAATAACACAGATATGATGTGCTCACATCTAGATTTATAAGGCACGTCAGACAGGAATGCAAGTCTATGCTGATGTTCCAGCAGTAGTGCATGCAGCTCATGCAGGTTGAACTCCTGACTGCAGCACGGGCTGGGGAGCTCCCTCACACAGCAGCACAGAAGTGCAGCAAAGAGGACCTTCCCTTTGCAGCAATCACCTGGAAATACTTACCGTCCTTTCTCTGGATGACACACAAGAGCAAACTCAAGACAGTTGCTCTACATTATCTGAGTTCCTAAACCTCTTACTATCCAGCTAGAAAACAACAAAAGCCACCAGTTAGATTTCAAGTTAATTACAGCATTCTCTAAAGTGGGAGAAATGGTAATTACTAGAAGTGATAATTACTAAGTTAATTGAGGCAGCTCTGCTGGAGCAGGAAGTCCACGCAGCCTGCAGCACACCTCCTAGGGAAGGCTTCCTTCTCTTACTCAGCATTTGGTTTTACTCCTCATCTACGCCAAATGATCTCCTTCAGTTTCAGTAACAACCGCCCTCATTGGTGCCACGGTAGGCAGCACTCGTATGACAAGATGCTCCCCATGTCCTCCAGCTCCAGCCTCCTCCCAAAACTGAACAACCCCTGTGCGTGAGGCCAGGCCATGCCTGCAGAACCACGGCACTACTTACAGAACCTGGCTGCCTGCAGCTGGCATGTTTGAGAAACACCCTGAACAGCCAAACATCCAACTCCTAACAGCTGCTGCTGTGCAAACACCGTGCTTCAAACCAGTGGGGGCATGAACAAAAGGCAGCTCTCAAGAGAAAGAACGTGTCAATGCTCCATCCCACATAGGAAAAAAAAAAAAAAAGTATGAAATTCCTGCTGGAAAGTTCTACACAAATTACAAACATGTCAAATTCTGCTCTCAGAGATTTGTATGTGACACTTATTAACATGAACCAAAGATGTACAGAAATGGTTGAGGTGACACCTGAGTTCTGGGTATTTAGGTTTTACATTAACTGAAATAAGTAATCCTCAAGTCTATGTGAAAGTCACAACGCACCAGTAAACAACCAGTTGAGACGGTCCAACGTAGCATTCATGGAAACAAAGACTTCTGATTTCATGGATTCTTTCTATTCTTAACCCTACATATCATTCCTAGATATGCTTTCCAGATACTATTGTACTCTACAGTCTAAGATCAGATACAGTCACCAAATCCTGGAAACGCCCAGGATCTAAAATAGCAAGTTCCACTACAGATACAATCTCTTCAGTCTTCTGGCTTTGATGGTTTTTCAAACAACAAACGAAGGTAAAAACAGCTGAAGGAATTTGATGACAGAATATAGACCTCAAGAGCTGCATACATTTGTTTGCTAATTCAATTGTTCAGGTGTTCAATCTGTAGGTAAATAAGAGGATATGGGAATGCATCTAACGTGGCATCCTTACCTTTGTCATTCTTCAAATTAATCATTTTTTAGATGAAAGAGAATCCAGAGTAAAATTCACCCACCCTGTGTTCAGATGGAAGTGCCACTCTTTTCTTAAGCGGGCAGAGAAATGATTCTAAATCAACATCAATGCAAAGATGTTTCATTTGTATTTCAGCTGAGAATATCTGCAGCACTCTCAAATGATGGTAAAACCAGAGCATGCAGAGGAGACACTGCCTGAGACACGAAGGGCACACGGGATGCTCAGGCTGCATCCCAGACCGAGCAACAGCCACGTTGTCAGCAGAGTTCTACTAACCCACACAGACCTGGGGAAGTGGTGAGCTCAGGTTAACAGCATTATCATATCAGATTGAAGGGGATTTCTGCAAGGAGGACTCATATTGTATGCATATACGTGTGCCAATTTTAAGACATAGGTAACACAACTCTACCAATAATCCACTTTCAGAATTAGAATTTGCTTTATTTATCAGCTTTCACCAAAGGAAAGCTTGTCTAGGACAGACTTGAGAAAGGAAAAAGAATATATTCCAAAGGGTGCAATTTCTGCAGAGTCCGTATCAGAACTAATGGCACTAACATAATTGTTTAAAATGAAGCCAGCTTCTGGCTAAAAAACTCCTGGCAGAGAAGATGGAGTCAACTTTTACTATAGAGCACTATTGTGTAATCCAACCGAAGCAAACTGTACATGCTCTGACTTTCAGTTGCTGCCTTTCACAAAGGTAAAACCAGGAAAAGAATACAATACTTAATTATAAAGAGACTATAAAATCCTTGAGAACTACCACCAGAGCAAACCTGCCATCTGTAGCAGGGCATTTGTTAGAATAGCTGCGGTGACTCTAAGTAGCATGTACCTGCAGCAGAGAAAGCAAGGAACAAGCAAACACACTTATCTCCTTGTAGAATGTAATATGTCCTATCACATATACCTGCACTTTTATCACGTGATGGCTCGAATGGAAAAGATTTCTGGAAAAGGCTTCTTCAAGAATGAAGTTCCCTTGCTATATTAGCATCACTAATATCTTAGCATCACTAATATCTTATTTGTCTATGTATACATATACACACACACACACACACAGATGTTATACCAATGATCACTGTCAGAAATAAAATAATTAGAGTGAAAATGTTACATGAAGGTGATTATTTTTTCTTGACTCCCTAGACAACTACCCACAGAAAGGAAATAAGGCAATATGTAGTGATGGAAGGAGGGAAAAAAAAACAGTCTGATGACTGGCACTGAATTGATGCTGGCCACCTAATCACAACCAAGGGAACTGAATTGTGAGCAAGGATTTTGCTACAGTTCAATTGCAAGAGTCAGCAGATTCCTCTCTCTAGATTTTGGACTCACTGGGAAATACATCTGTTACACTGCTTCTCATGGTATCTTCCACTTACCTTCCAAACACTGTATGCTTCTTGTCCAAATAAGCACAAGAGCGGAATGTGATAAAGCTGGAAATAAAAACAGAGGGGTTAGCATGTTATCTCACTGAGACTCAGCAACAGCCAGCTTAAAAACAGAAAGTGTACGGAAGTCCTCTGCAGAGAGAGAGGGATCTCGCTTGTTGGGAGCCCCACTGGCTAAACATCCCTTAATTCCTCCGTTCTGTGGGTTTTGTCTTGGATTTGTGAGTTTTTATATCTCACCAACATTCCCAAACAGTACTCCAAACACACTGGTTTGCACAGTGTCCAAAAATAATGTGAGCAACTGCCTCCCTGGCCAGGCAGGCTCTGGAACGTTCCCGGCAGGACAGTGACACATGGCTGCTGCTCACTGAGGATATTTCTTGTGCATAACTGGGAGTCTATACCAGCAAATTCAGTCATTTAACACAACAATCTTCTGCCAGTGTAAACTTTTACCTTTCTGAACATCGACTGTTTGCAATTTCTTTTCCATTGCATTGCCCTGTCTGTGACCCATTTCTCCTCTAGATGGAGCAGATTTGCGCTTCAGGTACAAACATGGCACTTAAAAGTGTCAAAAGTGAGGAAAACCTGTAAAACTTGGGGTTTTCATTTATTGGATTTTTTAACTGTGCGAAAAGGCATTTTTAAACATAAACTCAGTAATTGAAATACCAAATCCAAACCAATTCATACTACCAAAGCCTTTCTCTAAAGTTTGATGCTTTGTTAGAAGACTTAGACTACAAGTGTATAAGACAGAGGTTTCCACTTCATGGTCTGCAGACCATGATGGCCCATGCTGGCTGGGCATGCAGTGCTGGCTCTCCTTTCTGTCTCCATCCGTTACACTACATTAGAGACAGCTAAAAATACATAAACATTCCAAAAGCACTTTTCCATATAAGCGACTGCCTCAGGAAGTTATATGATTGCATATAGGAGGGGCTGCAATCTGCTAGACAATCTATTAAAACATAGCTTGCCCAAAGGAAAGGTTTCAGATGCTGTGCAAATGCAAACTCCCACACGGGGTGTATGTTACAACTTAGTTTTGTGCAAAGGTTCTTCAATATGTAGACCATCAGTTGGTCAGTTAGATGCACCACAGTAATAGAAATTGTAATAAAAAAAATTCCGAGCAGAAGTAAATATACAGAGAAAGCTTTTGAATGTCACTGCAGTTAAAATAAAATTAAGGACAATGGAATTAACACCAGGTGCCAGAAGTCTCTAAACACTGCTTAGGAAGCTTTAAAAATATGGGCAGCTAGAGTCTTGCAAGGACTTTGTATATATGGGAACTTAATATTTCATATGCAAATTTTATGGAAACACACAATCACACAATCACCTCTACAGCTGTGGATGATGTGACTCAATACAGCACATCATTCATGAGCGGTCTCTCTTGTTTCTTGATCCCCCGCCTCTCCTTCTTAATATTCTTTTAAAGCCTCTGCTCTTCCCTGATTTAGCACCTGAGTGCTGGCAGTAACATTCAAATCCAAAATAAGCTTCACAGCAACTGGACCCTGCACACATGCTCAGGCATAAGCACGTGAGTAAGCCTATTAAGGGCCTCGAGACAAGCACCTGTGTTTAGTTAAATTTAGCCACGCTGTTGCATGGCTTACCCAACCATACTCGTGGAGACCAACAGTAAGGCTCCCTTCCACCACCCCCCAGCCCCAATATGCAGAACTGCACACACACACTTTCCTCTGAGGTTCCCAACAGAGGTTCAACTTTTTTCTTAGAGAACGAGATGTAGTTGGCTCAAAGTGACATGGGACGTTTTCCAAAGACTGCAGGCAAACCTCTGTGCTTCTGTCACACTTAAAGTATGCTATTACCACTTCAGTGTTTTTAAATCTCATTTGTTGTTCTTTCTCCTTCTTTACTTCATTCATTTTGTCCCTCATTTTAGCCCTCCCTTTGTTTGGTACACTGAACACCAAGTCCTTTCCCCAGACTCTGTGCTCCACCATTTTGTATTCTCCACATAAGAGCAGTGTAGAAGTGCTCTTATTTAGAAACGGGCCAGCAAAAAAAGAAGGAATGTTTCTAAGGTGTGTTTGGTTCATTTCATTAAAGCCTTTCAAAGTTCAGTATGGGACTAAATTTAAATAGAGCAGAGAGGTACGGTGATTTCACAGCAATAAGAATGGGGCTGCATAAGAAAAAATGAAAACTGCAAATCATAAAACAGAGAAGGCAAATTGATGATGCCATGAGCCGACACGTTCACGCTGCTCTTAGACTGAGTAACAGCAGCTGCAGCCACCCTGACTGCAACATGCAACACCTGACAATATTTCACTTGACTGAACTTTAAGGGGCAGCCCAAAAATGTCATTTATTTTCTTCACAGCACAAGGCACAATGTCTGGAGGGAAACAATAAAATACAAAGTACAAGCGACAACTTACAACTGTGATTTGTTTGTGTTAGGTCCTGAATTGGCCATACTAAGAATACCACGCCCTGTATGGGACAAGTTGGGCTTGAATTCATCTTTAAATGGTTTTCCCCAATAAGATTCTCCTCCTGAAAAAAAAAAAAGATGGTAGATGAAATATTTGTTTTCATTAGCTTCCCAGTACATCTTACATCAGACACTAGCAGTAAATTCCAAGTTTCTGGGGCTTCTGATCGCTGTGTTTGTAACATAGTCCTACCTCATCCCTATGACTAGGCTAGTATCTGAGCACGCCCTTGAAATCAGATGTCTGTAACTGGCAATACAATTCTGTGCCTCCACACCACTATCATCTGCAACAGATGAGACTGTTTATCAGCAGCATTATATATCATGTGGCAAAGAACTGCTGAGGATTCATTTACTTTTACTGCTCATCCATCATAGTTTTTTTTTTTTTTGAGACATTAAATCTTCAAGTGTGGCTGACTGAAAAAACACAGGGAGCAAAAAAAACTACTAATATAACTGCACTCTGGATATAGCAATGTTTCCAAAAATATAACATCAGGGAGAGGAAATATGCTTACAGCATCAACTAAGAATAGGGATTGCAAGCTCAAAAGCTTAATTCCTGGATAAACAATGAAAAATGATGATATATATTCCTTCAAAATAAATAGGTATCTTGGTCTAGATACATGGATGATGTAAACACTTAAATACAATTAAGTCCACGGATGATAAAACTTTGCACCAACCACAGACCCAGCCCTCCAAGACTGATTTCTGGGTCTGTGATGGTCTCTCCTCCTGGCTGTCAGTTTTACATTATTTATGTCAGACCTGACATTTTCATTTGCGCTTTCCTTCAGGATCATTTTTAATAAGAAAAACGAAGGCTGAGATGAGTCACGGTTTTACAGTCAAATCCATAATCTTGTTTGACAAACCATGAAAAATATATCACCTTAGGACAGGATTAAAAATAAAACAAACAAAAGTACCCAGACAGGCAGCAAAGACTGGTCCATCTGCAGAACCACTCAGAGTCCTCCTGAGTAACTGTATCGCTTACAAAGCAGAGGTCAGTAAAAGTCCTGCAGCGTGCAATGGCTATTTGCACATGTAACACACAAAAGCTATTTGATGGCACAGCCGCACGGACAAGCAGCAAATTAAATGAGAGCGTAAAACAAATTCCTACCGAAAACCATATGTGAAAAATCACAAGTGTGCATCAAACAAGAGAGGAGATTCAGATGATACCATGAGAACAACGAATCACAGGTGGACAGCTGCAAGTGGAATTAACTAACCCAGCAATTTTGGAAGAAACGGACCCACTTAAAAACCCAATTAATCATGTTCAAAAGAACTATTAATGGAGTTGAGCGCTGCCCGCTCTGCAGTTTTACAAGAGGCAGCAAAAGGGGACAAACCCTGCAGGACTATCTGTAATCAGGAGAGAAGGAGCCATTCGTTCAGTTCAGCTTAATTACATCAGCTTGATTCCGTACGACAGCCTCCTCCCACAGCGGCTGGGAGGCAGGGTAACGCCGCAGCACGCTCTGCCGTCATGAAGATGGTTCCCAGCACCAGATCTTCTGGCCAAATTGTGTTCAACCTACTACAAAATGCCAACATTTCTCTTTGATAACCAATATCCCTGTGTGTTCCTATTAGCGTAATGCCCATTACCTGCCTCGCTCTGTAGTTGTACACAAGCAAGCAGGGATCAGAATGCAGCAAGCTTCACGTGCTGCCCGAAACCAGCAGCGTACTTGCATGCAGGCCCCGCCAGCTGCACTGAGCACTGTGCTCTGCATTCTGCTCCCACTTTCCCTTCCTCAGCTCCACCCGACCCACCGCAGCCATCCAGACACGGCCTGCAGCCCTGCAGCCCCACTCCTCAGCAGCTCTGCACACCTCACACACCTCCACCCCCGGCCACACTCATGTCTCCCTTCAAGAAATAGGTAACGTTGCTTCAAAGGATCTCTTGAAGGAACTCCTCATTATTTGCAAAGCAGATGCGCTATCAGTCCTAACCCAGAGGAGTGTTTGTTGCCTAGAAATTCTCAGCATACAAACATAAGCAGATGCAATGGAGATGGCATGTAGCAGCAAGTGGCCAAAGCCCTGAGCCTGCTGCGCCCCTAGCAGGCTTTCAGCAGACGCTGGAATGCCGGCCTCGTCAGGCTGTTGGAAGTGGGTGAATGGACCCTGCAGCCTCATTGTGAGAAAAATAATTCAGAAAGCACGAGAAAAACAGTGCATGACACAACAAACAACCAGAGTCCAGTGCTCACAGACAGGAGCAATGAACCATCCCCTGTTGGTTTTAGAATACTCATTTTTGCACGATTTGGTTTCAGATCACACTCTGAGGGTCAGAACTAACCTCGTGCGTACGATGGCTAACTTTGGTTCGCTCCAGTTCTCCGGAAACAAATGCTAATATCCCAGCAGACGGTTCCAGACCCAAGGCCTGCGTGCTCAGCAGCTGCAGGAAGAGCAGAGGACAGAAGCACAGGCACCCTGCAGGCCAGGGCTGTGTGCACAAGGCCTGGCAGCACGGGCTGGCACGGAGAGGTGGGGTGCAGCAAAGATGCTGAGACAACAATGGAATAGATGGAATTGGAATGACTTTATTTTATTCTTCAAACACAAAAAAACAAATGTTTTCCCTTTAAGTTAAAAATAGCCAATTAAAAATTACTGTTTGTCAAACTGTTCCCAACCTCTGGAATTGTTCCAAGCTTCAAGCATCTGCATGAAGAAGCAGACTAGAAGATGGTGAGTTAAAAGGACTATGTTTTTAATTACTGAAACCCAGAATCACTTTCTTTCTCTCTGAAGATTAAGCACAAATCCTTCATTAGCCTACTGGCACGGCAGCACAGTGCCTAATGCTCAGCCAGCACAGCCTGGAATAGGAATTTCAGACCTTTGCATTTTGCTTTATATAGAAGAGCTCAATGTAAGCTTGGGAAAACAGCTCACAAGCCGCAAGCCGACTACTAATAAAGATGAGGCATTCTGAAGTATCGAACAGATTTCACTGTGTTTATTCTCAGCACAGTTGGGAGGCGTGGATGTGCCACCTCCACTGCATCTGAAAGCAGAATGGCTGCAGCCAGAGCAGGAGGAGGTGGAACCATGTGGTCATTCCCCGCACACGCCATAAGGAGAGCAGGCTCCTCCTTTATTGCCCAGATTGTCCTCCGAGGGAGCACAGATCACCAATGACTATATATGGAATCACTATGATGCAAAATCCGAACCCAAAGGCAACGCAAAGCCTGTGGAAAACAAGAATCGTGTCTGGGTGCTCCATTCACAATGGGCAGTGCTGACTGGCACTTTTCACCCAGATAAGATACTCTTCTGTCAGAGTGGAATCGTGCGCCTACTGCACTTGAAAAGTTATTGAGCTGCTATCACAAGAAGTGCTGTAAAATATTTTGGGGACTTCTGTGCTAAAATCAAAGGGGTTCACAAGGGAGCAGACAGGGTCTCAGTCTGGCACTTTCTGGACTGGGAATGTGAAATGGAGCAGTGCTGATAACTCTGCAGATGTGGGTCCTTTGCACAAAGCTGGAAATGGGCTTGGGATCAGCTACCACAGGAGAATGGCCTTCCAACAGCAGCATGCAGCCGAGCTGTGTCTGTGCCCTGGAGCATGGTTAGTTATCCAGCCTCATTTCCGCATCTTGTGCTATAGGAAAGGTGAATAGATGTCATCTGACAACTGCAGCAATCACATGTTAGCAAGTACAAAGAAAGAAGTCATATTTTCAGATTGTATTTCAAACTAAAAACAGCTTTAGTAGTTTTTCTCCTTTCAAACAACTTCTTCAGTAATCACCTATTTCATTATTATTTTTAATGAATATACAGAAGTTGCATAACTTTTATGCAAAGAGCTGAGGGATGCACCTGAGGCTTCAGAAATGTAACATTCCAAAAGCCAGGTGTGGGCTGGGAATTGTCATTCATGAAAGCTGTGATTTTAAGTAAATCCTTCCTTTTTCTGGCATAAAAATTGCTAAGCAGTGATAAAGAAGTGGGAGGGCTCTGATTCACAAAAATGATGGCTTACTTTCTGTAATGTTCTTGTCATTTGGAACAGCGAGGTACACAATAACATCTGACACTTCCATAGAGCTTTCCAAGATATTCTTGAATCATTGTGCAAATACGAAAGCCTGAGTTCATCCAGTAAGTGCTTCTCTCCTTCCAGACAAGGAGACACAGTACTTTTAACCCACATATCTGGGGGGCTGCAATCTAAATGGAGCGTACTGCTCCAGTTAAGAAGGCCTCACTCTTGTCCATTTGCTAAACTTCAGGCATGCAAGAGAAGAGTTCTACAACTGGTGACATTTTAGTATCTTTCCCTGCTAGGAAACCACACCGCAGAACTGAACAAGATTGACCACAGTCTCTCTGCTACCGACAGTTCAGAGGAGGGGAAAAAAGTGCTTTGCTTTGTTCCACACAAACCAAAATGCACTACGAACCTCCTTTGTGCCTTCTTGGACAGAGGCAAACTCAACCCGATTCATTTCATCTTCCAACAGGATGTGAGTAGCTGAAAAATGCCTGTGCTGCTTTGAAAATGGAATGTCCTGGATACAGTTCTCCCCTTTTCATACAAGGGGTTTGGGATATTAAACCTGTTTTTCCTACGTGCAACTTTTCTTCTATTATTTGGAACACTGAAAATACAGAGCAGCTGTTCCATTTGCACTACTGCGAGCTAGACCGAATTATTCACTGAGTTCAACCATTTTGTTGTTAAGAACAGCAGGAAAAGACACATCACAAATGTAAAATTCGTTTTCAAATAATTAATCATTACACAGAATGACCATGACTCAGCTTACTGCTTTGAATACTGCCTTTATGGATTTTTATTTTATTATTTTTTTTGTTAAAGAAAGAAGCCACTGCAACACAACACAATTTCTCCCAGTAGTCTTATGAAACTTGAAGTTTATGGCTACAGAAAATTAGTTTGGTCCTCTAAATCAGTATCAAACTTACAGGACAGCGTATCTAACTCTTTGGCAATGCTGCTGAATAAGCTAAATTAAAATTCAATTCCTCACTGTTTCTAGCATGGTATGAGCTTGCAGATGCCACCATCTACACTTCTATCCTTCTTGCATCCCAAGGTTAACTACTGAGTACCGGTGATTGGCCACTCACATGCCAACCAAGTTGGGACCATTCTTTTGTGACAGTTGAATGAGAAATTCAAGGGCACGCCATGTGATGCACAAAAAAAACCCACGAAAGAGAGGTAAGGCTCAGTGCTGCTTCCAGCCTGGGGAGCTGTAGAGTCAGTCAGTGACAGCCCTTCTGCAGGGTGTTTTCCTAAACTAAAGCACACTTACCCAGGAGAGCCGAGCACAGTTTGTGCCTGTCTCAAGCCTTTCTATAAAAGGCTCTGATCGAAACAGTTCGGCAGTTTAAAATAAAATTTCAAGGATAACTTTTGAATAGTCTTCACTATTTCCAGTTGAATTACCTGAGAAGAAAGCCCTGTTCTACAAATATGCTTCCCTGACACCAGAGAAGTCAAATTATTTACTCTCTTTACTCTTGTTTACTTTAAGTGTTCACATTGTTTTAAGTCACCCATCCTAAGCAAAGCATTAATTTATAGAGGGGCACAGAGAATTGTAAGGGAGATACATTCTCTCCTTTTCTCCATTCTATAGTTAAAAATAAGTACTTCCTCTAATTTACAGGGTTTAAAGAATTGATACCAAATTACACGGCGAAGTTTCAGCACACAACTGGAGATGTTACAATAGATCCCAGCACAGAATACTGGCTGAATGAGGCACACACATCTCTACACGAAGTTACTGCTGGCTTGTAGACACCTCACAGTGTGCAAGGTAAGCCAGGTAATGGGGAGCAAAGCCTGACCGACTGCTGACACTGTGAGCTGCCCAAGCTGCTTCATGTAAGCACCAAGCACGCAGGCACAGGAGATCAAGAGCAGTCAGGTAGCTCACCAGACTGCCTGTTCAGTACATCTTCTTGCGATGCTACTGTTAGCACATTAGATAAAGGATTATTAAGGATATTTAAAGTGCAGTTATGTTCAAAACATCAAAACCATTTTGTGACCATAGTGTCAACAAATGTGCAACACTGTCATATTTATTTGAGTATAAACTGTTCGCTTTATTGGAACTTTAATAGCCTTGACAGTTGTTTGCAAGACTCCTTGTCTACAGTATATACCTGTTTAATACCATCTTTAATTAAGAATGACAAGGAGAAAAACAAGATGGAAAAGTCTAGAGGTCATTATACTCCTTTTTAAAAATAACTCACAGAGGAGTCGTTTCTCCTATGGTCTTTGTTTTTTTCCCTCCTTTGGTCTTACACTTCCTACTTCCTTTGCCAGTAGAGCTGAGCCTTGACCTTCAGAACAGCAGCCCTGCCAGCCTCCTGCCAACTACTACTTGTACTGCCTTACAGTACTTCTGCCATTTGCACATACAGCAACAAGAATGACACCAACAAGTTCATTTTTTCAAAGCAAGAGCTGAACCCATCCTACAAAAAGGCAAAAGCTGCCCGCATCAATCCATTACATTTCTCTGGTCTCCCGACATCTCTTTAATTTCTCGTTTAGAAGATGTTCCTAATTTCACCTTTTGGGATTTGAACTGAAACTTTCCCTCTAACAAAATCAAATCACAATTCTTTTGACAGTCCACGCAAATACAGCAACAAAGCGTGTTAACAGGCTTTTGCCATCAAGACTCAGAATACTTAATTCCTGTCTCAGAGCATGCAACTGTTGAGGATTATGTGTGGGGCAACTCACACTAACATTATTTACAAAGTAAGCAGTGGTAAAGAATTACAAAGACATCCTTTTTTCAGGTGGTCTGTGAACATACACAGAAGAACGCAGTGCTTGCATATACAAGTGACGTATGTGTGAACTAGAATAAAAATGTACAAAACTCCACAAGGGCGTACAAGGAGCTGTGGAGGCTGGTGACATCTACAAGCAAGTAGGTAAAATGTACAAGTGGATAATGAGTAAATGTGCAGCACTAATTAGAAGTACTAGATGACACCAATTAAACAACACAGTGCCTTAAGTGAGAACAGCTTACTTAACTCAAACACAGCCTTACCTGTTCCCGTTCCAGTTGGATCACCTCCTTGAATCTGCAGAATTACAATAAAACCAATAGGTTACATATATATCTGTGCAAAAGACATTAAACACAAGCTATAAAAGTCAATTCTGCTTCACTTTCTTCATCATGAACTAAGTAACGTTACAAGTTAGCATCAAGGAAACCATTACTACTTATTTGGAGCTTTTTTTTTTTTATCAGCTGGCTGTCACCTCCTGCATTACTTACCCAAGAGCAAAATGATAGTTTTATAAAAATAATAGGTCTCCTGAGTAAATAAGGAAAATAAACAGTCTCAAATGGGTTAACCAGATCATCCTTTCCACTTTGTACTAGAGAGTAACATGCTTTTTAACTGATGACGTATTTAGAACAACAAAAGGCTTTATATATTGCTACCAATCCAACACATGACGCAAAGGAAATAATTGAGATGCAGAACGTATTTGAATCCATATTTTATAGTATCCTTCTCACTACCTGAATGGGAAAATTCCCATGTGAAAACATTCACAATAATAAATTTAATCACTAATATATATATACATAATATTCTGTAGTCCAGTGCCAGTAAAGGCAGTGTGACACAACTAGCTATACAGTAATAGCACACAAGCACAATTTTAATGGTGGGTTTAACTACTAACCAAGATATATGGTCCCGCCAGAAGGAAAAAGCTTTTCTTTTTGTATGATGGCATGATGGAATACAACATTCAGTGATGTCCTCTGGAAGATGCACACTGCCTTCAGGATCAGGTTGCTAATTCTTTTGAAAGGAAGTTACAGAACAGCTACAGCACCCTAAGCTCCCTGGACTGAACCTATGTAAACAAAGGTCATATTTCCAGGCCTTCCAACGGACTGCTGTAGCAGTAAGATGTCTCAAGGACTCGTTGTCTTCTAAGATCTGGCAAATCTCAATGTAAAATTAAAAATGTAATGGAAAAACTATTAACTAGGCATGGTGAGTAACCAAATCCAAGTTTTAAATCTGAGAAGCAGACCTCTGAATGCAAAACATGCCTCTTCAGACTATCAAAATGAGTTATTAGTCTCGCCCTGAAAGACTCTAAATCATTTCTGTAGCATTACATCTTGATATCTTCATAATAGCTTGATAACTTTATTAAAGTATGGTATCTTTATTAAAGTCTTATGTATGCTCACAAAATGTGATTAACATATTGATAATTACTTAAACTCATAAAATATTGATTACAGTGGTCCAAATTCAGCCAACTGTGTGTGCTGGTTGTGCTACAGCTATATACCAAGTTAAGCATGATTAAAATGACCAGCAAGTCTGAATTCATACTGTTCACCACTGTATGATGGAGCTTCAACTGAACAAGATCTTTTGCTTCTTTCTACCAGCTGTGCTCAATAGCATACGAAGGGAATAGATTACAGTTATACAGAGCTTTCAAGTACAAGTTGAATGCTTAGTCCTTCATATCCTGGAGCACTCTTGGGAAAGGATGATGTGAGAGCATCGAGGCACCACAACCTGAATCAGAAATTCAGCTTTTTGATGCTTCATCTGAGTGAGATTTCAACAGGATGCAGAATTACATATGCAAATTAGCATCTCCCTCCCTTTCTGTTCATTAACCACTCACCTGCAGCTTGAGGAACATAGCAAGAGCCTTGGCAAGGCAATGACTCTCAAAGGCTTTGTCTGGATGCCAGTGATGTTCTCTGATAGTATTAGTCAGAAACAGTTGTTAGTAAGACCTGTTAGACTTGTAACTACAAATTTAGTAAGGTGGGACAATCCTAGTTCTGGAGATATATTTTAATATACTTCTAATGCAAAGAAGATACTAGAACTCAAGCTTAGTAAGTATTTTGAGAGCGCTGTATACTGTGTATTAAAAAGGATTTGGTCAGTACTCACCACAAAATTACGAATTGACCTGTGAAAAATTGTCCCATCGTAGTAGTTCTTTTTGCACAATTTGATAAAATTTTCACAGGTTCGAGGTGTCTGAAAGACAAACAGAAGTTTTAATTAAGCCACACCTTTAGACAATCAAACTGGTCATCACACTGATTATGAGTCACCCTCTTTCAAGCCTTACAAAGAAACATGCAGGACTCTTGAAGAATGAGTCTGTCTCTACAGAAAATGAATACAATATATTCTTTTCTTTTAAGGATAACAGGCACACAGTACTTAGAATAAATTAAACCCAGACTTTCCAACTCACACCAAGAATTGTTGAACACTAACTCAGATAACATGGACTCCCAGCAGACATCATGGCAGTGAAAGCAGGCACGCTCAGACTTCCAAGTAACTGAGTTCTATGATAATCCTGGTTCCATTGAGCACTAATCTCTCAAAGTAAGAAAGTACCTGGCTTCTCTACTTCGCTACTGCAAATGTGTGCATTAAAATTAACTGGAAGAGAAGTGTTTTGTGCTCTTCACAACTTAGGACTAAGAATGGGATGATCCCAAAAGACACCACTTTGAACACTGGTCTACCCGCAGGAAAAATAAAGACAAAAATCTTTGAAAATCTGGAAAAAAATGTTGAATACATTGCCCACTTTTAATTTCCTTTTACAGTGTAGATGAAAGCATCCAAACACACCTTCTGAAAAGCCCTCCTGTACAACAATTATCCTCCCTCTGTAACCTTACAGATGCTCTTCTCTGCAGGATTAACCTACCTTCACGCATACAAACAAGCGCAAACCACGCATATAGGAACAACCTGTTTCCTATACTTGGACATGTCTTTTCTTTTAGCTCCACAATGGATTACGTTCATAAACATGTTCCAGCTTCACCAAGTAAAGCCCAAACATCTAACTAATCTGAGTTGTTACAGATTTTGAAAATATACTTATTGTATGTGCTTGCAATAAAAGCCCCCACGAGTCATGACATCTGCAAACAAACACATTCAAGACTTGAAGTCTTGTTTTGAAATACACTGATTCATTTTGCATTGATATGAGACTACTCGACTACTCTTGGTCTTACCACTAGTCTGAAAGCTGCAAAAAGTCAGAGAGAGACTCAGACATACAATGTGAAGTGGCTTAAAAGCAAAAAAAGAAAGCCCAGGGATACATTTTTAAAATAAGGCAAGTCTAATCACGGTCTTTTAAGAGCAAAACAATCTCCATCTTTTAGAAGTAGATCCATATGTTTATTCATCCTGAACATCCATAACTTTCTCATCTACAGCACAGTCATTCTAACCCCTGTATACACAGAAACACCCCTTAATTATCCAAACTGCCTCTCACAGCATTAGGAATTCTTTAACAATTTCTTGTTAATTATTCTGCAAATAGGTGGGCAGTTCTCAGGTAACATAACTGGAAAAACAAACAAGTTCTGATCTTACAGCAACTATAATCTCAGATTTCTTATGTACTTCATTACTGGGTTGCAATGGCAATGTTTTATAGCAGAATGATACCCAGGCATGCGTTTTGGTAGTATCCCAACGGCAACTTCTAAGTAGAGATATTCCATTACAACTGTTTCAAATAACAGGATGTTTTCCCATAGTTGCAATGTTTATGCAGCAAAAGACTGAATTTAAAAGCTTTTATTTGAACTGGACACACACACACTGAAAAATCCTCTTTGTACGTAACCTTCCAAGTCACATTCAACCCTAGAAGAATCATTTCTGTTGCATTTGCTTCCCTTACAAGATAATATTGCAACAAGCTCGATCCTACAGCAGTGCTACTAGTTATCACTCATAAAAAAATGTCAGAAGGGATAAAAATAAGGCTAAAGCTGTCTTTTTGAATTAGAAATGGGAATCGGCAGCTTTTAGCCCAGGGCACTTTACCTCATGAGAGCAGAGTGCTCTTTGGAGAGAAAGACACAGTTAATAAGTTCTCTAGGGGGAATACAGCAACTTGTAATTAATTTTTTAAGAGAAATGAGATCAGGCATCAGACTAAGTCCCTTGCTGATCAGCATCAAACAGCTTTAAACGTGTACAAAGTTGATAACCTAAAACAGTACTGCTGTTTATTTTCAAGATGCGATCTGTAAAACATACATTAAAAAGCATTAACATGGTAACGTGTTTTTCAGGCAGTACCTGTGCTGACCCTTCTCTTTAAATTGCTTTCCAGTTACATCTTTTTCTCAGAAATAGGCTTTTCAAATGCAACTACAGAAATGCTTAGTGTACATGCAATGCAGGATCATTTCACTGCAAGGTTTTCTTTAAATAATTCCCAAATTGGTTCCCATGGTCACCACAGGCATCATACAGACACACTTGGCAGGTAAACAGCTCCTTAGCAACATCACCATTATCTTTTGTGCTGCTCTTTCGTAGAGGAGTGTATGTGCTCTCTGTTGGTTTTTTGTTAAGTATGTAAATAGACTGAAGCAAAACAAAAATTGCCTAAGGAGATCTATGTTAAAAAAAGAGAAAAACCTACACTTAATTTGAAGCCTTCAAAATTTCTGTCACTAGTTCATGCCTCTTAATAGCAGGATTCTGGCATTTGTATGATAAGATTTTAATTCACGAGGAATCGGCTTTCCATTATTTCAGATTATTTCTGCTTTGACACATAGGATTAATGGAAAAAGCTCTGTATTTTAGTGCAACTACAACAGTTCATCCAATTTAGAGAGACAAAAAGAAATAAAAGGGAAATGGCATTAGCGCAGGGAAATTATACAGATGTGCAAATGACAGCTTCTGAACGCTTAGTGTGAAATTTCTCCTCCAAGGTTCATGCAGATCCTCGAGGGATGAAGCAGTTTGAAATGATTAGCTCTTCACATAGCAAAGCCTTCTTCCTTGCAGCCATAGCAACAACTCAGTGGCTCCTCTTTTCCCCATCTCGTGTACCTTGGCAACAGGGATGTCGCAGGTCTTCAGTTTTCTGGTTGGCTCTCAGCTGTCCAATACCAACTGTGAGTTAAGCTGACTTTTACAAATGGAGTGACCCATTTAACTGATGAGAGAGGAGAACTGCAAAGTGAGAATCATTTCAGTATAAACATTCTTTTCCTTAGTGTTTGTCCCTTGGAGAGAGTAGAAGTGTCTTTAATTCGAAGGACATGATGCAGAGGCAGACTGGCTTTTGTTCTCCCGTTAGGACAAGAGGAAAGGAGGGTTTCCCAGCTCTGTCCTACCGCACTCTTTGGAGAGAAAAGCTTTCTGCAGTTTTTCAGTTTGGCTGGTTGAGAATATCATTATGGATTTACGAGAAACCACTGAAGGTTATGAAGAAAACATAACCTTTTTCCTGTTGTTGACTTTCAAATCAACGGGATTACAAAAGAAGGTGAGGTTTTGGCCATGACTTTCATACATGTACGTCTAGATCATAGCAGAATAAAATAATGTAATTAATAATGCAAAAAGACCAAAAAGGGAGATGTTAACTTTTGCTTTTGATAATTTGAGACGAGAATGGTCAGGAGTAAAAAGAGAGCCTGGAGTCCATTGTCAGTAATGAGCCAACAAGAAGGCAGCTGTGCCTGCAGAACTTTGCACGATTCCGAGTGCCATCCCTCTGCCTTCAGCAATGGGGTGAGGGATGCAGCAGGGAGGAGTTTCTGAACAGGTGGGCACACTGGTATCCCAAGACTGAGAGACTTACATTTTCCACAAGATCTCACACTCAGGTATCAAAGCTGGGTTTGTTTACACACATTTTTCATCAGTCTTTGTAGCTGGAACAAAGGCTTCAAAGTCCAGCTATGTTTGTGTGGTCGCTGCAGAATGCAACTTTGTTCTGCACAGTCCCACAAACCTTTTCTTCTCTTCTGGACAGGATTCTGCTTACAAGAGCTACTGAGATGCACTTGGCAGTGGGAGATTTGGCAAGAACATTGACTGCTTTGGATAAATTAGATAATCTGAGCCTGATATGAAGACAACTGCATGACTGAACCTGAGATTTATTACTGATTGAATGCAAAACTTTCTGCTTGTGCCTCTACGAAAAAGATAATGGTGATCCTGTGGTGACAGGTTATGCTAACAAACAACAACTGCCTGCTGTGGTTCAAGTCAGAGACGATGCAGTTTGTGTAAGGGAGACCAACTTCAATCTGGTCACACAGTCAGCAAAAGCATTTGGGTCACTTTGTGTTCTGTGATCAGAAGAGATCAGTTCCAATGAGGTAGGAAAGATAAAAGCATCAGGGCTCTGTGGAGTAAAACACTTGGCAAGACTCTCACTGATATTTAAGGAATCAGAACAAGCAAACTCGTCTCAGGTAAAAGACTGCTGACTTGATAGCAAACATTTACCTATTTTGCTACCTCAAAGCATCAAAGTTTTCTTAGAACAAACAGTAGAATGATAGCATTCTCATTACATTGAAACCCACGGCAATTTAACAAGCTATTGAGCAAAGGTTATAGCAGATCGCTAAATTTCACTTCTAAGAGGCACTTTTCAGTTCTGACATTAACAATGCTACTGAAAACTTTTTCAAAATCTGGTATGCTTAGCTTAGACAACTTGCCAATAAGAAATGACATGCTGTAGTTTCAGTTTTCACATTTTTGCAAGTACAGGGACAATCAATCAGTTTAGCTGAGAACAATTCAAGCTAAACAGGGTACCTAATTCACTCATCTAATTTGTCAATGTTAACTGCTAGCTCTCCAGAGGCAGAGCTGTCATTCCTAGCTGCAGTTATTACTTTTCCTCTAACTTTTATTTATTGTAGAAGAAAACAACCCTTCCCCCTTCCAATCCACAAGCCACAAGAGTGGAGGAGCTTGCCAGACAAAGCAGAAGCAGGCTGGGCGCCAGCAAATAAGACACAGAATCACTAGGTACAATTTCGATACAGATCCAATTTAAACTGCTTAAGTAACCTCCAGCAGCTGTAAAGTTTGGAGCATCACAAGTCCCACAGCAGCTCCCTGGCATTTCTTCAGTCTGCAAATAGCACAAAAATTCTGCTTTCTAAGAAAATGCACCCTGTAATCACTTCCATGCTACACAGTAAAGCTCTGGTAGCTGTCAGCCTCTCAAGGTCACCCTGATCTCATCAGTGCCAAGGTACAAACAAGAAACGTGTCAGAAAGAGATGAAGAGCAACAGCTGTGCAAACTGCCTGCCTCACCCTCAGGTTTGGGTTCACCAAGTGGCAGACACAGCTGGTATGGGATTCCTGCACTGTCAAATGTCCAAAAGCAGAAGGGAATCCAATAGCGATCAATTCCCTTTGCCAGATCCAACTTGCCGAGAGTGCTAGAGGGACAGAAAGGTCCAAATGTGAAAAATGTATTCCCAGTTATCTAAAGCCAGAGGATATCAGGAAACTGGGCATAAAACGCCAAGGGCAGCAAGGTCCACAGTGCAGGGATAGGCACACAGGAAGCTGGCTGAGCATCTCCTCACCCCCAGTTCTGCCACTGGAAAAGAATGGTTTGAATGATTTGTTTTTAGTTTCTGTTAACCAGAACTTTCAAAGCTAAAACTTGCAGGTCCTTCTGCAATTACATATTTTGATGAAAACATGCCAAGCTATTTACAACCACTATACTTCATCCCTACAACAACGTTACTGACAGTACAACTAAACTGGTAAAACAGCAGCCATACATTTGCCATACAGTTGGCAGAAAGTGAGTAGAACAGATGTTTAATTTGGAAAGAAAATGAGACATTCAGGAAGCCTGGAGGACCTCGTCATGCAAGGAGGTCAAAGGATTTTTTAAGCAACTCACTTCTTTCCCATTGGAAATGGATAAGAAGTTCATAAGCTTCTGATCTTTGGAACAGTCCTTTACACAAAAGGAAAGATGATTTCAAAGAATGGGGGCTAGATTACACAGTTATAGATCACAGGCATATTTAATAGGTCAGAGGGCCTTGAAAGATTAAAACATCACTGTCTGTAGAATAATGGCTTCTTCAGATAGTTATGCCAAGACATCATCATTAAGTAGAGTTTGTCAAGTCCTAAAACCTCAAAAAGCATTTGTGGAGTGCTGGATGGGGCTTTGAAATCCATCTCACATTCCTCTTTGTTACGCCAACTTGCCCTTAAACCTTAAGGTATTACATCAAAGAGACACAAGGGAATTAACAAAACCTGACATGGCAGCTACAGATTACTATTCAATTACTACTGTGAGCATGTGTTTAGCCACCAGCTCTCTAGTGACAACTTGCACAAAAGAGAAAAGGGAGACAGCACGCCAAACCACCTGCTCATCATTTTGACAGGACCTTCTGGAGTGCTTTTTAAAAAAATCTACATATATTTCCATGGTACAACGAAAATAAAAAAAAGTACAAGCCTCAAAGCAACCTGTAGGCAAAGACAGGTATCTGCATTCCCTTCCACAGGTGCAGAGACTAGGAGTCCAATATGATCTGTTCTCATGAAGGACTCCTGGTCTGAACTGGCAGACTGTCCATGTTGCTGCATAGTGCAATCAGGCATCTATGATTGTTTATTGTCTGGGAATTCTGAATAAGAAGACAGGGAAAAAAACAAACAGCAACAAAGAGCAACAGGCACACACCACAGTGCAAAGAGAAGGCAGAACAGTAGTGTACTTTTACTCATTTGAGGCACAAACTCAAATGGGTGAAAAAAGGTCCAATTTGTCTTCCAAAATCTCAATTGCTTTTTCTCAGGTCACTCATCATTGTTCCAGAACATAAGTGAAGGTTTCTGGTGCTTTGAACAGACACAGAAGGTACCTGGATTCCAGCTCTATTTCATGCTCTCTTTCTGTACCCTGTCACTAAGTAGCTGAAGATGACTTAAATCATACTGCAGAACTGACTTCCTGCCTTGGATCAGTACAAAACATTTCATGATTACGCTTTTGGAACTTGGAAGATTCTCATCACTACCAACCTTATTGACTGGCACCTTTAAGTACTACTGTATGAAGATGCCTCAATTTATTTTAAAGCAAAAGTTTCCACACATGTGTGAACTGAACTGCAAACAATCCATGCTGCCTGTTCACTCACAAAACCAGGGAAAACTCTTTCTCATCCAAAGAGAACTGGAATCACAAGAACTGAGGGCAGAGAGAAAGAATCCGAGGTTGGGGGGAGAGTGTTAAAAATAAAAATGATACCCCGTGGACTTGAGCAGCAATGCAGACTGCTCTGATCAGAGATGCAAGAATATATATTTTTTTAAATAGAGAGTCCGTAGCCATGAAAATGCAACCAAAGACTCCCAAGTAGAGACACACTCTGTGAGAGCAAGTATGTCATTTGTGGTTCTCTATTTTGGCAAAAAGACTTCACCTCAAAATGTATATTTAAGTCTTGCCCATAAGACTATTTCAAAAAGTAATTTGAATGTTCTAAGTTCTACCTCTAGACACAGGTACTCATTTATCATACTTATATAGCAACTTAAGACTCAAGCTTCCTAAAGCATTTCACAATCACATGCTTGCAGTACCCTACAATTTCAAGCACTGCTAGCATGTCTTCCATAATAATCTGAGCGCAGGATATCACTCAGC
This sequence comes from Meleagris gallopavo, assembly GCF_905368555.1. Taxonomy (NCBI): domain Eukaryota; kingdom Metazoa; phylum Chordata; class Aves; order Galliformes; family Phasianidae; genus Meleagris; species Meleagris gallopavo. Next base: position 634,551 of record NC_139420.1, read on the forward strand.
AGTTACAAAAAGGAACCTGTGGTCAGGTCAAGGGAACAACCAGTCAGATAATGCCCAGTTTTTTAAAAAAGAAGCTAAGCAGCACTGTAACATAGCTCATAAATCATATGTTTGTTCCCGCAGTTGCACCGCTTGAGAGAAAGAGCAGATAAATGGATTCCCCAAATTATACACATTTTGGCTGAATTCAAACAGCACTGACAGCCTAATACTGTTATCAACTCTCCCATTCACTCGGGTAGCACAGAACTGCGTGTTGAACCCAGAGGCCCCAAATCTGCTGGTGTTATCAGCGGGTATCAATACAGTGCTTTGAGTTGAAAACCGTTTATCACTCCATTTCTTTCTGAAAAGCTGTTGCTACCCACACCAGCTACAATGAAAGATCATGAAGGCTGAGAAGTCGACCACCAAAAAGCCCATGCAACATTAATTTGGGCAGGCATCCAACTCCCTCAGATTGCATTCAAGGGAGACAGCCACCGGGTCACAGAGTGCCTTACCCACATTCTACATGTCTGCAGAGAAACAAAAACCTGCATACAAACTGATTCGTTATACAGTTCTAGATACATCCCAGAACTGATTCAGCTCATGTACTGAATGATCCAGAAGAGAGAATTAACAAAAACATCATGGGATGAAATACTATTACTGTGCATATTCACCAGCAGAGTGAACGGAATGTTTGAAGGCCTTAATTTTGGCATTTCCCCATTTTCTGTATCTGCCTTTGCAATCTCAATAGATCCACTGTAGCTGATCCACATATATGTGTGCAATCTATTTATGTACTATGTGTCTGTAAGATATTTGCTCTACCCTGCACTGAGCTACCTTATGTGCCTAAGCTCAGAGCGCTTCAGGAAAATAGAAGGGCAAAAGCTGCTTATACAGTACAGGGAGAAAAATAAGCATCTCCAGGAGGAACTGATTGAATGGACCTTGGACAACGACCTAAAGTGAACGTTGTGAAAACCTCCCTACAGCAGTCAGTTCTTCTAACGATTCTAAATATACATATCTTCTTCCTCAATTAAGCCAAAGGTCTGCTTAATTCATACAGATACGTTTGACACAGAGAAATGAAAGAAACAGATGGCCAGTGTTCGTGCAGGTCTGCTTGTGCAAAACGGTACACAGTGTGTACATAATGAAGCAGTGTGTGAAAGGGAGACGAATAGGGATTCATCCATTAACAAAGGAAACACAATGGATATCATGCAGGAAGTTTATAATGGGTGATTGAGCCTGAGTCCTCAGGACTGAGTGATACTGGTCACACGTGCGGCCAAAGAAACCATGCTGACAAGAATAGCTGCAGTCAGTCTGCATTAGCCAGGAGCCAGTTTCAGAACATATGGCAAAACAAATGATTCAATGCAATCTGCTCATTCTGCTGCTTCCCCCAAATATTGCTGTAGTAACATCCTCTGCTTTTTGCCTTACTACATAATGTTACTATTTCAGAGCATGGAAAACACCTGCATGGATGACAGAGACTTACAGAATTACTAGCATCATCAGCTGTTGGGGAGATTCTCATATTCTTTGTATAGATTAGCTTGAAAAGTTTGCACATATCTTGCTCCTTGCTTGTGAGAAAAGAAGAGAAGGGAAAGCTGGCAGGACTGTCTTTCTCGTTCATTTTCCTATCTCCCAGCTGTTCACAAAGTTAGGCAAAAAAGCATGCATTCTCCCAGTGCATCTCTGGATTCTATACCAGGCACCCCAAATCGCAGCCAGCATCACTGTCTTTAGCTCTCTGAGCATCCTGACAAGAACATTTTACCATTTAAACCCCAAAAAATCTACTTTCAGACCTCTAATTTCCCAAACTAAAAATCTCAGCACGCAATGGATGGTTTGGGCTTTTTGTACTAGAAATATTTTCCTTATACAGATATGCCTGTACAAATGAAAAAACAAGCACACTGGCATCTGAGTGTCATCTGAGACACCAGTGTTGCCATCATTCATTTGTCTAGGATAAGTCTTACCACGTTTATTATTTTAAGAGCCACAGATTTCCTGCAGAACCAAGCTGCACTGGCTATAAAAAAACCTCCAGTCCACTCATTTTTAAATGAATGCCTGTCTACCTGTTTAGGTTTGTTCTGTAAAGCCCAGGATTTAGAAACAAATCTAACAGTTCCTGGGGAACTTAATCAGGCGTATTTAGATTGCTCTTTTTCATCAAGGTTCTTGTCCTGGTTCTTCTAGTTACCTCCTGAGCAATCTTGTCTCCCTTCTCTGTGCTTTTTTTTTAATCTCTGCCTTTCTTACCCAGTCACTACTTGGGTCACTGTACCCTCAATCCTTTGAAGCTCTAAACACATAGTTTGACATATTAGAAGTTGCCCCACCAAAATGTGTGACACTTCTCAAGAGCACATTGATACATACAGTAGTATAACATATAAAATAAAATACATAAATATCACAGTAGATCACCCTGTCTGGAACCATAATGAATACAACACAGCTATTACATGCAATTCATGTGTTTGAATACATCCTTTGACACTGAAAAAAACCTTCCCTGTGAATCTCCTTTAATATTTTGCTTGAAAGATGAAACTCCATGCAGGAGACACAACAAAATCACCAAGAGCTAATTACTTACCTGTTTCTATTACAACTATACACTACTCTTCATCTCTGGACACTTCCATTGCCAGCTCCTAATGTATTTGTTACCTAGAGATAAATTACAAGTTGCAGCCTACAGGGCATACAGTACCATGTCACAGTGCAGCTCCAAATTTAAGTCTCCTTTGTTAGTGTGAAGTCGTACATAGCCCTTTTTCTTCACATACTGGTATCTTACAACATCATCTTCAATAGCAGCTGTAACAAAGCAAAAAGGCAGTAAATAGATCTCTAGAATTTTATTCATTGACCAGCAAACAAATTACTAGATTCTGCTGTCTGGCTTGTTCCTCTGAGTACACCAGGTCTTCAGGGACTATACTTGGCAATTTATCTCTGATAATCTCACATTAATCTTCGTGCAAAACACTTTGAACTACAGAAAGCCAACTCCTTGAGAGCCAACAATATAATATAGATACTATATATCTATCTTTTTAAATCACAGAAACATTTAATGTTATATACTATAATTTTCAAGTAATGTCTACCAATCACAAACATTACTTTGAAATCAAATAATTTCTTGTTAAATTTGGAAGTTAAACAGGTTGTCATCAGCCAACCACAAACTGCTGACATCTGAGGATCTATCCAGTTCTGAAAACAAATGAAGCCAAATCGCTGGAAACATTACTGGAAAGTCAAACCAAGGGGTCAATCTAGAATATTTCCACTCCTGTTTTGTCAAAACATCCAATTAGTCAAACACTTCCAGTGCTCAAAGATTCATGTGTAAATCACTGTAATTCCGGAACAGAACCGAGTAACCACGTCGCTTCAGTGCTGCGTTCAATCTTTGTTCAGTACTTCTACATTTAAGAGCCAAAAGCCAGACATCTCTCCACACAGACATGCCAACTGCTCAGCTATTTAATCAACGTTCACATTTAGTAAGGCCTACAAATTTATACTGAGGCTAGAAAATGAAAATCTTCATATTATTGAAATGTACTTTTGGATAGAGTATAACTTTGAAAAGTAGTAAATCATAAGTTATCATCAAAAAAATTGCTGTTAATCTAACCAAACTAGGTTAGATCAAAAGGGTGGTAAAGATTTTCTTGCAATATGAGAAGAGATTTCACTTCACAGCTAACCTACGTAAGCACATACCCCATTTTGTGGGTCCCAGCCATAAGAATACAAACTGAAATTAATGATGTAAGTAACTGCCATTCAGAGATTAAGCTAATTCATAATTGCTCCATTATTTCCAGAATGAGATCACGGGAAAGCACATATATATCTGCTTTGCAAGGCATCATCACTGAACACTTAGCAGCCCATTCCTTATCCCTGTAGAAGTGTGTGTTCAAGGGAGCACACCTTAAAGCTGCAAGGTAAGCAAACAGCTTGAAAGTACATAGTTCTGGTACCTGCTTCATGGGTAGTTTCAGGTACCATTGCAGTGGAGGTGAAGGAAGCACTTACTGCTCCAGTAGAATAATGAGCCTGTTTGCAGAAGAAAAAGCAAGAGAAAAAGACATTAGATCTTAGAATCTATCTATTTTAAATGCCATATAAGTACTGTACAAGCAGTATAAACACACAAGTAGAATTTACATCATACTTGTGAAGACAGACTTCCTGCTCTAGCTCCTATAGAAAGGGACAGATATGTGATGCAGTGGTATTTCTCCATCTGTTCCCTATAACGTTCTCCTCCAGTTAAGGCTGCCCAGGCACTGAGCTGAAGGGGTTCCACAATAATTTAATACATTATTACACAAAGATTTTATTGTCAGAATTTACTTGTATGTCCACAGGTGGAGGTATGAAAGGAGTACTGCTGGCAAGACATCTGTAAAATTCTGCAACGCTGCTGAGTAAGTGGAAGGAAAATCCGGTGAACCACAGAGACAAACCAACCCCTCACATGCATAGGCCCTTCCTGTCCCGTGGCTCTGATTTCAGCTTCATCATTCTTTTGCACAATGAAATGTGAACATCACACAAGGATGTTACTGTAAATTAGAAAGACTAAGAAACAAAGAGATACTTTCAGCGATGCTGGGGCAACGCTCAGAGAATACAGGCCAATGCTCCGTCCATCAGATTGTGCTGCCCACTATGCAAGTTCATAATTAGCTCATTTACATGATGATCTGACTCTCCAAACATAGAGTTCATCATTATCTCTTACCTCTTTTTTCTTCTCTAAACCTTTAATTTTTCTATAATGCTATGACACTCTAAAAATGGGACACATATGATACATCATATATAATCATTAAGAAGCTACCCCCAAGCCTCCTCATAAAAGGCCATATGCTGCATTACTACTCCTTTTTGTCTAAGTATAGTCAAAGCATGAGGACACAGACATCCCAGAATTATAAAAGGAAAGAAAAATACTCTGCCTGGCTGGAGGAAATCTACATGCAGATGAATGTTTCTTTGGATAACCATGAACACACAGGAACATGCACCTGAAAGAACATCCTTTAAAATATTCCACAGAAAATCCTGCGTTACAGTGGAAAAAATGGGGAAGCAACGAAAGTTGATTTATGTATTTGCCCACACCAGAAATGACTCAGTTGTACTGCCCTTAAGGTGTGTTCCCTCTGCCAGTAACTGCAGGAAGCAATGATAAACAAATTCAAAGCAGGAGATTGCAAACTGGGAAAAAAAAGATTCTTCCAGCACATACATCATGGCCAAATAAGAAAGATTCCTCCTCCTTGCTCTATTTCTAAAGTGTTTAGGTTCATTCATAATGATTCAACAAAGAAATTCACTGACACACACAATGTATTCCTATGGAATCTAGGTATGATTTTCATATTCTCAACTATGATAAACATCCATGTAACTGAAAACACAAGGGATGGTATCTGTTTATCCTGCAATATTCTTTCTTCAAGAAGTATATTGGTGCCAAAGTGCAAACTGCATCAACTTACAGCATTCAGCTTATCCACTTTCTTCTTTTCAGGAGCCTTCATAGTAGCTGCTAGAATCTCATCACCTTTGAATTCTTTATAAAGCTCCAGTAAAGTCTCTCGGGTCTCTGTATTTGTATTTTTCAAGTAATAAGATGGATCCAATTTTGCTTTTTCTTCATCTAGATAAGAGAGAGTTAAATCATTCCAAATTAAAATAAAAACTATGTTGTTCTCATTCAGCTTACTACATTCCTTGTTACACGAATACCTTCCAGATATTTCTACTTTTTAAAAGAAGTCTAGTAACTATATCTATTCCTGCAGAAGCAATACAAGTAGCGATGCATAACACTGAAGACAAGGTAACCTAAAATACGACACAATTAATGCTGATATGAATGTGTATAAGAAAAATCAACTTCAAATCAGTTGCTGTAGAAATCTCTTTGAAACCACTACAAATGATCCAAGTTCATGCAAGTCTAATCAAGTTACTTCTACAGAACAATAAAGACAACGGCCTGTTGGGTACAATGTAAAATTCTGCCCCTTATGCACTGAACGACCAGGTCTGCAATGCAAAACTCCCAAGATCAGATCTCTACCGTGACACCAGGAGGAGGAAGCTGGTGGGGTAGACTGGATAAGTTCTTTTTTTAAAGCAAGTTTTATTCATCTTGGCAGCCTTCTATTTACTGAAAATTAAATATTCCATCCTTCAGATGTTACCCTCAAAAAAGAAGTGGGTAATAGCGAAAGATGCTTGCTTGAAGAGTTAGCCTTAAGGAGTTGAGCACAGTTAAGACTCAGAAAAACACACCATGCTCAGAATCAGCACACAGACCTCATTAGAAACAGTTCTAGAGGAAACCCCAAGGACACAGGAGAGACTTTTTTCCTCCAGTTATGTAATATTAGCAGATATATCAGTAAGCATTTACCTATCAAAGAAATAAATGAATAAATAAAACTGCAAAGCAAATTCCTCAGGTGTAATATCCACAAAGAAGAACAAAAAAAAAAAAAGGTATTTTATTTTTTAATGAAATAATTTTAGGAGTATTTTAGAAAAATGTATCAATCTTAGTTGGAAGGTATCTGCTGCCATCCAGACAGAAGGATGAACAACACACTGTCAATGCAGTTATGTGCAGGAGGGTGCCCAGCACACAGCAGGTGGGAGCTGCGACAGGACGTAGGTTTGCTGCTCTTAGCTCTGGTACGAGGCTACTGGCAAATTATTTTTCCTCCTCTTTTCAATTATCTCTCTCCACATACTTTTAAAGGACATGGAAAACTTTCAGTGTCTGCACAGCACTCAGAGACAGTTCACAATTTCTAAACAAACCACACCTTTGTTTCAAAATTTATCAACATCTTTGATGTGAAAGGGCCAGTTCCAAATTGAGGCTGCTGTTTTCTTAGCCTACCTTCAATTCAGCCTTACCTGGATCAACCACTTTTATGTTGTTCTTAACATGAAAGAAGTTAGAGACATTGAATTTATCCAGGTTTGTTGGATCCTGAAAATAATGATTAAGAAAAAATATCAGAGAGCTCCACAGGCACTCATTTCATGCAACAGATCAGTTGGAAGGGCAGGCACCCCAAACTAACATGAAAAGACAATAAATATGCTCTCCAGATCAGATTAATTGAAAAAAAAAAACAACAACAAAAAAACAACCAAGCACAATTTCTTAAATTAATCCAACCCAATAGGTAACAATCAGCCTGCTTAGTAGGCTCCTTGAGGAGCCTGGAATTCAGTCCCAAACGTAGCAGCACACACGTTTTGCCTACAGAAGCTGCTAGCAGACCTAAGCAGAGCCTACCTTATACAAGGGAGAAGGGTTGAGCAGCTGCAGCCCTATGATCCTTTCCCTTATCCCATGTTTGGTATGACACCTAAGCAAATCACACCAGCTCTCTCCCCCATTTGTAACACTGTGCTTTACATGTGTTCTGTGAACCTTTGTAACGTGTTTCAGAAACACAAATAAACTTCAGAGCAAGTTTTTGCAGTCAGAACTGTGCTGGTTTTCATAGTGAAATCTGTGCTTACCGAATGACTTCAAACATATATATATAAAATACTAAAACGGGCAATGTGAAGTGGCCTTATGAAAACTGTTCAAAGACCACTGAAGAAAAAAAGCAAAAATACACAGTCCATAACTGTACGTCTTTATGCCATCCCTAGGCAAGTTTCAGCATGACTCTGACCTTCTCTTGGAGAGAAGGACCAGGAATGCCCACTGGTGATCTGGGGTACCTCATTCTGTTACTAAACAGTCCTTAACCTTCCTCTTACAGCCATCTTAGGGTTTTCTCCTCAAGCTCCCCTACAACAAAGAAAGGTCAAACCATCAGCCCAGGACAGTCCAGGAATTTCTGGAAATTCCATCTTTCAGAAGATAATTTAAAATCCTTAATACCTTGTATACTACAGCTGTATGTTCAGAATGACAATACTGCAACTTGCTGAGCACAGGACCACTGACACAAACAGCATTATTCCAAATAAATTTAACGGAACCTCTCAATCCTGCTTTGTTGTTAAGAAATTCTGACAATTCCATTTT